>NC_135614.1:66763269-67373653 GCF_053574225.1 Canis aureus | reverse complement strand
AACATGGGGTACCTGGGTGGCTCATTCGCTTAAGCGTCTGCCATTGGCTCAGACCGTGATCCCTTGATCCTGGGATCTTGCCCTTGGTCCTGGGCTCCCTACTCAGCAAAGTAGTCTGCTTCTCCCTCTCTCTCTGCCCCTCCCCCCATTGCGTCCTCTCACAGACTCACTCTTGAAATAAATAGAATCTTTAAAAATATATATAAATAATTGATAGTAGTTTATGTTTGTAATTTATAATACACTACACTAATCATAAATCAAGGCATTTTTATCATTGTAAGCTGGTCATTTTTTATATTTATGGTTCTTCTGGAGAAAATAAGTATATTTGAGTGATGTCTGTGTGTCTGTACATACACATGCACACACACACTCTCTCTCTCTCACGTTTATTCTGTAAAGGTCCAGGCAGTGAATATCTTAGGCTTTGGGACCATAAGTCTGTGTTGCAGCTGTTCATCTTAGTTCTTAAATAGTGTAAAAGCAGTTACATACCATCTGTAAATGAATGTGCATGACTGTGTTGCAATAAAACTATTTGTATAATCAGGTGACTGGCTGGATTTGGCCCGATAGATGGTGGTGTTACCAAATCATTTTGTGAAAAATATCTTATTTTAAGATTCTTAAATCTATAAAGAATGTGAGTAAAATATGTACACTATACTATTGTTGTTGTGAATTTATTTATGACTCTTCTTTTTCTTTAAGTTTGTGCCACTGGATTATTCTATACCCATCGAAATCCCTGTTATGACTTGTAAGCCAGACAAACTTCCATTATTCAAACGACAATTTGAAAATACAGTATTTATTGGTAAGTTTTTCTTTTGAAATATTGTGCCATCATTGTGTACAGAGGCTCCTGTGCAGATGTACCATATAATTCTTGATGACGAAGAGGTTCAGGTAGTTTACAAGCAATGTAATTCATAATCTCAGGTTATTGCAATATGCACGAAAATTGGGGAAAAATACTCTTTCAGCTCACCATTTAAAATTTTGTTTCTACTGAGTTAGCAGCATTTAACTTTAAAAAATAGTTTTACATGTTAGGTTTTGTTGATATATTATGCAGAAAAAGTAATTTGTCTTTTTTCAAAAGTAAACCAGTAAAGGACCAGACTTGAGGCAGTGATTGGCTTTTTTATTAAAACCTTCTGTTTGAAAATAGATAGATAGATAGATAGATAGATAGATAGATAGATAGATAAAATCTGTTTATGCCACACACTGTGAGAACCATTAAGAATATAAAAATTAATAAGGCCTGGTGTCTGTCCTTGTGTAGCTTATATTTTTGCTGTCTTTTTGTCTATTAATTTATAGTTAACTTGAAAATTTTAAGAAACTAGCTTTATACTAGTCTTCCAGATGTATTTTATCAGCCCCTTCTGTGTCATCGTGGTCTTAGAGTGTGAATTATGGGAAATTTTGATTGAAAAGATTTTACTATTAAAGTCAAGAATATCAGCATTTCATGAAGTATTGGCTCTCATTTTCCTTACGTAGAAATATAGTATAAAAATAATTTTCCAAAAAACGTTAGGAACAAGGTGGAGACTAATGAAATGTTTTTATCATTTGGAGAATAAGACAAGGAAAATAACGTAGCTCCCAAAGATGAATAAAAGATTTGAAAAAACTAACGGAATTTCATTTTATTTATTTATTTATTTATTTATTTATTTATTTATTTATTTATTTATTTATTTATAAGATTATATTTATTCATGAGAGGACACAGAGAGAGAGGTGGAGACACAGGCAGAGGGAGAAGCAGGCTCCATGCAGTGAGCCTGATGTGAGATTCGATCCTGAGACTCCAGGATCACGCCCTGGGCTGGAAGGAGGCGGTAAATCGATGAGCCACCCAGTCGTCCCAGAACAGGGAATTTTAAATAAATTTACATACATTCTTTTGATTTATCCTGTGTCATCATAGTGGGCTTGATGATAGCTAGCAGGTTGTACTTTCACGTGAAGTTTAACTTCATTCTATAACCAATGAAGTAAATCAACTTTGCCACTTGTGTATTTTGAATACTGATCACACAACGTGTAGAGGAGAAAGATGAGTTTGAAGCAAAAACTAAGGACGTATGCTCCAGATGTTCACATGCACATTTCATCTGAAAATTTTTTTTTGCTCTTCAGGCTCAAAGACAGCAGATCCATATTGTTATGGTCACACACAGTTTCATCTATTACCTGACAAATTAAAAAGGGAAAGGCTTTTGAAAAGGAACTGTGCTGATCAGATAGAAGTTGTTTTTAGAGCTAATGCTATTGCAAGCCTCTTTGCGTGGACTGGAGCACAAGCTATGTATCAAGGTAAAACTAATTTTATGGCATTATTCTAGGAAGATACCTGTGACATTTTAAGAATTTAGTGGTTTCTCTGGGTTAAGTGTAAGTTGAATCTTAACATTTTGAAAACTTTCAATGACAAAATACAGTAGTTTTAAAATTTGTAATTAAATATTTTACATTTGCAATTGGCAAGTGGTGTTTAGTTTTTTTAATCTTTTACTTTGACCGCTTTTGTGTAAATATTTTTTCTGATGCCCTTAGGCATGTGAATGACTATAGCCAACTAAGTCAACTCTGGAGATCATAGCAGCTCTCTGATGCTGGAAAGAGAAGTGCTTTGGTGGATTTAATTTTATATTAAATCACAACTCTTCTGTATAATATCTTTGAAGGCTTTATGCAGGATGTGGATTAAGAGATTGTTTATTCATTCAGTAAATAGTGAATGCTTTTTGGAACCAAGCAGTGTTGGCCTTGAAGATGTAGTGTTGAATGAAGCAGGCAGATCCTGCTGTCACTGAACTTACAGTGAGGAGAGTAAAAGATAATAAACATGTAGTATTTTTAGTTAGTGGTAGTAGTGTGGAGGAAATATACTGTGTAAGGAATAGAATGACTTACAAGGTATAGGTATAAATGAGATAAGGGGCTGAATGTATTTAACTGGAGTAATTCATGTTACACTATATGTTGGCAAATTGAATTTAAATAAAATATTTTCAAAAACAAAAATAAATGGAGTAATTGAGGGGAGGTCTCTAAAAAGTGGTATTTGAACAAAGACCTGACTGTTGAATAGCTGCCTAAGCATAAACTTGGAGGAAAGACACTTCCAGGCAAAAGGAATACAAGTAAAAGTCTCTGAGGTAGGAACGGACTTGAAGTATTTAAAGAACAATGAAGAAAGGGAAAGAGGAGAGTGATGCAGGATGAGATAAAGGAAGCCAGAGGCCATATCAAGAGGACTTTGAGAGCCTGCTGGGAGGCATTTGGATTTTATTACAAAACCTGAAGTAATAAACTGTAATGTGTAACCAGATTAATCCTATATGAGTTCCCAGGAGGAATTTAATACAGATTTAATTATTTCTAGGCTCACCTTTTTTTCTTCATATATATGTATATAATTTCTATTAATCCTTTACTCAAAATTGTTGAATTAAATGGAGAGAATAAGAATAGGATTAAGAATGAAGCAGAAATGGAGGAATATTTCTCAAAGACGTTAGTTAGAATGTCTAACGTAAAGTGCTTTTTTCCTATAATTAATTACAGGTGCTAACCATATTATTCATTGACTGTCTTCATTAAGGCTGATAGAAAATATGTAGAAGGAAAAAAAAACTGCTTGGCCTGGCAGTGGGATTTAAAAGTGTTAAAGCCAGTCAATCTAGAAGAAGAAGCAGCCAGAAAATTTGAGTAGTAAAGGTATTTAAAAGCATCCTGCAACCAATGACACGACACCAAGGCATAAAACCAATTTCAGAATATGTGAAGGAAGAACAATTTGAGGATGTGATTGAAGTCCTTAAAAAGTCCTTTTTTTTTTCTGATGGTATTTTTTTTTTTTTTTTTTTTATAGATTTGGTGAAGTAAATGGCCATAATGGTTATTAGGTGCTAGATGATACCGTACCAGAAAAATGAGTGTATTTGAAGGTAGTTAGTACCAGATGTAGGGGAGATCTGCACTGAAAGATCTTGCTGCCTTTTTTTTTTTTTTTTTTTTTTTTAAATAAAGTGACTTGAGGTAGAAAGCTGTTGAAGACTGAAGTTTCTGAGAATGTGTTGTAAGTTTGGGGATATTAGAAGGGAGAGAATAATTTTTGATGCAGAAATAGAATATAGGATTAGATTGGAGATGAGGAAAACTTTGAGATCTTCAGGAATTTGGTAGGTAAAATATCTAGGTTATAGGGAATATTTGATACCCTCTAATGTGCAAATGTTTTGTTTTGGTAAAGTGTATTCTGTATGTAAATTTCAATATAACTTTTTTCTGTAGGATTTTGGAGTGAAGCAGATGTTACTCGGCCTTTTGTCTCTCAGGGCGTGATCACAGATGGAAAGTACTTTTCCTTTTTCTGCTACCAGTTAAATACTTTGGCACTGACTACACAAGCTGATCAAAATAACCCTCGTAAAAATATATGTTGGGGGACACAAAGTAAACCTCTCTATGAAACAATTGAGGATAATAATGTGAAAGGTTTTAATGACGATGTCCTACTTCAGATAGTTCACTTTCTACTGAACAGACCAAAAGAAGACAAATGACAGCTGCTGGAAAACTAAGAAGAAATAATTGATTCAGGACTTCAGGCATATTTCATTTTCTCTGAAGGAAAAATAAAAGGAATTTTAATGATGAGACTTGTCAAATGCATTATTTTGAGACAAATATTTCTTATGTTAACCTGTGATTAGGCCTCTCATCCTGTTCAGAGTACACACTGAAAGACTTAATTTTAGATAGAGTATGTTGATTTTCAGGTAATTTTATTCCTATATGACTAATTGATCAGATCGGTTGAGCTGTCTGCAATACCTGGTAGTTGTTGCATGTGGTTTTGAAACTAATATAAGGACAGTAATTCAAAAGTTTGAGAATATGTAGATGTGTTAGATATTTCTTTCTAATTTCTTCATTGATAAGACGATGCACTTTCAGAGTCCTACTCAAACTGCTTTAAAACTGTTCCATCAAGTCCTACTCAAACTGCTTTAAAACTGTTCCATCAACAATATTTTGCAAGTAGAGGAAACTGAGGCCCGGAGGAGTTGAGTGAGACTCTTCTACAATTTCACAGATAACTAATAATACACTGATGAATTATATGCAACTTGAAACTTAGGTTCTTAGCACTCAGAAGTAACATTAACAAGCACAGAATTTTTGTGTAATGCCAGCACCTAACACATGGCACATGGTACTTAGGAGATACTTGACCCAGGGGCACCAGATTGGCTCGCTCAGTAGAGTATGTGACACAATTTCAGGGTTTTAAGTTTGAGCCGCATGTTGGGTGTAGAAATTACTTAAAATCTTTAAAAAAAAATAAGGGGGGAAGGTGCCTGGGTGGCTCCGACAGTAAAACGTCTGCCTTCTGCTTAGATCATCATCTCGGTCCTTGGATTGAGTCCTGCGTCAGCTCCTTGTACAGTAGGGAGTCTGCTTCTCCCTCTTACTCTCCCCTGCTCATGCTCATTCTCTCTATAAAATAAATGCAATCTTTAAAAAAAGTAATATTAACATATTTTGTGTTTTGCTCTATCACCAAGATTAGGAAACTGGGTTTGCTATGTTTCAAAATCAGTTGTCAGTAAAATTGTTAATTTTGTTGAGAATTAAGATTCATTCAGAACATTTATAGTGAGAAGAATTACCTTAGTATAATCATGCTCGTTATTTTACATGACCTCCTGTTGTGAATATTTAAAACAACACCCCATTAGGTACTGCAGTCATATGACAGATAACCAACCTTATTCCCTCCCTCCCTCCCTCCCTCCCTCCCTCCCTCCCTCCCTCCCTCCCTCCCTCCCTCCCTTCCTTCCTTCCTTCCTTCCTTCCTTCCTTCCTTCCTTCCTTCTTCCTTCCCTCCTACCTTCCTTTCCCCTCTCCTCCCCTCCCCTCCTCTCCCCTTTCTCTCTTTCAAGACAGAGGCCACAGTTATATTGGCTTCCTCAACTGGAAGCCTAGGGATTATTGCCATAAATGATTGCTAAACTGAAGGAATAGCATCTGAAAGATGCCATTCAGCCAAAGACTTCCTTTGCAAGGTACTGTGTTATGTTCCATCTTTAGCACATATTGTCAGTTTACCCAGAAAGCCATGTAATTTCACACCACCATTTTTTGTTTAAGCAGTTTCAAGAGCTTGCAATATTGCTTTCTACCTTTGGTCCTGTGTGTTCAATCCATGTATTGCGTTCCCATTTGTCTCTAATGGAAAAATGCAGATGTATAGAGAGCAACTCTACTGAGCTCCAAGCACAGTGATACCTCTCTTAATCTTAGCTTTCACTTCCTAACTCTTTGCACCTTGGGCATTTTGAGTTACCATCCTTTATTTTCTGCCCCCATAAAACAAAATTATCTTATGGAGTTTAAGGATTAAATGAACTAATGCATTCAAAAGTGATTTAAAATTCTATGTAATTAAAATGTTTAGGATTCAGTTGAAATGCCATTGCTTTCCCTAAGCTGATTATATTTAATTGTGTTTAATTATCCCATCCTTTGAATACTTAACACTTCTGGTAGCACCTGTTTCATTTTCTCATTCTCTTGTAATAATTTTTCTAATTCCAAATGGAGAACACATACCACATACATACATACCTGTACAAACATGTCAGGACCTCATATAGCACTTACTGTATTCTAGACCCTGGTCTAGATGTTTTACATAGATTACCTCAGGTAATCACAAACATTCCAGAATCTAGGTACTATTCCCATTTTGCAGATGAGTTAACAGGGCACAGAAAAACCAATACCTTATTGAAGATCATACATATAACTAGAATGTTGCAGGGTTGGAATTTGAGCCCTGGTGATCTAACTCCAGAACCTACTTATAACCACTCTGGTATATATTGTTCAATAATACACTAGATAGAAGTTCATAAATTTAGATAAAAGATAGATTAATTCTGACTAATGAATCCTGGAAATGTGTCTTGGAGCAATGGCATTTGAATTGGTTCCTGATAGATGGTATTTTCCAAAAAGAAAAGGACGATAAGTAGGTGAAACTGAAGGTGGAAAGCTACAGGACATACCTGGGAAATAGGCAGTAACTTCACTTATGCAGGTTGGATGTGGCCTAAAAGCAGTTGGGAAAGCAAAAATTTACCAAGAAATAAGTCTAACTGGTCTCAGACATCTGCATTAACCCTGAACATTAGGAAGCAGTGTAGCAGTGTCATAGACTTCCAGAGGAAAAGTTAAAACAAATCTAGGACCGGCCAAGATAATAGACCATGTAGAACAATAAAAAAAAAAAAAAGTCAGAACATATGTCACTTACAAGTTTATGAAAATGTACTACAGTTGATTAGCAAATGATATTAGGAAGCAATGAATGGAGAATCAAAATGAATATAATGAGTACACAGTCATATCAGGCAAAATTAAGTATAAAGCAGGGTTAGCAATATGAATTTAAGCCGGGATCCCTGGGTGGCTCAGCAGTTTAGCGCCTGCTATGGGTCCAGGCCCAAGGTGTGATCCTGGAGATAAGAGTCCCACATCTGGCTCCCTGCATGGAGCCTACTTCTTGCTGGCTCTGCCTCTCTCCCTCTCTCTCTCTCTCTCTTTCTCTCTCTCTCTCTCTCTGTCTCTCATGAATAAATAAATAAAATCTTTAAAAAAAAATGAATTTAAGCAATTCAAGGCAAAAACTAAATTCCAGTGTTAAAAAGTCATTAATATGTTTTAAATTGTTAATCAGTATGTGAAATGTTAATGTAAATCTTAAGTTGGAATAACTAAAAATAAGGAATAATTAGGAAAATTTAGTTAATAAAATTTGGTACCTTAGAAAAAAGTTTTAAAAATGTGATAGAACTTGTATACAAAATCATTGATTAGACTATAGAAAGTCTCAGAAAATTCTTAAAAGCCAGAATTATATAGATCATGAAATCTATCCATACCACAGTAGATCTGAACGTTATTAATACAGTTTTTAATCAGAAACAATTGTTTGAAAATAAAAATGTTTTTCTAAAGAACTATAGAGTTGCTATTAATTTACCTGGACAATATACAATTAAACACTCAGAACTATATCACAATCTAAAAATGAAAGCTATCTTCCTTGCCTTTTCATTTTTAGTCAGATATATTTTTATATAAATTAGACAGTAGTACCTTTCTTACGCTTGACAAATTGATTTCTTTGACCAAGAAAGCATTTATTAATGTAAAAATAAAACCTTAGACTAAAATGTAATAAATTACATAAAGCTAGTGGGGTATAGCCAAAGCTATTCAGAACACGTTTACTCTTAGGGATATGTGCACATGTTGCAGGATGTAACCACTGACTAAATATAATCCATCTTCCCTCTGCAGTTGTCAACCAACTTTGCTTTAATACCCTAAGAAAAAATGATATTTCTATTAAAACACATGGAGTAGAATATAAAAAGCCACATTTTTTTAAAGAGATAAAACATGAAGTTCAAAGAGATTTTCACTAATCTTAGAACTCTGAAAGAGCTTCAAATCTTTGGCTCTGTAGTCTTAGATTTGAGACCCATTTGCCAGTTTACTTAATGGCACATTTATAATGCTTTGTGTTTATGTAAAATAAGAAAAGAAAAGAAAATCAGCATTTGTCAGAGTTAAAAAAGTAAGGAAAATTAGAACAAAAATATAAATGTAGGAGATGATGACATGAAAAAGAAAACAGAATTGGCAAATAGATATAATAACTAGTTCTGTATTCTACTCTTTTGTCAGTAAAAGATGGTATTCTGGGTAATTAAGAAAAAGGGGCACCTGGGTGGCTCCATGGTTGAGTGTCTGCCTTGGGCTCAGGTCGTGATCCCAGGGGTCCTCGGATAGAGTCCCACATCAGGATCCCCCTACCCACAGGGAGCCTGCTCCTCCCTCTCCCTATGTCTCTGCCTCTCTCTGTGTCTCTCATGAATAAATAAAATCTTAAAAAAAATCAGAAGGAAAAGAAAACACTTAAAATTGGAAAAAGTGATGTAATATACATAGTGGAGACTCTGGATAAGAAAATACCATCTATAAAAAATTTGGACATTTTCCCCTGAGAAATAAAAATAAAATTAAATCAAGTAAAGATAGAAAACTTAAATTGGCTGTGGAAAGAACTGAAAATGTTTCCAAGAAACTCCCTGCAAGGGTCCAGAGCAACAGTTTACCCATGGATTCTTACAAATTTCCAGGAAACAACCTAAATTTTGGAACACTACTCAATTTGTTTTATTAAATGTTCATTTTCTCAATTAAAAAATCACTAAGAAATATATGTTAAGTACACATTTCAATATAAATGATGAATTTCCAAATAAAATGCTAACATACCAAATCCAACAGTTATTAAAAGAATCCATCCTAATAAGGTAGATTTAATAATGGAAGTTCAGTAGTGGATGGAAGTTATGATGTTAGGAAATAAGCTAATAGAGAACATTGGTGGGTCAAAGGAGAAAAATAATGTTTTTGATAAAATTCTTTCTTGTATTTAAAAAAGAAAGGAACAGGGGCACCTGTGTGGCTCAGTTAGGCATCTACGCTCAGTTCAGGTCATGATTCCGGGGTCCTGGAATTGAGTCCTGCATTGGTCTCTCTGCCTAGTGGGAAGTTTGCTTCTCCCTCTGATCCTCCCCTCTCTCATGCTT
Source organism: Canis aureus (assembly GCF_053574225.1). Taxonomy (NCBI): domain Eukaryota; kingdom Metazoa; phylum Chordata; class Mammalia; order Carnivora; family Canidae; genus Canis; species Canis aureus. Next base: position 67,363,952 of record NC_135614.1, on the reverse strand, counting down.
GCTCTCTCCCACTCTCTCATTCAAATAAATAAATAAATAAATAAATAATAAATAAAATCTTTAAAAAAAGAAACAGGTAAGTATTAATAGAAATATACTTTAATGAGAGCCTTATATTAGTTAATACCCAACTTATGTTTTTTATTTTTTTATTTTTTTTAAGATTTTATTTGTTTATTAATAAGAGACACACAGAAAGAGGCAGAGACACAGGCAGAGGGAGAAGAAGGCTCCATGCAGGGAACCCGACATGGGACTCGATCCTGGGTCTCCAGGATCACACCCTGGGCTTAAGGTGGTGCTAAACCGCTGAGCCACCAGGGCTGCCCCCCAACTTATGTTTAATGATGAAAAGAAGTGTTATTCCCACTGAAGTCAAATAAAACTGCCAGCTTTCACCTTTATGTGTCTTGTTTGCTGACCCAGTCCAAGGGCTAGAATCATAGAAGTAGGCACTCATAGTTTATTGAAGGGCTATAAACCAATGAACTCAAGGTAGTCTTTCTAGTTTGAGATTTGGTATATCTCCTTATTTGCACCTTTTATATCTCAGCAAAATTTAGGTTTCTCTTTAAAGATCAACACACATTCACTTATGACTAGATTTTTTTGTAGTTGTGAATGAATATTTTCTTTCCAATTATATTATTTATAGCTTTTAAAATAGCTTTATGGGCTACTATTGATTGATATACATCTATTTAGTAAAAGGCAATTTAGCTCACTAAATCAAGAATGTTGAGGGACACCTGAGTGGCTCAGTTGGTTGAGCTGCTGACTCATAGTTTTGGCTCAAGCCATGACCTCAGGGTCATGGGATCCAGCCCTGAGTCTGGCTCTGTACTCGGTGGGGAGTCCATGTGAAGATTCTCTCCCTCTGTTTACCCCCTTGCTCGCGTGGGCTCTGTCTCTCTAAAATAAACGAATCTTGTTTTAAAAAAAAATCTAAAAACTAAAAAAAAAAAAATTTTTTTTTTAGTTGATTCTCAAGAGGTATATAGGTCCGATCTGATCTGAGTTCCTCTAAAACTACTTACTAGCATAGACAGTCACTAGCCTCCATGTAGCAAAATCCACTAGACAGTTCTAGGACCTTATTTTACTCTGTTGATCCGACTGATGTGGCATGGTTAACCACTTCTTCATTCTTCATGTAGTGTTATAGTGTCTCCTGTTGCCTTCAATGAAAAATACTCTTGGTTTACCTCCTTTCTCACTGACCATTCTTTCAAACTCCCCTTTGATGTCCTTCCTATAATCTTCATTCAAATGTTGGTATACCTCCAGGTTCTGTCCAGGCTCCATCTTTTCTTTATCCACAGTCTTTCCTTAAATAACTTATCAAGTCCCATGATTTAAATATATTTATAAACATATTCAAAATTACAATTTGATTTTGATTTTGTTTCATACTGCATGCATTACCATTGTAACTGAACAAGTATGACTGATTAAGATTTCTGGTGATTTTTTTCCATAATTTTTAAATTTTCTAAATTCCCAGAAAATACATATTATTTTTATAATCAGAAAAAATAATTTCATTTTAATTGAAATTAGTTATCTTTCTTAAGTGAACTGTAATATGGAACAACCATCCTATGTCTAATTCCACTCCATCATAAACAACTTCATTGTGAAATTGTATTTGAAAAAGCATTTCTTGATTTATATTGAGAAAATGTTTATATTATATATATATATATATAATATAACAAGATTCACATAAGTTTTATCACACAAGTTAAAATGCTTATTTTTTTTAACTTATTTTACGTTGTTGGCCTTTGGACAGTGAAAACTTAGATACTAGACATGAAGGCTTTAGATTTTTTCATGAGATACCTTAATAGACAAGCTAGGATGCATTTTACATTTTATATTAGATTCTAGCCCATTTTGGATAATGCTTGAATTAAATATAAGGTAAGATTAATTCAGATAAAATGTTAGGCAAAATAATTTCTAAAATTTACTCATTTACTATTACAAAAATCAGGAAAATGGTGTGTTTTTTTTTTTTTTTTTGTAAAGATTTTATTTATTTATTCATGGGAGACACAGAAAGAGAGGCAGAGATACAGGCAGAGGAAGAAGCAGGCTCCACGCAGCCCGATGTGAGACTCTATCCCGGGTCTCCAGGATCATGCCCTGGGCTGAAGGCAGGTGCTCAACCATTGAGCCACCCAGGTGCCTCAGGAAAATGGGATTGGAAAGAGGCAGGAGAACATACCTAAAGCAAAATAAATGTGGAAAAATTGCTAGAGAATATTGAGAAAAGAAAAAAAAAGTCTGCCAGTGTAAAACATTGAAATGGCCAATATTGAATTGGAATAGGTTGAATTTGTCATAAAAAGGCCTTCTTAGTTGTCCAAAGTTTATGTGGAAACTATAAAACAAACAATAGCAAATTAAAAAAATACCCAAATCACAGAAGAATAAGTAATTCCACAAAGAATGAGAATGTATAAGTAATTATATTCCAAAAATATAGACATGGTTACTGTCTTGAAATAATAAGTGCATTGTAGCCTAAATTTGGCAATAGTTACTATCTAAATAAGCTTATCTCTGAATTAAATGTACCTTATAGGAGTAGATAACTTTAAGAGTGCTCTCATAATTAGATTTATTTATTTATTTATTTATTTATTTATTTATTTATTTATTTATTTATGATAGACATAGAGAGAGAGAGAGAGAGAGAGAGGCAGAGACACAGGAGGAGAGAGAAGCAGGCACCATCCCGGGAGCCCGACGTGGGACTCAATCCCGGGACTCCAGGATCGCGCCCTGGGCCAAAGGCAGGCGCCAAACCGCTGAGCCACCCAGGGATCCCCAGCCACTCAGGGATCCCCATAATTAGCTTTTTAAATAATGTTTCTGTAAGCTGTTCTTTTTAGTACAAATTAATCTCCATTTCTCACATTTTTGTTTGTTCTTTTCCTCTGTGTAAAAAATACTGAATTCTATCTCAGATCTTGATTGCATTTTGGTTAGTTGTCATCCTACAGAATTCTGTATGTCACTTTGTAAAATTGTAAATTGCATTTGACTCCTGAAACTGGCTTTTGAAACTTGTATAATTGTACATATGTCCCAAGTTCAATGTATAGATTATGATTTTGACTTTCTGCATTTATGGTTATAGTAATTTGATTTGTTTCTAAAATTATGTAAAGGGACTGTTATTGGACTTAAATTTCAATATTCTCTAGAAGTGAATTAAATTGATGGGAATTCCAAGTTGATAAATGCAAATGGGATCTCATTAGTTTTTTGGGGGAGGGTTTTTTTTTTTTTTTTTTTTTTACCTTTTTAGTTTGGGGACAAAATAAATGAACTTTTGCCTTAGTGCTCACTTGGTGACATATGTACTTAAAAGCCAGTACTTCAGTTGGTTTAGAAAAAATTCTGAAGACAGAAGAAACGAACCATCTTTATTTTTGAATTAGATAACCATGTAAATGATTATAAACTTGATGCTTTAATATTTTATTTTATTTTTAAAAAGATTTTATTTACTTATTTGAGAGAGGGAGATAGTGAGAGAGAACACAAGCAGAGAGAGAGGGAGAAGCAGGCTCCGCACTGAACAGGGGCCAGGAGGGGCTCAATCCCAGTGCCCTGGGATCATGACCTGAGCCACCCCAGTACCCCAATGCTTTAATATTTTAATTCAAAATATAAAGACAGGGATCCCCTGGGTGGCGCAGCGGTTTGGCGCCTGCCTTTGGCCCAGGGCGCGATCCTGGAGACCCGGGGTCGAATCCCACATCAGGCTCCCGGTGCATGGAGCCTGCTTCTCCCTCTGCCTGTGTCTCTGTGCCTCTCTCTCTCTGTGACTATCATAAATAAATAAAAAAAATTAAAAAAATATATATATAAAGACAAAATAAAACAATACACCCTCAGGATGTTTTTATGATAATTGCATGTGATATAAAGATGCAAATTTAACATCTTTTAGGTGTGATACATATATGCAAAATGAGAATCATCATATTCATTATTGCTATGGCCTTATGGCTTTTCTCATATTGTAAAGATATTTCATAATGCAGCAATATGTACTCCAAACAGCTTTATAAATGAACTAGCTGTACTTTTTAATTATCATTTTAATTCCAGGTTTGAATTACTAAAAACTCTCCTAATCTTAGGAAAATGAAAGCTTGCATGGTACTTAGCCACTTGATAAGTATTTCTTGGAGTCTTCAGTCCATGTAAAACTTTGCTTTTGTTTGTAAACTAACAATATTTATGTTATAAGCACTTTATTTGCATTTCCTGAAGTCTGTCATGAAGTGTTCTCTCTCAGTCACTAATGGTACTAATAAAGACGATTGGCAGGATTTAAAGCTGAAATAGGCATCAGGGATAATTTAGTTTAGCAATTGAGCTTTGTTTATGCTATTTATCTCTGCCTCACACAGTATGGGTTTTTTGTTTTAATTGTCAATACTAAAATAGACTGGGGTTATAAAACATCCAGGTTTCAGATTCTTTTGAAAAATTGTAAGATCTGGTGGCTGCAGGTTCCCATTCGACTCCGGGTCTGCATTCAGCCTGTGTGTTAACATAGACAGGAGCTGAAAGTTATCTGCTCTGGGTCCCTTTAGAGGGGACATATGCTCTCAGATGTATCACCGTCCCCCCAACTCCTTATTTTTTCTCTTTACTTAGCTGGCATCATTGAGCATACCTCACTAATTTACGACGAGGGTTAACGAGGTGGAAGAACAAGTGAGTGACATAGAAGACAAGTTGATGGCAAAGAGGGAAACTGAGGAAAAAAGAGACAATTAAAAGATCATGAGGATAGATTAAGGGAAGTAATTGACAGCCTGAGGAAGAAAAATCTACATTTAATTGGGGTCCCCAAGGGCGCCGAAAGGGACAGAGGTCCAGAATATGTATTTGAACAAATTATAGCTGAAAACTTTCCTAATCTGGGACGGGAAACAGGCATTCAGATCCAGGAAATAGAGAGATCCCCGCCCCTAAAATCAATAAAAACCGTTCAACACCTCGACATTTATAGTGAAGCTTGCAAATTCCAAAGAGAAGATCCTTAAAGCAGCAAGAGACAAGAGATCCCTAACTTATATGGGGAGAAATATCAGATTAACAGCAGACCTCTCCACAGAGACCTGGCAGGCCAGAAAGGGCTGGCAGGATATATTCAGGGTCCTAAATGAGAAGAACATGCAGCCAAGAATACTTTATCCAGCAAGGCTCTCATTCAGAATAGAAGGAGAGATAAAGAGCTTCCAAGACAGGCAGGAACTGAAAGAATATGTGACCTCCAAACCAGCTCTGCAAGAAATTTTAAGGGGGACTCTTAAAATTCCTCTTTAAGAAGTCCAATGGAACAATCCACAAAAACAGGGACTGAATGGGGATCATGATGACACTAAACTCATATCTTTCAATAGTAACTCTGAACATGAATGGGCTTAATGACCCCATCAAAAGGCACAGGGTTTCAGACTGGATAAAAAAGCAGGACCCATCTATTTGCTGTCTACAAGAGACTCATTTTAGACATAAGGATACCTACAGCCTGAAAATAAAAGTTTGGAGAACCATTTACCATTCAAATGGTCCTCAAAAGAAAGCAGGGGTAGCCATCCTTATATCAGATAAACTAAAATTTATCCCGAAGACTGTAGTGAGAGATGAAGAGGGACACTATCTCATACTTAAAGGATCTATCCAACAAGAGGACTTAACAATCATCAATATATATGCCCCGAATGTGGGAGCTGCCAAATATATCAATCAATTAATAACCAAAGTTAAGACATACTGATAATAATACATTTATACTTGGTGACTTCAATCAAGCATTTTCTACACTGGATAGGTCTTCTAAGCACAACATCTCCAAAGAAACAAGAGCTTTAAATGATACACTGGACCAGATGGATTTCACAGATATCTACAGAACTTTACGCCCAAATGCAACTGAATACACATTCTTCTCAAGTGCACATGGAACTTTCTCCAGAATAGACCACATACTGGGTCACAAATCAGGCCTGAACTGATACCAAAAGATTGGGATCGTCCCCTGTGTATTCTCAGACCATAATTTATGTTAAATGTTTTGTCCCTAAGGCATGGAGTTTATGACCTCTGAGGTCCAGACTGCTATTAATAGTACAAATTGCACCAATTTGGGTTACTGGTGGCAAAAGTCAACCTTTAAAATTACATTTCAGACTTTAGAAATCTCAGGGGGTTTTTTGTTTTTGTTTTTAAGATTTTATTTATTTATTCACGATAGACACAGAGAGAGAGAGAGGCAGAGACACAGGCAGAAGAGAAGCAGGCTCCTCACAGGGAGCCCGAAGTGGGACTCGATCCTGGGACCCCAGGATCGCACCCTGGGCCAAAGGCAGGTGCTAAACCGCTGAGCCACCCAGGGGTCCCCAGAAATCTCAGTTTTTAAACAACAAATGTAATATTAATGATAAATTCAGAGGTATTCAATTTCATTTGAGGTAATTAAACAAAACCTGGTCTTCAAGTTGGAGGATGATATATAACATTACTCTCTGCTAAATGAATGGCAGATGAATCCGGATTTGTTTTGTTTTGAAAGTTATCACAAAATTGAGAGAAATTTTGTCCATTTTCATAGAATCAAAATTGGGAGCCAAGGAATATTCGGACACTATACTGATTGTTTAGTTTCCTTTTCTAACCTAAATTGGGTTGTCTCTAGCACTGACCTCCCCTGCTGTAGAATATTTAGGATGCTCTTAGAGTTGAGTACTTACCAGTCTAGAGAGGGTGCCCAAATGGTGCTTCAAACACAGACTGGCTAGAAAGCTGTGAGGTAACACATTAAAGAAAAGAAAAAGCACAAAACTTCAAATTCTACTTCCAGAATTGGTGCACTAGATTATTCCGATCTTTCTGCTGTAACATCTAATTGGATATAACACCCTCTTGAGGCATTAGAGAGCTAACAAGGTAGTGAGCAATTTTCAGGCTGATATCTGGAAGAAAATGGAAATCCAGAAAGATGAACCTCGTATTGAGAATACTTTTGCTTTGGGGAGGGGGATTTGTTGACCAAGAAGAGGAAGCTGAGGGGAGGATTAACATTTTAATAGCTTTCTGAGGCCAGAAGGACAAAAGTTAGAATATAGGACCCCTAAATGTGAGACTCTGAAAGAATTCTTTGGTGTGAGATCTGAAGAACCACGTCCTAGCAGTAAGGGTGAGCCAGAATTAAACCATCCACATGGAATATAGTTTACAATCGAGTCATCCAGACAGTTCAGAAAAATCTGAACTTTTGAAAGTAGTTTAATGTGACCTGTGATTTCTAATGTCCCTAGGAATCTGAAAGATACAAATCTGGAGAAAGAGAACATCTTCCTAGGCCTCAAATTATTTTTACAAATAACTTTTCAAAGTTGTATCTACATATTATATGGAGTTATAGCTCCATATAATAACTGATCACAGGAGGAGAAAGACAGCAGGAATGAAAACAGTAGATAATAGAAACAGGCCAAAAGTGGCACCAAATACTTGGATTGTGAGATAGACTTTAAAATTAATACGGCTTCTATGTTCAAGGAGATACAAGATTGAAAATTTCAGTAAAAAACTGGAAATTATTTTTAAAAATGTTACTGAAGACTTGCAAAAAAGTCAAATATTTGAGAACTAAAATTCTAAATTTCTTTAGAATAAACCATTACTATGTCTGAAAGACCAATTACAATTAATAAAATTGGATGGGAAACAATGATATAGAAAACCACGTTACCTATAACCATTGACAGACAAAGACCTCTAAACTAAGTCATTATAATTATTTTTTTAAAGAATTTATAAATTTAATGTTCATATCAGTTGCATATTAATTTGAAAATGATATCCAGCTGGATTCATGCTGAATAAGATCCAGAAACTTTCTTCATAATCTGAATAAATGCACAGGAAGCTAGGGAGGAAAAGGAAGGCATATGGTGAACAAATTTTTTAATGCCAGGTACTACATTAACATTAAAGCATTCCACATTCAGTATTCATATTCATTTAAAACTTAATAAGATTGTTCAATTATTTATCATGAACTATTCACGGGTTCATATAGGTAAATACTTATTTACAATAACCCTCTACAGAAGCATTCAATAAGATTTAGAAATGTATTTGAATGTATTAGATCATATTTTACATATTAAGGAATTTTATACCTTTAGGTAGAGAATAGATGAGCTTTTGATTTAGTTTCAAAATCAGATTTTCATTGTGTTTTCATTTTAAGTTCATTTTAATCTGTAGAACATATTTTTATTATTGCTGTGAAATGCATGATCATTACAGAAAATTTGAAAAACAGAGTAGAAAATCTCATGCTGTTAGCATTTTGATCTATTGTCTTATATCCATGCATTTTTGTTTATATTTTATGGTTTTGAGATCATACATGTTTTTAGATTCTTATTTCATAATCACTTTCCCAATTACTATGAATTTCTGTATTATATAAATAGTTTTTGGGGTACTTTGAAGGTGGTTGAGTAATAGCGGTAATATACACTAAAAGAGAAATGCACAAACATGACATTTCCATAATATTCGTTCACATTCATTTACAAGGGGAAAAAGAATCACACATTTTTTTATTATAAAAACTTCAACATGATAATTATATAAGATTAGCTAATGTGGGTGTAAATATAATGTTGGAATAGTTCACAAGCACGCAGATGATTAAATTCTGACTTTCCACATATTTGCAAGATTTCCATATCTCACCACCTGGGTGTGATTCATAATTGGAAAATAAAGGTTCTGTGTATTTGGAAAGCCTTAAAAGAAGTGAAAATATCTATACAGTTATATTGGTAGAGTGTAATTTGTTATAACCTTTGGAACCTAGAGTTTTAAATGTCAGTTGAAGAACAATGCCAAAAAAAATTCTTTCAGGCTAATTCTGTCACCTGAAAATGTAAAGAAGTTTTAAAATCAGTTTGGCAAAAACAAACAAACAAATAAATAAAATGAAATCAGTTTGGCAGTTGGATCCTAGATTGAAGTCTTGTTTCTGTCATTAACTAGCCAAGTCATTTAGGACCAATCACTCTTTCTTTTCTCTCTTTTTTTTTTTTTCTTTTAAGATTTATTTATTCATTTTAGAGAGTGTGTGCATGTGAAGGAGCACGGCGGGGTGGAAGTTGAGAGACAGAGAGAGAGGCAGAGAGACAGACTCCCTGCTGCACACAGAGCCCACACCCTGTTCCATCCTGGGACCCTGATCATGACCTGAGCCAAAGTTGAGTAGAATGCTTATCCAGCTGAGCCACTCAGGTGCCCCTCAGTCACTGTTTTTTGAATTCCATTTCTGCATCTCATACGTTGAAGGGATTGGATGAGATGGTCTGCCAAATCCTCCCAGCATGATGCATGATGAATCAGTCTTTCTAAGCCTGTCATGGCGGATGTAATTTACCATTAACATTATTTTTTTAAATTTCTTTTTTAAACCTCCTCTTTCTAAATGACAAAGTGGTAATGTGCTTATGTGCTCGAGAGTTGCGTGGGGTTTGGCTTATTCTTTCAATGGAGTTCCTTCATTGTGATATTACTCTTGCCTACTTTTCTTCCCTATGGCACTAGGGAGAATCTAGAGGCTAGACTCAAACTTTTAGAATAAAAGGAAACTTAATGGTCAGCAAGTTCAACTCACTATTCAATGCCTGAGTAGCCTCTAAACACTCACATCAAATACTCAGCCCTCTCGGGGCCTAAAGGATGGAGACTCATTATCTCTCCCAAGGCTGCCATTTTCCTGGTTTGAATGGTCTACGGATTACTAAACAACTTCAGTTACTTTGAATTGAAATTGTTTTCTTGTAGCTTCTTCCTATTCATCTTAGCTTTAACTCATGGTTATTTGGGTAACTCCTCCATTCTTTCCAGCTCTTCCCTTATTTCCTCTACCTTATGAAAAAGGAGAGCCACTAATGTCACTGAGTAACTACTATGTGCATGGTACTTAATCACATGCAGTAATGCTATTTACTCTTCCAAGCAGTTCTTCAGAGGAAATGTCACTGTCCCTGTTTTTGCTTCTCAACTGCAGAGTTCTTTGTATCAATAATAATATCTGTCAGATCTCAAGCAATACTAAGTACTTGGTATGTACATTCAATCGAATGAAGGTAAAAATACTTTTCAAGAAGTAAGGTGATAACTCTGGGAAATGAACAAGGGGTAGTGGAAGGGGAGGTGGGCAGGGGGTTGGGGTGACTGGGTGATGGGCACTGAGGGAGGCACTTGGCAGGATGAGCACTGGGTGTTATGCTATATGTTGGCAAATTGAACTCCAATAAACAAAAAGAAGTAAGGTGAATATTTTTATTGATTTGTTTTATAGTAAGTTATTAAAGAAAATCTTGCTGCTTATTCTTCTTTTTTACTATATTCTTATGAATTAGTTATTTGTATGAATGCATCTGTTTTATTATTCTACATGCAAAAATTCATTTGTTACTTAGCAAAAAAATGAATTTTTTTTTCTGTCTGTGGAGAGTAGGATTGGCATAAGTTTTAAATTGTTGATATGGAAGAAAAGTCTTCATTATTATTCTTGTAGCTTAATTTCAAATCAAACTTCTACTTCTTGGTTTTGTACACATTTGTGTCAAACTCATGTTGAAATAGAAAACTGAATGGCTCTTACTCTCTTATTCTACATTTGATCTACTAACTTGAAAACTACCGAAACACTTTTGATAAACGAAGATTTCTTCAAATTGTGTTCCACATCTCAAAGAGGTCACCGTGTTTTCTAAAGATGCAAAAAAAAAAAAAAAAAAATAGAATATGAACCCAAACAAACAACCCATTGTCTGAGACAGGGAAACTGAAGGACTCCATGAAAGTCTGTTTTCTTTCTTTTTTTTTTTTAAGATTTTATTTATTTATTTTGGGTGGAGCAGAGCAAGAAGAGGGGGGAATGAGGGGAAGGGCAGGAAGGAGAGGGAGAAGCAGACTCTACTGAGCAGAGAGCAGAGGTCCATCCCAGGAACCTGAAATCATGACCTGAGACAAAGGCAGTTCCTTAACTGACTGAGCTTCCCAGGTGTCCCTAATAATCTGCTTTTTAAACCTTTTCCTGCTTCTCTTCTTTGCTAGGACCTGCACCTACCCTACTTTACACCTACTTTACACAGGCCTTGTAATGCAAATAGCACATGTCCTCCTTGTAAAGGACAAGGAGTTAATTATTTCTACAGAATAGGTTACATTTAAGGAAGTGATGAGAAGGCCCAAAAGCAGAAGTGGGGAGCACAAAGCACAAGCTGACACCCCTCAACCCTGTGCCCCAACCAGATGGAATACGTGTGGCATTCCTCAGGCTCTTCTGGCCACCCTAAAACTAAGGGAAGAGAAAAACAAATGGTTAACTGACAGAGATCACAGTCCAACAAAACAAAAGTCTCCGTCAGTTTACCAATATCTTTGTGATTGATTGATTGATTGATTGATTGATTTTTAAAGATTTTATTTATTCTTGAGAGATACAGAGAGAGAGAGAGAGAGAGAGAGCGGCAGAGACACAGGCAGAGGGAGAAGCAGGCTCCTCACAGGGAGCCCGATGTGGGACTCGATCCTGGACCCCGGGATCATGCCCTGAGCCAAAGGCAGATGCTCAACTGCTGACCTTCCCTGTCTTAATGATTTATGAAGGAAAAGCATTCTCCTCAAAGCCTAACTTTCAGAGAACATAACTTAGTTTTCTGGAGCCCTAACAACATCACCTTCTCCTTCAGAGAAATGTGGGAAACAAAGGCAGAAGGAAATGTAGATAAATTTCTTCTAACCAGTAGCCCATCAACAAATACTTGAGTTAGGCATAGTATAACATTCCTCCAGGAAACTCAAGTGTCTTTTTTTTTTTTTTTTTTTAATTGAAGAGACACACAGAGAGAGGCAGAGACATAGGCAGAGGGAGAAGCAGACACCTTGCAGGGAGCCCGATGGGAGACTTGATCCCAGGACCCCAGGATCATGACCTGAGGCAAATGTGGACGCTCAACCACTGGGCCACCCAAGGGCCCCACCTCCCAACTGTCAACGTTAGTGCTTTGCTAGAAGGAAAAACAACCCTAGCTTGTCAATAGCAAGACCTCCAGGATCCTTAGAGTCTTCTTTAGCATATCAAAGTCCTTTTGGACCTCTCCCTTAACCTGCCCAACTCCCAGGTATATAATCAGCCACCCCTCACAACCCCGGGGTCAACAGCTCTTTCTGCCCACGGGTCACTGTGCTATATAATAAAATCACCTTTTTGCACCAAAGACTTCGCCAGAATACTTTGTTGGTCCTCAGCTCCAGACCTCACTAACATGTGATAACTACCTCAGAAGAGAACTCCTGGACCAAGCCATTATATGCGCATTCCAACTGCTGGCGCTCACTAGATGTCTCCACACCAAGAAAGACCTCCTGGCTCCAAGGAATAACATCCAGGCCCTCATCTTTACTCTGACTAGTTCCTGGTTGCCTGAGACGATACATACACCAGACCACTGTCCTCAAACAAAGTCCCCAACCATGAACAAAGGTGAGCCTCCCTCCTTTTCTTTTTGAGTCTTCTGGACACTCTGTATTGTCTGTATCTGCTCTCTCTCTATCTTCAATAAACTCTGCTTTCACTTCCCACTGGCTGGCATTTTATTTCCATCCTAAATGCCATCAGGAACCCTCTTGGCTGGACCTAGAGGGGGGGCCCTGGAGCTGGCCTGCCTGCATCAGGTTTGCATGGAATATGAGTTCTATCATGCTGAGAATAAAATACCACAATTTCCACAGTGGTTTTTCTTCTGATGAAACCCCATTCCCCTTCAAGTCTTGAAAGTCTTCTTAAATACAGTGAAGCGGGAGAGTGAGGTTCTTGTCTCATGGAGTTGAAGAATGACTCTCACGAGAGGAGAGTAAAATGATAGAGTTTTATTAATTGAAAATACAGAAAAAGCTCTCCGGAGTGAGAGGGGTCCTGACAGGGTTGCCAATGTGGGCCTTCACTGACAGTTTTTTATTTAGAGCTGACTGGGGAGCTTGTGGCCTTATCATTCTTGTAATGTCTTGGTTTAAGTAAGGACTGGTGATAACATCTTTACTGGCTTCCTTTGGGTCTGGTTATTCTTTGTTGTTCACAGGTGACTGTTATTTAAAAAAAAAAAAAATCTACCCCTACCCCAGGGTAGGGGGATCTGATGTGTTCCCTTATCTCTGGTTACACCTCTGCATTTTGGGGATTTCTGTGAGCATGATCCCATGGCTCCCTACCTAACTCTTCCTACCTAGCCCCACCTGTCACTTACTCAACAGCACTTTTCTTCCTTCTCCTTAAACTCTTCGGCCCCTGTGCTTCATTTACCACTGCTGGGTCTCGCTCCTTGTACCCGAAAGTCTGTGCTCCTTTTCCTCCTCTTTTCTACCTCTTTCTGACCACCTTTCTGCCTTTTTGATTATTCCTCATACACTCCCTCCTAGACTATTTTTCCTGGACTATATTAAGTGTTGTTAGCTCTTCGGTGTTTTATTCTGGCCCATAGTTTCACTTACTCTATAAAAGTATATCTCAAAAAAGAACCACAACCCTCCATCAGCACCTCCTGGATCACTTGATGAAAATGAAGATTTCTGACCCTCACCCTTGACCCAGTGAATGAGAATCTCTGTGAGCAGAGCCTGTATTTTTATCTAGATCTCCAAATGACTATTATGGACAATGAAGCTTGAGAACTCCTGCTTTATGTCTTTTCCTTGGGAAATTATGTCCATTGTCATGATCTTAATAATCAAAATCTTAATCAAGACCGTTGAATTCTGATTGCCAGCCCTGTACTTAACCCAGCAAGTCACAATCATATGCTTTGATGCCTAATGAGTATTTTTTCTTATAGGCACTTCAAGATAATTATATTCACAATGAAATCTTATCTTTCTTCTCTAAAGCTCATTTTAATAGTTAATAACATTACCATTTATTCAACTTATATTAAAAAAAGGCAAAAACAAAGTGGAAAACTTCATGTTCATCTTAGATGTTTCCCTTTCTTTATTCACCTCCCACTCATCCAATTAAGCAAGATGTCTTGCTGATTTTACTCCATAAATATTTTCAAAATCTATCTTTTTTTTTTCTGTCCTGTGACTACTTTCCTAATTTAGGCCTTCATCGTATAAACCATTGCAAAATATTCCCAACTGTTCCTCTTGTCTCTTGAATTTCTTCCCTTTGACCCATTCTCCCAACATAATATAAAACTACAAGTTAAAAAAAGACATTTCAGTGACATGAGAATAGATATTCTATAGAATATAGAAGAAAGTCCAAAACAAGATCTGATTATATATATGAATATAGTATATAATAAAGGATCATTTCAAAATAATGGGAAAAGAATCACTGCAAATGATACTGTCACATTGGCCAGCTACTTAGATTAAAAAGTAAAATTTGATATATAACTCACAAGTCACGGCAGAATAAAATACCTTGATTAAAATGTAAAAAATATATATAATAACACGAGAATGAAAGTGATATAATTTATAAAAGTTTGAGGTAGATAAAGATAAAGAAATCTGATACCATAAACAAATCAAAACTATCCAGAGGATTTAGAAAAACCTCATAAGCAAAATTTAAAGGTAATCAAGAAAATTGGAAAATAATTTTTACAACACATATGACTTTTAAGTGAATAGAAAAATGACTTAAATGTATAAATAGGTCCTTCACCTAGGGAGGACTACAAATGGTGAAGGAATGTATAAAAAATATTAAATATTTTTGAAGAGAAGGAATATACTATAATATAATCATTAAAACAATGATTAAAGAATTTTCACCTTCTGCAAAGATGAAAAATAGGAATATCCATATCATGGGAATGACAAAAGAGGTACTTTCGAATATTCTAGAAATCTACATTGCTGGAGGCTTTTGTGGAGACCTCCTTTGCTAAATGTAGGAGTCTGAAAATCCTTTGAACAGCAATTCCATGTGCAGAAATTTGTCCTCAGTGAAAGTTCTGGATACCAGCATAAAGAAGTATGTACAGTATTCATTGTTTATAAGCATGAAAATGAAAAACCTACACAAAAAAATAAAAACTGTTATTTTCTAATTGGTAACAACCTGATTGTTCACCGGTAAGTGGTTGGTGAACTAAACTTCCCTCAATCTACATAAAAAGAATACTGCATTCGTTTCCTAGAGTCGACATGATAAATTACCACATGCTCAGTGGCTTCAAATGACATACATTTATTCTTGCACAATTCTGGAGGCCAGAAGTCTAAAATCATAGTTCTGACAGAGTCATGTTCCTTCTGACGATTCTAGGGAAGAATATTCCCCTGTCTCTTCAAGTATCTGGTGGCTCCTGGCGTCACTTGGTTTGTGTCAATGTAACTCCAATTTTTGCTTTGTCTTCACACAGCCTCCTTCCTCGTGTCTGTGTGTGCTCTCTCTGTTTCCTAGAAGTGTGCCAGTGATTGGATTTAAGGTCAGCACTTAATCTAGAATGATTTCCTCTCAAGGTTTTTAACTAATTATACCTGCAAAGACCCTATTTCCAAATAAGAAATATTCTGATGTTCCAGATAGACATGAATTTCAGATTGATACCATTCAACCCATGACAAATATTTATATAAAACTACTTAAAATGATGAATGTGTAAATACTCATTTGGTCATATAATGTCTTGTAGGAACTAGTTCCCATTGATGGTTTGGGAAAATCCTATTTTAAGAAGTTTATCACCACAACACTCGTTCTTGCAAATTATCAAAATTGTATAGTGGTATATGTTGAATTGTGTCCTCAAAAAGACATGTCCTAATTCCTAGTATCTCAGTATGTAATCTTATTTGGAAATAGGATAGGATAACCAGTGTTGTGTGGTTCTTATGATTGCAAGGTACCCTCAGCAATAACCATCAGGAAACTTTAGGGGAAAAAAGGTTTATTACCTGCAAGTCATGGAAATTACTCAGCATACCTGGGACCGCACAGAGAGGTTGAAGGGGAGGGAAGTGTGAGCCTGGGGTTCTGCTTTTATTGGGGTGGAGAGTAGGGGCCTAGGGTTTCAGGGGCCCACTTTCTCTCTCTCTCTTTTTAAAGTAGGCTCTGCCTGCAGGACATGGGGCTTGAACTCAACCCTGAGATCAAGAGTCACTTGCTCTACCACCTGAGCCAGCCAGGTGTTCCAGGCTCACTCTTTATTAGCAAATTTAAAACATAAGAGCAGGGATCCTTGGGTGGCGCAGTGGTTTGGCGCCTGCCTTTGGCCCAGGGTGTGATCCTGGAGATCCGGTATCGAGTCCTATGTCGGGCTCCCGGTGCATGGAGCCTGCTTCTCCCTCTGCCTGTGTCTCTGCCTCTCTCTCTCTCTGTGTGCCTATCATAAATAAATAAAAATTAAAAAAATAATAAATAAAATTCTTAAAAAAAAAAAAGACAAATGGCCAAAAAAGATCTCTAAATCAAAAGAGACTTAGGTCCAGGGGGAAGAAGCCTGGCTCTTTATCTAGTTGTGCAGTTGACAAGGCATTTATTAGAGACAGCTGTCTTTGAAGTGGATGCCTAGGCAATCAAAGCATAAGTAAGGCACTCATAGTACAAAAAAAGAAAAAACAGAGTTTATATTACATTTATACAAATATAACTAAATAAATAACATGTTGTATATAGCAAAGGCTCTGTGTATATGTGTATGTGTGTGCAAAACAGGCAAACATAGGCAGGACAAACTTCTGGGTAGCATAAACATGGAGCAATCCTAGGAATAAGTTGACCTAAATGTAAAAACTTACCGGAGAATCCACATTCCCACAAGATAATCTAGTACAATTTTCTGGTTTTAAAGTAATAGAAACAAGAGAGATTAAGAGATTTGCTCAAGGTCAAATGTTTATATATGTTTGATGTGGTATTAATACTAGGGTGGCAGGGTGCCTGGGTGGCTCAGCGGTTGAGCGTCTGCCTTCAGCTCAGGTCGTGATCCTAGGGTCCTGGAATCGAGTCCCACATCGAGCTCCTTTCATGGAGCCTGCTACTCCCTCTGCCTATGTCTCTGCCTCTTTCTCTCTGTGTCTCTCATGAATAAATAAATAAGATCTTTAAAAAAAAATGCCAGGGTGGCCAGAAAAATTCTTTGATGGTACCATTTACTTCCATTTAGGAATTTTCTAGTTAGAATTAAGCTTGAGACTCAACTGATATTAGTTTTTGGTAATTTTCACAATGTAAAATCAATTAGTTATTGACCTATTCCTGTTTTTTCAAGCCAGCATAGAGTAGTACTTATGAACATGTCACACGAAAAGGTAAGCTAAGAGTTTGGCTACCCGACCTTTTGGATTAAAGGATTAATGTATTGTTTCTTTCTAACTATAGTTAGTAAAAAAAAAAAAAAAAAAGAAAAGAAAAGAAAGAAAAGAAAAGAAAGAAAGAAAATCAAATGTTCAATGAGTATATTAGAACTTAGACTGTCTTATTTTTCTTTGATAACCTAGATAAATGAACCTGTGACTAGCAAAATGGAATATCTTCAGTGTTGTCAAATACTTCATAGAAACACATAGATTCTGTGGAGAAAGGGTTGTATTTTTAGTAAAGGAATTATTTTCTCTAGGAAAATACTGAAAATGGAAGCATTAAAATGAGTAACAAGAGATGGAGTCCATTTATTGCATGCATCCTCTTTGGCCTATATTTGTAGTCACAAAACATTTCCTAGGCATGGAACAGAGTTGGGTATTAGGAAGTAGATTCTTGTTATTCTGATAATTCCACTTGAGTCAGATATTTGCCAGAGGTCATTTCTTTGCTAGGAAAATGGATTTTAATGCTAAATAATTGACAGAATGAGAACTTAATAATAAATACTTATAAAATATAGTTATTACAAATCTTCAGTATTAATGTTTGACCATTTGAAAATAGTGAAAGATCTGTAACAGAGGGGCATTGGACATTGAGAAAGTAATAAAATATTTGTACTGGGGCTGGCTTCAGCAGGGAGTTGGAATCAGTATTGGCCTTACACATGGAGCAGTACTATAGTTTACATAATATATTTTGGAAGTTACAAAGGCCTATGTCAGGAATGATTTGGGTGTCTGGTATTCACCTGGTAAGACTTAGCCACTGGGAGTGACTTAACACCTAGATGTTGGGATCATCTGGAGCCATCATTCACTTACTTGCCTGGTAATTAATGCTAGCTGTTGCCTGGGGTCCCAGCTGGTGCTGGTTGACCTGAACACATGCACTTGGCCTCCATGTGGACTCTATGTGGCCACCTCACAGCACAGAGGTTTTAGGGTACTTGGACTTTTTATATGATGGCTCAGGGCTCCATAGCAAGTTCCTTAAAAGAATGAATGGGGGTTGTGTGGCCTTTTTTGACTTAGTTTCAGGTCCAATAGCATCATTTGACTATAATCAATTGGTCAAAGCAGTTCTAAGTCTACCAACATTCAAGAGAGGCATTGAATGCAAGTTGGATTCCTGTTTTGAGATTGACATTGGCCTTGTGAATTAAAGGCTGCTGAAAGCAGAAAAGATGCCCACAAAAGAAAAATAATGATGAGAAACTTTACCCTCTTTGCCCCATTCAGGCTGCTGTGGATGGGATGGCTCTAATTAAACTGTGGCTGGTACTGGTTATCCATGTGTTCCTTTAGAGTCTTTTCTGAGGTGAGGTTCTCTTGTTTCAGGAAGCCCTTATCACTAACATTACAATAGCACGAGAGTAAGAACCCCTCATATCAGTCACATTAAGTGGTCTCTGTTACTTGCTAGAAGGGAGAAGCCAAAAATGGGAGCTTCCCACAAGCTTACTTCCTGGTCTTCACATCAGCCTACTTATTCTACATTAGAAGACTCAATTACAGATGTGTGAAAAGATGTCATGTGTCCAGTCTGTTTTTTAGTGCAATTTCAAGTAATCTCCTTCCTTAGTGTAGGTCTTCTCAATATAATACTGTCTTCCAGGAGTACTACCTGCCCTTATTCCTACCACAGAACCTTGGGGGTACTTGGCTTCAGGACACCTGCCTGACCCAGATCCTGTGTATTCTCAGGTTCATGAGACACGGCATTTTCGCGAAGATGCCTACCTACCATCTCAGTCAAGAACTTTCCCTCCAGGTGTCCCAATACCTTGCAAGTCTTGCTGAGACTCAACAGTGCTTCTAAACATTTTTTATATCATACAATACAAGTAAATTTATATTTACGTAGCACACGGTTGTAAATAGAACAGGGCTATTTTTGGCCATGGCAACTGGCTTATGGAGTCCTCCCATCCCAGCTCCATCTGGCTGTACAAAATGAATCAATATTTCCTGTACTTATAGCTCACTCTTGACAGGCTGACTCAGAAACCCTGGGTAGAGGAAATAACTCTGGACTAGGGCTCTGGAGATTGGAATTCCAACCCCATCTTTACGACCATTGGTCATGTGATCTTGGGCAAATCAGTTGCCCTCATTATTTAGTGCTTCCTTTGGTCTCACTTCTCCTCCATTTACTCACTTATTCCTCTGCCATTCTTCTCCCTATGAAATAGTTTTTCATATTTTTCATTAATTATCCTGACCTTGGTGTCCTTTTTCTATCAACAAAGCAGATCATCTAATAGACAGTCTCTTCTTGCCTACAAGATGCCTGTCTGTATATTCTGAGTGAGGATTTAGGTGATTTCTATTTTGTCTGTCTTGTAATTTCTACAAGAAAATGCAGTTTGGCAGCCATTGTTGAAAGAAACAACAGCTGTTTAGAACAGTTTCATGGGTTGAAATCAGAACCTAAGTAAAAAGACTGCAGTGGCTCAGCTAGCACCCCAAATCCTATAGTAAATTCACAAACACTTTCAGTACAATGATGTTCTGGGAAGGAAGACTGAGAGAAACTTTCCTTTTGTGCAAACATGTGTGACCCAAACATGATATGATTTCCACTTTGGTTATCTTTCCCCCAGTCCTATAGCTGAATACATTTCTTCTGGGTGAATAGAGATGAGAAATCAAAAACCAAAGTCTGAAGATGAAGTTCTTAGAGTAAAGGAATAAAAAATAAGGTATGAGAAAGAATGATGTGGCTGAGTATGGATGCCAGTGTGGGGGTCATGGTGAGTGTGGGGGTCATGGTCAGTGGGTGGAATGATGGCAGAAAACAGAGGAATTCTCTGAATACAGCATTCAAAGCAGAGCAAAAGCTTTCATTGTAGGGGGAAAAGAAAGTGAAAAAAACCTCTCTGACTAAATATACTCAGTGTGATTTGCTGTTTTATAGAAGAAAAGACTTTTTCTTCAGTTTCAAAAAGGATGTAATAGAAAGAAACCAGGGCACAGATGATGACAGAGCATGGGCTTTGACGGTGTGTCTTGGCCGACAGCAGTGTCTCTCTGCAGGGCCTTTCGTGGTCTACCCTTGAAGGATTGCCACATGCTGGGTCACTACTCAAGAGCTACATTGCTGGTGGCGACAGCACTGGGAAAAGAGCCAGTTGCTGGCTGCCATGGTTGGAAGAGTGAGGAAGACACAGAAAGAAAAAGCCAGATGACACTGGACTGGGAAAAGGACCAAGACAGGCCCTAAGGATCAGAGGGGCAATGCCCCAGGACAAAAGAACCAACCGGTTAACCTTACTGTAACTGAGACCTCTATCATTGATCTCGTTAATGTAGAAGGAAGCATGATCACTACGAGATCATAGATGACCATAATTCATGCATTTGCTTATGTACTGCATGGACACTTATTGTATACTACTGTGTGGGAAATACTGAGCTGATCATGGAAGATCCTGAGATAATAAGACAGACTCTACTTTCAAGGGGCTCTTGGACTGCAGTGAAAAGGAAAGACTATTTCCAGTTATGGCTCATTTACTACAAATAGTTAATAAAGATTTGTCTCATCATTTCAGGCTCAGTCTTTTTCCCAGGATGATCTAGTTCTTTGCGTCCAAAAAACTGTTTCCAAGCTTTACCAACTGGTAATAGTGGAAGAGGAGTGGGTGCAACAGTGTGTTAGTGGGTGTGGTAGGCTGAAAAATAGCCCCCAAGGGGCACATCTCCTGGAACCTGTGAATGTTACATTAGTTGGAAAAAAAGAACCTTTGCTGACACAATGATTTGGGCCCAGGGAAACAGATTTTGGACTTTTGGCCTCCAATGCTGTCAGAAAAAATATCCATGTTGTAAGGCACAAAGTTAGTGATAATTTGTTACAATGGCCACATGAAACTAATATAGTTTAAGATGTGAATATAGTCTTGTTCTTAATTTTTTGATGACTACCATAAGTTATATTTGGATATATCTATTTATACTATGTCTATCCCTAAACATTGTTCTTTTTCTCTCCTCTCTTTACTTCCCTTCCTCACCCCTAATCCTATTACACACATCACCCCCCCACCAACCACACATCATGTGTATGTGCATTCAGAAATAAAAAATGAGGCAATATTAGTGCAATGAAACAAAATGCCTTGGTGATTCATCTAAACCAAGACAAGTATTTATATTATAATGAGCTTCAAAGTCCTGCTTTGAAGCATAGGTTCGTTCAAATACTTGAGGTTGGGAACCAAGTGTTGAAAACTACAGCAAAATGGTGACTTGATTTTATTTACAGTATCTTTGCCATGTTCTCCACTTTTGAATTTTGGCATTTATCAGAATTGGAGGCCAATCCTAACAAGTAATAAGGAGCAATACATGATAGAAATAAAGGAAGGCTGATGTGTTAGCGACAGCCCTTGCTTGGAGGGTTGTTTGGACAACAGCCATACATAACAATTGTGTTGATATCACTGGCCAGTTTCTTCAAATTCAATTATGTTCCTAAAAGAGACATAATTTAAATTATTATCCACGAACCCAAAGGTAAAAATCGTAGTATTATCTGTTGATTGTTGCAGCAATAACAATGGACGGAGTTGGTTGCACAATCACTAAGCACTTCCAGCCAGAAAAGTTCAGCAGCAATTGTATGCAGATTATCAGAACAGATGTTGGCTTCTGCATTACAAGTTAATGATGCCAACAGTTAGAATCTCTTAAGCTTCTGCGTGGTCACTCAAATCATCTTTTGTCAACCAAGTTGCTTAGTGCCAGAAACAATGCGAGACCAGTTTGATTTGGGTAGGCTAAACTGAGTGGTTAATCAAGGATAGCATACTCAGCCTCAAGGAAAAGGGAAGAAGTAAAATGTCTTACTATCTGGTGACTTGGCCAACCAAAAGAGAGCAAGGATTTGGGTTCTAAAGAGAGTGTTCTATCATTTGTCATTGTGGCTTCAGAGTGAATGCTGCAGTGAACATTTTGGAGTTAACCAGCACCAGGGAAATGTGGGATATAACTGAAATCACTGGAGTGAAATAATATGAGAAAAGCTATTGATTCACTTCATGTCACCTGAATTGCTAATGAACCTCTCCACAGGGAATCCTGCTATTCCCTGTCTGAGAATACTGCACACCCTTACTTGTGGTCTCTCCACACAATGCCCACATCACTTAGAATAATTCCTTTATTAAATTATAAATTGGCCAATTGAAAATTTGTTTCCTCCTAGACCCGGATCAGTTCATGCATAGAGTATTCACCAGGTAACATGGTCTTCTTGTTATTTTTTCATATTTATGTAAGGCTTTTCTTTGGCATGTAGTTTATATTTAAATTCCAGGACATAATGTCCTAAGACATAAAACCTCTTCTACATTATCACTATACAGGCTTTCAAATGAGCAAATCAACAGTAATATGATCCTATCATACAATCTAGGAATCCCATTCAAATTTTACCACACATCATATCAACATCTTTTTCCTTTCTGGGTTGGGATCCAATCCACAAACAGACTGCATTTAGTTTCTAGGTGTCCTCAGTCTCCTGCAACTGAAAATAGTTCCTCATTTCTCCTGTCTCCCCTTCCCTTGACAGTCTTAAAGAGTACGGGCCTTTCCTTTTATGGGGTGACTCTTATCCTGAGTCTGATTGCTATTTTCTCATGACCTAACTCTATCCAAGAATGTATTCCTGCATTCTTGGCAAGAAGATTAAAAAAAAAAAAAAAAAAACAAGGACAAACAAATGTTCTCATTCTCCATGTACCACATCAGAGCACCCACAATTTCAGCTAATTTCCATCACTGGTCAATTTGTCATTTGCCAAATTTTGTCAATGTAAAGCCATCATTTTCCCTCTGAATTTGATTCATACGTTGTGTCAATTTATTCTGATACTACCCTAATACACTGTCTACCTCAAATATCAATTTTAGGGTTTATTGATAGCTTCTGTCTTTATCAGTTAGCACTAAAACAGTTGTACAAAACTGATTATTCATTTGTATTATTTTTTATTTAGTAGAAATAAGAAAGAAATGTTTGTTCATTTGTTTATATCAGTATAGAACAATAGGTTCTTATTTTATTCAGGAGGTTGAAATTCTATATACTCATTATTTATTTTGATGTTCAAATTATAGAAGTTTTGACCTGCAAGAGAGCCTTCAGGCTGACTCTTTTCAAAATATTTTTATTTTATTGTATAAAAAATGTCCCAAGTTTATCTTCTTTCCCTGTTTCTCCCTTGAGTCAGCCATGTCTCCAGAAAGCCCAGGTTCCATTCAGTGGAGAATGCGAGCAAGAGAGAGAGAGACATTAAGTACCTACTTTCATCACTATTTCTAAACCTATGTGAATATTTTTCAAACTCAATGAGTACATGCAAATACTTTGAATTCTAATTCAACCCTTCAGGATGGTTTAATAGTGTTAAAAGATTTTAAGAAAAAAAAAAGATTTTAAGAGTAAAATTGGAAGTCTCAAACAGATATAAGATGAACACTACCCAAATATTTTATTTAACTCAAATTAATGAGTGAATAACAAGATATTGCAACTGGCTAAAAAGAGAAGTCAAAGAACCACACATACATATAGGCAGATAAGGAATGCTTAAACAACTTTAAAGGTAGATGCAAAACTGGCTTATTCCATGGGTAATGACTGGGTGAGGGTAGGGGGTAGATCAATTGTTTCCATTTGACAAAACTCCTTTGCATGTTTATAAGCAAGAAAATTTGCACTGACATCTGTTATCTACAGCTTATAGAGCTGTAAAGTAGCTCAAAGGAAATGAAAGGCACAAAGACCCCTTAGAAACCAAGTACTCTCAGAAGAGTGTATTTAGTGTGGTAATTTTCCTCCAAAAACATCCATTGTATTTTTGATCCATTTCAAAGTCTTTCACAGATTTTTTTCTACACTAGTCTTCCCCTCTTCTTTGTAAATCCTTTCTGAATGGTGAGAAAACTGGCTTTTCTTATATGCACTTCTTTATTCTATAAATCACTTTATTTACTCAAGGAGACAACTGTTTCTCCAACCACTACAGCTGACTCCTCCACCTTTTCCCCTCATCCATTCTGGCCACCACCACCATCCGCTGATTCTTATGGCCACTTGCGGTGTCTATGGTAACTGTTCTCTTGAGTACCCCACCTCTGTCACCATTCTGCCTCTCCAGACACTGAAAACTCTGTGTACCACCCACTCTCCCTCTCTTCCTTATACTCCAATGTCTTCAAGCTTGGATGTGGGGGCCAAGAAAGGGGAAGGGAAAGTGGGAAGCTAAAGGATCATAGTAAAGGAAGATGTGGAGATGTTTTGATTGGTTCTTAAATTAAATCTATGAAGATCAAATTTAGTGAAAGTGGTAGGCCTGTTTGGAAACAGCTCAGACATAATGGGCTTTCAGAGGATAAGTTCATAATTCTTGATATTTGGGTTTACTTTTCCTTTTTTTTTTTTTTTTTTTTGGATCCCAGATGAACTTTATTGCAAGCACCCTCGGGCGAGGTTCCACGACTCGCGTTGGGGGGGGGGGGGAGAAGTGAGTCAGGGAAGTCACACTGGGAAGGAATTGGTGATGTTCTTTTATTGGGTCGGGGTAGGGCCCTGGCTTGTGCCCAAAAAAGGCGAGGTATGTGGTGGTTAGTGAGCATGGGGCGGGGGAAGTGTGTCGGATTATCGCCAAGGTATGGGTCCGAGTTCATATCTGTAAGGTACGTAGTGCTCAGGGCACACGGGGCGAGGAGTAGGTGATTGGCACTTCCCAAATGGGAAGTTCCTGGGTGGAGAGTGTCGGTCTCCCGATGGTGCCCAGAAGGCCCGTTGTGAGGGTGGCGGGAAAGTATGTCATCTTAGAGACGGTTGGTGGGAGGTCCACCATTTCAGTGCCCTGACTTCCCTGCCGGCCCATCATTCCGGCCTCTTTTATATACTGGTGTCAGGGGGCGTTGACTTTTCTCTGGCTACTTCCTGCAGGCAGTGGGGCACCGTCGTAGAGGCCATCGGAGGTGGGCAGGCGGGAATAGGGCTGTAGGAGGAGTTGGTTAACTGACATTCTGCTCATTTCTTGCAGGTGCTCTTGTACATAACGTATAAGGCAGGGACCGATTAAGATTAACAGGAGGAGTATACAGAGGGGCCCTGCCAAGGGGAGAGCCTAGGTCACCCAGGCTTGAGGGGTTAAGCCCCAAATAGAGTCATCTGGACACCTTGCTCGGATCCGATCTCTGAGCTCCTTGTCTTTGGAGGTGACTATGCCTGACTGGTTGACAAAATAGCAGCACTCCTTGTTCAGGTAGAGGCATGTTCCCCCTTTCTCGGCGGTGAGGAGGTCCAGGGCCCGTCAGTTCCGCAGGGTGACGGCAGCTAAGCTGGTGACTTGAGTCTGTAGGGCGGTGAGGGAGTCGGCTATACATTCCATGTCTTCGTTGAGTGCCTGGGAGAGCTCGTAATAGAAGTTAATGGAGGTTCCCAGTCCCGCCCCCCCAGTTGCCACCCCAGTTGTTAGTCCTGCCCCTATTAAGAAGGGGAGGAAAACAGCCGTTTTTCTCCGAGGGGTAGGGGTAGGGAATACTTGAGACGAGAGTTGTTCAGAGGAATCGATGCTTGTGGTCAGAGGCAGAAGGATCAGAGCGCAGCTTAAAGAGTCATTCATTGGCGGTTAAGCAACAAGAGGCCTGTGGGGCAGGAGAGAAAGATTCCCGAGGGGGCGCAGTAGGGGAGAGTGGAGATGTTGCTGGTGATATGAGGGGTGGAGGAGATGAGGTTCAGGATCGGTATGGGAGCACCGATAGATCCAATGTGGACCGTTTTATTGGAGAAATTGGGTATAGGCCAGGATTAGGAATTGGGATCCCGATGATGTTAGTGAGGGAAGAAAAAGGAAAGCAGATCCAGCAATCTTGTCCTCCAGAAGCATTTTTCCAGAGGTTGTAACTGGAATTTAGGAGGGTTAGGGTGAGAGGTTTAGTGGAGGGCGCTCCCCGTGAGGAGTCGAGATGGATCCCTTTATATCCGGGTTGTGCTTGTACAGGTGTTGTACTCTCTTGGGGGCGTGGTTGCGGGAGGCCTGGTCCTGGACCCCTCCCCCATCAGAGAGTCCTATTTGGGCCAAATAGGTCCAGCAGACCTTTCCAGATTTGGGGTACTTAGTGCAGGGGGATCGAAAGGTTTGAGACAGCTCAGAGGTCCAAGAGGTCCCTCCCGGGGCATAGGGCGACGTGCAGAGGGTTGGCGTTTTTCCCTGGTAGCAAGATTCTGGCATAGAGGTATAAGCCGAGACGTAGCTGGAGGTACCCGAGCCCCTCAGGCAGTCACGTGACTCCGCCTGGATTGGGGGGGGGGCTCAGGAGGAGTATTAGGAGGAGACTTAACCGAGCGGAGCTTGGTGGCGCCCACCATCTGGGAGGCCCGTTTGCTGTCGGCGGGGGCCCTTTAAGCTTGTTGATGTGTCCCCGTGGCTGGTGGCCCAGGAATTTAGCCGCAGTTGGGGTAGGGAGGATGACGGTGTGGGGTCCCGTCCACCGCGTTTGCAAGGGGCCGGGGCTGCGACTCCTGAGGAGAACCTGGTCACCCGGGAGCAGTTTCTGGGGAGGAATCTCCTGGTCCTCCAGGTCGTTCGGGGCCGGGGTGACTGAGTCAGCGTGAGCTCTCCGGAGGGCGCGATGCCGCGGATGGTAACGGATGCGTAGTTGCCAGGAGATGCGCAGACCCTCAGCCACTTGCCGGGTTATGCTGGATGTGAAGGCGGGCGCGTTGTCCGACTGGAGGGTTCGCGGCAGCCCCAAACCGGGAGTGATGTGTCCCTAAGGACCGTGGCCACGACGTCCGCCGTCTCAGGGCGTGGGATAAGCTTCTATCCAACCACGACAGGTCCCTAAGGAAGCCTCCTCGAGGCGGGCGGCGGGGTTGAGGTCCGTAGGAGGAGGAGGGAGCCTCTGTGCCGGGCAAGGGCTCAACCTCCTCTCGGATTTCGGCGCATGTCGAGTTTCCCTCGCTGGTGATGCTTGGGCCGCAGAGTTGCTGTAGGTCAGTAAAAATAACCAGCATCGGAATATTCCAGCTTCCACGGCTGCTACCTGTAGCTTTCAACCCCCCGCTCACCTCTACTTTTCCTAATTAAAAAAATAGTAAAGGATTAAAATATTTTTAGAAAGATATAGATTTTGAGAATATCAGTCCAATGCCTCCTTGTTTATTTCTGAGATCTTTTTTTAAAATTTTTTTTTCTTTTATTTATTATTTATGATAGTCACAGAGAGAGAGAGAGAGAGGCAGAGACATAGGCAGAGGGAGAAGCAGGCTCCAAGCACCGGGAGCCCGATGTGGGATTCGATCCCGGGTCTCCAGGATCGTGCCCTGGGCCAAAGGCAGGCGCCAAACCGCTGCGCCACCCAGGGATCCCTATTTCTGAGATCTTATTATTATTTATATGAAGCAAATATAATTAAAATTAAACATAAGATAGTGTTATTATTTTTGCCATAACACATTAAGCACAAATGTCTTAAAAACAAAAACACCAAAATAATCACCCTTCCAGCAAAGTAATTTAAAACAAATTATAGCCAGGGAGCTATAATTGATACTTTTAGCATTTGATACAAAATACGAATTAGAGTGTAAAAAGAAAGAGGGAAATGTTTTGTTAATGCAAACTACGTGTGTGTGCATGTGTGCATGTGTGCATGCATGTGTGTGTGTGTGTGTGTGTAAAATGGGAATTCATATAATAGAAACAAGGCCGTGTGTGTGTGTAAAATGAGAATTCATATAATAGAAACAAGGCCACAAAATTCTTCTAGTCTTAGAAATAATATTCTTAAAATGCTTTTAGTTAAATTACATGAACTTTGTAATCATGTCTAAATTTTTTTAAGTTTTTTAATTTTAATTCCAGTAGAGTTAGCATGCAATGTTATAATAGTTTCAGATATACAATATAGTCATTTAACAATTCTATATATTACTCAATTCTCATCATTAGAAGTGTGCTCTTTAATCTCCATCATCTATTTCGCCCTCACCCCCCATCTCCGCTCTGGTAACCATCAGTTTGTTCTACATAGCTAAGAGCCTGTTTTGGTTTGTCTCTCTCTCTCTCTTTTTCCCTTTGTTTTGTTTCTTAAATTCCGCATATGAGTGAAATCGTATGATATCTGTCTTTCTCTGACTGGCTTAGTTTGCTTAGCGTTATACTCCCTAGATCTATCTATTTTGTTACAAATTGCAAGATTTCATTGTTTATGGCTGAATAATATTCCATTGTGTGCATGTTATATCTTTATCCATTCATCTATCAGTGCACACTATGTACATTTCCATAATTTGACTGTTGTAAATAATGCTGTAATTAACATAGGGGTGCATATAACCTTTCAAATTAGTGTTTTTGTATTCTTTGGGTAAACGCTCAGTAGTACAATTGCTAGATCATAGGGTAGATCTATTTTTAAGTTTTTGAGGAACCTCCACACTGTCTTCCATATTGGCTGCACCAGTTTTCATTGCCACCAATAGTGCAGAAATGTTCCCTTTTCTCCTCATCCTTTCCAATGCCTGTTGTTTCTTGTGTTATTGATTTTAACATTCTGACAGGTGTGAGGTGATATCTCATTGTAATTTTGACTTGCATTTCCCTGATGATGAGTAATATTGACCATATTTACATGTGTCTGTTGGCCATTTGTGTGTCTTCTTTGAAGAAATATCTGTTCAGGTTTTCTGCCTATTTTTAATTGGATTATTTGGGGAGGGGGTTGGCATCGAATTGTGTAAGTTCTTTATGTATTTTGGATATTAATCTTTTACCAGATATGCCATTTGCAAATGTCTTCTCTCATTCAGTAGGTCATCTTTTAGTTTGCTTTTAGATTGCTTCCTTTGCTGTGCAGCAGCTTTTTGTTTTGATGTAGTCCCAGTAGTTTATTTGTATTTCCTTTGCCTTAGGGGGCATATTTAGAAAAATATTGCTATAGTTGGTGTCAAAAAAATTACAGCCTATATTTTCTTCCAGGATTTTGTGGCTTCAGGTCTCACATTTAGGTCTTCAACCCATTTTGAGTTTATTTATGTGTATGGTGTAAGAAAGTGATCCAATTTTGTTCTTTTGCATGTAGTGCTTCAGTTTTCCCGACAGCATTTATTGAAGAGACTATCTTTTTCCCATTGTATATTCTTGCCTCTTTTTGTCAAAGATTAATTGGTCACATAATCATGGGTTTGTTTCTAGACTTTCTGTCTTGTTCTATTGATTTATGTGTCTGTTTTTGTGCCAGTACCATACTGTTTTGATTACTATAGCTTTGTGATATAACTTGAAATCGAATTGTAATATGTCCAGTTTTGCTTTTCTTTTTTTTAATATTTATTTAGGGATCCCTGGGTGGCACAGCGGTTTAGTGCCTGCCTTTGGCCCAGGGCGCGATCCTGGAGACCCGGGATGGAATCCCACGTTGGGCTCCCAGTGCATGGAGCCTGCTTCTCCCTCTGTCTGTGTCTCTGCCTCTCTCTCTCTCTCTCTCTGTGACTATCATTTATTTATTTATTTTATGATAGTCACAGAGAGAGAGAGAGAGAGAGAGAGAGGCAGAGACACAGGAGGAAGGGGAAGTAGGCTCCAAAGCCAGGAGCCCAAGGTGGGACTCGATCCCTGGACTCCAGGATCGGGCCCTGGGCCAAAGGCAGGCGCTAAACTGCTGAGCCACCCAGGGATCCCCTGCTTTTCTTTTTCAAGATTGCTTTGGCTATTTGAGGTCTTTTGTGGTTTCATATAAACTTTAGGATTATTTGTTTTAGTTCTGTGAAAAATGCTGTTGGTATTTTGATAAGGATTGTATTAGATCTGTAGATTGCTTTGGGTAGTATTGACATTTAAACAATATTTGTTCTTCCAATCCATGAGCATGGAATATCTTTCCATTTGTTTGTGTCGCCTTCAATTTCTTCCATCAATGTGTTTTTATTTTATTTTTAATAAAGATTTAATTTATTTAATCATGAGAGACACAGAGAGAAAGAGAGGCAGAGACACAAGCAGAGGGAGAAGCAGGCTCCTCACCAGGAGCCCGATGTGGGACTCGATCCCAGGTCTCCAGGGTCATACCCTGGGCTGAAGGCGGCACTAAACCACTGAGCCACCTGGGCTGCCCGATCAATGTGTTTTAGTTTACAGAGTATGTCTTTTACCTCCTTGGGTAGGCTTATTCCTAGATATTTTATTTTCTTGGTTAAATTGTACATGGAATTGCTTTCTTAATTTCTCCTTCTGTTGCTTCATTATTAGTGTATAGATATGCAAAAAATTTCTGTACATAGATTTTGTATCCTATGACCTTACTGAATTCATTTATCAATTCTAGTAGTTTTTGGTAGGGTCTCTAGGGTTTTCTATAAATTCAATTTTAGGAGGTAATATGTTTCTAGTAATTTATCCATTTTTTTCCTAGGATGTCCAATTTATTGGCATATAATTTTTTATATTTTCTTACAATCCTTTGCATTTCTGTGGTATCAGTTGTTATTTCTCCTCTTTCATTTCTGTTTCTGTTTATTTGAGTCCTGCTTTTTTTTTTTTTTTTTTTGATGAGTCTGCCTTAAGGTTTATCAATTTTTTTGATCCTTTTAAAGAACCAGCTCCTGGTTTCACTGAAATGCTCTATTGTTTTTTTAGCTTCTATCTTCTTTTTTTTTTTTTAAGATTTTATTTACTTTTTATTTACTTGAGAGAGAGAGCAAGAGAGAAAGAGAGAGCATGAGAGAGCACACAAGCCAGGGGAGGGGCAGAGGGAGAGGGAGAAGCAGAGTCCCTCCTGAGCAGGGAGCCTGATGCAGAGCTCGATCCCAGGACTCTGAGATCATACCTGAGCTGAAGGCATGTGCTTAACTAACTGAGCCACTCAGGCACCCCTAATTTCTATCTTATTTCTGCTTTAATCTTTATTATTTCCTTTCTTCCAATGGCTTTGTTTTTTTTTCTTTTTATATTTCTTTTAGGTGTAAGATTATTTATTTGCTATTTTTCTTGTTCTTGAGATAGGCCTGTGTTGCTATGAACTTCCTCCTCTGAACTACTTTTGCTGCATCCCAAAGATTTTGCATCATTGTGTTTTTATTTTCATTTGTCTCCAAACATTTTTCTTTTTAAAAAGAGGCTTGGGTCCCTGGGTGGCTCAGTGTCTGCCTTTGGCTTAGGTCATGATCCCAGGGTCCTGGGATGGAGCCCCATGTCAAGCTATTGAGCCAGCCAGGTACCCCATATCTCCATGTAATTTTTTATTTACTCATTGTTTTCTTGGTTGGCTCATTCATTGTTTAGTAGCATATTATTTAACTTCCATGTATTTATGCTCTTTCCAGTTTGTGTGTGTGTGTGTGTGTGTGTGTGTGTGTGTCTGTGTGTGGTTGATTTCTAGCTTTATAGAGTTGTTGTCAGAAAAGATGCATGGAATGACTCTGATCTTTTTGGATTTGTTAGACTTGTTTTGTGTCCTCAAATATAATCTATTCTGGAAAATGTTCCATATACACTTGAAATGAATGTGTGTTCTGCTATTATATGATGGAGTTTTCTGAATATATCTGTCCAATGTGTCATTTAAAGCCACTGTTTCCATGTTGACTTTCTGTTGGGAAGATCTATCCCTTGTTGTAAGTAGGGTGTTAAAGTCCCCTACTATTATTGTTTTACTATCATTTATTTCCTTTATATTTGATATTAACTGCTTTAAGTATTTGTGTGCTCCTGTGTTTGGTGAATAAATATTTACAACTGTTATATCTTCTTGTTGGATTGTTCCCTGAATGATTATATAGTGTCCTTCTTTTTTCTCTTTTTACAGTTTTGTTTTATATCCATTTGCATGATACATGCTTATCCATCCCTTTCAATCTGCATGTGTCTTTAGTTCTGACATGTGGATCTTGTAAGCAGTATATATAGATGGATTTTGTTTTTAATCCATACTGTCACCCTGTGCCTTTTGATTTAGTCCATTTACATCAAAGTTATTGTTGATAGGTTTGTCTTTATTGCAATCGTATTGTCTTGTGGTTGTTTTATAGTTCTTTTCTGTTCACTCCTTTCTTTGCTCTCTTCTCTCATGATAAGTTGGGTTTCTTTAGTGGTATACTTGGGTTCCCATCTCACTCTCTCCTTTTTTGCGTATTTATTACTGTTTTTTTTATTTGTAATTACCCTTCAGTTTGTGTATAACATCTTCTTTGTATAGCAGTCTATATTAAGTTGACAGTCGCTTAAATTTGAACCCATTCTTTACTCCTTTCCTCTCCATGTTTTAGGTATATAGTGTCATACTTTATATTCTTTTATTTTGTGAGTCCCTTGACTGATTTTTACAGACATATTTTTTTCTTCTGTTTTTGTGCTTCCTAGTTTCCTTACTCTTCATAGTCTTTCATTTCTATTCAGAGTATACTTCACCATTTCTTCTAGGGCTTTTGTTTGGGAAAATCCTGCTGTACTAAGCTTCCAGTACTCTTAAGAGTGTTTCACACTGGGGTGCCTGGTTGGTTCAGTTGGTTTAGCATCTTCCTTTAGGGTCATGATCCCAGGGTCCGGGGATCAAGTTCCACATTGGTCCTGCTCAGCAGAGAGCCTGCTTCTCCCTCTTCCTTCACTGTTATGCTTATGCTCTCTCTAAAATAAATAAAATTAAATTTAAAAAGAGTGCTTCACATTTCCTGAATGTTTTGCAGCAGAAAACAAAGGTCTGTGAACCACTGTTTTCAACAAACTTTCATATGTGAAAATCTAGATTTAGACTGTAGACAAATTGGAGGTAACAGCTTTGCTAGGATATTCAAAACACCTGTGGTGTTCTCTTATCTTCAACGGCCATTTGGACCCAAAAAACCCTCAAATCTCTTTGTTCAGCCATAAGTTTGCTCCTGAGCACATTTCTAGACATCACCATCTGGATTCCCAAATACGCTCAAATTCAACATCTCCTGAACTGGACTCATTAGCTTCCTGTCCTTTTCAGTATTCTCAAATCCAGGCCTTGGCATTGTTGTTTACACAGTCTCACATTTGGAAAGCTTGGAGTCATTTTTTTTACATTTATTCCTCTCCCCAGACTATCAGATACCAAGTCTTGCAAATTCCTAAAGGCATTTCCTATTCATCATTCATTTCTTCCCCTACCAATTCTGACCTGTGTCAGATCCTCATCACTCCTTCCCTGGACAGTTCCATGGGTTCTCTAATTCCCCCTGCCTGCAGAGTCACTCTGTAATCCATGTCTCTGGTTTTCCTTCTAGCCTCAAGTCCCCTCATTTTTCATTTCCTAAGAGTTCACAATACTGGAAAAGTTGTGTTTCACAAAATACACCAAGATGGCCCTCAGCTCCTTGTCTTTATATTTCTTTGTTTGTTTTCACCTGCATAGAGAATTGGTTCATGGAATAGCTTCAGATTTGTCTTTATCTGTGAAGACTTCCCTGGCTCTTCCACAAACTGAGGCTCTTTCATTTACCCCATGTGCATTTCCATTATATTGTCATTGTATTGTATCTATTGTTCATAGGCTTTTTAGTGTATGAATTGTAACTGTCCCTTTTTCAATCTCTAGTGCATTGAGCAGTGCCTGGTACATAGTAATGCTCCATAAATATCTGGCTAATGAATGAATGAATTTCCTTAATTAAAATTCTTGATGGTGGCAATTAAAATATAATTTATCTTACAATAAAATTTGACTTACAAACTTCAGAGTTGCAACTATATTGACCTGAGCAGAAGGCAGACACTTTAACCAACTGAGCAACCCAGGCTCGCTCCCCTTGAAGAACTTTTCTATTTTAAGACATTTTTTTCTCCATGTTTAGTGCCTAAAGTTGGCACAAAACTTCCAGCCTCTTATTGATTAATTAATGTTCATTGAACACCTAGTACTTACCAGATATTGCTATAGATGGTAGGGTTACAAAAATGATTAAGACAGAATTCCTGTCTTCTTGGGGTAATAGTTAATAAGAGAGACAGGCCACTAAAGACACAATAACAATAATGGTATGTATCATAGTGGGTAACCTGAATAAAGCTGAGCTACCACATGGTCCATTTCAACAGGATGATGTCCCACAGGGGATGGCATGCTTGAGGAATTTAATCTAAAAATTGAAAATCAATTTCAATTATTTTTGTATGTATTCTTGAAAAATGCCAAAAGTGATTATCACATGAAGCCCTGCAAAATATCCTAAAAACCTGCTACATGCAAATAGTCACTCATCACAGTAAAGTTGCTGTCACATGCTCTTCATTTATTTGCTTTTATCCCAAACTTCCTCTTTCATTCTCTCTCTCTCCCCCCAAACTGTCCTTGAATATTCAAACCACTTTTTGTCTTCTGTGTTTCTTTTTCAAAACTGCTTCTTTTCCAAATTCATCATTTTCTCCAAAGAATGGATTTTAACTGTTATATATGAGTAATGTTTTCCTGTTTTTGTTTTTTACTATGTCTAGACCTGACTACAATCCTGCTGACATAAAGACCAATATAATAAAGAGCTCAGACACCAAGCAAGGGTAGGGAAGTGAAGGAGGCTGTGAACATTCACTCACTAACATTTTTCCTCCTGTTACAAAAAGAAATTATGGCAGCCCATTATATCTTCCTTACTGAGGGAGGATTCTAGGAATAAATTAACACTTTCCAGTTTATACAAATAAAATGGAACCATAATTAATAAGCTCCCTATACCTAGCTACTTAAAATTACAAAACACATTTTGCTGCTAAATGGAATATCAAAAAACAAAAATAAAGAATTTTCAATAAGTTTTTAGAACAATGTATCTTGGGAAATTCTGAAATGAGAACTTTTGGTCCTGGACTGAAAAATGGCTTCCAACTTTGGAAATATACTAAATGGGGTCCATCTGAATAGCAAAAGAATCATGTGTGCACTATACAAATATACTAATTCTCTTTTACAATTATATTGCTAAATCGGTCAAATGCATGAATGAGCCAAGGCAATCCACAATGTTAAATACAATCAACGTGAGCAGAGATTACCTAGCAATGCTGGTGAAATTATTATTTTACCAGGAGACATATTCTTCACCTCTATTTGTCTTTGGAGATGTAGCACAGGAAATTTGCCTAAGGAGCAATTTTCAGAAACAAAAATTTCAGGCAAATTTTAAGGAGGTCAGAGGAATCGTGGGGGAAAAAAATGCTCACAAAAGTCATAATTGAAAAAATGTATTTAATCTGGGAATGGTTATTTAAATGGAAGTTTTCATTTACTTTTAAGCTTTAACTATAATTGTTTAAAAATCTCTTGATTATTCATAATTATGGGGTATGAATCCTTAATTTCCCCCACCAGACTTTGTTGGCTCAGTCTCTCTAACATCCTTAACAATATTATTTCTTAGTTCAATTATCCCTCCCCTCCCAAACAGGGACCCTCACAGTGCCATGCATGTATGAGCTACTCATTAAATATGTGCTATTGACCTAAAGTTTGACTTAGATTTATTTTCCTGGCAATAACTCTAGGTGTCATGAAATGGATGGAAAAGGGAAAAAGCAATAAAATTCTCAGATAATAAATATATCTCATTTTAGGCACTGGATAATTGAGAAATTAAATAGAGTTGCTTCTAAATATCTAGCTAATTAGTTAACATATTTTTATAATATCCAGAATTCTTAAATACAGGTAACATAAGTTCTCCATGTTATCATCTTTTCATTTTAAGAAGCTTAATTTTTTGGGACACCTGTGTGGCTCAGTTGGTTAAGTATCTGGCTCTTGATTTCAACTCAGGTCATGATCCCAAAGTCTTGGAATAGAAGCTCACTTTGGGCTCAGGTGGAGTCTGCTTGTCCCTCTCCCTCTGCTCCTTCCTGCCTCCTCCCCGTCTTTTGTCTAAAATAAAAAAATCTTTTTTTTTTTTTTTTTTTTTTTAAGGAAGCTTAATCTTTGTCTCTCTTTTCCCTCTTTCTTCCTTTAACATAATACTGGCTATATGTAGGATGAAGATAATAATAGAATCTACCTTTGGGTGTTGTTGAGAAGATTAAATGAGATAACTGTATCAGGGACTCAGGATGCTGTCAAATATGCCAGTCTATCTTGTGATGAGTTATTTGTTTCTATTTAGCACTTGTTTTTGCCAGAGACTGGCCAAGATATCTTAACAAGAATTCTCATTTTATTTTTTTTTATTTTTTTATTTTTTTTTCAAATTTTTATTTATTTATGATAGTCACAGAGAGAGAGAGAGAGGCAGAGACATAAGCAGAGGGAGAAGCAGGCTCCATGCACCGGGAGCCCGACGTGGGATTCGATCCCGGGTCTCCAGGATCGCGCCCTGGGCCAAAGGCAGGCTCCAAACCGCTGCGTCACCCAGGGATCCCAAGAATTCTCATTTTAAGGTGGTGCTGTGGTCATAGAGCTAGTAAATGGTAATGACAGTATTTGACCTTCACTAGTTTTGTTCTAGTTTCCCAATTGTTAGCCATACTATTTCTCAGTTTGGACATAATGCTTCTCAGTGACTTGGTCTTCTTTCCTTCCAAACATATTTCTGCCATATTTTCAACAGAATTTTCTGGTATACTAAAAGCTTTCTTATTTAACAATATAGAAATCAATTACTCTTTTTTTCCCTTTATTGTTGCAATAAAAAATCTTGATCTGATGGACAACTTCACAAAGTTATGAATGTTTTGAATGGAAAAACCAGAATCCCTTTGATTTTATTAATACACATGTCTCAAAATTTAATACTTATCCCTAGTGCTAGAGAAACAGCCATCATAAAAGAATTATAGTTAAAATTTCACTAAAGCTCTTATACAAATTATAGTCAGACAAATTATTATAATGATAATAAATTAAGGGACAATATTGGATTTGCATATTTTTCCCTTTGAAATGTGAAGATTTATGCTTCACAGTTCTTTTGACAATATCTGGCAATATTATTTGTTTTTAGAAGTAGTTGGGGGTTCACAATTTCTAATTCTACATTCCCAACATTTACTGTTTTGGAGTGTGTATTGAAATCAGTAACTGTAAAGTACCCACAGGAAAAAGGAGAAACGTGAAGTCCCTTACATTTTAAGCAGTGTACTGTAACCTGGTAAGTTCTGTGCCTTAGGAGACAATTGTCTCAATCACAATTGTCTCAATCCTTAACTTAAAGAGGACTTGTGATTCTATTGAAGCACATATGTATTACCTACATCCTGCATCCTGCACAGAGCACTGGACCCGAACAATGTCTAACACATAAGAGGATCTCAATATTTATTAGATGAGTGAGCTCTGACTGATTAATGGAAGTATTATAAATGTGATTTTTGTATGTGGGGTGGTGGTGGTGGTATGGTTTTTAGATGGGAGAGACTCATTCATGCATTATCAAGTAGAGAAAAGTTTGTAAATGAAGTGTTAAGTGGCAAAGGCTTTGAAGGAAAAGGTTATCAGGAATTCAGAACTCAAACTTGGGTGTGAATGGTCAATAAGTCCATGCAGTGTTAACTATCATTTAATGCCTTCTTTGGGAAAATTTATTTGTAGAAGTCTACTGTTACCACAAGATGCCTTAGATAAATATGAATTACTGGAAAAGAAAAAGTAAACAAGTAGCAAGCAGTGCTCAATAAGTAAACAATGCTTAATTACATCTTCCAAAAAGGTTAGGATTAGTAAATATTGAGTTCACATGTTCTCCCTTAAGACTTCACATATCTAGCAATTTTGCTATACTTGTAGGAAATATCTTGCATGAGGAGACAGGAAATTTTAAATTATATAGACAATTCCATTTAGTTATTAATAGGTTGTGTTCTAGAAGTTCATTTGAAAGTTAATTTTTTGGAGTTTTAACCTATTTTCCTCTGGAAGCAACGTGAGAAATAGGACTTAGATTCCCAGGGTGCTAAAAGGTGTCATGGCTTGCCCAATAAATTTAATGTAAAAGCAAGTGCTCTGGGGTAAGAAAAAGCAAGATTCAAATTCCAGTTCTCTAAATGTTAGTTTCCTCCTCTATAAAATGGTGCTAATTACAGGCCTCACTTCACTGAGTCCGTGTGGATTAAATGGGGATAATAGATTATTAAGTACAGTGCATGCCTCTAAGCAAATATTGCTCAATAGAAAAGAAGACATTGTTATCTACCACTGTAATAAATTCTAGCAAAATACAGATTCTCAATGTATTTATGATGTCATTATTATATCCCATTCCTTTTGGGAGCCTGGACATTGGTAATGTCAAAAAATTATCCATGTAATTCTGGGGCCTCTATGCCTTTCTTCGTGCTCTTTTCCCTATACTTTTTTTCCAAGTCCCAGCTCAAATGTTACCTCCCCTGAAAAGACTTTCTCCTGCTCTGGAGCCAACAGTAATGAGGAAAAACACAAATGCTAAGCAGACCTACTTATAGAACCAGAAGAGGCCAGTGGATTTGTGAGCTTGCCTACTCTCAGGGATGGGTGGATCAGGTGGTATAGCATCCTGGGTCAGGATAGTGCTCTTTTGTTAGAAGGTAGGAGAGGTGAGAGCCCTAAGCAAAGCAAGGATCTGCCAAAGTAAACCATAATGGAGTGAAGCAGCACAGAAATCGCACAGGAGCTGGGCTATAAAACTTGACAATGAGCTATACACAATCTAGCTCACTGCTATGACCCCACCGCCTAACCCAGGGCTACTGAGTTGTTTACTAATTGACTTGGTTATTTGATTTGAACAGATGAAAGAATGAAGGGGAATATGCAAAGCTAAGTCGTATGGAAGTTCAAAAGTCTATGCTAAACTATATTCACTAAAATAAAATGTCATTAAATAAGTAGTTCTATATAAAGTAAAACAGGCTGCTGCTTTTAAATTTTAATTAAGTTTTAATTTTTTTTGCTTTCACTCACAATTCTGCATTTAGGAAATTATTCCAGGTATCATTTCAAACCATCATTATGACTATCCATGTCTCTTATGTGGTGATTTAGAATATAGCAAGGTGATGGGTGTGAAACTAAGCCTTTATTGGATATTAAAAACCATAATGTTTAATCATGGGGCTTTTAAATTTGCACATACATGGTAAACATGTTACCCTTATAATTTTGTAGCTCAGTTGTACAGTGTTATAGAGTAAGAAGACTCCTTTGGGAGGAGGAGGATCAGATACACATTAGCACACGGAATGAAAACTTGTGTCACCTCATTTTCTATTTTTCTAGTCCACCAAACTATATTGACAATTCTGACTTTCCTAAGGAAAATATTTTACATTTGGGGTAAATGTCAGGTTTGTTTTGTTTCACTTTCTTAAAGGCCAACAGTTACCAAAGGCTATGATATATTGGTACTGTTCTACTCAGAAGATAGTTTCTGGCTTTATTCCAACACTCCATTCAGTGCATGGCTTTCCCAAGGGGACTGTTCTACTTTATAATTATGCTGTTATGTGCAACTGCATTAGCCAGGTGCTATGGGATTTTTTTACTCCTTTCATGAATGCTAAGATAGCTACTCCCACACGCATAGGTTGCATGTGTTTCTGAGTGCCAGTTTACACGTACAGTTTTAGATTTTGTCCTTGACCTTCCAGTTCTATTGATGCTTTTTGCATCAATACATTTTTCTTCCTGTGGTTTCTAGTTCTAGCTCTCTATGTACCAAAGATACTTAATTTAAATTTCTAACCCATATCTCTGTCCTGAATACTCAGATACGTATACCTAAATGTTTCTTGAATATCTCAACTTCTATATCCAACCGACAGCTGTGTTATCAAGGTTTACAAAAAGAAACAGTATTTTGTCTGTCTTCATTCTTGGCACAGAGTTTATATATACCCTTGGGGTTTCCTAAACGCTGTTAGCAATGCTTGCGTGTCTTTTGTTATGTTAATGAGGTGACTTTGGGAAACCAGTCTGGCTTACCAGATGATGGGTGCTGGTTGCCAGGGGAACCAACCTCCATCTGATTAGAGGGTTTGAACTTTCAGTCTCCACCCCAAACCTGTACTTTCAGGGAGGGGAGGGCCCTGGAGGTTAAGTTCAATCACATATGGCAAATGATTTAATCAGTAATCTTGAGAAACAAAGCCTCCATAAAAACCCAACGGACTGGCTTCAGAGAGTTTCCAGGCTGGTGAGCATGTGGAGATTTGGATAAAATGCTACAACTTGAGAAAATGGAAGCTCCACATCCCTTTCTCCATCCTTGACTTATCTTTTCCTTCTGGCCGTTCATCGGTATCCTTTATAATAAACCAGTGGTCTAGTAAGTAAATGTTTTTCCAAGTTCTGTGAGCTGCTCTAACAAATTGAACACCACGTGGGGGTTGCTGTGTTAGAGTAGGCAGTTAGTTAGGTTGTAGAACAGGAGGCATGGAGGCCAGCAAAGAGGAAACCATGGCCAACATGGGAAAGTCAGAGCCTGTCCTGGCAGCACTCCAAAACAAAACCACCAGAAACTGGATTGAACCTGGCAGGCCCAAGATAGCTGACAAAGTAGACCAAAGTTCACATTATTCCTTCATTATACTGTATTATCATTCTAAAATCTCCTCTCTAAGAGTGCCATGGTGGGAAACCTCTGACCAAATAATGAAAAAAAATGTATAACCCCCATTCCTGAAGAGACTATCCTTCTTCCAAAAACTCCCCTCCTCAAGTAATGAATATTGCATCCACTTTATTAACAGCTGTCAATAAAAGATAGAAATGGAAACCCCAGGGGTACACTTCTCCCTTGAACTCACCTGCTCTCACATCTTGGAAGTGTACTCTCCCTTTAATAAACTTTCTTGCTTGCATTGCTTCCTCGCTATGCTGTGTATGTCCTTGAATTCTTTCTTGTGAGGATGAGACCAAAAGCCTCCAGTGATATCTTTTTGATGGGTTAGATGAGGCTTCCCCAGTTTACCTGGCAACAGTTGCAACCTCCAACGTACAGCCTGTTGGTCAGAGAACTAGTTGACAATCTGTACATGGGAATTGATGTCTGAAGTGGGTGGGGGGAGGGCAGCCTTCTGAGCGTGAGTCCTTAACCTGTGGGATTGGATGGCTAACTCCAGATCCACAGTGTCAGAATGGAGTTAAATCTGTGGGACTCTTTGTCAGTGTCCATGGAGAATTGAATTAATTGCTTGATGGTGTGGAAAAAACACACATACTGCAGAGCTCAAAACACAATATATTAGAATCTTAACACATAATATCTTCCCTCTTTTTATGTTTTCACAACATGGCCTTTTACCGTATCCTTATTTCAGTCAATGTCATCTTTATGTAGCTACCTAAGACTATAATCTAAATCAAAACTCCAACTTCTTTATATCTTACAAATAATTCACTCTCATTAACGTCTTTAGGATCAGTCCTTCTTTCTTTCCCTATATCACTGCCTTGCTTCAGGGCCTCTTAATATTTTGTTTATTTTACTGCAATAGTCTCCAAAATATTCAGCCCACCTCCAGTCTGGCTTTTTTTCCGATCAATTTTTTTGTACTTTATCCATCCACAGTGATCTTTCTAAAGCATAAACATTGGGTTTTAAATTTGTCTAGCATTCTTTTGGTACAGTAAGTTCCACGAGTTTACCATGTTTGATTCAACTTTGTATCTCTAACGTCTAGGTGAATGCTGGATATAGGATAGATTTACTAATTCACTCATTTATCCATTCATTCACTTTCTATTAGCATCTTCGGTGATCCAGGGACTGTTAAATGTTCTGGGTATTTAGATGTACACAAGACAGACAAATCCTCTGTCCTATGGGAGAAAAATGTGTGCTATGATAGAAAATAAACAGAAGTGGGTATTTTATAGTTATCAGAGAAGTCCTCTCCATGGATATATCACTGGGGTTGGAATCTTAAGGGTAAGAAGGATTCAGAAACAAAAAGGAACAGCATGTCTGGAACAGGATAGGCTAAAAAGAAATTGCTGTGAGGTAAGATTGTCCAGCTGAGATAAAGCCAGAAGATGGAAGTTGTCCATATACTTTCCTCACTGCCTGAGTGAATATAAAAAAGTAAGTGGGAAGTTTCTTTATGCTTTATGTTGGTCAGATTAGAGACCCCAAAAGAAACACTTCCTGATCTTTTCAAGGTATATCATTAAATTTCTACTGAGTACTGAAATCTGCAATCTGTTTAAAATTGTCATGGGGGATTAGTGAACTCCATTGGCCTTTAGACTGTTGATTAGGAACCTGTGAGTAACTATAGTGAATAAGCCATAAAGTCTTATGATATTTAAAATGGATCTATGTAATGACATCTTTTCCAAGTCTTTTAAAAGCCTTAAGCTAAGACTCAGAAGCATGGCTTCAGAGCAACTTAGCTTTGAGAAAAAGAGGAAATTATTTCTTTGTTGTGATTCATGTTGAAGGGTCCAATTGCACATTAGGGCAAAAATTTTTCTGGTTTTTTTGCTTTTTAAAAGCAATATCAAATTTAAATATGTTCTCTATTGCCTGCATACTTTTTCAAAGGCATCCTAAAATTCAAATAGTATAGCTTATTAACTGCATTTTCAGAGGCAAGACAGTTTCCATTTAGTCTAAGAAAAGTCACTATAATGAAAATGGAGATAGAATTGCAAATTGTAATTCCACAGACAAGGGCATCATTTCATTATAATGTAAATAACCACTACTATTCTGTGTGGTATCCTTAACTGAATTTAGTTAGATGATTTTGGCACTGGAAGGAGTTGGAGGTGGGCAGTAATGGGGTTCTGTTTGGTGTAGTAAAATATTAGGGGCTATGGAGTGAAAGAGATCTCTCATTTTTGCCTTTCACCTTTAGGAAGAAGACTCCTCTGAGCTTCAGACTTGGGATCCAATTTCCTTTAATATAGCATTTGCCAAATTTGCCTGGTGATAAAAATGACCTCAGGTAATCTTTCAATTGACTGCCAACTCTCTAGGGGAGTGGGAGTAACTTCATTTTACTACATAGCCAACCATAACATTGGATTTATTGTTACTTCACTACTTCTAACTTTTCTTTATTCAGCATCTTAATTTCTCATTTTAAAGGCATCTGATTTGTCCTGAGGAACAAAAAATTCACATTTTGGAATTCCTAATATAAGCCAGTTAGTAGGATATTTAGATTTAGCTCTATATGTGTTATCATACAAGTTCAATAAAACTATTTCAAAAGTGATTTTATTTTCTGTATTCCTCTTTGAAGGTAAGAGGCAAATCATCTGAAAATGAATGTATGTAGAGAAGATGTGCATGTAGTAAAATCACTTCTGGAAGGCATCTTGTAGTCAGAAGTCTAAATGCTCAGTCTCCTTCAATTTCTACACCCTAAAGGAGGAATGTTCATGTTCAAAATGAAGATCACTAGACTTTAAACTCTTAACCATCAAAGAAAGCAAGCTAACCATATAGAATTTAGTTGATTACTTCACCCCCAGATAATGCTAAGAGATTTTTCAAGGATTTTTGGAATATTTCCTGTGGT
The DNA here is from genome assembly GCF_053574225.1 of Canis aureus. Taxonomy (NCBI): domain Eukaryota; kingdom Metazoa; phylum Chordata; class Mammalia; order Carnivora; family Canidae; genus Canis; species Canis aureus. Next base: position 67,320,039 of record NC_135614.1, on the reverse strand, counting down.
CTTTTATTTGTGTATGCATATTTTTCCATGTAGTTTAAATCCATCTAGATATCTATTTTTTTCTCCTACTTTTCTTCCTGTTGCTCTCACTCCCACCTCCACCCCAATGTACACTCTAAACTGTTTCCCTTAGAGTGCATCAGTGTTTCTCTGAACAAGTATCTATATATTTCTGAGACTGCTTTTGACTTCAAAAGTTGTAGAACATGGACGAAGATAATTGAACCTTTGATTAGAAAATGAGATGTCAGCGCATTATAGGAAATTAAATTAGGTACAAATTAGAAGTCTCTCCAAACATGGTTATGATAAATCATATTTTGCTTTCAATTATTATCCAGGATATCAACACATGAATTGTCTTAGGCCACGTAGTATGTATTTGACAGTACACCTCTTGTTTTAAGTCTATTACTTTAAATAAATCAAACAAATATATACATAAACAAGTATGAACTCTAGGTCCTTGAACAAGAATGTGCTATATATTACATTCTCTTTTCATGGTAATCTCTATCATAGATAGAGGCCAAGATGTTTCACATTCAGTTCATGGGAGATTTGCTTTATTTTGAAAGAGCTACTTCGGTTTTGTTGTACCAAATAACAATGATTTGCATTTAATCTGTCTAGTACCTTGGGGATGGGCCACCAGCTGTGTAAACTATTTGGAAAATTCACTCTATTCTTTGTTATCCTTATATTCTATTAAGAACTGATATATGGTTTGTCAGTCCTTTTTAAATTGTTGTTGTTTTTAAATTGTAAGTTATGGTCATGAATATTTGGAAATGACTTAGATTGAAAATGGCAGGTAATTACACTGTATTATTTCTCATATGATCAAATTAAGAGCTCACATGATATTAGGTGTCGTATGTTTTACATGGAAGAAGATTATAAGATATATTCTGAAGGGTAGTTTCTCAAAAAGTGATTATTATTAAAGGGATAATAAATTTAAAAAATGAAAATGATAACTATGTTACAATAATTTTAATAGAAGTAAAATTTAGCATATTCAGCTAAACTATAGTTCTATAAATAACTTGTTCCCTGTGTAAATTCATTAAACATATAAATCACTTGTCTAGTCTTTGCAGAGCAAAATCTGCTATTTTCCCATGTAGCAATATTAGTAATGGCTTTTTTTCTGGGACATTTCTTTATTTTCATTTGGTGGTTTGGCCCTTTAAAAACAGCAACATAATTTAAAATAAACAACATGATTTCAAAATAACACTCTTCATGCTACCCACTGAGCACTCTATGTTGGATTTATATAAAAAGTCATATGACTTCCAAGTTTTGCCTTTTTTTGTATGTTAGAGAATGCCATTGTTATAAAATAGGAAAGCCCTCTTGAGAGATCTGGCTGAAAGGAAGAAGAGCTGTATAGGTTCTCATCTTTAAAACATATTTTACTTTTTTATAACAGAAAATTTAAAAAAGTAAATACAAAAAAGGAAAAATAGGAGGAAAAAAACACTCTAAATTTTACCATTTTTAGGCAATGTCTTTTAGCTTTCAATAATCTCCTTCTGGGGTTTTATCTATACCTACCCTAGAAATTTTCAATTGTGAATAAACAATATTTAACTGTTTTTTAAATCAGCACACATCACATTTTTCCTCTATTATTATAAATTTCTCACAAACATAATTCTTTAAAGATCTGCAAAATATTTCGTTGGGCTGATGCCCCATAATTCACCCCATAATTCCTTTATGATTGGACAGTTAAACAATGCCTGATCTTTCATTAGCTTTTGCACAGCTTTAGCTATTTCTGACACAGACATGTTGCATTTCTCTATGACTCTATGTGTTAGCCAAGACAGTTCAATCCTTAGGGAAATAGAGCCTATAAACAAACTTTAGAACAAAATTTTTCTCAAATGAAGCTAGGTGTAGTTATCTAGATTAGGTAATGGAAATTGATATTCTTATTGTAGCTTATATTGCTATATGATTTGGAGAAATAATACTAGATATAATTGATTTGATACTTTAAAAATTGATATTTATTAATGACCAATTTCAAAATTATCTGAAAAGTTTTATAACTAAATGGTAAATGTTATATGAAAATAGTAGTTTTCCTAATTTGAATTATGTGATTATATTTTGGTAAATGCATGAGATTGAATATTTTCATGTGAGGTATAAAGTAAATTCCAGGAAAAAGAATAGTGGGAACCAATTCTGTATCTTACTTACTCTGCAATCTGTCCACAAAAGGACCAGTCTGGGACACAATGTCAATGAAAAGTAGACTGATGAATTGCATTTTCTTTTGTGTCTGGAGCACTGAATCCAAGCAAGGTTACACTGTTATTAGTTGAAATAATAGCTGGAAACAGAGAAAGTGCTATTGATCTTTTCATCAATAAATCACGAGTAAACAATGCAAGCTCCTTGAATTGCTAGGGAAAAATTATGATATCTCATTTCCCGTTTGCCTCCTCAAGGAGGGCAGGATCATTCACTAAATATGCAAACTAGAAGTTTTAATTCATCTTTTTCAGAGAATATTCTGTAAGTTCACCTCCAATGACAAACAGCCTTTACCATAACTTTCTTTTAATTTCTGCTTCCCCAATTCCTCCTTTTCCTCTTCCTCTTCCCTCTTCTTTATTAAACACAACTCGCTTTGTTTTGGGAGAAAAGGAGAGCATTCTGAAAATAAAAACCTGTTCTTAGAAGACCAACAAAACAAAACAACTCCTCCCATGCTGTTTTCTATGACAAAGCAGATTGAATAGACTTTTGTCCATACTGGGATTCATGAAGAGGCCTGGTGGGTTGCTAGGCCTGGCAAGTAGCACAGAAGAACCGTAACAGGTCAAGAATCCGGGACAGGTTTTAGGGGCAGCTGATGAAAGGACAAGGGGAGGGTGGGTGGTATTGAAGGCTGCTCAGGAGATCAGCCTCCTCACTAGCTGCCAGAGGTGATTCAGGCAACAGTAACTGACCATTGCCAGGGTCTTATGATTTCACACATGATAGATCATACATTTTGACATATTAGCAAGGCAGGTAGTGAGGGAATTTAAGAAGTAGAGAGAGCCAACCCACAGGGACTGAGGTGCAGCCACAAGACTCCAGCACACAGAAAAATGGAGTGAAGAACAAGGCAAGTCCAAATCTGGAAGAAAATCCTTCCATAAAAGTACATTTATGGATATATTTATTTCTCAATTTTGTTATGCTATTTGTGGTATAACGGCATAAGGTTCTAGTGTCTGTTTAGGATTTTCAGCAGATTTTGAATTGATTGGGACCTCAATATGATTAAAATGAAAATCTAATTAGAAAAAATTTGTGCACACTGACTTGGCATATATTTTGGTATAAATGTAATGAGCAAGGCACAATTAGTTTAGGATAAATATGTGTCCCTCTGTATCAGAGTAATAAGTAAAACAGTAAGTGAAGAAGGTAGCAAGCTTCAGATATATATTTTTTCATATTGCTACATCATCAATTAATTTCAAAATGTGATTACATCTGCTACTGGAAAAAAAACATCATACAGTGATTAGGCTAAGTGTAGTTATACATCTTTTGGTTATACAAGAATGGATTGTGAAAGGTACAATACAGGAACGGTGTACTGAAAATGTACTTTAGTACCAGCCTAATATGTAAGTAGATTATGTCCTCAACATAAGTTGTTGTCTTTATACAAAGATTAAAATACCAACCAACCAACCAACCAACTAGCCAAGTACCAACTCATCACAGTCAAGGCTCTGCATCTCTCATCCCAATGAGTCATTTCTAAAAGAAGATGGATATTGATGATGCTAATACAATTTTAAGTAGCACTGAAAACTCTTGGTTACTTTGGCCATAAACTTTCTTTATTTTAGTCAATAATATGCTGACAGTAGGGAAGAATCTTAAATATCCTTAGGGAAACTGGGATAAGTGTGTGGATGGCAAGAAGAGGCTGGATATTTCTTACCATCAGAATTTACCTAAATTCTTTATTTTTCAGAATAGAAATGAGAATAGAAATGAAATGTTACTGATATTTTAGACCAAGGATTTTGTCAGAAGAGTTCCTAGTTTGGGATGAGAATTTTCCGCCTGCAAGATATTTTTTCCCCTTCCCCATCTTCCAAAGAGAAGCAAATTTCTGTTAACATTCAAAAGTCAGTATTTTGTAGTAGAGGAAAACTAAAATTATCAGTATCCACAGAAAAGAGCAGTGTTATTTGGCAGAATAGTTTTTGTTTTATTATAAGCTGAGCAGAGAAAAGATTAATTTAGGGTATCTCGTTTTGATAATTTATAAGTGAATATAAATCATCTTTTGATAATGCAGCTAAATATTGAAAATATTTCATGCAAGCTTGAAAAAGATTATTTTTGGGTTATAAGAGTCTCCATGGTATGTGTAATTGAGCTTATTAATTGTGTTCTTTAAATTCTCTTTGTTAGTAATTGACTTCTAGTCTAATCACCGATTAAAGAAATACATTTAAATCTTCAATTAAATTTGTGAATTCTATCAATTTCTTGTAAATTATTCTTGTAATTTATGAACTTCCATGTAAATTATTTTTCTCTCATGTTCTTTTATTATTTCATTACATGAATTCCTTCATTATTAATAATCTTTGCCTCTAATTCCATTCCATTTTTATTAAGGTAGTTGTTGATTATTATATTCTTGAAGAATATTTTTCAATCTTCCCCATCAAATTGCTCACATCATTTTTAAGGCATATCTATTGGAGCACACACCATTATTTGTTGTATACTGATTAAAACAAACAAACATATACATCATTTTATGTTTTACTTAATTCCTTCTGTTCTGGAATGACTGTTATGTGTATGTTGGAGCCTCGCAAGTTATTGTCGTTGACGTGCTTTTTCAAGTTTGCATTTTGTTATCCTTTTAGTCTACATTTGGTTGCATTTTTCTGTATCAGCTTTGAATTTATTAATTTTCTCTTCATGATACTTTGGATTGGGGTTTGCCTCATTTTTAAGTTTTCAAGTTCAGTGAAATTATTTGTTTCTTAGGATCTCTAATTTGTTGTCTAAATTCTCCCATTCTTGCAATATTTCTTCAAGTTTTTTTTTCATAAATTCTTGTTACACTTTGATGAATGCTATCTCTCCTGTGCTCTTTAAGGATGCTAAACATATTTATTTAAAAACTATTTTCAGATTGCTTTGTTTTCATTTTATCAGTAGTAAATCAGGTTTTTTTTTTTTTTTTTTGTAAACTATCTTCCTATTCATTATTTATTGGCTTATATTAAGAGGACCTTTTGTTTTTCTATCTCCTCTGCTTTTATCTCTTCTTATTTGGCAGTTTTACAAACTCTTCAGGATTTCCAGACCAGAACTAGATCTTGTATTTGTAACTCAAGGCTCTTGTTCCTCAGAGATATTGGCAACGTGGAAAGTCCAGTTACTGAGCCCACTGATAATTGGCCTATGTCCTGACCTCTAGGCTGTGTTTCCATCTGTTTTTCTTATTTAGTCTAAGCTTTAGCTCAGACAGAGTTTGGAGTTTGGTCACAGTTTGGGACAATTGACTGTCTTAGAAATTTATTTTATGATATAATTTATTTCATGGCCCAAGCGGGCATGGATCTCTTTAGTTTCTCTTACTTCCTGAGTTGGGAATTCCCAGCTGACCTGCTTTCTTAAAGACTACAAGTTTGGCTGGCGCATGGTTGTAGTTCTGCCATGGTGTTGTGTTTTGACTCCATTCTTGTGCTACAGAGATGGTTGTCTTATTTAGATTTCAACTATTTCTTGTAATTAAAAATTGTTTATTAAATTTTATTTCCGATGATTGTACTTAGAAGAAATGGGTCTTGAAACAGAACTATAACACTATACTGTCTATAGCAACATTATTCAAAATGGTGGCCATTAACTGCATTTGACAATTTAAGTAGAAATCCATTAAAATTAACTAAAAAATGAAAATTGCTGAATTTTCCTCAGTCATACTAGCCATATTTTCACTTCTCAATAGTTCCATGAGGCTTTTAGCTACCATCATGGATAGTGCAGGTATAGAATATTTCTATCATTTTAGACAGTTCTCTTGGATGGCTCTGGTCTGTACTATGAAGCTAAATATTGAAAAGAGAGAAACAAAGTTGTAGATGTTTGAATCTTTTGTGAGGTTGCTGGAAGCCCTGAAATTCACTAAATTGTTAAAGGACACAAGTGGAATATTGAATAATAGAATTCTATGGGCTTTATTTTTAACAACATGTCTGTAGTAGCCTACTATAAATTTTTCCCTGAAGAATCATCTTATGATTTTGGAGCCAGGAGACCTGGGTGCCAATTCCAACCCTGCCCCTCACTAAGAATGTGACTTATGACTAGATACTAACTTCTCTGAACTCCCATTTTCTCACTTGAAATTTGGGATAATAGTTATTTTGCCAATTTTGTGTGATCTTTGAAAATGTATTATGTTTTATTAATGTATATTTAAGGATTATTTAAAAGGCAACCTTTTTTCCTTTATACATTACTCAGTATAAAGGTAACCCTTTCATATTAAAAGTTTTACGTTTCTTTAAATTTTGCTTTTCTTTGTGTCTTCTCAAGTAGCTAAATATTCATTTTAATTCCATTTGGAAATCAGAAATATCCATGTCTACTTATTAAAAGTAACCTCTACATCCAATGTGGGGCCAACACTCATGATCCTGAGATCAGGAGTCAGATGCTCTACTGACTGGGCCAGCCAGGTACCCCCATGTCTAATTATTTCAATAGAGACTCAGGTTTGAGTAAATGGGAAAAAGTGTGCTTCCCAAGCAGGTCACTTGAATTTAAGGGAACTAATGAAGGTAATCATAGTGGCATTCTACTACATAATCTCACAATTGCAGGCCTAGTGGATGAAGCATACACATTTCTAAATCTTAGTCTAATATATTTAAATCTGTAGTGTTTCAGCAGTGTTAGCACCCATTACACAACATGACTCATTTTATTAGGCATAATCAGACAAACCATGAAGCTAACAGCCAAAGCCATAAATAAGATTTAGCTATAATACGTGCATCCATCTCTATAACCCAAAGAGTAATCTTTATATATGTGCAGCTTAGTCAGGTGTTTTGTTTTGCTTTATTGTTTTGGTAGAACATCTTAACCCAAACATTTTTTAAAAAATATTTTGTTTATTTATTAGAGAGAGAGAGAGAGAGAGAGAGAGAATGAACAGGATGAGGGCAGAGGGATAAGCACTCCCCACTGAGTGGGAAGCCCAACCTGGGGCTTGATCCCAGGACCCTGAGATCATGACCTGAGTCAAAGTCAGCCACTTAACTGACTGAACCACCCAGGTGCCCTTTTAACACAAACATTTTTTTTTTATCAAGGCCTTTAAGTTTTAAAATAACAGCTTTTGAACATTGTGATCTGTATAATAGGAAAATTTCTATATTCATTCCTGAATTGTTACATTTGCTTGCAGGAAAGACAATCTAATTGTATAACAGATGCCAATTTTGAGGGGATATAAGTTGTTAGGTGATGGCAATTTTTGGATGATGCTATATATTCAATTTAAATAAATTTATCTACTCTTACTATTTTATGAACAGTAAACAATGTTTATTTCTCATAAATGAGAAATAAGAAATTGAGATGTGCATTAGTCTAAGATTTATTGTTTGCAGTCTATTTTTTACAGCATTTACCCAAATCCTAATATTTATAATGTTTGTTTATAGGAATGATTTTTGTATATATTACACATTATAATGACAACAGTTTCTTTTCATTATTAGCATTTTTTTGTTATTTATGATTCTGAGTGTAACTTTATTTTGAAAAACAAAGAGTTAAATAAAATTTTACTTGTAAAACATATCCTACAATTGTAAAAAGGAAAGAAAGATGGCCTCTAACAATGATGTTAATATAAAGGAAGAAAAACCCCATATTTTACATGTTTAAACCAAGTCAAGTGTTTTGTGCATATTTTCAAGAGGGATAGCAAAACCCATTTCCTTCTTACCATTTCTACTGCTATCTTACCATTACACTGCTGGTCACCATTATCTCTGGGCTTTTACCTAGATCTTCTCCCTCCTTCTAGTAAGGTGAAGGGTGCTCTTCTAGGTACTGAGTGTCATCTTAGCAAGACTAGTGTGATTTTTACAGTTATAAGCACAGGATGGAGTCCAGATATTTAGATTTTTAACAAGCTCCCTGGCTGATATTTCTGTATTTGTTCCACAGACCCTACTCTGACAGATATTTTTCTAGAGTGATGATTCTTCAACTTGCTAATCATGAGTCTCATTGGTGATGATAGTTAATCAAATCAGATCCTTGATGTTACCCTTGACCTACTGCAGACAAAGGTCTAGGAGATGATCCTGGGAATCTTCATGTTTACTTGGATCCCCAGAAGATCCTAACAATCAATGACACTTGGGAAACCTTGCCCCGGAGGCTGTGTGCAAACAGTAGATCCTGTAGACTGGGGCAGAGAAGCTCAGCTGAAACCTCTCCAGTACCGGAAGGCTCACTTACCACTCTCAGAGGTAAGTTGCACCTGGGGCCGGGAAGCTGCACAACCAAGGCTAGCCCAGCAGCCTCAAAGTAGGAACAGCTGATAAGCCATATGGTGGAGCCCCTGCAATACATAAAAATCCCTCCTGGATGCCCAGCCCTCCAGAAGAATAACCACAGGACCCAAGTGCCAGAGCCAATTGTCAAAGAAGAAACCGAAGGCCCTGGAAAGCAGAACACCTAACCCTGCTTAACCCAGGAAGCCAGAAGGAGCACAGGTATGCTCTCTCTGGTCTGAGAAAACCAAACTTATCTGGTGGTTACTAGTCCAGATTTTGAAACAACCCAAAGGAAAAAGGTAGAGTTCCACAGGGTGTTTTCTATCTGGGGGAGGTGGTGGAAGGAATAAAGAATAATAATTACGATGTGATGGGCATCTTACTTATGATATCTCTTTTAACCCTCACAGAAAATCTTCAAGGTAATAATAGGGTGGCTAAAGTGCAAAAATGTTATTTTTCCCATACTGACTCTTCAGTTCAAGCTATACTCTATATCTGTTGTCTTTCTTATAATGAGTGCTCAAGACAAAGCCCTAGCTATAATGCTGGTTAGCTTGGTTTTACCCCAGAATAAAGGTTTTTAATGTTTACATTGATTGAGTTTTTAAATCAGCCCTTTTGGAGACTTATTTTATATGCCTTATTAATATGGTACCAGACAACTATTTCTGGGAAACCCTGTATTGAGAGTGAATCTTGCCCAGAAGGTATAAATATTCCTTGTTGAAGTAACCAATGGCCTTTTCTTGACTATGTCACATTTTCTCTAGAATCTCATTTTATAATCTAGTTTCAGCTTGTGTTCTGTAATTATCCATCCACTAATAATATTGTCTGTATGATAAACGTAGAAATATGAAATTAACATCTAATTTTTAGTTTGATAGAGATTTTATGTATAAGTAGTAGTGGAATAAAAAATTCCAAACTGAATATTGCCTGTAGTAAAATATTGGAATACAAAAGAAAAAAAAAAGAAAGGAATACAAAAGAGATCCTCTGTGTGCAGAGGGATAAAAAATATGATCATTTTTATTTCACTTACTGGAAACTATGAAATCAGTAAAACCTTGGGAAATTGAGTTTTCTCTAAAAATGATTTCACAAGAATTTTTCCAGGCCACTGACAATGTGTGAGGTGAATCTGCACATCTATTTTGCATTTATGACCCAAATTGTTTCTTCTAATTCAGACTGTAATAGTGGGGACTCTATATGGAAGATTCATGTGATTGTAATGTGAGGCTAAAATAAATTATAAAAGGTTATCTATTCTTATTCCTTCTTCTCACTTTGGTTGGACCATTCAAGGTGGATGGAGTTTAAAGGCTATTAAAGAAAGTTCACAGTCTTTTACTAACTCCATCAACCTCTCACCTTGCTGTTTGCTCTCTTCTAAATTTATATTAGCTCTCTATTGCAGGAAGCTCATAGGTGAGTGAGAGCAGCAAGAAAACTTGAAAAAATATCCTATGAGGAGAGTGGAAGGAATTTTAGCTAACTGGGAGAAGCATAAGTGGTTTCGGAGAGATATGAAACAAAAGAAGAGTAGACATCTGTCTTGTCAGAGTTACATATGATGATGGATAAAAATTGCAGGAAGGTGAATTTCAGGAGTATACTAAGAATAACTTTATAGCAATCATTTTGAGTGTTTACCATAACTTCAGGTGTTAATGTAGAAGGACGATGTATGTGAACCTCAGGGAATTTGAATAGCTTTCTGTAGGCTATACAAATTGAATCAGAGCTAGTACTCAAAACCAAGTCTATGTCAAGGCCAATGAGTATGGCATTGTACCCACCTTATGATGCTCAGAATTTTAATCAACCACCACCCCTACATCTCTGCATAGGAGAAAACTGAGTCTCAGATTGAGAAGGGAACTTACCTAAATTTACATGTAAAACAGTTTGTAATAGTATACAGCTCATATAAATGCAAAGTTATTGATATGACTCTGTTTGCCAAAGTGGGCTGAATTATAGATGGAAAATTCAGAGGTCACTTTATCACACGTAAAGCTCCCTTCTATAGCTTGCTTGACAAATGGTTATTCAGCTAGAGCTTAAAAATTCAACCTAGGGAATATTCCCTTCCATGTTTGGTGGTAAGCATTATCATGTGGAACCAGAAAACTTTCCCTCTTTCTGGTCCAACTGCTACTCCAGAGCAATATTGAATAAATTTGCCTCTTTTGAAAGGTTGTATCTCCATATTCTGAAGATGTCTCAATTAGTAAAGTGACCTCACTATGCTTTAATTGCTTGGGTTTTTGTTGTTGTTGCTGATGTTTTTGTTTGTTCAGTTTATAGTTGGAAAGGTTACGATTCAAGTAATTATTAGAATAGGAGTACAAATCTTGGGAAGCTTTATTAGTTTGTGAACTTTTCCTATGCAAAATAGAAATGAAACATTAGAAAGAAAGTGGATTAGGAGAAATTCAACTTCAGAAATAGTGATGTGGGAGGTGAACAGTGCTGCCTTTTTACCACCAGAGGTCTTCAAAGGACCTATAATGGCTGTATCTCCACAGAGGAGTGTTCTGTAGCCTTATGGCTTACCACTTCTCCTAGATAAAATTCAGGCAAAGAAAACCTAATGAAAAAAAAAAACCAAACCTTCAAATGCAGAATAGTTAAAATATATATAATTTTATATTTAGTATTGATTCATTGTTTAATCATTTTAGTTTGTTAGGGAGCTTCTGATGCTAATTGCAAGGATTAAAAACTTCTTATCAATATTACATAAAAGAAAAATTCACTATCATTTACATTGTTGACATATATTTATGCATATGTTATGCATATATTATAAATATGTAAAAATTCTGATTTTTGCCTTTAAATTTTAAGGTTAAGAGACAATGTATGTTAATTCCTTGGCTTATTCAAAATCATTGGAAAGCAAAACCAAGCAAAAGTTTTGCATCAATTTAGAAAAAAACAACTTGCCTACATAATTTGAGTAACAATTGTCTAATTTCATAGGTCCTTGTATTTTTTCATGTGACTTATTTAATTGAATATTACTGAAAGCCTATTATATGCCTGTAGTTTTACTAAAAGATAGCATACATAAAAATTGCAATCACACATGATCACTGTTCTCAAGGAATTTATGATTTACTGCAAGAAAGAAGGCAAAGAATTATAATCAACTTTATAAATGCTACATTTGAAAGATGATTAATAGTAAGGGCTAGGAGGCCCCAGAAGTGGTAACTAAGAAAGAATCAGAGAAGATTCACCTAAGAGCAGACATGTGAACTAGGTGTGGAGGACAGAAAGGCAGGTATATAGTGAAAGGTGCAGAGAGGAGGGCAATGTTTTATGAAAGAGAAGGAATGTGAAGGGAGCAAAGAAAAGCCCTGAACCAGAAGGGGATACAGCCTATCAGGAATGATCACAAGTGGATGGGGGAATTTGCCTGGACCGCTAACATAAGCTAAGAGTTTTGCTTGCTATACATGAAATGAAATCAGTAAATACAGCCTTGATTATTTTATATTGAGGTGAGGAAAAAGGTAAGGTTGAAATATTCTTGTTATCAGTTGTTTTAATACTTAACCATATGAAAATAGAGTTTCCCTAACTGGTGTCCAAACCACATTAAAAAAAAAAAAAACAAACAAACCATGCGATGATCTGAAAAACAATTAAAAATGGGAGTGGATTATAAAAATAAAAATCTCATATTTTCTCGCAAACTTCTTGTCCCCTCTCTTTCCTTCTTTATTGTTTTTGTTGTTGTTTTGTTTGTTTCCCCTTTCCTCTTGCAGTAGCTTGGCACATTGAATTTTTTTTTTTAAACTAGTGAGAAGGGACAGTAGAGAATGAGGCATGTCTTAGTTGGAGGAAGAGGAACACTGAATAATATGGGTGTATTCAATGAAATGTTTGTGTGTTTGGTGCTTTTGTAAGGCAGGAAACAAGGGAGTATTACAAAACTATTAAAAATGGGAAAAAAAAAACCAATACAATGATACACTTAATTATATTTTATGGCCCTTACAGTACTGCCCAAAGGGAGTTAACACAAGTCAACCATTATGTTCATAGACATTTGCCAGTGTTCCAGTAACACGGCTGCTCTTGTCTTCCATCTTGATAGCATCCGTGTGTTAGAGAAAGAAAAAGTAAGATTCTGGATTTTGAGCTTTGGTTTCCCGTTCTCTGCAGGATGGAGTCTGAGTCTCCATTTAAATTTGTATGGGAAATGAAACAGACTGGAAACTTCTAACTGGTCTCCTTCCCTCCCATCTGATTTTCTTCCTCCTGATTGGACTGCTCTCTGAGTCCATGGTCTAACTCATGTGCAGGGTCTGGGAGACCACTCGTGATCAATCTTCATCCACCACCCCAGCCTTCTCTTTCCTGGCTCAGTCATACCAAACTTCTCCCATTTTCCATGACTTGGCATTTTAGGGAAACCTCAGGCCTTAGCACAAGCTGTTCCCTCAGTCTGAGGTTACATCCCCTTCCTCCGTGCTGGTTTGTGTCTGTCTATACAACAAGACAATTGGCACACTTGAAATTACAATATAACAAAAATACTCATTTCTTTGACAGCCATTATATCTTTGGACCTCTGACTCTCGACTAAGCTGTGAATGCAAGGCCCTTCTGTTTCTATGCAGGACCCAGGACAGTGCCCAGAAATAGTTGGCATTGAATAGATTTGTGTTGGCTCAGTGAATGGAGGAAGAGCTTCAGGGGAAGAAATATCTATTGAAATAATTATAAGTGTCAGGACTATTTAGGTCTTTTTTTCATACTAAAGGAGGACAGGTTAACTTCAGATTAAGGTGTTTTAATATAAATAATTCATGCAATATTAGTTTATTATTATCCTGAATGTTTTATATTTTGTTTCATATTTAAATCTAAAAAAATAGATTTCTCATTCCTCAAACGTTGTCCATGAAATGGTGTTTGGAACAAATTTGTACTAGATTTACTTAAGACAATTGCTTTTATCTTCGTCTTCTCACTTAAAGCTCTTTTCTTCAAAGGGAAATACCTTTCTCCTTACTAAAAGTATTACTGAATTAAGCACCATTGAAGGGAGGGTAATGGCTATCTCCAGCAGGCTCTTGAGTCTTGTTAACACTTGAGATGAAAAGCAGAAGAAGGTTATCTGTTTCTTCGGATATGCTTCAAGCCATGAAAACACAGATTCAGACTGAGCATGTTTGATCTCTTGGCACCTCTTTTCAGAGGAAGCCAATTCTGTCCACTTTGTTCCTTGAGGTACAGCAGTGGGTGATTACGTGGACTAAACATGCAACAGAGGAGTCAAAGCACAGCTCTGTGATGGTTACTTTCACTACTAGGACCTTGAAATAGACTTGTGTTCTTTTTAGTATTACTCTACCTGTTAACCAGTATTTTTTGAAGAATCTCATTAGTTGACTCTGCACTGGGGTTGTTGATGTTGAACGTTGGCAACCTTTTTCTCTACTAAAAAGGAAGTTGGTGTAGTATCCACCTCCTCTAGTTCTTCCTTCACACCTAACCTGACATTTATTAAGAATACATTTTAAAATCTTGAAGTACTTATACTTGGTCAGGGTTTTCTATTCACAAGAAAAAAATATATAAAAGAGCGCTGTAAGAAAATGAGTCAGTACTGCATTGAGTTTCATTGTTATTGAAGAAAACCTTTACATTTGAATTTCTTTCCTATGGCACGATTTATTTTTAAGGAATCCTTAGATCTTGTATGACTTATTTCTAAGGGATTTTTAGATCTACAGAATGATTTTTAATTACCTACATCTGGGATCAGCAAGCTACTACTGGCACCACCAAATCAAGCCTGTCATCTGACTTTGTCAATACATTTTATTAGAATAGAGCCACTCCCATTTATCTGTGGTCGCTTTTGTACTGCAACAGAATTGGATGGTAGCAGCAGAAATTGTGTAGCCTACAAAATCTAATATATTTATTTTTTTTCTGGGTCCGGAAAAACTTCGCCAATCCCTGATTTTAAGTGATGCTACTTAGCGCGATTTTATTGGCTTATATAATGTTATTATTTATCATTTATTCTTAGATAATGCCGAAACAGGTTATATGTTACATATTAAACCTTTTACAACATACATTTAAAAAGGAAATGGAGGGCAGCTCGGGTGGCTCAGTGGTTTAGCACTGCCTTCAGCCCAGGGCCTGATCCTGGAGACCTGGGATCAAGTCCCACGTCAGGCTCCCTGCATGGAGCCTGCTTCTCCCTCTGCCTGTGTCTCTGCTTCTCTTTCTCAGTCTGTGTCCCTCATGAATAACTAAATAAAATCTTTAAAATAATAAAAAATAAAAAGGAAATGGAAATTTTAATTGTGCATTAAAGACAAAAAGGTAAAATATATAGGAATCTTTTATAGGATAAAGGGAACATTGACAAAAGATGAAATAAAATAATGAGCAGAACGAATAAAAATATTTTTTATAAGTAACTATCAATATGTTGAATAACTTGTTTTTAAATTTTCTTATCATGCCATTGTTTACTATCAATTTCTCGGAAAAAAACATTTTAAGCAGAACAGAGTTAATACTACCTGCAAAAATTCATGTACTTCATCTATTTTAAGACAGAGAAATTCTACCAAGGTCAATTAAGATAATTTTCCCCTTCTTAAGTTATAACATTGTTATTTGTGTCATTTGTACTGCAGTTCCCAGTAATTAAAACAGCAGGTTACAGATGGATTATTTCGGCATGGGCACACTCATTGTCTTGCCCTCCAGTTAGATGGACATTGTCTTACGTAGGCACTGCCCATTGTCCCCAGGCAAGACTCTCTTAGATTGTCCTTGGAGGAGGAAATTAGCCTAAATAAATTTTTTATTTGTCTCATAAGTCTTTGAAAGAAACTATATTAGTGACTGCCAGCTAAGTTGCTCCAAACAGGAAAAACAATTCAATAATCTTATGCTTTTGATATCAACCTGACATAAAGTAAAAAAGAAAGAGGTTCTGTTATTTAAGAGAAGATTTCAAAAGAGTTTCTTTGAAGTGCATATTTACTTGTAAAGTAAGCTTTTTTTTTTTTTTAGGTTGACTGAAAGAAATCACATTCCCTTGAAAATTCTCTAGTTAATGTACTCCATAGCAAGACCTGCCTAAAATGTGGCAGTTAGGAAATATTTAAAGAGGAAAGAAAGGATGAGAAAGTTTCAAAACAACATGCTCATTTGTTTTTGGAATGGAAAGGCATGTTTTTGGCAGAGTACCAAATGCCTACTTATCTACTTATTTAGGTCTATGCAGAATTTGTAGGAAGATGTTAACACATATATATTGCATGTATCCCTTAGATAATCCAATGTGTTTACTCCATTCTATAATCAGAAAACTGTTTTCCCCCCAAGCAACTGAATACTCTGTTAAGATGTTTTGGTGTGTGATGGAATATCGTAAGTTAAGTCTTGTGATTCCTATCTAAAATGTGTGGTTTCAATCATATATCAGCATGTTGGAGTTTTATAAGTGCTTAGCACTGTTCTGAATTCCTTTAGAAGTTCCCTGTGTTGAGAACTTCAGAAGATTTAATCAGCTGCCTTGGTTTTAATACAAATCTCTTTTTTAATTTATGGTTTTCCTCTTGGATAGCAGAAGCTGTTTTATAACTACCTGTTTTTCTTGCCGCTTGTCCTCTGCACTATCAGTATCCTACCTATCATTTCAGATCAAGTTCAAGCCCCATCACATTGATGAAGACTGTATTGATCATACAGCCTGACAGGTATCTTCTATCTCTGCTCTCTCATAACATTTATTACCAATTCCACTCAGAGGCTTTCTATCCTACTGTCTTGTATTGCCCTTCCCTTTAGTAAAGGTCTTATATATCCTATTGCATGATAAGCTGTCAGGCAAAGTGATTGACTCTTAAACTTTAGTGTTCCTTACATGGTCTCTTGCATATCCTGCTTACTCAAAAATGACTGAAAAGACATTTTCTTTCTTTTGTCTTCCTTTCTTTCCTTCTAAAGATTTTATTTATTTACTTGAGAGAAAGAGTGAGAGAGAGTATGAGCAGGGGGAGGAGCAGAGGGCAAAGCAGACTCCCTGCTGGGTGGGGAGCCCCCCCCCCCCAGTTGGGCTCATTCCTGGGACTCCAGAATCATGACCTGAGCTGAAAGTAGACACTTAATCAACTGACCCACGCAAGTGCCTCTAAAAGACATTGTCATACAAGATATGATATTTTTGGATAGTTACCTTTTTAAGATTAAGATTATACCCGTGTTTCTCTATAATGACAGTTGTGGTAATTAGGAGGTGACTAAATTGTTATCACTTATGGAACTAGAAAAAGAAATCTCTTCCAAATCATGATTGATTGCTCATGAATTAAATACTCCACAAAAGATAGTTTTATACAATATCAAACCTATGAGTAATTCTGTCTTTGTCTATCATTTTTATGGCACTGTGATAGAGCCTTATTAGCCTAAACTCTGGTATGTAACTTTTTTTTTTTTTTTAGAGCGATGTTGGAATATATTTCTCCTTTGAAGGAAACACTCAACTGTGAGAGAAATCCTGTTTGCAGCTAGAAAAGATGAGGAAGTATTCAGATCAATATATATTTATCTCTCACAAGCAGAAGTTTAAAATCAATGTAGTAATAAATACTAGAAGTTGTATAATGTTTTGAATAAAAAATGGGAGGGCAATAGGAAAATATTTTTAGCCTATCTCTAAACTTATCAGTGTTTTTAAGTTTCAAATTTTAAAATTATTTTTGAAGAACCTAAATTAGGCCTCATCTAAAGAAGACAGTAATTACTGATTTAAGATGAAGCCTAATACAGCATGATAGAAAGCATGTTAGTCTTTATGCTTTATTGTATGAAGCATATGAATCATTATGAATTAGAATTTATTCATCATTATGGATCATTATGAATTAGTATTTAGCAAGTACCCACCCCTTTGCCGGAGGTGCTAATGGATTACACAGACTGTCCCTTGTATTCCTCACTTACAACTCAATGGAGTGGGTTCTGCATTGATATCCCATTGTTACATATCAAAGAACTGCAGTGTAGAAAGATGGTGTAATATTTGTCCAAGATCATACAACTAAGAAGTCATGGAGCCAGGAGACAATGGTAGTGTATCTATTTTTTTCATCCCATGTTGCCTTTCATAAGAACTTGTTACCAACTTTTAGCACTCTTGTTTATCAAAATCCCCCAGAGAGTTTATCCCTTAATCCCTCTTTCTCTGTTTTTTTGTTTGTTTGTTTGTTTGTTTGTTTTTATGAAAAGGAAATGTAAGAATAAGAATATACTTCAAATTACCTTCAAAGAACTTTCTACATGTAGCCTTCGGAAAAAAGCAGGATTTGCCATTTAACAGAAATTGTAACTTTTTAAGATGTATGGCATTTCCAACTCACGTTCAGTGTGTTCTCCATTTGACCTCTGAGTCCTTGCCTGTTGTATTTTCATTTACCTTGCCTTTTTTTCATTTTTAGAAAAACAATATCCCTTTAATGGATTTTCTTTTAGGGTTGAAACTCAGTTCAATAGTAATCGGCCTCTTGGAGCTGCAAGAGACCTTCAGGCAAAATTTTACTTCAAACCAGCATTTTACTGATGGGTAAAAAACTGACATTCAGTGAAGTGACATGACTTATCTAGACTATGGGAGGGACCCATGTCTCCTAATTCTCAACTCAGTGGAATTCTGTGGTACAATGGATCTTAATGAGACACTCAGAGATCAAGCAATTGTGAAGCTGATTGACGATTTCTTGGAGGGGAGGATTTAGTGACCAGGTTGACTTGGAGCTGTCATTACTAATTAATTGTTTGAAATGATATTTTTAATATGAAGGTCATGAAAAATTAAAAGATAGCATGGGATGTATGAGAGTAGATATTACTATACTTTAATACAGGCTTTTCTAGCCTCCTTTCCTGTCACTGTTCTGTGGTTCATTCTACTTCAGGCCTCTGTGATTTAGTCCCTCATGCTTCTTTTTCTGGAATTCCCTTCCATATCTTGTCTTGAAATTTTCTGTTTATTCTCCCTTTCAAAGGTCTTAACCACATCCATGCATTCCCTTGACCTTGGCAGAATTAATCCCCTACTTTCTGTGCTCTTATAGAAATCACTACCTATGTTAGTATTTATTTATTTATTTATTTATTTATTTATTTATTTATTTATTTATGGTTTTATTTATTTATTCATGAGAGACACAGAGAGGCAGCAACATAGGCAGAGGGAGAAGCAGGTTCCCTGCAGAGAGCCTGACACAGGACTTGATCCCAGGATCCTGTGGTCATAATCTGAGCCAAAAGGCAGATGCTCAACCACTGAGTCACCCAGGTATCCCTTATATTATTGCCATTATTTCTTATCTTTCTTCCTTTAGACTGGAAGCTCCTTGAACGCAAGATTCTGTCCTAATCACCCTAGTGTCCCACATAACAGCGTGATGCTTGTCACACAGTGGGGGATGCAAACACATTCCTCTTGAATGACTTCTTTGCAAATCATGATCATTCAAAGACAATGCCCCCCCCCCCCCAAAAAAAATAAAGTCTAAAAATTAGGGCTATAAATGAGATCATATGATCTGATTGTTATCACAAGATTTGCTCTCCTTACTAGTTATCTGGTCACCAAGTTTGAATCTAATGCTTTATTTTCAGTGGTCTGGGTTTTGTGTTCTTTTTTAGTAATTGGGGACCTATAAATCTCTATCATAATTTCTTGCCTGATTACCATTGTAGCTAGCAACATTTATTTAGCTGTCTGTTGACGCTAGAATAAGCCTCTGATTGCTCCTTCTAACTTGACATAAGAAATTAAGTCAATGACAAGTATAAGTTATAGGCCTTTGTATCATTTCAATTTTGGTAGACCCAAGGTTTAATATAGTACTACACACCTAGATAGAATATATCTATTACAAAAATATAACTGCTTATCTTTATAAAATGAATTCGTAGGCAAATGCTTTTTATAAAGCTGTGTTTTTGTCTTCACTACTGTTAAAGATGAAAAAGACAAACTTCAGCTGCAGAATATTAATTCAGTAGGTAATATTTGTTCATCAACATAAATGTGTTCATCAATATACCCCCAAACCTTAGGCATGGTAAATAAGACACTGGGTTCCTAGAACTGGTGTCTTCTGGTTCACAGGTAGAGTTATATAATATACAGCTGTTGGTGACTCATCACAGATACTGGCTAGCGAGTTTATTCTCTACTTCTTGGAAAAGCAAAAATGCAATGATGTGTGTGTGTGTGTGTGTGTGTGTGTGATCTGAGTAAACAAATTTTGAACACATGTAATGCTGATTTGTCAGTTTCCAATTCATTAATGGGGAGCTTTTGTTTTCCCAATAACTAAAATCTGAAACACCTGGAACTATGTTTATACTGGGCTTGATCAACCTTATTTATATAAGAAATTATAGTTGTATAATTTGTGACTGAAACCATGCTTAGCTGGTATAAATTAGCTACTTCCTTAGAGATTCCCAAATTGTGCAGGAGAGAGGTGTTGAAGTGACCCAGAATCTAGGGGTCTTTAAATGGAATTTCTAATAGATCTGCTATTTTTCTCTGTCATATCAGCAAAGTAATCTACCATTTCAACAGCCTTGGTGGAGATCAAATTGTTATGGAGTAGATTTAGATTTGATTTCACTCTCTTTATCTTCATCCTACTTCACTGACCAAGGCCCAAATTGTTATGTATTTGTGCATTTTCATATAACTGAGTTAGAGTTATCCTACCCTAAATGTTTTGATTAATATACTACATGTAATATTTCTTCCTTCCTTTCTTTTTTTTTTAATGATGAAGTATTTCTCTGACAAATTATCACTTGTATTCAGGGTAAATGCAAATGATATAGATAATTAAACACTACTACAAAATGCACCAACTTTATTTCCAGTTTATTTGGTGTATTACTACATTTCTTTGGTAGAAATTCCACCTGCTGTTTTGAGAAAACAAGTTTCATGAATACTTCCAAAACAAATTCCTGCTTATAATGGAAAATGTGTTTCAAAATGTCCCCAGCTTACCAGGTTATTGTACACAGGTCTTTCAGTTCTTTCTTTCTAGCTCCTTCTATTGACTGTGAAGCTTTTTTTTTTTTTTCATATAAAACATGAGATGTTACATTGCTTTTACTGAAACATCATGGAAATCAAGGAAATAAAGTGTCATAGAACAGGTTCTCCAGTGGACAGACCCTGAGATTCTGAGATTTACATGCTGGATGCTTATTGGGGATTACTCTTAGGAATAACTAGGAAATGTTATTGGAGCAATATTGAGCAGATTAACAAGGTGAGATATGAAGCAGTTGCAACTGTGGCTTCAGACAATCCTAGAGAAAGCCCTCCATCTGGAAATGGTCCTTCAGAGTTTTTATGTTTTGAGGCTAAAAGCCAGGATTTCATCTCCTGTAACTACCAGTCTTTGAATGCAGGCCACCCTTGGGGAGGGGGTTGACCATGGGCCATCTTTGGCTGAGGCTAATTACTGGAGAGAGATAATCCAAGAGCTGTTGACCACCAACATTTCCAGAAATGGAAGAAATGAGTGTTTAAGTCCTGAGGAGGATTTCAGAGCAGCACAGCACAGTATCCACTATAATGAGATGCCTAAATTTTGATAAGACATTTGTAATGCCAGTTGTGAATGATGATTTACTTGTGTGTTATACATACAGGAGCATTAAAACCATTCAAGTAAACTATAGCTTGTAAATAGTGGATAACCATGCTATAGAATAATTTGGATGTTATCTTTATCTTTAGATAACTCTAGAAATGCCCCCCTTTAATTTCCCACTGAGACCCTAGGGAAGTTACAATCAAGATTATCATTAGCTTTAATGAGAATAATTTGTATAGAATCCCATGAGTTAGACAAAGACTAAAAACATCTCCACATGGGAAGCTTTGAACATTTCCTTTGTTTATTTCATCCTTTAAATGAATACTAAGTTGTTTTGTTTTCAGAACTTTTATCAAAACGGCATTGAAGATTTTTCATATTTTTATTTTATTCCTAATAGATTATTAATGATGTTGGTACCATATATTAGCTTTTAAAAATATTTCTATCAATCTGGTTTTAAAATTTATAAATAATAAAGAATTGCATTGATATAGTAAAAAAAATGATAGAGCTAAAACCTAATTGATCTATTTTAAAGATATGTTTAGATTGAAGAGGGCTATAGTAGTTGAATGATATACATTTTGATGTTTATTGACATAATTACTGCCATGGCAAAAATAAATCCAGATGTGTGGTGGGCATACAAAAGGGGCAAAGTGGCATTATTCATAATCAAACACATAAAATTTACTTGTTCAATGAACAGGTCAACTTTCATTTAACACCACGGGATCAACTGGTATTTGGAATGAGTGTTAGTGACAGATGGCATAGTTACGTAGTCCTATTACAGTCAATTAACAAGTAATTGACAGATGTACTCATGGTGCTGAGCAATTATTTGAATAAAAATGTTTAGAATTGTTTCTTAAACATCAAAGTTTACCAGATGTGATTATAGTAAATTCTTTACATAAATTGAACTAAACAAATTAGCATATTCGTGAATTCAGAATGCCAGTATTGTTTTCACTGTATAATTAACTCATCCTCATGGTTTGCTTAGCGAAACAATCTATCTGATTTTGGTGTATAATAAATGATGACAATAACAAAATGAAGATCTATAATGCAAACATCAATTTTGTATATAGTAGGAGACCCAGCTAAATAAGACGCTAAGAAAAGGATAGTAAACTAAAAACCTTAGAATAAAATGTAGGAATAAATACAAATATATTAGTAATCAGAATAAATAAGTTAATTATCTTATTAGAAGACCAAGACTATCAGATTTGATTTAAAAATAAATAGTTGTGTGTTATTGGCAAATGATAATGCCTTACAAAAGAAAGTTTGGAAACTAAGACATAGTAAAAATAATTCTATATAAATACTTACTAAAAAAGCAAGGAATAGATCTATGTATCAGATATACATAGAATTAATTCTGCTTCTTTGCTTCCAATGTGGATAACTTTTATTTATTTATTTATTTATTTATTTTTTTTTGCCTAATTACTCTGGTTAGGGCTTCAAATATTATGTTGATTCTTGAAGAGTGGGTATCCTTGTATTGTTCCTTATCTTAAAGGAAAAGGTTGTAGTTTTTCACCACTGAGTATAGTATTAACTGTGGGCTTGTCATACACAGCCCTTATTATGTTGAGTTACATTCCTTCTATACTTAATTTGTTGAGAGCTTTTATTATGAAAGGATACTGAATTTTATAAAATGCCTTTCCCGTTTAAGGAGATGATCATATGATTTTTATCCTTTATTATGTGAATGTGGTGTATTGTATGCTTGCTGACTTGTAAATGTTGAACCACCCTTGTATCTCAGGGATAAGCCCCATTTGATCATTGTAGATGATCCTTTTAATATGTAGTTGAATTGAGTTTGCTGATAATTTGTTGGGAATTTTTACATCTATGTTCATCATGGATATTGACCTGTATTTTCCATTGTTTGTTTAACAACACCAAGTTCAGAAGTCATTGTGGTATTTGTTGAACATCAATTACATTCCAGGCATTATGATAATTTCTTTCTTTTCTTTCATAATTGAGTTTTTATTGGTTGTTCTGAGGATCAATACGGACATTTCAATTTGTATACAATTCTTAATATATGTACAGAAAATCTTTAAAAAATCATGTAGTTGTGACTATTTTCTAAAAGTTATGCCAGTGACCTTCCAGCTTAAAATGTGGATGCAAGTTTTCCTTAACAGTCTATCAAATACCAGTATATCCAGAGGTTGATACACTGTTACATTGTTAAGCCCCATTAATTCTCAATTTAATATCATACACATTACATACTCAAATTTTCAATCTTGCACAGCACATTAACAAAGTTTTTGGAAAACTGGAATACCACAACCAAGAGGTTACAGAGTGCACAATATTTCGACAGGGAGAACCAAAATCAAGGAGTGTGTTTCTTTAGGAAACAATTTACCAAAAACAACACAGAAATAGAAGCAATTTAAAATGTATGAGACCTATTAAATGCACAATTGAGTTCAAACTGCCATTTTAGTATGCCTAATATTATAGGATAGAAAAACTACCCCATCTGTGGAATGTCAAGCTGACACCCAAGGCAATCAAAGCCTCCCATATTCAGTATCCAGCTCTTTTCTAGTTGTACCAGAAAACCCACAACCTGCAAAAGATGTCGCCTCTTAAGAACCAAAAGCATTTACACTTATAAAAATGGGTTGAGGTAGGATTCCCTCCTTCTTAAAAATGTTTCTAGAGCTACTAAAAAACTTGCATATACACAATAGTTGATAAAAATATTCCTTGGGATTGTACAAGAAGGGGGACAACTACTTTCTCTCCTGCTGCATCAGAAGCTGGACTCACCTCATTTTTAGTTTCTCCATTTCTGCAGTAAGTGTTGCTTCGTTTTGTGGTTAGCGACATCAGCCTGTCTTCTCTTTGTTCCCCTCTGCTGTATGTTTGCACTTTTTTGTCTAAAGATTTATCCTGTCCTGTTGCCTTTTCTGGCTTCATTTCCAGTTTCGCAAGAACAGGTTTGGCCCACAACCTTGCATATTTCCTCTTGGGCTCCTCCTTTGCCACCTCCTGGATAGAGCTAAACTTCCTCTAGGGCATTGTGGCGGTGGCACCCTGAGGGCCCAACGCCTTCTCAAAGCTGGGCTGCCTGGCTAATGCTTCTGCTTCCATCACCTGAGCTTCTGTAACCCACTGGAGAATTTCTGAGGATAGCAAAAATGTATCAGTTTTTGTTTCAAAGAGCTGGATCTACCCAGTGATGCAGACATATAAATTGAACAAACCAACCAATCAACCAACCGAACCGACAAGCAAAATGCCTATAGGGTGAAAGAGAAAGAGAACTAAGAAAGGAATTTGAAAATGAGGAGAATTTTGGGGATCTTTGTAAGGAGCAGTATGAGTTATGTTGCAAGAGGGGGTGAATAGTGTTAATACTTTCAAGCAAGGGGGCAAGTGGTTGTAGGAGGGAAGGGAAATTTCCACATTCCAGTTATATAAAGATAGCTCAACATTAGGAAAGGTAATTTATTTCATGGGGAAAAAAAGGAGATAGAACATGATTAGTGCCTGTAAAGGTCTTAAACACCCTTAAGAGAACTTTTCAGAAATGAATGGTAGGGATACCTGGGTGGCTCAGTGGTTGCGTGTCTGCCTTTTGCTCAGGCCATGATCCCAGGGTCTCTGCAGGGAGCCTGCTTCTCCCTCTGCCTATGTCTCTGTTTCTCTCTCTGTGTGTCTTGTGAATAAATAAATAATATATTTAAAAAAAACAAAAGTAAACATATATGGTAAAATGTTAAAAACCTCCACATTTTAAAATGAAGATCATGGCAAGAATTGTAATGGGCACTGTGATAATTTGACATGGTAATGAAACAAAATACTATGTGGAAGAAATAAAGTAAAGTTTTGCTTTCAGGTGATATTGAATACCTAAGAAACAGAACTAAAAATCTATTTGAACTAAAAGGAAAATTTATTAAGATGGCTGGCTACAAAAAAATTCAGGCTTTCCTTTTATACTAGTATAACAGGATGTTAAGTTGGAAGCTTTGACTGAACTCCAAGATACCATGTGCTATGAGTCAGATTAACAAGCTGAAATTTCAAAGAACATGTCTGTGAACCTACTGGATGAGTCATACACAAGGATCTAAAATGGTAAGTTTGCTGGAGATTGAGCAGGATTTGATGAGAACTAGTTTGGAAAATTCTTTGGTGTAGTCACATCTCCCACCCAAGGGGGATGGTGTGTGTGGATAACTGACCCTCTTCCTCAAAAGTAATGAGGCATCTTGGATAGGTTTCTGATCTGTGGAACTTGAGACCAAAAGATTGTGGCTGGTAGTTTTGTGTGACAAGATGATGGAGTTTCTTTAGATAAGCTGTAGTGAAAGCTGGTGTCATCCTCCTTTCCCCTTCCTCTTTCCTGTGGCCAGTTGGCTTTGGAGTCAAGATTCTTTGAATCTTTGAGCTTGAGATGACCTTGGCACTGAAGACGCTAAAAGAAGACTGATAAACATGGAGCCACCATTCTTGCCCTACACAGCCTACAACTCAATTCTATTACATGAGAAAGGAATACAATACTGTATTTAAGCTATTGTTACATGGGGTTTTCTGTTATTAGCAGCTGAAACAAATCCTCTCATTTGGTCTTTCTCTTATTTAATCATCACAACTTGAGAGGTTTAGCAATGAAGAATAATAAATTTACAGCTAATAAAGGGAAGAGAAGTTGTAAAAAAAACATTGAAGTAGTCGTGGAGAAATATTAATAAAATAAATTTCAGAGGGGCACCTGGGTGGCTCAGTTGGTTAAGCCTCTTGATTTCAGCTCAGGTCATGATCTCAGAGTCTTGGGATTGGGTCCCACCTTGGGCCCTCGGCTCTGCACTAGGCATGAAGACTGCTTAAGATTTTCTATCCTTCTTCCTCTGCCCTTCCCCCAGCTTACACATAGGCATACTTGCTAGCACATTTGCTCTAAATAAATAAATAAATAAATAAATAAATAAATAAATAAATAAAACATTTCAGAGAGGGAAAGGACATAGAAATTGTGTATCAAGATTGAAATATTTCAAGTATTTACTGATAATCTTTAGCCATAATTCTTTTATTATCTAATAGACCTCATTCAGACTTTTTGCCCTTAGAGAATCATTCCCCTAATGAAATAGGAACCAGACAGCAGATATCTAGCATACTCAACTTTTAAATTCAAAAGCCTCAAAATGCAAATTTCAGATATGAAAATGTCATTTCTTTTTCTTCTCACAGGAAGTGATCCAAGTCAGAGAAGAGAAGAGTGAAAGAGATGAGTGTCTGAGGAGCGGTTGGCTTCCCTGGGTAGGCTGCTTGACAGATAGGGGGTTTGTGGACAATAGAACTCTTCTGATAATTTCGTGGCCCTGGACCTGATGGAACTAGTGCCCTGTTTCCTATCTGCAACCCTGAGGGTCCCCTAGGTCTGTGAGAATCAGAGGTTAGAAGATGGATGGTTGTTTGGCATATCAAAGACCAAGATGACTTGGGCAGCTCTACTGGAATTCCTGTGCCTTCAAAGTTCCATGGAGGAATTGAATAATTTCCCCATGCCTACCCAGAAGGCCAAGTGAAAAAAGAGAGAGAGCTGCTGTTGGATACTGAAGGGGCCTAAAAGTTATGAAAAGAGGCTACCACATGGGACAGTTGTGTGAAATAACTTTGGAAGAAACTACAGTTTAGGACCAGAAAGAACTGTACATTTTAGTTCTGATCAAGTAGGCAAAAGCCATCAGCCAGTGACCAGACAACCCCCTCATAATTAAGTAAATTCATTTTTTTTTTGTACACAGAACGTGCACTTGAAATGAAAATTAAGAATTAGTAAATATTTTATATTTAACTCTTGGGTTAGTGGCCTGAGGGATTCATACCAGCATGTATGAAAGAACTAATAAAGACTGAAGATAAAAACATAAAGGACAATTAACAGAACAAATCTCAGAGAAAGGCTGGGAGAGATTACGGTATTTTGGGAAGGGGTGCATAGCCTTGACTAGAAGGGGGATACTTTTTTTTTCAAGAATAAGGTCAAAATTAGAGTTTTTCAAATTGAGATTTCAGATCATATAAACTTTACCATTTCAATAAAGAAGAAAAATTCTACAGGTTGTAAAAGAAGTGGCTGGTTTGGGGAAGTTACTTTTTACTCTATGAGTTTGCCAAATTCCCTGCAAATGGTACCAGGTAGGTGGTATTTAGGACCATGTGAATAGGAGTGAAAATTAAGGCTTGCACTATATTTCATTTCAAATATAATAATATTTAATAAGCACACAGTATACCAGAGAACAAACAATAGCCATTTCACTTCCTGCTTAAGTTTCAATAACTTGCATTTGATGCTTTTGTTTGTTTCTAAGAGTCAGTGTAATCCAATTGTTTCCCTTCTCCTCAGGATCTCCCAAATATAAATTCTTTTCCTTTTTCTTCCATTGCTTAGAGTTTAGTTGCTTCCTTTTGTCTGTCTCAAGGCATTTGTTCAAATGTAGTCCAAGAAAAAACAAACTGTGGCATGATCTTTTTATCTAAAGCAGAATTAATCAACTAAATACACTGTTTGCTAAATATTTTTTTCCTTAGATTGAGGAAAACTTTTCCTTTAAGTAAATATACTATCTCCCAATTTTGAGCTGATAGGAGATTTTTGAAATAAAAAAATGGATTTTTTTTTTACATAGCCATTTTATTTAACTTTTGTAAAACTGAATTGAGATCCCAAATTCAGTGTAAAGATTCAAACATGTCTGGATGGTTACTGGGACAGGATGTAGAAGTCTAACAGCATCCCAAGAAGGCTGTAAAATCCTTGTCCAACACTGAGACCCCCAATTGCATTGTGCCTGGCTCATAGAATTTTCTCCATAGATATTTGTTGAATCAATAGGTTAATGGCAGGATGGATGAGTGTATGGATAAAAGAGAAAGCACTTATTGCGAATGATAGACAGGAGTAGAAATGACTATGAAATCCATTTCTGGAGTAGCAGAAGGTGGAGCATTCTAGTGAGCAAAAGATCTGTCCCTGATATTTGTTTCCCATCCCAAGTGGCTGCACTGAATTCATGTCCAAATCCAGAAGATATCAGGGAGCTGTGAATGATGACTGTAAGAGTGGTTTCATTAAACTTCAGTGAAACTTGAACACAAGCAGCAGTGCTGAAAACACTATCAATCAAAACTTCTTCCCCACATTACAACAAAGCACAGTGAAATTTTGAGAGACTGTCCCTGCAGCAGTAGGTTTATTCTTGACCACTTGTAATGCATCTTCTGGGAGTCACAGCAGTGTAATTGAGGGACATTTGACATGTGGTGATGGCCTGCACTGACAAGTGTTGGAGGTAATAGCCAATATCATTTGAGTTTTTCTGTTAATGTGACTTAATTACAGAGCCACGATCAGGATCCTGAACTGAAAGTACATGCTTCTTTGACTTCTACACCCTAGGTATCTTTCTTGCTCCACCCTAGTCCTGGATTTGTTTAATTAATAGCCATTAGTTCATTATAACTAGAGAATCCTAGATAAAAAGAAATACTTCAGCATCTTTCATATCCATTGATGAAGTCTCTCAACAAGCAAATATGCAAAAAGGCAAAGCTACCAATACTGACCCTAGGTAATTGCTTTTAGTGGAAAATGACTTGGTATATATAAAGTCTACATCCTTACACATATTAAATATTGCAATTTTTACCCAACTTCCTTACACATTGATTGGGGTCCTCCCTAGGAGTAACTAGACAGATAGATAATTAGGGTATAATCATTGCCCTTGGGAGCCTAACATTGATTTATTATAGCAGGATTTTTCCCCCTGAGCAATGGTAATAAATATAAGATGACTAGTCTCCATTCTTTTAGTTCATTTTATGTCTAAGCAGGAAATTTTTAAAATTTGAAAACCTTTCAATTGGCGTATGATGTATACCACACTGACAGGCAAACTGGTGTGCTTGGAGCACCACTCAGAAAAGCTGTTTTCTTTCTATAGAGAATGATGTCAAATAGGTAGGACCAATTCTGGTGAATGTAGGCTGGTGTGGGACCTAATTTTAAAAATAGAAATGTCCTGACTAATTTGTTATGTTGGCAACAGATCTAAGGACTACAGACAAATACTTACGAAGATTTGAGAAAATGAAGACAAGCAAAGACAGATTTGTCTTCACCATCGTAGTTAAAATAAATCCTTCATTCAGTTAGTACTGCAAAGAAATTTCATTTAGATTTTAACTTTTTGATATATAATTCACAAAGGGAATTTGTCTCACTTTAAAAATAACTCTTCAGATATCAAACAATAGAATAAATGTTTTTTACACTAGGAAAATATTTGAGATTTTTCTGACAATGCCCACTGTTCTAGTAAAAAGAGTAAGCAAGAGAGAGAGAAAGAGAAGCAAAAAACAAAGCAAAACAAATACTTTGTCCTCTAGAGTTTTCCTAACAAAAGCCTTGCATTTGTCTCTGTGGAAACAGTGTACTGGGCAGTTTTGCCAACCATATGTTGTCAGAATGTAACCTTTTTTTTCTGAAGGTTATATGCTTCTATTTATTTCATTAGTCTCTAATGAGGACAAGTTCCATACCAAAAGTTTAAAATTGTTGGTGAATTGACCAATCTATTATAAGAAAATTACCCATAGTATTCTCAATGATCTGACCTGCAATGGTAGACCTGAGTGTTAAGGAACAGAGATACTTTGCCACGTTGTGGACGTATGCAGTCCCCATAGGGTGCAATGAGGAAGGGCATTTTCATAGCTTGAGCAAGTTCAAGATGACTTCCAAAGGAGGTGAAGATCCAGCCACCGAAGGAGAAAGAAAAGAAAGAAAGAGTAAGAGGATAAGAGAATTAACAAAGGGGAAAGGCAGGAAGGGATGAGGGAAAGGAAGAGCAAAGTGAATTTTTTCATTCAATATTTCAGCCCAGATTTGAGTTAACATAGTATGCTAGAGCTGGCTAATACTGGTTTTCCAGAGCTATTGTGTGGATCTCTTCCCAACTCTGTGTGCAGTGATCTCATGCAGGTAGCTTCAAATAAGATTACAGTGAAAGTATTTACATGCAAAAATAAGTAAATGTTACAAATCAGGGTATCTTCTCCTCTGGAGAGCTAGTTGTTAAACATTTACCAATTTGCTCCAGTTGACCTGAAAAGCCTCAGGGACCAGTGTGGTAAAAGAAAAGCAATGTAACAAAATAGAAACAACTCATGAGCCAGGATGGAGGCATCAAGGGGGAGGGAAAGAGAGAGACTGGGTGATTGAGATAATAATTTAATCACCTGGGTGATCATGCCTACTGGAAAACACACCATAGAGTTGAGCCCAGTTACTTAGATGATTGGGAAGAGCACGAGCTGTTTTCTCCGGTGTGACATCACTAGTGTATGACCCAGGAAGACACTAGAAAGAAAGGAGGTAAACTTCCTTGGGGTTTCCTGGATTGGCAGGAGCAGTCCATTTTTTATGGTATTGAATATGATTTGGAGGTAAAACCTAATTAAAATGTGATTTACACTGGGAACAAAATGAGGTAGATATAGGCACTTTTTATGAAGAATTGAGGAAGATTAGGAGCTTTTAAATCTTTTGATTAAAATCTATTAGCAACGTTGCTCAGTATAGCCATCTCTCTGAAGTTCCTAGAATGTGCCAGGTACTGGCTTAATTACTTTATATATATATTATCTGATTTGATATTTGTGGCAATCACATCAGGTAAATTGTCATTTTACAAATAAACTAACTAAAATTTAGAGGTGTGAAATCATTTGCTTAGGTTCTGGTCCAGACTTTAAGTTCTCATCTTTTTTAGTGTGATTTGTTGAGCCATTCCAGGAGTTGCAAAATCTATTTGAAACGCAAAATTCTGGATAAAATTCAGTAACAAAGGAGTAATTTTCAAGTAAGAGAAGGATCCAGTGTGCTTGATATTTTTGTTTTTATAATTGTGGTCTCTATTGGTCTCTCTTTTACAGTACCCTTTACAGAGAACATATACTTCTTATAAACATGTTACACACAAATTATTTTATTAATATAAAAACACAAAAAGGCCCAATTAACTATATAGTGCCTATATCTGGAAACTTCAATAGAATACTTTTTATTTTTTTAAAGTAAAATTTTTAAAGGGTAATCCACATGTAATGGGCCTTTGTCATAAGTGAAGCATATACACAGTGCATATACTACTGTACAAATTGCCTAGATAAAGAGACTATTTTCAATAACCTAGAACTCCCTTTCACTTCCCCCTCGGTCACTGCCCCCCATACAAAATGCAGCTATTACTATCCTGACTTCTATCACCAGGGGTTAGTTTTGCTTAGTTTTGAAATTATAGAAACGGAGTTATAAAGCATGAAAATTGTTTTTGGCTTTTTGTTTGTTGATTATTATATTTGTGAGGTCCGCTCATGTTATTGTGTGTAGTTGTAGATCATTTTCATTGCTGCAAGATCATTTGCTTATTTATTCGATGACTCATGGAAATTTGAATTGAGAAATATTATTAAAGCACTTTTCCTGCCTTTGTATTTCCAGCTTATGCTAAGCCTTTTCAACTCAGGCAAAGGTCTGGGGAATTGGGAGGATTTCTTAAAAGAATTCACCAGCAAGCACACTAATATGAGTTAATCTCTTTGTTCAATGTTAGCTTTATATAAGTTGTCTTATTTACTGCATTTCTAAAAATTTAAACATTCCTGAAGCACTCGAGTTATAAGACTTCTTTGCTAGCTCTTCCACTCAGAGACCTCAAAGGCCTTTGTAAATTCATAACTGTGATCCAATGTTTTCCACACAGAACCAAAGGAACATACAGGTCTCTAGTAATCCCACCAGCAACATTGAGGCTAACACAGACTAACAGTGCAAACTATCTAACAAAAACTCTAGTTCTAAGAAAGCTTAGGGACAGTGTTCCACTTTGTTTACATGTGTAGCCATTATCACAAAGTCAGTGCTCTGTAAAGTCTGGTGACCTAACTTGAATATGGAGATTTCCACAAAGGAAAACAGAGACTATTATATAGAATGCATTAATTCAGTTAATGGCTTTATTTTATTTTATTTTATTTTAAATATTTTGTTTATTTATGTGAGAGAGAGCATGAGCAGGGAGAGGGAAAGGGGCAGAGAGAGAGGCAGAAGCAGGCTCCCCGCTTAGCAGGGCGCCTAAGGCAGTGCTTGACACCACACCCTGAGATCATGACCTCAGCCAAGGTAGATGCTTAACTGATGGAGCCACCCAGGCCCCCCTCAGTTAATGGCATTAAAATACTTCCAGTCCTGAAGAAATGAAGTATTTCCAGCTTACAAATGTCTCTTTGCATATTGGTCTGAAACCAGTAGTTCTTAATTTCTTTCTCAAAGAGAATTTGAGAATATAGTGAAGCCCCAGAATAATTCTTGATAAACTAATTTTTTCCACGGGATTTTGGTGAACCCACACAGAATTCTGTGAGGTTTCTGGGGACACCATGTTAAGAAACTATTTTCTTAATGTTTTTGACATTAAGTATTTCTTGTGGGACCATATGCCAGATATTGTGCTGTTTGTTACTCTGTAGCATGCATTCCCAATGGAGGCAAGATCACCTCCAATGGGGTAAATATTTGATCTTGGGAGGTAAAAAAATCTTTTGCAGATAATCCACAGATATCCATATAGTAAATTAGCTGTAATATATCTGTGGTATTAAAATGTCATGAGGAAGAGGTAATTTGGAAAAGAAAAAAATGTCTAAAATATCCCCTTGAAGGATGACAGGATCCCATTGGAAATGAGAAGAGCTGAGGGAGAAATTTGGGCAAGAGTGGTTTGACTTGAAGCCTTCAAGTGAAGTATACATGTAACTCATCCCAGTTCCACGAAACATCTCCTTTTAAGCATCTCTGAATGTATGTTATTGAGTCAAAATTATGGTGGTAAGAATACTTAATTCTGAGAGGCATAACTATGGATGTTTACCAAAGTAACAAACTATTTTATAATTACATACAGCCTACAAAAATATGAAAGATGAAAGTCATTTGCCTTTTAAAACTCAATTTTATTAATTTTTTCATGTATTTAAGAATATCTGAAGATGATTTTACATTTTAATGTTCTGACACACTATAGATGTAATTGTCTCTAATTTCTTTAATGATACATCTTGGAAAGTTACAAGTTATAAGTAATCTTTCAGCACTGATATGATTTGGGAAGAAGTGATTATACTTTGAAATAAGAAATCATTATTTAGTATAATTTTGAGTAAATTTATGCTTTCAAAGCTTACAGGAAGACTCATTCAAAGTTGTACTCTTGCAATCCATTTTTAAAATAATCAGTAAATTACCTCATAGAAAGGATGAACTCATTGCTCTGTTCCTACAAACCATGCCTCATGAGTCAATTCTTTTCCAGATATAAAGGGTGTGTCACTTACTCCTCCATGGCATATTTCCTTGAGTGTTTTATGTCACTTACATTCTTCACCTAGCCCTTCAATACAATTAGGATGAGTTTCGCTATCTACAAAGAGGTCAAATCAAATGCCTAAGATAGTACAATGACTAACTTTGGCATTAAAAAATGAATTTTAAATGTCATAAAGAAAATGACTATATGTCAATAGGTATATCAACTTTTTCTTCTCTTTTTTAACCTAATGCAAGAAATGACCCTATTGAATAATAAGGTTGGCAAAAAAGAAAAAAAAAAAAAAACAAAGCAAAAAAAAAAAAACTCAAAATGAAAGTATAGCCTCGTGTATGTTAATATCAATAGCTAATCACAGTATGAGTCAACTTTCTCAAAGAGTTATTTACTTTTGTTATGGACCGAAGAACCTGCTTGGTAGATTGGCTTTGGACAAGTTGGTTCAATATATTTGCTCCATTGTTTTTTAGTCAGAAAGCTAGAGGTAACTTGAAATTGTAGTAATTCATACTTCAAAATTCTCAGGCTTTTTGTGTTTTGCTGGATGTTATGGACTGAATTGTGCCCTTCCCCCCAACCCAATTCATACATTGAAGTCCTAGCCCCCTGTACTTCAGAAAGTGACTGCATTTGAAGACAGACTCTTCAAAGTGGTAATTAAGTAAAAGGAGATCATTTGGGTACGCTCTGATCCAATATGACTGAGTGTCTTTATAAGAAGAGAGAGTTTGGACACAGACACATACAGAGGGAAAATGATGTGGAGATACAGAGAGAAGATGGCCACTTACCAATTCAAGGAGAGAGGCCTTGGAAGAAACCAATTTTGCCAATAGCTGGATCTTGGATTTCCAACCTCCAGAACTATAAGAAAATAGATTTCTGTTGTTTAAGCTACCCAGTCTGTGATATAGCAGCTATAGCACTCCTAGCAAACTCATATACTGGGTTAATATCTACTAAAAAGTTCTTTGTAAATTTTTGTTATTTTTCATGCTTTATATTATTTTCTGTCCTTTCCCATTTCCCATTTCTATGCTGTATAGTTGCCTCTCAGCTACAATGGTTTGATAGTAAGAGGTAGAATTCTACTATAAGACAGAGAAGGTTTCTTTTAAGAAGAAAGAAATAACAAATCAAGCTAACAAGTTACAGGCTCCTTCATACCTGCATCTTAAATTGTGCCATTTATTAGTCATCTTTTTTCATTTTGAAAAGGTTAATCATGCTTCTTTCTGCTCCATGATAACACTTGCTGCAACAAGGATACTCCATAAAAAAATAATACATGTGAAGCATCTAACAGAGTGCCTGGATAGAATCGTGATAATAAATGTTGGTCCGCTTCTCATCTTTGTTCTCTGCTTTTTTAGGGAAATGATGTACTAAATAGGAAGTAACCAATGACTTGAATTTGGATAGATATATCTCTATGACTAATTATGATACTAATAGTGACAAATCATTTATTTAAAATTAATTTTGTCTAATAAATAGAGGGAGTCTGCTGTGTATTTTTCCTTATGTGCCTGAGGGAAAGCATTCAAATATCGGTAATGTTAAGTTACAGTGAAGTTAGAATGGTGGTGGTCACAGTTTTATATTTTATGAAGTTAAGATCAAGAATGATTAGTTATAATGTAAGATACTGCAAACTTATTTACTGATTTTCCAACTCTGGCAACCATTTTTTTTTAAAGATTTTATTTGTTTATTCATGACAGAGAGAGAGAGGCAGAGACACAGACAGAGGAAGAAGCAGGCTCCATGCAGGGAGCCTGACGTGGGACTCGATCCCAGGTCTCCAGGATCACCGCTGAGCCACCGGGGCTGCCCTCTGGCAACCATTCTTTACTATAATAGTCATGTAGGATGTCCTTATTTTAGGTATCTATATGCAGTAATGTTGGAGACAATCTTTTACATGGGTTTTGCAGAGAAGTTGAAAATATTTGTTGAATAATTGAATCTAAATATGATACTATTTTTATCAAAAATTACATTAAAGTGATAAATTTTTACATTGACTGTACATATTTATGTATGCTAAACTATATAGACTATGTTGGGCATTCTGAAAACAATTACAAAGTATTCTATCTTTCCTGGTCATGGCCAGGAAAATCTAGTACAATGCCTGCTATGTGTTAGGTAAACACTTATTACATAAACAGATGGATAGATGGATGGATAATGAGTCAGTGAATAAATGGCTTTCCTAAAGGAACTTCAGGTATAGTCTCAATTGTATTTACTACATAAAAGGTGTTCTAGTACAGTGGTGAAGACAGTTTTGTTCTATTGCTAAGTTGTGCCAATTACTAGGAAGAATTATATTTATCTCTTGATAAAGAAGATTCTTTTTCTTCCTGAAATGTTATGTTAAAAACCCTTCCTGCCCTGTGCATTACCATTATATGTCTTGGGTAACACCATTAAACATCTTTCTAGCAGTAGCTCTTCAAAGGCATTTCTGTATTAATCATTTTATGTCTACTGTTGTGTAGGCTACATCTTTTTTTTTTTTTTCTACCTTTACAGTAATTGGTTGATTTGGGGAGACATGTTTGGATTTAGGTTTATTTTCTTTCCATAGACTTGTCTTTTATTGAAGTGATAGATGCCTTTTTTTGGAGTTGACTTGGAATAAACTTAACTTGGGGTTGATTTCTGAAATAAATTTTTTTATTTGAATATATAGAGTTTTAAAACTCCCAATGCAGTAGTTACTAAACTGCAAAAGAGAATTCCAAAGAAACGTAACAAGGTGGTAGACTTTCAATGCGTTTTATTCCTTGATGTTAAAAATGCAGTTACTCATTCTAGAATATTACTTTTATATTAGTGCATTCATATTTTTTTTTTCTGACTTGTAAAAATATATTATTACCAGTGCTGGTGGTTTCTTTTGATTACTTATTTTAAGTGTAGTTTTAGTTCCTGGGTACCTTGAACAAAGTGATATAAACAGTTGGAAATTTGAATTTTTTTGTAGTTTAATTATAGTAATATTGAACCTTCTCTCATAGCCATGTAGGCCACCTATTTGATTGTCTTAAATTATCCACAATTTGCTTGGGTAATGCTTATCGCTTCACTTTTTCTTCCCTCTTTCTTTTTTTCATTATATTTTACCTTGTTTCAGAATGGATTCGAGATAGTATAGAATATTCCACAAAAAACAAATGTATAAAGAATAAATACATTGAAGTGTCTGTGAAAATATAAATTAGAATGAAAAATCAGGAATGCAGATACACCATAGAATTCTGAAAATTTACTCAACTTGAGTAATACATTTAGCTCTGAGGTTTGCAGTGGTTAAGGTTAAAAGGACAATGTGATTATTCATTAGAAAAAATACCATATTCTCAAGAAAAGTCATTTTTTCTAGGCATTTAATTTTATTTTTTTATAAGATTTTATTCATTTATTCATGAGAGACAGAGAGGGGCAGAGACACAGGCTGAAGAAGAAGCAGGTTCTCTGCAAAAGCCCAATGTGGGACTTGACCCCCGGACTCCAGGATCACACCCTGAGCCTAAGGCAGTTGCTCAACTACTGAGCTACCCAGGTGCCCCCAGGCATTTACTTTTCACAAGGAATTTTTATAGAAGCTATCAAATGATATTATAGATAATATAGGAACAAACACAATGGCAGAATTTTATTAGATCTAATAATTAACTTCAGAAAAAGTATCTAATGAATGACGAGTGATTTTTGTAGAGAAATAAGTTTTTGTCCAGATGCATCTTCCTATTTCTTAGTCTTTGATGTCTTAGAATCCATAGAAATTACCCCTAGAAAGTTTTAATTCAACTACTTATGATCTTTGTACAACTTTATTTCTGTAGCAAGGAATATATCATCTGTATGTTTAATTTCCATGACCAGAAAAAAATATTTTGAGGGTCACTTTGAAACATATACTTTCATTTCTGCAAAACCAAAGTCTAAAATTGTCAAACATCTGGGGCAACTGGGTGGTTCAGTCTGTTAAGCATCTGACTTCAGCTCTTGGGATGGAGCAGGGAGTCTGCTTCTCCCTCTCCTTCCCTTTCTGCCCCACCCCTGCTTGTGCTCTCTCTCAGATTAATACATTAAATCTTTTAAAAAAATTTAAGATGTCAAATGTTTTAGAAATGTTAAAAGCTGTTACAGAAGATTTCTTTCATTATTAACTCACAGATACTCTTTGCTATTGCCATTCATGATAATATATTCATCAAATGGAGTCTGAATTCTGTCTCTAAAGTGAAGGAAACCATTCATTGTTGAATCATTTGAGAACCCTGTACCTAAAGGAGGCATTTCGTAATCTCCAGATTTTAATATTTTGGTCAGATGTCCTTTTGATACCTGAAATGCAATATGATTTAAAAAAAATGAATTCCTATTCTTTTCATTCTGTATCAAATCTACTTCACCAACCTTCTTATATATCTGGCAGGATTATCATCCCATCTACCTTGTAGTGAAACACACAGAAAGGTGAAGGACTCTCATTCTTCTTTTTTTTTTTTAATTTTTATTTATTTATGATAGTCACACAGAGAGAGAAAGAGAGGCAGAGACATAGGCAGAGGGAGAAGCAGGCTCCATGCACCAGGAGCCCAACGTGGGACTCGATCCCGGGTCTCCAGGATCGCGCCCTGGGCCAAAGGCAGGCGCCAAACCACTGCGCCACCCAGGGATCCCCAAGGACTCTCATTCTTATGACCCTTTATTCTACCCATTGCCATATGCTATGGTGT
Source organism: Canis aureus (assembly GCF_053574225.1). Taxonomy (NCBI): domain Eukaryota; kingdom Metazoa; phylum Chordata; class Mammalia; order Carnivora; family Canidae; genus Canis; species Canis aureus. The sequence continues at coordinate 67,281,547 of NC_135614.1, read as the reverse complement.
TTCTGTGCGCCACCTTTCTGTGTACCACCTATTGAGCATGTCCTTTCTCCTTCAACTACTTCAAAAGCTTTGTGCAAATAGTGAGTCTGAGCCTGGACACCAGCAGCATCTCTACTGGGACTTTGAATCTTTAGTCATTCCATCTCCTACATTAATTCAGTCTTCAAAAATAGTCACAGAAGCATATCTGCGCTGATTGATAACATGAAACGCAGTGGTAAGCTGCAGGACAGATGCAAGAGAATTCCTAATGATGAAAACAATTATTCTTATAATGTGCTTATTCCTTTAACAGATATTTTATGAGGACCTGCCATGTGCTAGTACTATTCTAGGTTATATGCATTTAACTAGTGCCTCAAACTTAAAATTACGAAATCAGAAGTGAAGGTATGTATCACTTTATACTATGAAATTATACACAGTGCAGAGAAATCTATAAACCTTAATATGAATGGAGGTTGGGTAGTGTATTTGAGTGAGATAAAAAGAAAGAATGCAAATGTAATTTGGATGTGGCAAAAACTTATGGCTATCTGTCCAGTTAGAGGAAATCAGCTGGTGATGTTCACAATCACAAGACTGTTCTGATGGAAACTATAGAAGTGACCCAGAAACTTCAACAATCTGTTCATCTTCTAAAAGTCTATTCTACATAAGCAAAACAACTAACAAATTCATGCCTGGTCTTAATAACATTTTCTATGGCCTGCAGGGTAAAAAAAGTGATTACAAGAACTAATATTTTTGCCCTAATTTTGATCAGCATGGAGAACTTAGTTCATAAAGTGCCAGTGGCAGGTGATTTTGGAAAAATTGACCATGACATCTTAGAATTTGGAATACCTTGGGAGAGCTACTCATTAGTCAGGCACTCTAGACTTTAAGAAAGAAGACTTCAAGAATTTCAGACATGAAAAACTCAGAAGAAAGCTCAGAAAGGTCACAAAAAAATGCTGATGCTGATGATATAACTCTGGCAATGCAAATCTCAAATTATTTTAATGAGGAAGAAAAGAAGACTCATAATGGAAGAAAATATCATAACTATGCAGAGAACTTTATTATCTGTTCAGATTGTAAAAAAAATACATGCAAAAAAATAAAAAGGAAGACAAATAACCAAAAGGATGACAAATAACTCTAAATATAGAAAAGTAGTATGGATTGGTAAGAATAGTGCAGGAAGGTCAACATCCATAATGAGCTGAGGTTTGCAAAATTTGCTACTGACTGTTGAGTTTGGCTTCAATTGGAAATGGGTAGGGCTATTTTGAGTATAAAGTCAAAACTGCTCTGGTTAATATATCTGCTCCACTGCTTGCTTGTATCCTGCTCTTTCTTTCTCTATTAAACAGAGGCATTACCTGATGTTAAAATCAAATTCCTTTAGCTTCCAGTATTTTTCCTAAGCCTTGTTTTGGTCCATATGTAGAATTCATAGATTAAAAAAATAATTTTCAGTCTCCCAATGCAAGGAATGGAATGGCCCAAATTAAAGATGTCAAGCTGAGTGTGTTAAGAGGCATAAGTTCATAGGGAAAGGATAGAAGGGGACTTTCAAATACACATCTGTAAAGGAAGGGCAAAGGTTGTACTCCCAAGAATTTTTCTGCCTTCTCAAAATACTTCTTTTACGAGCTGTGATAGGATCATTACTAAGATATTCAGTGATAGTGAAAACTGGAGACAGACATGGGAGATGAGCTTTGTTCAATTTGACTCTTTAACAATGTTCTAAACATCTCAAACCTACCTCTCTTGATACACAGGAAGTCAGAACCAGTCTTGACTTGGTTCCCAAGGGATTCCAGGAACATTAATGGAAGATATTATGGTGTCAGAAGTAAAGCCAGAAATGGGAATTTGAGATTTATATTTCAATTGGAAGAATAAGGAAAATATGGAATGATTTAGGACAAGTTAAAATTGTTGATTGTTAGGTAGCTATTACAATTTATCAAGGAAAATAATCTTCAGGGTCATTACAGGAGAAAATAATAGTGGAGAGGAGACTAATTAAATCTAAGATCTTTCACAAAACAAATATCAGAATAGGTCACTCTCTTGCTAAAAAAATGCCTTTATGGTTTCTCGTTGCACTTGGGATAATATTCCCTCTGACAACCTTCTTCATCAAATTCTCACTTATTCTCCCCCTTTCCCATTGAAAACATTTATCATTTTAAAAACTTTTGAGAAACCTGTAGATTCACAGGCAGGTATAAGAAGTAACATGAGAAGTTTCATATACACATCACTCAATCCCCCCAATGGTAACATGCCACATAATTCTAGCACGATGTCATAACCGGGCACTTGGCATTGATATTCTCATAGATATTTTCCTAAGATATCACAGTCAAGGTACAGAACAATTTCATCACAGAGATCTTACTCTGATTACAAATCTAAAAGGAGCTGGCTGCTGCTCTCACCCTATCATATTCTTTCCTAGAATCTCCTTTTCTCCTGTATTAGTTTTCTATTGTTTTGTTTTAAATTTATTTATTTATTCACGAGAGACACACACACACACAGAGAGGGAGGCAGAGACACAGGCAGAGGGAGAAGCAGGCTCCCACAGGGAGCCTGATAACAGGATTCTATCCCGGGACTTCGGGATTATGACCTGAGCCAAAGGGAGATGCTCAACCGCTGAGCCACCCAGGCATCTCTAGTTTTCTATTGTTACATAACAAATTAAAAACTTATTAGCTGAAAACTGCACATGTAATACGTCAGTTTTTGTGGGTCAGAAGTCTGAGCACAGCTTAACTAGGTCCCCTGCTCAGGCTCCTACAAGTCTTCAGTTGGAGTGTCAGACAGGCGACATTCTCTTCTGGAGCCTTCTTTGGGGAAAAAAAAAATCCATTTCCAAATCCCCTTGGATTAGTGCCAGAATTCAGCTCCCTGTGGTTCTAGGACTGAGTACCCTGTTTTCTTACTGGCTGTTGGCTGGGAGCCGTTCTCAGCTTCTGGAGGCTGTCCACAGTTCCCTTTCATGTGGTCCTCTCACAACATGATAGCTTAGTTTTTCAAAGCCAGCAAGAGGAGTCTCTCACTCGGATCTCCTCTGATAGATTCTCATATTATACCACCTAATCATGGAAGGGACATCTCATTGCCTTTGCCACATAATGTAATGAAATCAAGAAAGTAGCCTGTCATTGCCTGTGCTATATTCTTTTGGTAGAAGCAAGTCACATGTCTCACCCCATACCAAGGAGGGGGGACTGTAGTAGATGTTGACACCAGGGGCTGGGACTCTGGGAGCCATGATAGAACTCTGCACACCATATCTCCTAATGTTTTCATTACTCTGTTCTGATCTCTTGGAACTTCCCTCTTTTCCTCCAAGTATGATTCTAGCTTAGCATCTCTCTATATATTGCTTCCTCTGACCAGGATATTATTCCCCTAGATATTTACAAAACTCTCTAATTTTTTTTGGTCACTTTTCAAAGATAACTGTAGTAAAAAGGCCTACCTTCCTGACCTTCCTACTTATAATTGAGTTTTCATCTTTATCCCCTATATTCCTATCTTCACTATCTTGCTTTACCTAGCTCCATAGCACTTAATACTGTCTGGCATACTATATACTTTTTTTATTTGCTGCTTATCTTCACTAGAATAAAAATTTCATAAGGCAGGGATTTATTCTCTTTTGCTTCATATCACTTGGTGCCTTGTGCAAAATTGGTCCAAAAATGTTTGTTGAATGAATGAATAAATACTTTATTTGGCAAATATGGCCAGGATGGTTACATAATAGAAGAAACTCAGTGCTTAGGAAGATATTTAAAACTAAATAATTTTATTAGAAAGAACACAGTGGTTAAGTTCACCAGCTTTGGGTTATACTGCTTGAGATTAAATGAATCTCTGTTCTCTGACTTACTGTGTCTCTGCAAATAATTTCACCTCTTTATGTTCATTTTTCTTAGCTGTATGATGACTAAGATAATAGTATCTCTTCCTCAGTTTTATTAGGAATTCTGAAATAAGGTATGTACAATATATAAACAGGAAATTATCTAATCGACAAATGTAATTGCTGGAAGTAGTTTATTCAGATAAATAATAGTTAATGTGATTCTGTGGGCCAGGAACTCATGCAGGGCTTAGTGGGGATGGCTTCTCTGCTTCACATGGTATTAGTAAAGATAACTCCACTGGAGTTAAAGGATTGAAGAGTGGCCTTTATTTTTATTTCTTTATATTTTTAAAAGATTTTATTTATTTATTCATGAGAGACAGACAGAGAGAGAGAGAGAGAGAGGCAGAGAAACAGGAAAAGGGAGAAGCAGGCTCGGAGCCTGACATGGGGCTTGATCCTGGGTCTCTAGGATCAGGCCCCAACCCAAAGGCAGATGTTTAACTTCTGAGCCACCCAGGTGTCCCAAAAAGTAACCTTTATTGTATGTGTAGAATCTCATCTTGGGAGGCTCAAATGGTTGTGTGTTATCTAAAATGACTGGACTGCTCTCCTTTGATGGCATTTCCTGGGATCAATTATGTAGGGTGTTGTTTTTCTTTGTGTGACCTCTCTTTCTATACCACATCTTATTCACAAGGTCTTTTCTCTTCAGACTGTCAAACTTTACATAGCACTGGCTTCCTAGAGAGTGAAAAGGAGACATTGACAGTTCTTATGATACTGAGGCAAAGAATTGGCACAGAATCACTTCCACTGTATTCTGTTGGTCAAAGCAAGCCAGAACATCAGCCTGGATTCAAAAGGAAGGAAATAGACTCCAGCTCTTAATGGAACAAGTGGCAGGAGTTTACAGAGATGGAAGGAATTATTGGCCATGGCACTCAGTTTATATATATATATATATATATATATAAAAAACCCAAAAAACAACCTAACAAAAATGTTTTTTTTTCTTTAATTTGTATTTATTTATGATAGTCACAGAGAGAGAGAGAGAGAGAGGCAGAGACACAGGCAGAGGGAGAAGCAGGCTCCATGCACCGGGAGCCCAATGTGGGATTCGATCCCAGGTCTCCAGGATCACGCCCTGGGCCAAAGGCAGGCGCCAAACCACTGCGTCACCCAGGCATCCCCAAAAATGTTTATTAAAAAAAAAACTTATAACAGAGACTAGAATGTGGATAAAATAATGAAGATTTTATTTTCTAAACCACTTACCTCTCCCTATCTTAAAATGGAAAGAGATCAACAAACTAAAACACACACACACGCACACATGAACGTTAACAAGAAGTATTGAGAATTCAACCTAATAGATCGAAGGAAAATAAGGTAAGTCTAGACCACTCAATCAAGTAATAATTTAAAAGAAACAGTCATTGGAAAATGCTAAAGTGTGCTATGGAGACAAGCAAATTAAATAAGAGCTAAAACTAGTGATTGAGAACAATTTGATAATACTTTATAAAATGAATCTGAGTGTTTAGACTGTAAGGAAAATATCTCCTTCTTGGAAATAGGAATATGATTTCAAAAGCACATTGGCTTCCCTATATTTAATTTACATAAAAATTAGATACTTCAATACTTGTTTTTCTAGCTCTGTTGCAAAAATAAAAATACACATCCACCTCTTAGTGAGAGAATTAATTTTTTCCAGTTACAAAAATCAAAAAAGTCATAAAACCGTAAGTTATCTGCAAAAATACATATTTTAAAAGAGCTAAATCAATATAGATATCACAGTAATTCAATTCAACCTGGAATTGTAACACCATTCTATACATTTGGTAAGGGCAGATACAAATTAAAAATAAGAGGCCTAATTTTCCCTGGTGAAAATAAGGAGAGACCCCCACCCATTTTCTTAGAGCACATATTTTAGATGATAACTTGTAAGTTGTTTATATGTCTCTTTGAAATGTACGTAATTTTTAAAAAGATTTTATTTACTTATTCATGAGAGACACACACACACAGAGGCAGAGATACAGGCAGAGGGAGAAGCAAGCTCCATGCAGGGAGCCTGAGGTCGGACTCCACCCCATGAACCTGGGATCATGACCTGAGCCAAAGGCAGATAGATGCTCAAACGCTGAGCCACCCAGGCATCCCTATATATATATATTTTTAACTAAGTAAGCCTCTTGCCAGATTTTTGACCCAAGAATGTCTTCCTCAATGACTTGGGAACCAGCTCCTTGAAATGCAATCATCTCCCAGTGTCTGCGGGAAAGTGGGAGCCTAACTTCAGTGGCAACCTCACTCTTGAAAAGCAAAACTATCTCTTGTTATAAAGATAGGGTGACTTCATTTTTCCTTTGCGTAAAGCCAATGAGCTAACAGATGGTCACCCTCATTACTAGATGAATTTAGGTTGAATGTGTGACCAATGACGAAGTCAATACTTGAGGACTAGTTATTGGTTATCTCAGAACATCTACATGGGTTGTATCTGCTTGCTTATATAAAAAGATAAAATTTCTTTTTGGCAGTGAGATCTCTGAGCAGATGCTTGCGATGTGTATTTGCATTTTAGTTTAATGTTTATTCAATAATAGAACTGTTTTCTCTTTCTTCTACCTTTGTGGATAACTTTTCTGGGTTGGGAGAAGATTTTGGTTTAATTATATTTCCCTAACAAGATATAGCTCATGAAAAACACAGATTAATTATGAAAAGAAAACAATGTACTAAAATAGTTTTAAGCTTTGATTAATGAGAAATGTGTTAGACTCAGTCCCATGGCAACTAAAACAATGGAGTGGAGAGACAGAGATTTAGAGAACTGAACAGTCTGGAAATGGGGAATTCAGAATTATACTCTCGGTTTTACCACTTCAGTGTTTGTGTTTAATTTTCTGAGGACTCATTTCTGTCATTTGTATAATGAAGGTAAATTGGGCCTATGGCCTGTTGGCAATATCTATCTTTTATGTGTTTCTTATGTATTTTATATAGAGTATTTTCTTTTTTTAAATCAGATGTTATAGTTAATCCTTTTTTAAATATTTCATTTAAATTCAATTTCCCAACATATAGTATAACACCCAGTGCTCATCCCATCATGTGCCCTCCTTAATGCCTGTCACCCAGTTATCCCATCCCCTGCTCTCCTCCCCTTTGTAACCCTCTGTTTGTTTCCCAGAGTTAGGAGTCTCTCATGGTTTGTCTCCCTCTCTATTTTTTTCCCACTCAGTTTCCCTCTTTTCCCTTATGGTCTCTTTCACTATTTCTTATATTCCACATATGAGTGAAACTGGTTTGTTCATCCACTTATATTTCCTGCATACATGTGTGCAAGATACAGGTCATTGAACAAACCACTTGAAGTAGATGCGTATGATAATAGCAAGAAAGGAAGGACTGTATAAACAATACTTTTCCACTGCTTATTAGAAGAAAAGTAACACTCACATGCATACAAGGGCAAAGCGAGCAATGAAAGGTTTCTGAGCTTTGTTCCAAGAGAGGATCATTCATTCTATTTTAATAGGGAGTCATTGGTGATATAATCAAAGCGTGTCTTTACCACTTGTGCCTTCACTGGCTGGAATAGTTTCAACATGGGACAAATGCTACGCGTGGAAAAAGCTAATGACTTATTCAAGATCTTACTAGAGGTGACTTGAAAAATGTTACCAAAGCTATTTGGTTAAGTTATCTCTATTGATTAGATGTCAAGTTTAATCTTGGTTATAATTTCTTTTTTTTATAATAATCTTTTAATAATAATAATCTTATAATAATCTTTTTTTAAAGATTTTATTTATTTATTCATGAGAGACACAGAAAGAGAGGCAGAGACATAGACAGGGGAGAGGCAAGCTCCCTGCGGGGAGCCCAAGTGGGGCTTGATCCCAGGATCCCTGGATCACGATCTGAGCCTGAGGAAGATGCTCAACCACTGAGCCACCCAGGTGTCCCATATAATTTCTTTTTTTTTTTTTTAATTTCTTTTTAAACACAGATTTGGAGCCCCTTCTATCCATCTAAACAACTTATTCATTATTTGTGTGTATGGGAAATGGGATTGTACTTCTCTTTTGCTTCAAATCTTCTAATTATATCTAGTTCCTGAGATAGGCAAATGATCACTATATCAAGGCATGCTACTGTTTCTTTAACTCTCAAATGGACATTAGTTTTGTATCTCGTATATCAAAGTTCTGTGGGTTTCCACATAGTAGTTTGAATAAATATCTGATATTCTTGTGTAATATATATAAACTATATATATATCACATTTTTTAAAAATCAGAAAATTATCACATTTCAACTTTAAAAAAGTTAGAATATATTCTTGATGTAAAATACTATTGAACAACATCATAGTTTCCAAATAGTTTATTATTAGCTTTTCTTCCAAAGAATAATAATTGGAACTTAACAAGTATAAGCTATTCATTTTTGAAAAGCTTCCTTCATCAAAGAAATTGATATTGTTAATAACAGGAAATGTCACAAATGTCCATATTGGCTAAAAATAAATCTGCCTAAATGGAAAAAAAAAAAGTAAAAGAAAGATAAAATTATCTAACTGTCTTTTTTAGATCGTGGCATGCGTTGGAAAACTAATTGCTTATATATTGAATACCCTGTCCAAACAAATTAAAATGGAAGTGAAATTAGCATGCTTGGAAATTGCCTGCATCACACATTCAACCATTCAGATTTCAGACATAATGATCTCAGCAATTCTCTTGCTAAACCCACTGCCCTCACAGTCTTTATACATATTCCATTTCCAGTCTTTTACCCTAAGCGGCTGGCTGAAAATTGTGTTTAGTCTTGACTATTGGCAGTCACCCAGCTAATCTCCAGAACCATAAAATAAAGTAGAAGGGGAGGAGACCGAATATACAGCATGCCAGCTTTAAACCCATGCCTTGTCATTGAGCCTCTTTCCTTGACTCTTAAATTACAATTTTAAGTGATTTAATTTTATATTTTCATGGGCTGAAGCAATTTCTGGGAGGTGTTAGGATCCTTGTGATTAGCTTGTCCTTTAATTTTAAGAAATGTTAAGCAGTCAAAAAGTTTAGAATACATCAATTTATTGTATGTAATTCTCAATCTAACAAACAATGGTTAGAGAACTTTTTTTTTTTTTGAGGTTTTATTTATTTATTTTAGAGAGAGAGAGAGAGAGTGCACAAGGTGGGGAGAGGAGAGGCAGAGGGAGAAGCAGACTCCCTGCTAAACAGGAAACACCTATTCGGGCTCAGGCTCCATCCCAGGGTCCTGAGATCATGACCTGAGCCAAAGGCAGATGCTTAACCGACTGAGCCACTCAGGCATCAGAGAGGATTGTTATGTTTTGAAAAATATTTTCTCCTTTAATTCATATTTAAAAGTTTCAGAACTAAGAATGCAACTGATTGTTTATGGAATTTAAGTCAGGCTTCTACATTTGGCATGGAAACACCTAAAATCTTAATTCCAGTGCCAGAACTATCTAACATGGGTTATAAATAAAATCACATATATGATACTAATAGCTGGATATTTAAAATATATTATAATTGACAAGATTGGAAATTTCTCTATACCTCATTGACTTAACACTACTTTGATTTGAAATATAGCCACAACTTAAAGAATTGGAAAATGGCAGATAAAGACATATTGCTAGTAGATACCTTGTTCAGTATAATTTTTTATGACATCTCACTCAAGATTTTATATCTCTTTAAAATCAAGTTCAAAGCCTATGGCATGCATTTACTTGAAGAATTGAGAAGGCAGGTAAGAAGTTAAAAAAAAAACAACAAAAGTATTAAATCTAGAGAATATTTTGCATTTCAAACCAATTAGTGCTAATAGGCTTCCTTCAGGCAAATTGTTTCCAAATTTCATGGAATTTTTGCTACTACCATCCTTCTTCCCACACCCCAGGCCACTTTGGAGTGGTGTACTTAATTGGTCTTACTCTCTTTGTGCTGTTACTTGGCAATGGTGTTAGTTGGTGACTCCAGATTTTCTTAGAACTATTTTTGCAGGCTTCATGGGTTTCAAGCCCTTATAATCCTTTAATAGGACAACAATTTTAAAAGTTTCAAAGTTGTTGAGTAACACTAGTTTTCGAAATTTCTCAGGCATGCACAACTTTATTTTTTTTTAATTTATTTTTTATTGGTGTTTAATTTACTAACATACAGAATAACCCCCAGTGCCCGTCACCCGTTCACTCCCACCCCCCGCCCTCCTCCCCTTCTACCACCCCTAGTTCGTTTCCCAGAGTTAGCAGTCTTTACGTTCTGTCTCCCTTTCTGATATTTCCCACACATTTCTTCTCCCTTCCCTTATATTCCCTTTCACTATTATTTATATTCCCCAAATGAATGAGAACATATAATGTTTGTCCTTCTCTGACTGACTTACTTCACTCAGCATAATACCCTCCAGTTCCATCCACGTTGAAGCAAATGGTGGGCATTTGTCATTTCTAATAGCTGAGTAATATTCCATTGTATACATAAACCACATCTTCTTTATCCATTCATCTTTCGTTGGACACCGAGGCTCCTTCCACAGTTTGGCTATCGTGGCCATTGCTGCTATAAACATCGGGGTGCAGGTGTCCCAGCGTTTCACTGCATTTGTATCTTTGGGGTAAATCCCCAACAGTGCAATTGCTGGGTCGTAGGGCAGGTATATTTTTAACTGTTTGAGGAACCTCCACACAATTTTCCAGAGTGGCTGCACCAGTTCACATTCCCACCAACAGTGTATGAGGGTTCCTTTTTCTCCGCATTCTCTCCAACATTTGTTGTTTCCTGCCTTGTTAATTTTCCCCATTCTCACTGGTGTGAGGTGGTATCTCATTGTGGTTTTGATTTGTATTTCCCTGATGGCAAGTGATGCAGAGCATTTTCTCATGTGCATGTTGGCCATGTCTATATCTTCCTCTGTGAGATTTCTGTTCATGTCTTTTGCCCATTTCATGATTGGATTGTTTGTTTCTTTGGTGTTGAGTTTAAGAAGTTCTTTATAGATCTTGGAAACTAGCCCTTTATCTGATATGTCATTTGCAAATATCTTCTCCCATTCTGTAGGTTGTCTTTGAGTTTTGTTGACTGTGTCCTTTGCTGTGCAAAAGCTTCTTATCTTGATGAAGTCCCAATAGTTCATTTTTGCTTTTGTTTCTTTTGCCTTCGTGGATGTATCTTGCAAGAAGTTACTATGGCCGAGTTCAAAAAGGGTGTTGCCTGTGTTCTTCTCTAGGATTTTGATGGAATCTTGTCTCACATTTAGATCTTTCATCCATTTTGAGTTTATCTTTGTGTATGGTGAAAGAGAGTGGTCTAGTTTCATTCTTCTGCATGTGGATGTCCAATTTTCCCAGCACCATTTATTGAAGAGACTGTCTTTCTTCCAATGGATAGTCTTTTCTCCTTTATCGAATATTAGTTGCCCATAAAGTTCAGGGTCCACTTCTGGATTCTCTATTCTGTTCCACTGATCTATGTGTCTGTTTTTGTGCCAGTACCACACTGTCTTGATGACCACAGCTTTGTAGTACAACCTGAAATCTGGCATTGTGATGCCCCCAGATATGGTTTTCTTTTTTAAAATTCCCCTGGCTATTCGGGGTCTTTTCTGATTCCACACAAATCTTAAAATAATTTGTTCTAACTCTCTGAAGAAAGTCCATGGTATTTTGATAGGGATTGTATTAAACGTGTATATTGCCCTGGGTAACATTGACATTTTCACAATATTAATTCTGCCAATCCATGAGCATGGAATATTTTTCCATCTCTTTGTGTCTTCCTCAATTTCTTTCAGAAGTGTTCTATAGTTTTGAGGGTATAGATCCTTTACATCTTTGGTTAGGTTTATTCCTAGGTATCTTATGCTTTTGGGTGCAATTGTAAATGGGATTGACTCCTTAATTTCTTTTTCTTCAGTCTCATTGTTAGTGTATAGAAATGCCACTGACTTCTGGGCATTGATTTTGTATCCTGCCACGCTACCGAATTGCTGTATGAGTTCTAGCAATCTTGGGGTGAAGACTTTTGGGTTTTCTATGTAGAGTATCATGTCATCAGCGAAGAGGGAGAGTTTGACTTCTTCTTTGCCAATTTGAATACCTTTAATGTCTTTTTGTTGTCTGATTGCTGAGGCTAGGACTTCCAGTACTATGTTGAACAGCAGTGGTGAGAGTGGACATCCCTGTCTTGTTCCTGATCTTAGGGGAAAGGCTCCCAGTGCTTCCCCATTGAGAATGATATTTGCTGTGGGCTTTTCATAGATGGCTTTTAAGATGTCGAGGAATGTTCCCTCTATCCCTACACTCTGAAGAGTTTTGATCAGGAATGGATGCTGTATTTTGTCAAATGCTTTCTCTGCATCCAATGAGAGGATCATATGGTTCTTGGTTTTTCTCTTGCTGATATGATGAATCACATTGATTGTTTTACGGGTGTTGAACCAGCCTTGTGTCCCAGGGATAAATCCTACTTGGTCATGGTGAATAATTTTCTTAATGTACTGTTGGATCCTATTGGCCAGTATCTTGTTGAGAATTTTTGCATCCATGTTCATCAGGGATATTGGTCTGTAATTCTCCTTTTTGGTGGGGTCTTTGTCTGGTTTTGGAATTAAGGTGATGCTGGCCTCATAGAAGGAATTTGGAAGTACTCCATCTCTTTCTATCTTTCCAAACAGCTTTAGGAGAATAGGTATGGTTTCTTCTTTAAACGTTTGATAAAATTCCCCTGGGAAGCCATCTGGCCCTGGACTCTTGTGTCTTGGGAGGTTTTTGATGACTGCTTCAATTTCCTCCCTGGTTATTGGCCTGTTCAGGTTTTCTATTTCTTCCTGTTCCAGTTTTGGTAGTTTGTGGCTTTCCAGGAATGCGTCCATTTCTTCTAGATTGCCTAATTTATTGGCATATAGCTGTTCATAATATGTTTTTAAAATCGTTTGTATTTCCTTGGTGTTGGTAGTGATCTCTCCTTTCTCATTCATGATTTTATTAATTTGAGTCTTCTCTCTCTTCTTTTTAATAAGGCTGGCTAATGGTTTATCTATCTTATTAATTCTTTCAAAGAACCAACTCCTGGTTCTGTTGATCTGTTCCACAGTTCTTCTGGTCTCGATTTCGTTGAGTTCTGCTCGAATCTTTATTAACTCCCTTCTTCTCTTGGGTGTAGGATCTATTTGCTGTTTTTTCTCTAGTTCCTTTATGTGTAAGGTTAGCTTTTGTATTTGAGTTCTTTCCAGTTTTTGAATGGATGCTTGTATTGTGATGTATTTCCCCCTTAGGACTGCTTTTGCTGCATCCCAAAGATTTTGAACGGTTGTATCTTCATTCTCATTAGTTTCCATGAATCTTTTTAATTCTTCCTTAATTTCCTGGTTGACCCTTTTATCTTTTAGCAGGATGGTCCTTAACCTCCACGTGTTTGAGGTCCTTCCAAACTTCTTGTTGTGATTTAGTTCTAATTTCAAGGCATTATGGTCTGAGAATATGCAGGGGACAATCCCAATCTTTTGGTATCGGTTCAGACCCGATTTGTGACCCAATATGTGGTCTATTCTGGAGAAAGTTCCATGTGCACTTGAGAAGAATGTGTATTCAGTTGAGTTTGGATGTAAAGTTCTGTAGATATCTGTGAAATCCATCTGGTCCAGTGTATCATTTAAAGCTCTCGTTTCTTTGGAGATGTTGTGCTTAGAAGACCTATCGAGTATAGAAAGAGCTAGATTGAAGTCACCAAGTATAAGTGTATTATTATCTAAGTATTTCTTCACTTTGGTTAATAATTGATTGATATATTTGGCAGCTCCCACATTCGGGGCATATATATTGAGGATTGTTAAGTCCTCTTGTTGAATAGATCCTTTAAGTATGATATAGTGTCCCTCTCCATCTCTCACTACAGTCTTTGGGGTAAATTTTAGTTTATCTGATATAAGGATGGCTACCCCTGCTTTCTTTTGAGGACCATTCGAATGGTAAATGGTTCTCCAACCTTTTATTTTCAGGCTGTAGGTGTCCTTCAAAATGAGTCTCTTGTAGACAGCAAATAGATGGGTCCTGCTTTTTTATCCAGTCTGAAACCCTGCGCCTTTTGATGGGGTCATTAAGCCCGTTCACATTCAGAGTTACTATTGAGAGATATGAGTTTAGTGTCATCATGATATCTATTCAGTCCTTGTTTTTGTGGACTGTTCCACTGAACTTCTTCTTAAAGGGGAATTTTAAGAGTCCCCTTAAAATTTCTTGCAGAGCTGGTTTGGAGGTCACATATTCTTTTAGTTGCTGCCTGTCTTGGAAGCTCTTTATCTCTCCTTCCATTTTGAATGAGAGCCTTGCTGGATAAAGTATTCTTGGTTGCATGTTCTTCTCATTTAGGACCCTGAATATATCCTGCCAGCCCTTTCTGGCCTGCCAGGTCTCTGTGGAGAGGTCTGCTGTTACCCTAATACTCCTCCCCATAAAAGTCAGGGATTTCTTGTCTCTTGCTGCTTTAAGGATCTTCTCTTTATCTTTGGAATTTGCAAGCTTCACTATTAAATGTCGAGGTGTTGAACGGTTTTTATTGATTTTAGGGGGGGATCTCTCTATTTCCTGGATCTGAATGCCTGTTTCCCTTCCCAGATTAGGAAAGTTTTCAGCTAGAATTTGTTCAAATACATATTCTGGCCCTCTGTCCCTTTCGGCGCCCTCGGGAACCCCAATTAAACGTAGGTTTTTCTTTCTCAGGCTGTTGTTTATTTCCCTTAATCTATCTTCATGGTCTTTTAATTGTTTGTCTCTTTTTTCCTCAGTTTCCCTCTTTGCTATCAACTTGTCTTCTATGTCACTCACTCGTTCTTCCACCTCATTAACCCTCGTTGTTAGGACTTCTAGTTTGGATTGCATCTCATTCAATTGATTTTTAATTTCTGCCTGATTAGCTCTAAATTCTGCAGTCATGAAGTCTCTTGAGTCCTTTATACTTTTTTCTAGAGCCACCAGTAGCTGTATAATAGTGCTTCTGAATTGGCTTTCTGACATTGAATTGTAATCCAGATTTTGTAACTCTGTGGGAGAGAGGACTGTTTCTGATTCTTTCTTTTGAGGTGAGGTTTTCCTTCTAGTCATTTTGCTCAGTGCAGAGTGGCCAAAAGCAAGTTGTATTGGGAAAAAGAGAAAAAGAGAGGAGAGAAAGAAGGAAAGAAAAGAGAAAGAGAAAAAAAAAAGGGAAGAAAAAAAAACGAAAAAAAAAAAAAAAGAAAAAGAGAAAGAAAAAGAAAGGAGGAAAAAAAGGGGTGGGGGAAGGAAACAAATCAAAAAGCATTAAAAAAAAAAACAAAAAAAAAAAAAAACAAAAAAAGAACCACGGGGGAGTATCTTCTGATTCTGTGTACTTTAAGTCCCTTGGCTTCTCCTGGAAGTTGTCAGTCTAGCTGGTGTTCTGGGGGAGGGGCCTGCTGTGCTGATTTTCAGGTGTTAGCAGTTGGGGGAGCTGCTGTGCCCCTGCCTGGTGCAGGGCTCAGTGGGGGTTGTTTACCCCGTGACCGCAGGAGGAACAGCCCCAGTGGCGGGGCCAGCTCTGGAAACCTGGATTCAGCTCCGGCAGGAACTCCGTCTGCAGGGCCTGGAGGCTCCGGGCGGGGCCGCTGATCTGCTCAGCTGGGGCAGGAGCGTCCTTGCTGTCCTGGGCCCTCCCGGCCTCTGCCTGTCCCGGGGGAGGCCGGATCCTGGGCTGTGTCCCGGCGCTCTGTGCTCCGGGGGCTGCGCTGCACAACTTTATTTTTTAACAAAGAATGAATCCATGCATAGCCAAGGATAAGATATTGGAAATAACCATTTCCAAAGTACATCAGAAAGAGTTAAAAGGTCACGGAACTTCTGAAAATGTTGATATTTAACATTTGAGTTATATTCCAGTTGAGCAAGCTGGATAAAGAGTGCTTTAGATTCTTCATGTGAACAAAAACAACCAAAAATACAAATTGTCTTCAGTTCAATCAAGAGAAGTTATTTAGAGTACATAGGTATACAAGGCCAAAGAAAGCAGTGTGTCACTAAAGCGGAATGCTTGACAGTCACCTTGAATATTTGAACAAAGTTATGGTCCTATTCTTCAGAAATAACTAAAGAAGTAGATTTATTTATTTATTTATTTTAAATATTTTATTTATTTATTCATGAGAGACACACAGACACACAGAGGCAGAGACATAAGCAGAGGGAGAAGCAGGCTCCATGCAGGAAGCCTGATGTGGGACTCGATCCTGAGACTCTAGAATCATGCCCTGGGCCAAAGGCAAATGCTAACCCACTGAGCCACCCAGGTGTCCCAAGAAGTAGTTTTAAACAGTTGTTATTTCTTTCTAAGTACAAGTAAAACACACTACTTAGAAAAAAGAAATCGGTGGAGTCTGCACCAGTGAATTCATAACCATTTGGCCCTTAAAGGAGTACCTGTGTATAGTGCTCAAGACAAGTTATAGCATCTTCATTGTCTTCATTATCCATCACCATTGTGAGTGCACGAAGGCATGAGTCAGGATAGAATCGGGAACATTTGAGGAAATGAAAGAAATCCCTCATGGCTGCATCAAAAACATATGAGAAAGGAGAGCTTGAATGAAACTGGCAATAAGGAAAGGTACTATCATGCAAAGCCTTGGAAGTGGATACTTGACAACTTTGGAGCATTCTCACATCCTGCATTGTGAGTTTTATTTCTCCAAGATAGAATTCAAAAGCTTCAATTTCTAATGTCCCTTGCAGGTAAGGTGCAGGCATGTCGTATATGTTCAGCCAGTCAAATGTACAATTTTGATTAGTGAGCCACCTGAGAAAACTAGCTGAGTACTAGACATTCATTTTACTCATGTGAGTGGTTGAAATGGTAGCCTGGTTTTGGGGGTCGTGGCACATTCCCGGTTAAATTATCTGGATTTGAGGGAAACTTATAAGATGAAATTATAAAGAGTTGATGATTAACTGAATATTGGAGAGGAGAGTGAGGAAAAGATTAACCTCCACTTATTTTTAAGGCTGTCTATAATCTCTTTTTATTAAACTTTATTTTATACCCATAGAATTTCTTTATACATTTATGGCATAATACATCAATATTAATCTCTTGGAAATAAATGTTTTGCTCTTTTAACTACATTCACTATAAAGATAGTCAGTGGACTATTTATCTTTCATAAAACCATGTATAACACGGTCCATTATAATTTAATAGAAAAAATTTCACCTATTTTTATGCTTTTTTAAATAAAAGATTTAAATGATCTACCACATTAGTTTTCAGTTTTTAAAAAGTGTTTTCTTTATTTATTTGAAAGAGAGAGAGCATGAGTGGGGGGTGGGGGTAGGCAGAGGGAGAAGGAGAATTCCTGCTGAGCAGGAAGCCCAAAATGACTTGATCCCAGGACCCTGAGATCATGACCTGAGCCGAAGGCAGATGATCAACAACTGAACCGTGCAGGTGCCACTTAATTTTCAGTTTGAATAGCAATGAACTTCAAAAATCAAAATTTGTGCTTAATTGCAACAATGTTTGGTCTGTTTGCTTGGACAGATTTTCCCATAAATTATGATATAATTCCTCTTTGTCTTTACTTTGATGGTCATACTTTAGGCATTTTTTTTTTTTTTTTTTTTTTGTATAATTGAGGATAGGGTAGAGGATGTGATGGAATTAAGTATAAAATGTGCTGAAATGGAGCAGCTGGGTGGCTTAGTTGGTTAAGCATTTGCCTTCAGCTGAAGTCATGAACCTGGGGTCCTGGAATATAGCCCCCAGTAGGGAATAGGGAATCCCATCTCAGTCTGCTTCTCCCTCTCCTCCTTGCTCATCCTCTTTCTACCTCACTCTCAAATAAATAGGTAGAATCTTAAGAAAAAAAATGCTGAAATATAAATCACACTTTTTGACACTTTTTTTCTACCTCCAAAATTACTCTTTTGAAAAAGGATTCACATTTTATCACTCATGTCCTTACAAAGGGCACTCCCTAGCCATTATTTTGAACTTAAATTACTGTTGGAGGAAGGTAACTGAGCCTGAGATAGTATCACCTAATACTTCTTGGGGATGCTAAATAGTTCACCTCAGGATCTATAATAAAGAAGTCAAGGAAATATAATTTCACTCTGTAGATTTTGACTTCATGACTGGAAATGTTGAAGGAATTGGTAAACAAAAACTTATAAAACTACAGTGAAGATAAATCAGAATGGGTGTCTTTGTGCATTTCCCATTGGGCCCTATTTTCCAAGAACATGGAAATATAAAGGAGTTGAATTCAGGTCTGTGCCTCAGCTTTCTGCCTGGCCCAATGTGGTTTGAGTGGACTACCTGCAAAAGGAATAAGATGAGGTGGCATTGATCTCTGTATTTTTCTACTAAGGTGTATTTTTATAAAGGAAAATTTGGTTTTCTTTCCTTTTTTTTTAAAGATTTTATTTATTTATTTGAGAGAAAGAGTAAAAGCTCATGAATGGGGTGAGGGGGGAAGGAGAAGCTGACTCCCCACTGAGCAGGAAGCCCAATGTAGGGCTCTCTATATAGGAAATGTCATAATTTCTTTTTGTATTATAAAACAATCCATTTGAATCAAAATCCTTTCTATAAAATGGAAAGCCTCAGAAAACATAAGGAAATAAACTTTTCACATTGGTGTACAGACAGTTCCATCATTTAAAAGGAGTACCGTGCTTTAGGATCATCAAAATGAGGATCAGTTATTATTATTATTATTATTATTATTATTATTATTAGATTTTATTTATTTATTCATGAGAGACACAGAGAGAGAGACAGAGACACAGCCAGAGGGAGAAGTAGGCTCCATACAGGGAGCCCGACCTGGGACTCCATCCCTGGTCTCCAGGACACACCCTGAGCCAAAGGTGGTGCTAAACCACTGAGCCACCTGGGCTGCCCAGATCAGTTATTATTTTTGTGGTGAAATGCCAATATTCTGGTTAATAGAGAATTTAAGAACTTTGAGTGTTAGAATAAGTTTTATATAATTAGCAAAGACTATGCCTTAATAAGATTTCATATCTCATTTACATTCAAAAATTTGTGAGAAATAGAAACAACTTGGGAAATTAAAAAAAAGTATTTAAAATGAAACCCTGTGTTGGATATGATTAATTGACACCCAATATTTATTTTTTACCCTTTTCTTGGAAATCTTCTTGTGTTGTATGGCCCAGAAAGCTAACTACTTTATTTTCTTGTCATTAGTGTTCTAGGTATAAATAATATTCTGCCTATTAAATGCTCTGTGTGAGATTTAGAAGACAGAAATGAGACAATCATCCTCCTCCTTCTACTGCTGGCTGATTCCTGCTGTCATCAGTGGGGTGGAGAAATAATTGCTTTGTTTTTGTGTTCTGTAGCAGAATTCCATGCCTAATCACCAGCTTTGGTGTTGAGGCATTACAGTAGTGGTGCACTAGCTTCTCCATCTTGGTTTCTTGATCCTCCGCATGTTGTATAGAATTGTGTTCTTGAACCTAAACCTTCCTTTGGCATCCTTTGGGTTTCTAAACCTTCTGGAATGTGGCAGAAGTAGTAGTTACTCTGGCAATCTCTTTTGTGGCCTTCTGTGGTATAGGCCTTAATTAGACGCTCCCCACCTTTGCTCCAGCCCTTCAAACAATTCTACGGGTACCAATTTTCTGTAGTAAAGCTCTTCCCACTTCAAGTAACTGGAGGGTTTCTGTTTATAGAATAGAATCTAAACTGATACATACTCTCTGCAGAAATACTATAAAAATAAGTACCAATTAACATGGAGAAAATTGAGGATTAGTGCCCTTGTACGAGACCCCAGAGAGCTTCCTTACCCCTCCCAGTATGTGAGGACACAGTGGGAAGATGGTCATCTTGTGAATCAGGAAGTTGGCCTTCACCAGACAGCAAATCTGCTACAATCTCACTCTTGGATTTCCCAGACTCCAGAACTGTGAAAAGGAAGTGTTTTTTGTTTGAGCTGCCCAGGCTGTTTTTGTTATAGTAGTCTTAAAGGATTAGGACAAGTAATTAATTTGTATTTCTCTTAGAATATCTTTCAAAAGAAGCAGGCAGAAGTTTCAATGGAATGAATTAGTGGGAGTAGAAGGACTTTATACCCTGGGAATACATTATAATGTCTAAAGTTTATTTCCCCTGGTATAAATTCCCAGAGTTTTTTAGCTGTGAAATGTCTAGCAAAGTATTAATGGTTTTATTGTTGTTAAAAATGATTAAAGAGGACAATTGAGGTGATATAAACTTTATTTAACACTTTATGAAATAGCAGTCTCAATTCCCAAGCGTCCAGAGAACTGCAAAATGGGGCAGAAGGAGGGAAGCATTTGTAGGATAGGGAATAAGGAACAAGAAAGGAAAAAGAACAGAAAATGAAAAGGAAACAAGGGAATAAGAGTTGGCTTGGCTTTTGGGATTGGTTGGCTGTAAATACTGCATTTCTAGTTAAGCAAAGTGTTTGTAGGGACATGAAAGTTATTGAAGCTTTCGTTTGTTGTTGAATAGTACCCCAGGCAGAGAGCAACTCTGTTTTGAGCCTACAGATTTTATTTCAACATCATCATAATCTTTCTACAAATGATTTTTCCATAGCAGTTTCATACCTGCTGTCTTCTCGGTCAGTTATGAAAATTAGGGTTTGCCTTTTTAACATTTTCATGTCTGTCCTTTTATTTTTTAAATATTTTATTTATTTATTCATGGGAGATACACAGAGAGAGGCAGAGGGAGAAGCAGTCTCCCTGCAGGGAATGCTCAACCACTGAGCCTCTCAGGCATCCCCCTGTCTGTCCTTTCATATAGAGTTAATTGCTAAAATTTTTTGACACAATTTACTTTTAATTAATCTCTTCCTTTTTGTTGTCAGAGCCATATTTTTGTTTCAGATAGTTATCAACACTTGCCTGTATATGATGACAGTATGTATCTAGGTGTTTCTCTTTTGTCTATCCTTCTTCTGTCCATTTTATTCACTACTGCCAGAACACTTTTTCATAAATTTAATTTCTGCTCAAAAATATCTAATGACTGCTGTTTGGCTACTGAATTAATTTCAAGTTTCTTGGCCTGGCAGAAAAATCTTTCTTAGTGTCAACCCCCCCATTTCAGTGCCAAAGAAATGAATAGTTCTCTGATCATGACTTAACAAATTCTTTCCAAATAATGTCTCTTAAAGAAAAAAAAAATGGAAAAAAGTCTTTACAATCATGGTCTTAGAGCAAAGTGTGTTGAATCCAAATGGGCAGCTGGATTACCATGTTATACAACCAGGCTGTGTTTTCAAAATAAAGCAAAACATTTGCATTAGATAATCATAGTGTGGGTCTTTCCTAGTTATGAAGCAGGAGAGAGGAATTTTTGGGAGAGGGTAAAAAAATTAATTACTAAGACTCTATATTAGCTTCCTATTGCTGGTGAAACAAATTACTACAAGCTTAGTATCTTAAAAACAACACAAATTTATTATCTTACAGTTCTAGAGGTCAGAATTTGAAATGGGTCTCATTAGGCTAAAATAAAGGTGTCTCTAGGGCTGCATTCCTAGTGGAGGCTCTAAGAGATGATCTGTTTCCTTGCCTCTTCCAGCTTCTGAAGGCTGCCTGCATTCCCTCATGCATATGGTCCCTTTCCACTTTCAAAGCCAACAATCTGGCCAACTCTATCACATCACACTGCATCACTCTGACACTGGTCCTTCTGCTTCCCTTGTCCATATTTAATGACCCTTGTAATTATACTGGATCCACTGGGATGATCTAGCAGGATAATAGTTCTATCTTAAGTCCAGTTGATTAGTAACCTTAATTTATTTCCTGCCTTAATTCCCTTTTGCCATGCAATACATCATATTTATAGGTCCCAGAGATTAGGACATAAACATCTTTGGGAGACCATTATTCTATCCACCATAGGCTTATTCAAGAAGGAACTAAAAACAGTGGTGGTCAGAGCCCAGAGCTAACTGGGCTAATGAAAAAATATCCACATCAGCTTGGCTACCCTCAACAACTTCCTGAATCCTTATTTCTCTTCCCAACCCTTAAAAAAATTAAATGCATTTGAGGAATTCTGAGTTTTCCACCCAACGAAGGACGTTTTGACTTTCTTTCCTCTTTTCTTATCAAGCCAAATGGGGAAATAGCTCCAAAAGAATCAATAGAAGAGTTTGGAGGTATATGAAATAAGTTATGGGTCTGGTGACTCATTTCTGGGATGGGCTCTCT
Organism: Canis aureus; assembly: GCF_053574225.1. Taxonomy (NCBI): domain Eukaryota; kingdom Metazoa; phylum Chordata; class Mammalia; order Carnivora; family Canidae; genus Canis; species Canis aureus. The sequence continues at coordinate 67,259,375 of NC_135614.1, read as the reverse complement.
TTTATGCAGCAAGCTTGATGCTTTGGCCCCCTAAGTAGACCTAGCAGGGGAGAAACTGGAGTTAGGGGGATATAATGAGGTACAGAAATAAGCAGTTTCTGTCCAACACTGGAACATCCTCAATGTATCAAGGATGGAGACCAAATTGGTGCTGCACAAATAAGTTATACACACCCCTCAAGTGTGTGTCCCATGAGGGGGTCTCTGGCACTGTTTCTCTCAAAGGCACAGTCAGTGGAGTTTAGTCAGAGAAGCCACAGAAAGCACAAGAGAACTATAGTAGCCTGGTTAAGTAAAATGTTTTTTCCCCCTTTGCTCTAAACATGAATCCTGGTCTTCACAATTGTGGAGCACATAGGCCCAGAAGAGGGAAGGAAGGAGGTTATGGGAGGGCTGACCATGCCCTCTGTACCTTTCGGACCCATGCACAAGTACTGTTGGTGGGAGAGAACCTGAGTAACAAATTGGATATGAGCTTGACATTTTAAATTGGATTAGAGTGGATTGGAATTTAAAACCTAAAACTGGCAGAGAATTATAGAATTTACTCAAATAATTCTTAACAGGTCATTGAAGAAAGATTTAACACTTTCAGTTCAATACTGATCCATATACTGATTATAGATTACAATGACATAATTTTGTTATATAATTTTCTTTATCAAATATATATACAAATATTATCTCAGACATATCATAGTATAGGATGATAAATACCCTGGCTTCCTTGATTAAATATAGGAGCTTTTAAAAAAATTAATTTGAGACTAACTTGAGATACTTTATAAGCTCATCTATTAATTACCTTTCCACATGGGTTATACCATTTGCATTTGAGATGGTGACATTTTCTAATTTTGTTTGGGGAAATGCAGTTGGGCCCTCATGTTTCTAGCTTATTTAACCCTATAAAGTAGGGTTATAATCTCTTGAGGAAACTGGGGGGGGGGAGAGAGAGAGAGAGAGAGAATGTAATTTATCCCAGTGTCTCAGAGTTACGAAGTGCTAGATCCAGATTTTACATGGGAATTCTGTATCCAGGGCAGGCACTGTACAAGATGAGGCTCAAAGCCCAGGAAAACAAAGTCGTTTTTCATGAGTATTTGCTGAAATAAATCGAATTGAGTTGAGTGCTACAGATAATCATGATTATCACCAACTTTGCTACCTAAACTAGCTCTTAGTATTTCATGAAATACAGGAGGATAAAATGTTCTCCAGAAGGAGTGGGTGATTCATACTGTTAAATTGCCTAATTTTCCAACTGTCAATTGTTAAATTGCCTAATACATTCTCTCAATGGTATTTTGTTTTCCTTGAAGAAGTAAACAAACAGTAAAACTCTTTCATCTCAGCCATCATGGGATAAACCTCCTCTTTGAGCAGTGCTCTTGCATAGGTTATGGCTGACATTAAATCATCTTTAAGCATTTAAAAGGCAATAGCTTTATCCACGGCAATTTTATTGTGCTACAGAACCTTAATTGCAGAATAAGGTCCTTGCTCTCTCAACTTTGATGTCTGTAGCAACCTTGAAGTCAGTTTTTGTGTGAATAAGAATTAAGAAATGGAGTTCATCCTTTAGCAGTAAAGCTTATAATATAATAAAAATGAGGCCATTAATGGAATTTATGGCTAAATATTTGTTCACTGCAAAATCTCCAGGGAGGTGGATTTCAGAGAAAAATTTCTTTGAAGAAAGAGAACTTGCACATACATACATGTGCACATAAATTAAGATATTTTCCAGTTAGAAAGTAGTTTCTGCTTAATATCCCAAACTTCAAAAAGTATTTGGAGAAATAAAGCCAATTACAATTCCACAAATGAATCACTATTGTTATAGTTTCTATGTATGCCTCTACAGACACTTAATTTCATGTTTGATTTTTTTCTTTATAAAAATATAAACCCTATTAGCACCAATAATGTATGTTTGGAAGAATTTACACTTATAAATATTTCATTAAGGTTTTTCTATGTTCATAAATATATGTCCATAATATAGCCTCATTGGGTACACAGTAATAATGGCATTATGATTGTGTAATAGCTTTGAAACTGAAGTTATTTTGACCCACCTAAAAATTGTTTCTTATGTCTCCTGCTTTCAGGAATTGAGTGCTGTGCAAAGTCAACATTTAGCTCTTATTAATAAATTGAAAAAATAATGCATCTTTAATACTAAGTAGAGTATGCACCTGAGGTCTTGGAAGCAAAGAACCAGGACAAATGCATTCATTTATAAATTTTATACATATTTGAGCCTACGAAATAAAAATATTGCTATCTCCACTCTGTCCTATAAGATTTGAAATGTATGCAGAACTGTGCATGCTTAGTACAAAACAACTTGACTAAGGTCACCTGTTGACATTCTAGAACTGAATCTAAATGGACTATCTGCTCATTTAAAACTACACTGGTAAAATTCTGTCCAAATCAGAAGAGATCATGTACAACAGTAACGTGTTTTAAGGGAAGAAATTCTCAGAAGCCAGTAAGAAAGCACTGATATCAGATGCTTTCATGGCTGTTCTGTTTTTAGAATCAAATGGCATGTTTCTGGATTTGTAATTGACTTTATAGTCCTTCCTCCTTTATGTTAAGAGGCAATATAACTTTTAAAAAAGTCTAATAAATGTTAACAAAAATTTGCAGAAGATCAGCCTGAAATGATCTTGACTCCATTTTAGACTATTTTGAACACAAATAATGTACACATATTTGACTTTGCTTTCTTCATTATAAGGACAAAGCTTTAAGATTCCCTTTTTGATCATATCCTTGAACATCAAATCAAACTGTGCTGAATATGGTTTCTAATTTAAAAATTATAGCAAGATCATATACTTTTGCTGAGTATATTTTTAGAGGTCAGAATTCTCATGATTTTCAAAGGCAGGACTTTTAATATAAAAGTTATCTGGGGATATGGACATTGTTTTATGAAATATGCTTTAGTTTGATTTTAATATTACTCTGTTTTTTTTATTTTTTTATTTTTTTATTTTTTTTTAATTTATTTTTTATTGGTGTTCAATTTACTAACATACAGAATAACCCCCAGTGCCCGTCACCCATTCACTCCCACCCCCCGCCCTCCTCCCCTTCCACCACCCCTAGTTCGTTTCCCAGAGTTAGCAGTCTTTACGTTCTGTCTCCCTTTCTGATATTTCCCACACATTTCTTCCCCCTTCCCTTATATTCCCTTTCACTATTATTATGCTGAGTGAAGTAAGCCAGTCGGAGAAGGACAAACATTATATGTTCTCATTCATTTGGGGAATATAAATAATATAAATACTCTGGTTTTTGGATGCTAATTAGCAACCCAAAGTTCCCATTGATTTTTCTTACAATTTTATGGGTTTTGGAAGTTAATTTTTAACCTAATCAATAAAAGGCTTTGTAAGAGTAGATTTTAGGAAAGGACAAATGACACTTTTAGATTGAAAGGTATCTTTATTCTTGCATAAAATACCACTGACTTTCAGGAAGACATGAAAAAAATACTGATACTTTGACTCTAGTCTTTAGGGACATTGTTATGTAAATGAAGGTGATGATAATGATGAGGAGCAGGAGGAGGGAGAGAAGGAGTAGGAGTAGAAAGGGGGAGGATGGCAGCTGTGAAGCATCAAAACACATCTCCTAAGGAGCTTGAGATTACAATGGTATATTCTTTGGTAGCATATTGAGAACAACAACAACAACAACAATTCCCCAGAAACAACAACAGCCATCTTTTTAGGCATTTGTTTACTATCTTAACTCCAAATCAATAAGAATAGCATTTGTAAGTACTTTGTAAACTTCAAAATAATTTGCAAGGGTAGCATATTCTTATTTTCATCACTGTTACTGGTATTATTATAATTATACTTATTTGAGCAATGAATATTCATATCACCATTTGCCATTATATTTCCATGTTTAGGAATGTGAACTGATTATTACAACGAGAAGCACCTTGCCCAAGGCCAAGATGAGAGTGAATGATATTAGGATAAAGCCAGAATTTAGTTTCTGACAAATGTCTAGGCTTCAAGTTCAGGATTTGTAGCTCCCTTGTCACATGGCTCAGCAATGACTTTGATGTTGCCATTATCCTGTTGGAAACAATCATAACATAAAAGCCTATCTGAAATTGGAATCATTTTGGCAAACTAGGGTTCTGATTGCGTATGACTCTTGTTTCTTTTGTGTATATGCCTTATGTGATTTTTGCACTCAGTTGAAAGAGAAAATAAAAACAGGAACAATTTATTTTGCCTTAAACGATCCTTGGTAATCTGCAACATCTCTTGATGACTCATTCTCTATTTTCCCATCTTCAGCAGGTGAAATTCTGAACACTCCAGATGAACTTTCTCTGTGAATAACTATCAGGATAGTGAATTTCACCCAAAAAGGGGAGACTGGGTGGCTCAGTTGGTTAAGCGCCTGCCTTCACCTCAGGTCGTGATCTCAGGGTCCTGAGATTGAGCCCCCAAATCGGGAATCGCTCCTTCCCTCTCATGCTGTCTCTCTTTCTCTCTCTCAAATAAGTAAATAAAATCTTTAAAATTTTTTTTTCATCCATAGAATTCATTGAAGTGCATTGTCCCACCGCTAGTATGCCCGTGTTCTCACAAAGACTTAGGAAGTACAGTGTATCTGCAGATGGTGTGCATCCATACAGACCATATATAAGTGACAACTTTCTGATGGGTTATATGATATAGAATCCTGTACTGTTCAATAGTTTGCTACCAGTTATGTGAGGTTAGATACATTTAATAAGATTTTATTTAAAAAATGCAACTCCCTAGTCACAACTGCCACATTTCAAGTGCTCAGTAGCCACTCACATATATAGATACTTTTGTCGTCACAGAAAGTACTAAAGGATAAGGCATGCAGACTTTCTTATAAAAAGGTCTTCTGCTTATAGGCAGGTTTCTAATAAATATAAAGAAATGTCCTGGATATCTCTGCTCTTGATGAACTTTGGTCAATTTGTTCATTTATTTTATTTAAACTTCCTTCTTTAACCTCGTACTGATAACTATTTATTTACTCATATGTGCAGTGACACATTAACCCAAAACTTACACAGACATACACACACACACACACATGCACACATACACACATCCCTATATTCAACTATTTTACAATGTTTTAATGTGGCTCAATGGATATTTCATGTATCTAGGCCATAATAATATTAAAAAACAATCTGCCTCAACTTTATAGTTCAAATGGGACATTGCAAATAGAATCCTACAAAACTCCAAATTTTGGTCATATGACAGGTGAACAATAAATGACTAGGAAAGCATTCACAGTTTTTCTTTTTCCCATCACACATATACACAGAGTTATTTACAATCGATTTCTTTTTTCCTTCCCCGCCATTCTGAAGAAAGGAAAGTTGATACTTGTGATTTCTCAACGTTTAAGAAGACAGATGGGCTAAAAAGGCAGATGGCATCGGATTGAGGTTGGGAGTACAATTGGCCAGTTTCTAAATTGAAATTGCATATTAAGAGTTTAAAAAATGAGCATAATTTTGCTGTTTCAAATTCAAGAGGTGTTTGATCAACTGCTGCTGGGTGTGGAGAATTAACCAGCATATAAAAGTTCTCTGGAAAATGTTAGTATGGATATTGAGTGTTGAGAGCTCTAGAGGATAATTTTTTTTAACTTATTTATGATACTGAACTGTGTTTCTTAATTTTGACTGACTCCACAAAGAGAATGATTCATGATTGCATGATCATCTTACCTTGATATGCATTAGGCTGGGCTTAATTAAATCCAATAGTTTAAGTTGGTTTTATGAAAATTAACTATTAAGTTTTCCATGTCTTTAATGTAACAAAATTAATCACATCGGCTGATAGAATAGTCGAGTGACTGCCTAGTCCTTAATATGAGGATCATGAATAACTTTTTTCATTATTTTCTCTAGCTTCAAAGTTATTTTTATATAGGAATATATGTTATATTTGTAATAAGACAATAAATAATTTCTAAGGAATTGGATTTCTGTTTTACTCTTAATGGCTTTTTCTAATTTCCAGATTTTTTTATAATCAATATATATTTCTTTATAATCTAAAAAAAGTAATGAAAGTGGCATACCAATCAATGTACCATTGCTACTGTTTCCAGCGTTTTACTGTTTCATCATTTTTATGCTCAAATGCCATGTATTGGAAATCCCCCATGGAAAGGGTTGCCATGGATTGATCCTTAGGAAAATTTGCGTATTCAATCAAAGATTCAATCAGCGATATCTCCATGTCTCCTCCAATACTGACCCTGTGCCTTGTATTCTAGTGCTCTGCTCCACCTCCAGCTCGCTTAGACCCATTGAACAAAGTAAATGAGGATTTGAGGCAGAGAAGCTTCTGGTGGTTTAAATTATTGAGACTCCAGGAAATTATGCAGGTTAAACTTCATTTAAGTCACTCCTTAGTCCACTGGGTGCCATTCCCATTCATAGGATGACTTAGCAATAGAAGGCAAAGCTGCTTGATAAATTAGGCCACCTGCGTGTGCTTAAGAAATGCTTTGTAAAAAATACAGAACTTATATAAAATTGGGGTTTTGGTAGGTCATGTTCTGAGTCATCATCCCCTTTCTCCTCCTTCTGATGCATGCCACACAGAGACCCATCAGAAAGCTACTCAGCTACTCCTCCCCTACATAGGATAAAAGCTTGGATTCCTGTGTCTGGGAGCCATTAAGATCAGTGGGGGCTGTGGGTGAAGGCACAGGGCAGAATGAAGCCCTTGTGATGCTTTGGCTTTCTCCAGAAACCTGAAATATTCTTGATGCTCAAGGCATTTAGTTGCAGCCATAATGCCTAGTTTCTTCTATACAACAACAGCTTTATTATTAGACGCCTTTGAATTAATTGAAATTCCTTTGGCTGGTTCTGTTACTACACCATGTAAATGAGGAGTAAACAAAAGCAGGCAAACTCTTCAACACACCACCTTTCTCTTATACACCAAGCCTCAACAGAAGAAAATGTGTAGGCTTACAAAAGGGACTCACTAAGTGATTTTGTAAAAAGATATTCACTTCTCCCCAAATTGCAGAACACGCTGCTGGGAAGCCCTTTTTCAATTGCTTTTTAACTTCACAGAAGCATTCACTTTTAAGAATGTTTGCTTCAATTGTGATTTCAGGGGCGGAGGGGGAATTCACACAAAATTTTCCCCGCAAGTGACGTGAACAGAACACACTGATCTTTGTGAACCACCTCATGTTTATAGTTACGCTCCTTAATTATGTTGCATTCTGTAAAAAGAACCGAGTGAAAAACAAATGAGTGTTGAAGCTGGAGGTATGGTGACCTAAATAAATCCAAGCTTTTCAGGAGTGTTTGGTCATAAAAGCTGTCATGAAAGTGGCCAGTGACTTGTCATGTTAGTTCAACGAAAAATAACAGATGGAACTTCTGTTTTAGGTTTCTTGTTGCGTGCAGAAGTATTCAGAAGTGGTTTACTCCCCAAGTTTAAATAGTTGCTAAGTCCTGTAAATTCTAAGAATATCAAGTACAACTAATAAGTCGGACTTGGCAATGTCTGTCACAGAAATCTCTATTTCCAGTGCTGCTACCAAATCCAGGCCCTGGATTAAACCATGCAATTTAAGAAGATTGGTAAGCCTCTCTAAGGGCTTGGTTTCTTCGTGTGAGATAGGGAAAGCATTTCCAGCCTTGTAGGGTTTTGTGCTCTGTGTATTACTATATGCCAGATACTGATTTTGCAAATATCAATTAAGGATCTCATAATAACACTATGCAGTAGATGGATACTACTCGTACATCAGCAGAGGGGGAAACTACGTTAAAGAAAGTTAAGCAACCTGTTCAGTGCCACACAGTTTATGATAGGATGAAACCAGAATTAACACAGGGTTAGTCTAGCTCTAGAGTTTTCACTTTAATCATCATAATGTTTGGTGGGGATTTAGAAGAAATGCTATGTAGAGCAATCAGCATAGTATAGACTCTGTATTTAATAGCTATCTTTACAGTCACTTATAGTTTTCATCAGCCAATGAAAGCACAATTCCTTCTGCTCTTGTGCTGGCTAATCAAGAGAAATAGAATCCAACACTTGGTTTTGGGATCCTTATCATCACTTTATTGCCGCTTACTGAAGAGGAAATGAATCTTTGATGCTAAAGACTGTTTAAAAAAAGCCATAGAAATATTTGAGATTTGATAAACTATATAGATGCAAAATGAGGACAGAGCTCTGAATTTCTGAAAACTGAAGGGTTATTTTATGTATTTTTGTGGACTAATGATAAGATAGTTGTTCACTAATGATATTAGCTATAAAAATTTGAGGGGAGGGAACCATCTCATCAAAATGACTTCTTAGCCTGTCTACATGGTTTTTAGAATCAATCCCCTGAGAATCTGTGTGTGTGTGTGTGTGTGTGTTTCTACACCTATTTTATGTTTTATGGATATAACATTCTTTTTAAATAAAAGGAAATAATGTGAAATGCCTGTCCATTCTCCTCACACTAGCATTCTTTCATCCATGATCCCCAAGTAAAATCTTAGAAACTCCCTTGGGATGCATGTAACTGATGAAGGAAGTAATCTGAATAGCCCACTTTGGCTTTAGTTGGCCCCCATTTGGTGCTTTTTTCCAGAGATAAAGCCAGTAGAATTGAGTTCCCATCTCTGAGTACTAAGGAAATAAGGAAGTTATACACAGTATCTGTTCCAAACTACACTAGGTTATCAGTTTTCTCTTAGTGTTTCTTCCATCTTGTTTCAATACATAAGAGTGCAATAGGCACCCTGTTGACCTCTTCCCTTCAAGATTGTTATGTGGGAGATATGAACATATTTCTCATAAGCTCCTTTTCTCTTAAGACACAGAGATGAGTGCAAGTAATTAATATTAGCTCAATTGCTTTATCTTACAAGGGGAAAAATTTTAACTAATACTCAAGGATTAAAATTATTTATTTTACTATTTTTTTTAAAGATTTTATTTATTTATTCATGAAAGACAGACAGAGAGAGAGGCAGAGACACAGCCAGAGGGAGAAGCAGGCTCCATGCAGGGAGCCCCATGTGGGACTTGATCCCGGGTCTCCAGGGTCAGGCCCTGGGCAGAAGGCATGCTAAACCCCTGAGCCACTGGGCTGCCCAAGGTTTAAAATTATTTTGTGGCTAGACTTGACACAAATTTATTTTCTATCTGCATGTGTTTTAAGTCAAAATCTGCATAGTATAACTTGTTTCTTTTCTCATCATGATAGCATTATCATAACAATACCATTTAAAAGGTTTTCCTTACTTAGGCTGACATTGGTTTATTTTACTTATCTCTCATTCTGAAATAATTGCAAACAGAAGTTTAAGAAATTTCCCTTAAAACTGTAAGATAATTACACGATTGGCACTGGGTCGTGGAATTTGTTTTATTATTTTATGAGTATCACTCACAGTACTGTCCTCTTTCACTGGAAATATAACACTCATGAATATTTGGTAATTAAAATAGGGGAAAGTTGTCTTATGAAAGTAAAATTAAAAGAAATACTCTCGTACTCACAGGAAAAAATCTGCAACACTTCTATTCACCACTCCGTTTTCAGAGACAATAAGAATCATTAGGTACTTTCTTTATTGTAAGTGAAAATGAGACCCTGAATAACTGCAAGAATATCTTTGTCAATGTGGAACATGCCACCAGAATCCAAAGTGACTGCAAAGTTCAGTCATGCGCTACACACTTAAGTCTTCCTGTTTTCCATGAATAATTAAATTTGGCAAGACAGAAAAGTACAACTAAAAAATAACTTATCAAAGTAATATTAGCAGTTATATTCCCATAATTTAGTAGTTACATGATCTGATTTGTTGATGTAAAATCTGTGTGTCTTCACGAAGAACAATGACAAGTAGATAAAAAATATTTTTTATTTGGCATTGCATAATCTGAAACAGGATAATTGATGGGACTGACTGAAGGCAGTTGAATATAATCACAGGGAAGGAACAGGAAAAGAAGAGAAAGGAGGGAAAAAAGAAAGCAAGGAATAAAATAATAAATATAGAAGCAAAGTTCAGAGCAAAGATCTTGCAGGAGGTTAGAAAAACCATCAGGACATCTACTCTCTAACGGCAGAGGATAGAGTTGAGGATTTAACAGCTCTGAGGTCTCTAAGGAACAAACAAATAACTTAGGCATTAGCAATTCTAAAAGGGTCATGGTATTATTCTGTGCAGTTCTTAGGTCTTGGGTTGTGGAGTCAACTTGATTGGGTTGGATCTGACTCTATTACATACTTGACCATCTTTTGATAAACGACACCACTGTGTGTCCCTTTCTTCATATCTTTAGACAAGGAGAGGGATAGTACTGACTTCATTAGATTATTGGGAGAAATAACACCTGTTGACCCTGGCAAAGGCATCCCTATCTGTACTCTGCATAATAAGAGTGTGCTGTGTATTACAAAGAAAATAAAGTGAACTTATTAGCATACACACAGGCATGTGAGCGCTAGCCTGGTGTTCCTCAATGTATATATATCTGCTTCTGTGACAGCTTCTAGAACACAAAGAAATACTTTCCTAAATCTTTTGCTCTATGTCCTACAAAGAAAGGACAGCTGTGTTCAACTCCAGGATTTGAGGACTGTTCGATTGCCCATTTGTGAGTGTAACTAACACAGCTTCAACGTATTGGGAAGATTATATTGGAAGCTCTTGTAAAATCCTACCTGTCAACAGGAGAGCAAAAGTTTCTCATACAAGGATCACTTCCTAGTAATACTGAACTCCCATCTTGTTTCCTCGTCGTTTTAACTCTTTTTTAACTCTTTAAGACAGAGTGCTCTTTGGCAAAAAAAAGTCACAAAGTATTTGTTCCAGTCAAGCCAAGACATATAAGATTTCACCATTTTCTTCTCAAAAAAGTTTCATCCTATGTTTAAACTCTGAGTTCTATTCAATGTCAAATATCAAAGACTTGAAGTCGACTATTCCTTGATAACTGTCTGTCTGCTCAGGTACCCTCCTTTTCATTTGAAGATGAATATGTTGTAGTTTAAAGAAATCACAAAGGAGATAAAAGCTTCAACCGGTAAATCAAAAATATACTTGCAGAGAGCCAGGTTACAAACCTCTAGAGAGGGCACAGCTGCGTTTCCAATACTTTAGTTTATGAAAAAGCGGTAAATGATGGAAGAGCGAGAGTAACTGGCATGGCCTTTTGTAATCCTGCTTGAAGTTATTCTATACAGCTTGAACCTATCAATTCTTTTCCCACAATGTCTAAAACCATTGCTCTCTCTGTAACGGACTATTAAAATTCTTTTACATTTACTGAAGTTATAGAGAACTTATAGAGAGAGATCATTTGTTGCTCAAAGAGATACATATCAGTTATCAGAAAGTCTTTTATCTTGAATACCTTATTAAGCAACATTGCTGGGGATCCCTGGGTGGCTCAGCAGTTTAGTGCCGCCTTCTGCCCGGGGCAGGATCCTGGAGTCCCAGGATGGAGTCCCACGTCTGGCTCCCTGCATGGAGCCTGCTTCTCCCTCTGCCTGTGTCTCTGCCTCTTTTTCTCTCTCTCTCTCTGTCTCTCATGAGTAAATAAATAAAATCTTTAAAAAAGAAAGCAACATAGCTTAAAAATAAAGATATTTTCTTATAAGTAATTATTCTTAGCATTGCCTGGTAAATTGTTAGTCACAGCCATTTAATGTACACACACACATATATGCACTACATACACACTATACCTCTAAAGTGATTCGATGGAGAAAGTGTTAAGTATGTGGTAGATCTTAGATTCAAATGGACTCAAAGCCTGCTAATGTTACCTTTAGCTGTGTCATCTTGGGCCCTATACTTTACTAAATTTAATTTTTCTTAACTATAAGACTGATAATAATATCTTCTTAAGATAATTTTTCTGAAGATAATTGAGATAGTGTATATAAATGCTTAACTTTGGCACAAGTGCACACATGGCCGATGTGATGATTATTATGCCGTTTTCATGTTTATTAATGTCATTAGCAGTGGTTTTTTTAGCAACCATGGGTTATAATCATTGATTGTTATACAACTGGCTTTAAATCCCAGAGGCAGGGGAGAACCATGCTATGAAAGGTGCCTGAATATCACAGTCTATGTTGGGAAGGCAGTGTGCCCTGGGAATGTACAGAAATGTGGATATCAAGCATTAGGAAATATATAATTCTCAACAGCTGAAAACTTTACACCCAAGAAGGCTTCTTCATGGCTTGCCCAGGCTCCCTGGTAGGTTCTAAATAAATGTTTTGCATTTCATCAGAACTCTACCTCTCTCTCAATTTGAAGATCTCAACAGAGATGCCATTAGATCCCAGAAATTTTAGTATATTTATGGCTTTCATAACAGTATGGCCAATTTGAAATTGAGTGCAAAGGTGGAGTCACTAAACCCAGGAAATTACCATGGGTTTTGTTATTAATTTAGCTTCTGCAAGTGAAATCAAAGTATCTTAAAATAGTCAGCTGTTGTTGCTGCTAAGGGAATATTGAAAACTTAGCACAGGTAGTGTCATGGTACTGGGCAATAGGAACATTTGCCATCAGTCTAGAAAGGGAATACTTTTTTAAATTAAAATATTTTATTTATTTATTTGAGAGAGAGAGAGAACAAGTGGTGGGGAAAGGCAGAGGGAGAGCAAGAGCGGAAATTGACTTCCTGCTCAGCAGGAAGTCTAATGCAGGGCTTGACCCTAGGACCCTGGGTCAAAGGCAGATGCTTAACCACCAGAGCCACCCTCATACCCCTAGAAAGGGAATCTTTTGACCAAAGGGACATTGCTATAACCTGCACTATTGTTTTCTTGGGAACAGCAAGTATAAGTGACTGCCAATATTTGCAGAGCTTATTGAAAAAATAAACCACAAAAATCAATTATGAAGACTGATAATTTTCTACAAATAATAATGAGTTTCAACTGAAGACAAATCCATCAAAAACAGATAATGAGGTTGAGGCACCACTGGGCATGAGACAAAAAGGAGATCGGCAAAATATGGGAAAGAACTATGTACATCAGCCTGGAAGAGAGACTGGTTCCAGGTACTCATACCAGTTCCTTATCAAGGAATAAAACCACACATTAACATAAAAATATAACTGTGTAATATTGAGGCTTATTGATTATAATTATATATCAGCTAACATTCCCTAAATGGCCAATGATTTTTTTCATTTGTTTGGTTTTAGCTATTTTTGGCAAATAAATTTATCATTTTAATAAATAGTTTATCACTTTAATAGTATATCAAGTTAAAATATAATAATAGGTATTCCTATATATAGATCATTGGCTTAGGTGGTACTTATTTGACTATTATAACCTAGCTTGTGTTTCCAAATACTTGGATATTTTTAAATGTTTTGCAAACATTTTACTTTTTAAAAGATTTTCTTATTTACCTGAGAGATAGATAAAGAGAGAGAGAGAGAGAGAAAGTAGGGGGAGGAGCAGAGGGAGAGGGACAAGCAGACCGTGCTGAGCTCAGAGCCCAATGCGGGGCTTGATTTCATGATCCTGAGATCATGACCTGAGCTGAAATTAGGAGTCAGACACTAAACTGACTGAGCCATCCGGGCATCCTGATGATTTGCAAACTTTCTTGACCAATCTCTGTTACTTTCCTGATGATGAACTTGGGATGTATTATTATATATTTTGCACATAGGAAAGTTGATTCACATAGCGTAAATATCAAAGCTAAAATCATGAAAAATGTATGAAAAACATTTCAGCCATTGCAAAGTATCTATGTCATTGATTACTATAGGAATATAAAGCAAAAACAATCATATAGGGATTTTAAGTTGTGGTGGTACTTAGAGTCTAAAAATAACAGTTTCTCTTAGCTTGCATTTTGTTCTAAAAATTCAGTAAATTTTTGTAAGCCTCAAAAGCTTTGATTGAGGTTGTCAGATATACTGAGGTATTTTGGAACACTCCACAAACCTCAGGGTGTGAATAAGTTCTCCCTTTGGTAAGCAATCATTCATCGATTGCTCATTAGCCAATCTTGGGAGGCATAATCTCACTTTGTGCATTCTTGTCAGTATTTTCTAAAGTACAAATTTCAAATTTCCTACTTGCATTTATGACATAGCCAGAACATTATATTTCTTTGTTGTGCTTAAACTAACAATCCTGGGTCTGGAGCAAATAAGCCGTTGTCTGTTTTCCTTCCATGCAATTGTGAAAAAACAGCATGTTGGATCATTTCACTTTTTACTGTCAGGCTTCAGTGAGTGTTGCCCTTTCTGCAATGCAATAATTAGGTAAGGGATCATTTCATTCTCTCTCATCTTGGTGGAATTCGCCAAGAATCTGAGGTTCATTTCACATAAACATTGAGCATTAAGAGTGCCGGTTTAAATTTTACCGATATACAAAAAAAAAAAAAATAAATAAAAATAAATAAATAAATAAATAAATAAATAAATAAATAAATAAATTTTATCGATATCTCCAAGTCCAAGTAAGACAAAAGAGGAATTACTAAGAATTTGTTTTTCAGCTTTTCACTTGTCTTCACTTTTATTTTTATATATAACAGCTTTATTGAGCTGTAATTCACATCCCATGCAATGTAACCATTACAGTATACAACTCAGTGGATATCAGGATACTCATGGAGTTAGGTGATCATCACCACCATCAATTTTAGGACATTTGCATCACTCCAAAAAGAAACCTTGTACTTGCTAGCAGTCACTCTATATTTCCCTCTAAACCACTCCCTTCCAACCCTAGGCAACCATTAATCTAAATTTCCTCTTGCCTTGTCTGTTCTGGACATGTCATATAAAGTGGAATCACTCAATATGTGGTCTGTGGGGACTGGTTTCTTTCACTTAGCGTGTGGTTCATCCATGTTGGAGCATGTATCAGTACTTCCTTTTTATTGGCAAGTAATATGTCATGGTACATATATATCACATTTTATTTACACATTCACCAATTGATGGACATTTGGGTGTTTCCTTTTGGGGCTGTTATGAAAAACACTTTTATCAGCATATGTATACACATTTTTGTGTTGACATATATTTTCATTTCTCTAGGAGTAGAATTAATGGACGATATAGCAACTCTGTTTTTACTTTTTTGAGGAACTACCCAGTGTTTTCTAAAGTCGTTGCACCACCTTATATACCTGCAGTGTGTGAAAGTTCCAATTTCTCCACAATCTTACCAATTCTTGTTACTCTGCCTTTTCATGAGAGCCATCCTAGTGAGTATGAGGTGGTATCTCATTGTGGTTTTTATTTTCATATCCATGATGGCTAGTAGTGTTGAGAAACTTTTCATGTGTTTGTCTTTACACTTGGACCCTATGCTGCCATTCAGATATAGCTACATATTTGTTTGGAGAGTAGAGACTCAGTGTGGATGTCACTTGGGTGTGTTTGTGCTGTGTGATGGTGTATAGTCCTAATCTGTGCAAGATTATCTATAGTGGTGTAGGGCTTTACATTTTAGAAAGAAAGGCTCAAAAGAGTTCAAGGACAATAAAAGGAAAGAGACCAATTCTAAATCATAGACAAAACTGAGTGTTAAATTCAGAAAAGCAAGAATCCAAAGTCAGAAAGAACATGATAAAAATCCAAAATAAAGCAAAATGGGTGCTCTCTTTGAATAGAGATGAAATAATCTTTGTTACCTCTACTGACCATTAGAGTCTTAGAGAATTGAAGATTGGACTGATTTACAGGTATAATGTCAACAAGAACAGTGAAGTGTTTATTTTGTCATCTCCATTCTTATTTTGCATTAGATATTCTAGGACTGTGGAACATACCTCTCCACCTTAAAAAAAAAAAAAGGAAGAAAAGAAAAATAGAAGTAGAGAAGTAGGAGACTTACGGATTATACGGTCTCTGGACCTGCTAGTGCTAATGTGAGCTGACATAGCTAGGAGAGAGAGAAAGCGAAAAGCTGCAAACCTGTAACTACACTGAAGGACAGAAGAGATGTGGGAGCTCTGATGACTGAATAACAGGGCTTAGCTTGTTGCCAACATAAAATTTGGGAGAGGAGCTATCATTACCTTCCTGGCCTCACATAAAAATTCGAATCTCAGTAGGATCAGGGTGAAGTCCAAGGACAAAGCCAAACAAAAGAAACAAAATAAGTAACCAGATGTAGGAGGCAGCAAGTCCAAATTACTTACAACATTTAAAAGTTAAAGATCTCACATCAATTTTTGTCTCTTTGAAGAGGAATTTCCCTAAGCAGAGCCACACAACATTCATGCAATTCAACCCCTCATTTTCTGGATGAAAAACTAAGGAGCAAAGAAATTAAGGAAATTTATTCAATTAAACTAGTACTGGCTGCATGAATAGACACAAGAACTAGAAGTGAGAGCTAACTCCGAATGTAGTGATCTTTCTTTTTCAATATTACTTCAACTAAATTTTCAAGTCAATAGCAAGTTAGATGGGTTCTTTATCATATAACATGGAGAGAATATTTGATAAAAATGTGATTAATTTAGGTTTAACCAGCTATAATTCCGTTTTTTCCTACTACTTCCCAGTTTTGCTCTATGACTACCACTTCAAAAAAGTAATTCATTCTGAGACCTAAATGCTGAACTGTTTTCAACCATTAACCAAGGATAGTATTATGCCTATGTTCAACTAACTTTACAGTGAGTAAAATATTGTACAAATACTGAAAAATAAAAAAATAAAAATAAAAAATATTGAAAAATGTACAAATACTTGTATTTGTACAAGAGTGATTAATTAATACATTTCTATCAATGACTGGTAACCTAAAAATGATTGCTCTGATTTTATTATTAGAATAGACAAAATTACATGTAAGTTTGACTAATCTAATCTGTCTAAATGGTTTTTCTTCACTGAAGGATAATAATATGAAGTAAAATCAACTAAAACCAAAAATACAAAATAAATTGTTGTGAACAGTAGAATATAAACAATGTATAGACATTGGCTAATGCTTGTTATGTAAATAACTTTAGGAAACTTACTGCTTTTTATATTTTTATTCATTAAAAAATTGCATATCACACTATGTCTATGCCAGAAATAGTTGTGGCCTACTTAAAGTGCTAAATGTTAAATTTCTGAATCAATAATAACCTCTTTCTGTTTCTAAGATATTTATAAATCTTTCCTCCCTTTTAGGGTCTTCAGGGATTTTAGACTGCCAAGAAACTAAAGAACCTTGTACAAAGCATTTGCACACCACAGGTTTAGTGAATATTTGTTGATAATGAAGTTGGTGATAAATTATCACTTATTTGTTATGTCTTGGAGTGGTTTATCTGCACTGGAATGTTTCTTGTTAAAAATGATGTTTTCTTCCTATGCTTTGGTTTTTTAACACCCCTTGATGATTGCCTTTACAGAAATTGATGTAAGGAAGTTGTCATCCTGTTCTCTGTGTCCCAATGGCAATTATAAAGAATTTCTAGATTGAATGAATTCTCTTTAAGCCTCTGTTGAAATAGATTTTCAGCATTTATCAAATTACAAAAGATATTTGTGCAGTCTAAAACTTTGCAGCTGTAGTTTGAAAAATACCTTAAAAATATTTCCACAAGGGGCATCTGGGTGACGCTGCTAGTTGAGTGTCTAATACTTGGTATCTTTTTTTTTTTTTTTTTAAGATTTTATTTATTTATTCACGGGAGACACAGAAAGAGAGGCAGACACACAGGCAGAGGGAGAAGCAGGGCCCCCGCAGGGAATCCAATGTGGGACTCCATCTGAGGACCCCGGGATAGTGACCTGAGCCAAAGGCAGATGCTCAACCACTGAGCCACTCAGGTGCCCTGACACTTGGTTTCTGCTCAGGTCATGATCTCAGGGTTGTGACATCAAGCCCCACATTGTGCTGATGCCCTGTTTGAGACTCTCCTGCTCCCTCTGTCCCTCACCCCTACTCTCTCTAATAATAAAAAAAAATAAAAATATTTCCACAAACCTCAAATTTCATGCAACTTTGAAATGACTTATCCAGTGTTTCGCCTATGGAGAGAACTGGCTTTATTGGGAAACATATCTTGAATGACCATTGTGTGTAAAGAGCTAGGCCCTAGAGGAGGGTCCAAGAGGAGAAGGGGACAATGAATGACGAGCTAGATGCTTCTGTACAAGACAATAGTCTAGAGATGTTCATGCATCCATATAGCTAACAACCATGCTTAAGTTTCGTGTATAACTGCAAATATAAACCTTTTGTCTTCTAGTACAGTCTGCCATACACACATGTCTGGAATTAATGTTTCTTGGTAAAACAGAAAATTGGTAGAGTCCTATTATTTGAGAAGTGAGGTACACACATAGGATGATGAGATCATAAAACTTTCACTAGTTCATAGGAGCATGAGTTCAGAGCCGGAGTTGACTGGAACAGATGCCTCTTCCTCCTCTGAAGCACTGCTTCTTTACCTCTATCCTCTGAATCCCTGGAGACCTTGGGAGGAACAGGGTTACCACTACCTGTGGAATGGGACTTGAGGCATATTCACTGCTGACATCAAGATCCTAAATATCTGGGGACATTTGTTGTGGATTTGGGAAATCTCTTCCTAATTTTCATAAGAAGTGATCACCGTTTTGTCTACTTAACGCTCCAAATCCATCCAGTAATACCTCCTATTTGATGGCAAAACCACACATTCCCACTAAAGCTGCCAGCTAGCCAGTGCCTTTCCTACTCTTTCTCTGGTCTGGATGTGGGCTGGGATGATGTGGCACCAGAGGCAGCCCTGTCAATTCTCTCCTCTACCATATTACCATAAGTCGGGAAAATGAACATCCTTCCACATTGTGCTACCCGATGCACAGGCTAGAAAAATGGAGATTTTGCTGAATAAAACTTAAAATTTTGCTGATTCAACTTCAAGCACCTGTACAGAATTATACATGAGTTCAGGGATCCAAGACTAGGAAAAACCATGCTATATTCCAATATCTATCAAAATGTTACGTCAAAGTACTTTTAACATTGGAAGGATTGTAGACGAGGTCATTGCCCTCAGGCTTAGTCTCCAATTTTATTTTCCATGTAAATTCTTTTATATATGCAATCTACCTTGAAAAAAAAATATCTCCTGAATAATTGAACTCTGTGGGTCACTATGTCATGGTGCCAATGGTGATTATTGTCATATCTGTCATAATCTTTTCTGATTTCAGGTTCCAAATTTCCATCCTCTGGCATATTGGCTCTGGCTCATTTTTGTCTCAGTTTCTTTTAACCTCTAGTCCTGGTTATTAGTTTAAGCAACTAAACATTATAATACTTTAGAAATGAAATTAAAATGTTAATTTTATTAAAACACCACAACTAAAGCATTTGTTACTTTTGTGATGCAAAGAAAGTATTTGAGGGGCGCCTGGCTGGCTCAGTCTGTAGAGCATGGACTCTTGATCTTGGGGTTGTGAGTTCAAGCTCCATGTTGAGGGTAGAGTTTACTTATAAAAACAAAGTTGGTTTGGAATCAAAGTATACATACAGGAAGGAATTAAAACTTCAGTGTTTCTAAACAAATTTGTGAGAGCCTAATTGAGGAAATTGATATGATTTGTGTATGTGTGTGTGTGTAAAGCAGAAGGAAACATAAGAAAATCACTTTCAAATAGCTAACTTGAAAGCTGCAAAGATGAGCCAACGAATCACACACACCATCTCCTTTGCTAAATAGGCTAGGACAAGCTGCAAGGGCCATGCTAATGTGTTTAGCACAATGAGTTCTAAACTGTAGTATCTCATCCTCTTCACTGTGATATGACAAAAGCACCAATCACCAATACTGTCAGGTTCTCAGGTAAACACACAAGTGCACACACACACTCCACATTGTAATCACTCTGGGCATCAATATTTTTATTTTTAGAGAGAAAGGAAGGGAGGAATTAGGGAAGAAAAGAAGAGAAAAGAAGAAAAAAAAGAAGGAAAGGAGAAAAGAAGGAAAGGAAAGACACCAAATTAGCCAATATTAAAATAGATTTTGCTCTTCTCTAGATTTTGCTCTTCATGCGTGTGAAAAAATATTTTCAAGAGCAGAGAAATTAAAAGACAAATACAAATGCAACAACAACAAGAAATTGCTTCCAAATTCTTCCAAATCCTCAGGTGACTCTGTATATTCCTTGCTACATAGCTGTACTCCCCTGGCTTTACACACATTTCAGTTTGAGAAATACACTATACCAAGTGTTTTCCTTTCTTACTGAGGTTAGCTTAGACTCTCTGGGCCATTCTTTTTCATTTGTTCATTCATTTGTTAATTCATTCAACCCACATCGGACTGAGGGAGCCTAGTTAACGCTGTAAAGAAACTTGACTTGACACTCTAGCTGAAGGAAATGGCTGATTCAGTTCGCTTCTCTTTACATAGGCTGAGTTTTCCCCCAGGAATTGCTGTAATTCTTCATGTAAATTATCGCTAGTTCACCCATGATTCACCCAAATATGCCTTAGTCTCAAACTGAAAATAACGGGTGTTCTCAGGTTGAAACAGATACCTTTCTTCCAACAATGAAATATGAAAAAATGAGTTGAGGTAATTATTGAATGTACCAGAGTTGTCACTTTCTGAAACAAAAGCAAAATAAAAAGCAACGCATAATCAGTTCACAAGGCACATTCAACTGACACAATCTCATTGTCTTATTGGAGTGTTCACTTTTATTAATGAGCAATTCTCTTTGATTTGTAGACAGTGGAAGTGAACAAAAGCTTCAGGGGATCATTGAAACAGTGAGAATTATTATCTTCTTACAAACCTTATATTTACTGCTGATTACAATGGTACAACTTAAGATTTTTTGACTTTATGTTGGTGGAAAAGTGACACATATTTACTAGAAACCATACTTTGAATTTTGGGTTTGGATCTTTTCCCTGAGCCAGCAATATGCAGTACAACACTGTCCTATAATGCTGGGCAGTAAAGGTGAGCCACAGCTCCTGGCCAGCCACGCAATTATGAGGGTAAATAACTAACAGGCTCACAGCCATTCTGTCCTAATACAACCCTTCTGTTTTTCACTTTCAGTACGGTATTCAGTATTTTACATGAGATATTCAACTCTTTATTATAAAATAGACTTTGTGTCAGATGATTCACATCCAACTTCAGGTTCACATAAGAGTTCTTGGCCATGTTTAAGGTAAGCTAAGCTCTGATGTTTGGAAGGTTAGGTGTAATAAATGCATTTTTGATTTAGGATATTTTCAATTTACGATGGGTTTATTGGGATGTAATACCAACATAAGTTGTGGAAGATTTGTACTATTTGGAAAGACAAATTTTGACATTTTTTTTTCTAATATTACACACATGGGAAGAACGAAATAATAAAATGAGTAAATGTTGTTCTTAAAAATAATATTTTGGTAAATGACTCTTGGCTGAGAATTTATTCTTTAATGAAAGCCTGTCTTTTTATGTGTATATATATGTGTGTATGATGTATGTGTGTGTGTATATATGTATATATATAACCTTTATATACACATATAAAATACATGTATGTACATATATAATATTTATAAACATATATAAAATAACCTTGAAGTACCAATGTACCTTTAAATATTACATTATCATTATTGGTAAAATCATCTTCATCTACAAATATTACTTGTTTTACTTGATTGTTATTATCTACAGATCAAAACCAACCCTCCCATTCATTCCAGTACTAAACTCAAAATTTTAAGGTGCTTTTAAGGTCCTACAGCATGTTCATCTCCCTTCCCTGAAACACCTCAAGACATTTATAATGTGTAACAATGACTAGTACTGTTATGGTTTGCAAGGAATGTATGTACATAGTGTTGTCTAGTTTGATTCTCACCAGGGTTCTGTGAAACAGACATTGTTAACAGCACATATTTATACAATGTGGAAGAAACCATGTTTCTATGTGTATTGACAGAGAGCCACTCTCTTTGGGAGATAACTCTTTTGTTCTGACTCTTCTCAGAGTAGGGAAATTGGAGAATCACATAGGTGAGTTCTTGTTTAACAGGCTCTGAATCTGCTATATTAGATTTATTTTAAATCATAGATAAGGCTAAGTCAGGGAGAGGGAGATAGAAAGTGACGACTTGTAGTGTTTGATGATAGTTGCTTCCTTTTTTGCATATTTCTCCAAATCTTTATTTTTAGTTCCTGGTTTTGAATGTTGAGTTGGTTGGACACTTGGAAGTGGTCTAGGAATAACAGAACAGGGGCTGTTTTTAATGACTGAAAGTCATCCACAAGCCATTTGGTAACAGAATAGGAACGAAATATTTTCTTAATTTATTTCAAATAGACTTATTTATTGTATTTGTTTTTTTAAGATTTTATTTATTTATTCATGAGAGACCCAAAGAGAGGCAGAGATATAACCAGAGAGAGAAGCAGGCTTCTCGCAGGGAGCCCGATGCAGGACTTGATCTCAGGACCCCAGGATCACACCCTGAGTCAAAGGCAGATGCTCAACTGCTGAGCCACACAGGTGTCCCCTCAAATAGGCCTATTTAGATGAGAAGGCTAATAGCTTGCTCTTGTTCACAAAAGTGTGTGTCTGTTGCATATCAGGTCACTTAGGTTTTGGCCTTTGGTGCTTATTATGGTTTCTGCTGACCATGATTTAAAATCTAAGAAGTATTTGTTAGTTCTTTTAGGGATATTCACAAGAGGGGATATGATTCTCTAACAAGAGGTATAAAACTTGCAAACTGAGAGCAATCATAAAATTTAAATTGTATTTTCACTCACCAATAGCTTAATCAGGTAGAAATTCTTACTCAGACAAATAATGA
Organism: Canis aureus; assembly: GCF_053574225.1. Taxonomy (NCBI): domain Eukaryota; kingdom Metazoa; phylum Chordata; class Mammalia; order Carnivora; family Canidae; genus Canis; species Canis aureus. The sequence goes on along the minus strand of NC_135614.1, from coordinate 67,236,494 downwards.
GCTTTCACAATAGAAAGGTAAACAAAACTGTAAATTATGATATGATAAGAGTTCTTCCCTCCTGAGACAAATTAGTCGACACTTATTCTTCAGCTGTGATACATAGATGTTATAATACTGAGTTTTGTGAATAAATTTGGTAAAAAATAATTAAAAGAATCTGACAACTGTACTCTTTTGCTCATGATATGTATGTGTGTTGTAATCATGTGCCTTGATTTGTAGCTTATTTTGTTATATTTGTTTTCTCTGTCAGAGAAAAAGGAAATCAAAAGGAGAATTTAATTTTATTTTAATTGCAAGGGGAAAATAAATACACTTGAGGAGGCCTGGATTTGGCAATATTTTCCAATTGGAAGTTCCTATGACAATGTCAGATTTTGCTCAACCATTTATTTACATGAGAATTTTGTCACTTAAATAAATGCACACATTTAAAGCAGTCAGATGTCTACTATTTATTTTTTTAAAGATATTATTTATTTATTCTTGAGAGATATAGAGAGAGGCAAAGATAGGCAGAGGGAGAAGCAGGCTCCCCTCAGGGGGAGCCTGATGCAGGACTTGATCCCAGGACCCCACGATTACAGCCTGAGCCAAAGGCAGACGCTCAACCACTGAGTCCCTCTGGTGGCCCTGGATGTCTACTATTTAAAAGGCAGGGTTTCTTTGACTTTAGTCTTCTAAAATTAGTGGTTTTTAAGTAATGAAATCTTGTTTCAATCACCTCAGGGTGCCATAACAAAATACCATAGACAAGGTGTCTTAAAAAAAAGAAATAAAAAAAAAAATGTTGCGGTGGTTCCTTTCATAAATGGTGAGGAGAAAAGAGACAAGCAATGTACCTAAAGTATATTAGTGTCTTCTTGGCACCAGGAATTGTGTGAGATGAACCAAGAAAGATGATTTCATTTAATCTTTATAACTCTGGAGTCCTTTATTATCCGTATTTACAAATTAGCCAACTATGGCTCAGGATACTTATTAACTTTTCAAAAAGCATGTAATTAGTAAGTAGTAGAGCAGGTGTTTAGCCCAGGTCTATGCGATTCCAAAACTTTTCTTTTTTCTTTTTTTAACTTTTATTTTTTAAATTACATACTAGTCTTGATTTCTTGCTAAATAGCTGTTAAACAATGGGAACAATCTTCATGTGATATGTTTTGTAGGTTTTCAAATTCTATAAAATGATTGAGGAAACCATTAATATCATCTAGTCAAACTTTTCATTTTGCTAAAAGTAAATAGTCTCAGAGTGATAAAATGCCACCTCACCCCTTTACAGCTTCTTATTGAGAGAGGCAACAGAAAAACTCACACTGTGAACTATCCCATTTACTTCACTCAATTGTTTTTAAAAGTATGGTATCAGTGCCATACATCTCTACATGTTACTTCTCAGTATTGGGGCCTAAGGATCTCTATTTGACCCTCAGCTTTATATACATTACCCAGAAAAAAGGCAAGGATACCTGAGCTTGGTGGCTGAGCTGTAGGGGGCTGAGTTTTGTTTTTGGAAATTTCTATCAGGCAGGTAGTCATTGTCCTGAATATTTTTCCTTGGCTTGGAGGTCTTCAGTCCCTGTACTAGGGTTCAGAGGCAAATCTCAAACTCTTAAAAAGGACTACTGTTTTGCATAAAATTATTAATTAGCACCTGAGGGGAGGAGCAAAGTGGTGCTTAACCTTAGGGACATGATCTATATAGGACCAGAGACAGGAGAGATGTATGTATCCTTAGGGTCAGTCAGGCTTGATTATGAGCACAAGAGTCTCAGGACTCTGAAGAGGTGGGAGGCAAACACTTGCTGATTCAGGGAGTCCATGTTAGGGATTGCCAGAAAATATTAGGGTAGAATCCTAAGTGCTCCATGCCTCAGTACAGAATTTTGTGTAAAGCTGGAAGATCAAAAATAAAATAAAATAAAATAAAATAAAATAAAATAAAATAAAATAAAATAAAATAAAATAAAAAGTGAGGGATTTGGGAAAGAACAAAAGAAGCAGCATGAACATAATTATTGACAAATCCCCCTCTTAGATTCTGTTTGAAACTAGACTTTGAAACCACAAAATAACATGAAGAGTTGATAGATGACTTTGACATAACTGTTTGACCTATGATCATTTCCCCCCCCATGAGTTTGTTGTTATATGAAAAAGATTTGGAAGGTTATTTTTTTTAAAGATTTTATTTATTTATCCATGAGAGATACACAGAGAGAGAGAGAGAGAGAGGCAGAGACATAGGCAGAGGGAGAAGCAAGCTCCATGCAGGGGGCCCAATGTGGGACTCGATCCTGGGACTCCGGGGATCATGCCCTGAGCCAAAGGCAGATGCTCAACCACCGAGGCACCCAGGTGTCCCTGGAAAGTTATTTTTAAATGGAAGTAGTATTTTATGAAAATGTAGAAGTTGACAAGGTTAAGGAACATAATGGAAGAACTTAAAAGCATCAAAAAATTATCTAAGAGAAAGGTAACAAACTAGGTTCATGGTTTTAAAAAAAAAACAGCAACAGAATAAATACAGATTGGTAGGGTTATAGATTATGTTCATGGAGCAAAAATCAAGCAATTCAAGTGCCTAGCAGAAGAAGTGGCATAATCAAATTCAACAAGAAAAGGAAATTTGGAGAATTTACATTCCTAGTATAAATTAATAATGTTTAAATATAGTTACTCAGAGTAGTAACTTCCTACAGATTAATAACAATTGACTGGAAGAAGAAACAATCTTAGTTAAGAAATTTGTCTTTATATTCAAAGACAATTAGAGATGAGATGTTTATCTTAAATTTATAGGCCTAGCAAATGTGCTCTCAATTTTAGTTGGGCGTTATTTTTTTTTTTTTTTTTTAGTTGGGCGTTATTAAGATAAATATCTTGGATACTTAATGTATAATCAAGAGGCTGGACTGTGGAAATAGAAAAACATGATTACATTTTAAAGCATTGGGATTTTGTGACACTATCACTGAAGGAGAGAAAAATAAGGAAGAAAGTAACAAAGATAAAAGCTTCAAAGATTGAGGAATTGAGCTCCCATTGTTAAAGGTGGAAATGGGTAAAAAGTTGGAAGTAGAGAAAAAAGTCTTTTTTTCTGTGCCAAGGTGGAAATTGTAATTGGACTTTTGGGAAGGGATATTATACAGAGAATCCATTGAATATTTAGGATATTTTAAACTCCTTTTCTAATGAGAGTAATATGTTTCACATCTATAATTGTGAGCATAAAGGGAGAAAAATTAACTATGAAATCAATATTTCTAAGACTTAGATGTAACTATTAGGACATTTTGAAGTAATTCCTTTCAGTTTTCTATGCATTTTCATATGGATGGCAAAAAAAAGAAAGTTTACAATTTTATAGCCTTTAAAACATTTTAATTTTTTAGCTATGTCTTTATTGCTCAAATCAAAGTAGAAGATGAAGTTGAAATCATGTAAAAATACACAAACACGCAAAGGCAAAGGGTACATGCAAAAGGCAACAGATAAACTGTGTGATGGATGATTCTGTAAGAAACACCCATAATGTTTGCCTACTGTTGTGGTATCTCCCAGTTGTACTGTTATTCAAAATAATGCTCTTATTAAACTTTATCCTGTTGACAGGTGATTTCAAAAGAGTTATTACTGGCATAAAAGACTAATTGCATTTTGGTCTTTGATCACAAATAATCCTTTTATGTAAAATAAATTTTTGGCTTATGGTAGCAACCTGCAGCAAGGAACACTACCTAAAAGAGGTTAGCATTTGCAGAAAATCCCCATCCTGGCTGTACAAACATTTTTATTTCTGCTTAGGATGAAGAAATCTACAAAGAATGTTGCTTTCATATTATTAATGCAAAAAAAAATGTCAAATAACCACCAAAAACATGTTTTCTCAAGCCCCTCAGAAAGCTGAGGTTATACAACTAAATAAACACCACTTTGGAGTCGCTGAGGCACAAAACACAACTCATCTTCTCTCTCAAACTCTTTTTTTAATTTTTTTTTTATTTTTTTTTATGGGCCTCTGCCAGCTGCTTAGAGGAAAGACTGGGGGCAGGGCATGAAATAAAGAGAACATCCCCCGCCCCCCCCTTGGTAGATAGAGCAAGGTGTGAAAGGGATGGTCAATGACTGCTAGAGGATGAGGAAAACCTGTCCACTTTCACAGAAGCTTCTCTCCTGCTAAATTAAGCCTTCAGCTATGAGTGGAGGGATAAAATACCCTCTTGCCCCAAGTACACAAAAAGCCACTGCTTCTGGGAAAAGTAGATGTAACATCTCTCAGGCAGGAAATTCTCAGCCAAGACCACGGAAACAGATATAAGCAGGGTTTAGCTGTCACAGGGAGCAGGGGCAGGGCCAGGACCACTGAGATAGCTTTGCCCTTCGAAAGAGGCTTAAGAGAGCCCCGCCCACCTCCGTGACAAACCTACCATCCGTTAAAGTAATTAAACAAGGAGGCCATTAGATTGGCTTGTCTCTGACATTTTGGCGGCCTAAGTAAGCAAACCAAAACCTGAGCCAGTCAATGCCCTGCAGTCCAAGATAATAAGCCAAACAACCTATCACGGGCAGCCAACCAGGCTTTCCCAAAAAAAGGTAACAGCTTAAGCTTAAGCATTAGCCAATCAGATAATTTGTTTGCTTTGCTTCTCATCTAGAAAAGTCTTACTTACCCTTACCTCAGGTCTGTGCAACACAGGTAACTAAACCCTCTAAGGTCCCCAGCTGCCACTCTAAGCACAAGGTAAGAGCCTCAATCAATAACTGGAAAAACATTGAAGCCTGTGTTATTCTGAGGGGAACAACAGTATCAATAAAAGGCAGATGGTAATGCTGATGAAATCTCAAAGGCATGATGCTCCATAGAAGAAGCTAGAAACAGAAGACTATATATGTTATTACTCCATTTTTACGATCTGGAAAAGTAAAACTACTACTACCAGTCAGAGTTCATGTTGGGGTCACTTGCCAGTGGTTGGGGTCAATTAGAGGGCACTCACTAAAAGAGGCAAAGGGAATTTTTGGAGGGCGATGGGATATTCTATATCTTCATTGTAATGGTGGTTACATAACTATATACATGAATTTAAACAGGAGTAAGTTATACCTCACTACAGTTGAGGTTTTAAAAGCCTATGAAAAAAAATGATGTCATGTTTGTTGAAGGGAAAACTCAAGTGGAAGTCAAGAAATCTAGTTATCTTTCCAAATCTGCAATTGGTGATTGACCACATATATGAAAGATGCCAAATTCATGTATACATTCAATCATTTATTAATTTTTTGTTTTTGAGAGAGAGAGAGAGAGAGCATCAGTGGGGCTTGGGGGGGGTGGCACAGAGGGATAGAGAGAGAGAGAGAGAGAATCTTAAGCAAGTTCCACGCCCAGAGCCCCAACTGGACTCAATCTTACACAACCCTGAGATCAGGACCTGAACTGAAATCAGTCCCAAGCTTAACCAGCTTAGTCACCCAGGCGCCGCTATTCATTTATTTTTAAAATATATACTTAGTGTTTCAGGCACTGTCTGAAATAATTTGTTTATAGAGATAAAATAATGTTTCCATTCTTAGGGAGTTCATAAAGAGAGAACAAACAAAAAGCAGCACAAAATAAAATTTCAGATACTGGTCAGATCTTCAGAGGAAAGTAACACAAGGTGGATAGAGCATCATCATAGAAGAGATGAGGGGCAAGATGAGGAGAATATTTGGCCAGGGTTTTCAAATATGTGCTTGAAAATCCTAGTCAATATCTGGAAGAAGGCTTTTGAAGAAAAGAAATGATGTGATAAATCCAGGCTTTTGATCGAAACTGTTTAAAGGAAGAATATTTAAGAATCTATACCCTAAGAGTTTGAGGATATATCCAAGTTGTCTTTATTTGAGACATTTTCATTACTATTTTAAAAATAGCCGAATAACATCACTTCTTAATTTCATTAAGTAATTTTTCTTTGTGAATTTTTTTTTACCATACTCAGGAAATATCATTTTCCACCTTTTTAAAGGTGGACTGTATGTTATCTTGTAGGAGCTATTAAGCCAAAACATTCATGTCCTGCTCTCATCTTGAGTTCTCAATCTTTATGTTAATTTTGTTCACATAAAATTTTAAAAAATTTCAAACTCAATTTTTTGAAAAGTAGCCTATATTTAATTCATTTTCCTTTTGGAAAAAGAGAGCCTTTGGAATGTTTTAATATATTTTTTTACATTAAATTTTCAAGAAATAGTTCATATCTATCAATGTAATAAACACTATTATGACTTACTGGTTTTGAGGCTTTTTTGTAATGTTGCTTCCAAGTAAATGTAATCCTAAAAACTGGTTTTACTTGAACTTGACGCTCAACAGAAAATTCTTTCTTCATTGTATTGTGAGTATCCTAAGACTATTCTGAAGAAATATTTGCCATTTGATGTATAAAGTTAAAGGAAGAGGAAAATCTTTTGGTGTGCAACAGTTAGAACACTTGTACTAAAATAAATATAGGACTCTTGTTTCTTGTATTAGAGTGTAGCTTTAATCAGATTAACACTCTCACCACAAATATTAAAGATATCAGAGAATGACCAAGTCTGCTTAAAGATTCAAGATTTCTATAGAGAAGAAAAATGAGATATCTATAGGGAAAAATGAGTGTTTATCTCCACAGTAAGCCATGCACACAAAATACCATTTCCACCCTGAGTCTAAATATATAGATCTAATTATAAAGAGAAGATAATGCAGATTGTATAAAAAATAGTCTTGAGTTATGCAAAGATTTTTTAAACAGAGCACATAAAATGCTAGCTATAAAGTACAAGATAAATAAACTTGAATTCATTAAAATATAATTATGTTTTAAAAAGAAGTCATAGGAGGTGGCAAGGAAAGCCACAGAATGGTAAGAGATATTTGCAATAGCCATATCTCAAGTGATTTGTATATAAACAATCCTTTAAACTTACCAAGAAAAAAACAGGCAGTCCAATGCTTTAAAGGGACAGAAGACTTGATCAGCCACTTTAAAGTGAAAGAAAAAGCTAAGTGTCAAAAAAAAAAAAATAGTAGCAATGTGAAAAGTGCAAAATGAAATGACATTGAGATATCACTACACAGCCACTAGATAGTTTCAGTTTCAATAAACCTACACTCAGGCATAAACACACCAAAAATCTGATAATATAAAGTTTGGGGCCAGGGTATAGAGAAACTGAAACTTAGCACATTGTGGATGACAGTGTTAGTGGGGAAAATCCTTTTGGAAGTAGACCCCATCTGCCGAAGCTGGACATCTGCTTTCTATATGACCTAGCCTTCCATTTCAAAGGGGCCACATAGAAGACTGAAGCTGGTTTGAAAACATGTGTGTTTGTTTCCCCACAGCAAAAAATGCTCCCCTTTTACCCTTGGCCTGTTTCAGCTAAGCTAAAGGTTAGACCACAGTTTGCTTTGCAGAACTTGTACCTATTCTATCATGTGGTAAGTGCTGGGAGGTGATTTTTAGTAATAAGCATAATGTGAATGCCACAAGATCTGATAGATGATACGAATCATGAAGCAAGAGTTAGTAATTTTTGCAGTCAGATAATTCTAATTTTAATTTTCTTGCTTTATAAATATATAATTTTCATTTGCTTGTATCGAGGGTATAAAAGTTGTGTTTTCTTTTTCTTCAAATGAAGAGAACGCTATTTCTGTCTTGTCAACTCATCTTAAAAGTGACATGAGTGAGGCTGATAGAAATAAGGTGTGTTTCTTTCAACAATAAATTCATTCATGTTCAGGTGTTTTTAGAGAATGCCTTTTTTTCCTTTTTCTGTCATTAAAACGGACAAGAGAAAATAATGCAAAAAAAACCCCTTTTAACGAATATGTAATAAATGTGAGGTGTCAGCCTAATTAATATTCTTGTTCATCCGAATTAATATTCTTGTCCGTCCAGCCTCACTTTCGTTTGCACTCCACAACATACTTTGCTGACTTGAAAGCTGGCTTGACTGCGTGAAGCAAAGCCCAGAAACAAAGAGGATGAAAGTAAAATATGTTGCTTTTGAACCTAAGTGGGATTAGAGAAAAGCTGATATTTGCCAAGGCTCTGTTATATACAAGGCTTTCACAACATTTTCTCTTGCCAGTAACCTTGGAGCACATCAGGGAATATCTTTCCCAAGTAGAGGAACTGCCTCTAAACTGCTATAAAACCAAGAAAGCATTAGAATATGAATGGATTATCAGATTGGGCTTTATAGCAATCTTCAAAATATCTAGAAACCTAATGGGAATATCTTATGATTCCAGATTATCATTTTATTTTTAAATGTTGATATAAACTTTAATAAAACATATTTTTGCGCACAAGCATTTACTCTATACTACTTATGGGCATTTTAAAAAATATTTTATTTATTTATTTATTCATGAGAGATACAGAGAGAGAGAGAGAGAGAGAGAGAGAGAGAGAGGCAGAGACACAGGCAGAGGGAGAAGCAGGCTTCATGCAGGGAGCCTGACGTGAGACTCGATCCTGGGTCTCCAGAGTCACGCCCTGGGCTGAGGGCGGCACTAAATCGCTGAGCCACCCAGGCTTCCCACTTGTGGGCATTTAAGTATTACTGTATACTTGTCTGGGAACAGTTAAATCACGTACATGTATGGTGGAAAGGTCAATAGATGAGACATGAAGACACTGGTGTCCAGTCTGGGAGATTATGAGGCAAGCTCCTATGAATTTCCATGTATGAATTTTTATGTGAAAAGTTCACTCAGGTAAACACCTAGAAGCAGGATTACCATGTTTTTGCTTTATAAGGAACTGCCAAACACTTCCCGTGGCATTCACACTAGCAGTGAATAAGAGTTCCTATTTTTCCATTCCCTTGACAGCATTTGATATTGTCAGTTATTTTTGCAATTCTAATAGATGTGCTGTAGCATCTTAGTGTGGTTTTCGTTTGCATTGCCCTACTGGCAAAGGACGTGGAGTATTTTTTTCACATCCTTACTTGCCATTCATATATTTTCTTTGGTGAAGTGTCTGTTCAGATCCCTTGCCCATTTTTTTTATGGAATCATTTGTCTCATTATTATTTTGAATTTTAAGAAGTCTTCATAAATTGTGGGTATAAGTCTCATGGAAGATATGTGTTTTGCAAATATTTCTGCCCAGTCTGTGTCTTATCTTTTCAATCTTTTCACAACCTTTTTACAGAGCAAAACTTTTTCATTCTGATAAAGTCTAATTTATGTTTTTTTTTCTTATGGAGCATACTTTTTGTGTTGTATCTTACAACTCATGCCAACCAAAAGCCATGCAATTTTCTTACATGGAAATGAGATTCATGTATCTTTATAACTGTGAAAAATGCGTACTAGAGTACCTATATTTGGGCTGTCCTGAGAACCGAGTTGTTATGTGTCTAGCCCATCCAGGTCAGGGTGATCAACTATTCTAGAATTTTTAATGGAAAAAAAGTCTCCAACAGTATTTGTATTACAAATTGCTATATCTGACATTCTGGTTGTTGATTTAACACATTTGTTGGGGTGCCTGAGTGGCTCAGTGGGTTAAGCCTTTGACTTTGGTTCAGGTCCTGGAATTGAGCCCAGCATTGGGCTCCTCACTCAGCAGGGAATCTGCTTGTCTTTATCTTTCTCCTTCTGCCCCTATCCCTGGCTGGTGTCCTCTCTCTCTCTCAAGTGAATAAATACAATCTTTAAAAAAATAAAAAAATAAAATGTATTTGTTACTTTTCCATTGCTTTTAGAAGTAATTTGTAGCACTTAAATGAGAGTGGTGATCATTTAGGGGATAACTAGTGGAGCTGTGCAGAATTTGACAGATTTATCTTTTTATAGTGTTGCTAATACTTCTTATTTCCATTACTTAATGAATTCAGTAGTAGCCACCTGTTAAAGAACAAAAATTCAGCTGAGTAAATTTGAGGATCTAATTGGCTTTATTAATCTATTCATGAACTCAAGCAGCATCCCATCTAGCTAGTAGAAGGGACCTCCAAGGAATTGTGCAATATAGAAAGTTTTCTTATAGGAAGGAGGGTGGGACAAGAAAGTTATTAACAAAAGAAAAAAAAAAAGGATTGTTCCAGATAAGGTCACCTACCTTTAGGTGGAAGACCAGGGTTACCCCATTTTCCTTTGGAGGATGAATGAGCCCCTGTGACAGATTGCTTCATTGATGCTTATCACAAAATTCCTGATTACATGTTAAGACAACTTTTCTGTGCTAGGTTGAAATTGTAATTAGGCTAGGTGTTAAGCCCCACTTTGGTGACTTGGCCTGGCCCAAGTGATATCATTTTGGGCCTCTGTTTTTTTTTTTTTTTTTTTTTTTTAACTAGAGAAATTATTGCTTAGTAATATCCACATAGTAGAATCTATATTTATTAGCCTCTTCAATTTATTATTATTCTTAGAGAGGCTTTTTTTTTTTTTTTCCCAGTGTGATATTTTTGTTTAGTTCCCTCTACATAATCCTCAACTTAGCCTTGAATAAGTACTTGAAAAACTTTTTGGGATACAATTGTATTGATACTGGTTTTTGAAATAAGAGCCATCTTGGGATTGGTGTGGAAGTTTGAGAGAACCTACCACTATTTATTTTTTTTTAATATTTTATTTATTTATTCATGAGACACACACACACACACACACACACACATACACAGAGAAGCAGAGACACAGACAGAGGAGAAGCAGGCTCCATGCAGGAAGCCTGATGTGAGACTTGATCCCGGGACTCCAGGATCACGCCCTGGGCTGAAAGCAGGTGCCAAACCGCTGAGCCACCCGGGGATCCCCATAGCTATTTAATTATAATCAACTAATTGTCTATCTACCTCCTCCATTTGAACACTCTGAGATCATGTTTAGTTGTTTTATAATATTAAGAGAACATTTGGCATAGTATGAGTTTTACAAATATTTGTTACATTTAATTTGAACTTCAGATGTATATGATACATGCTCTCAGGATTATGTTATAAATGGCTCTGGAGTGTATTAGGAACATTCCACAGAGAAAAGAAGCAGTATGACTACTGTTATTCTACTTTTTTAGCCTCTTGAATTAAATAGGGCTAAAAACCTGATAATTCTTATTAATCAGAGCTTTATTAAGGAATTATGTTAAAGTGCTTGAGATCTTAAAAAAAAAAAATTCCCCGTTTTATGAGGATGCTAGTTCTATTAAATCAGAGTCCACCCTGGTGACCTCATTTTAACTTGATTACCTATTTAAAGACCCCGTCTCCAAATAATGTAGCATCCCGAAATACTAAAGGTTAGTATATCCAACATATATTTTTGGAGGAACACAATTCAACCCATAATAGTCTGCCTTCTAACCCCCTCGAAAATCATGAACATCCTATGTGAAAATATATTCACTATCCTAAAATCTCCAAAAATATTAATCATTCTAGCATTAACTGTCCAAAATCTCACCTAAACCTTATCAACTCAAGATCCTAAATCTCATAACTGAAATCAATCGGGGTAAGATTCATCCTGGAGCAAAATGTATCTCCAACTGCAAACTTGTATCCTAGACAGGTTATTTCCTCCCCAAATGCAAAAGTGAGATAGGAATAGTATATACATTCCCATTCCAAAAGGGAAAAATTAAAAGGAAAAAAAAGGTCATGGTTCCCAACGAAGTCTGAAACCTAGCAGGGTAAACTGCATTAGATTTTAAGGCTTGGGAATGCTCCTTGTTGGCTTGATGCTCTGTCCTAGAGTCACACTGGTGTCATGGTCCTATCTGGTGGAACTGATGATGTGGCGCTGCCCTTGTGGGTCATTCTCCCCTTTTCTTGAAGGATAACACAGGTTCACAGTGTTCGCAGATCATAATACTAGCCCATTTCTTGTCTGGAGCATCCCAGGAGTCTAATAGGCTTCCTTCACTTCATCTGGTTTCTGTCCTCTTTGATCCACATTGTCAGCATTTCTGTTAAGATTGTTGACTAGATCTGCAAATCACACACCTAATCTGTTTAACAAAAGATTGTCTAACCATATGCGTGGTGTTCACTCCAGAATATGCTTTCTCTTTCTTTGCAATATAGATAGGCTGAGAATTTTTCAAATCTTCAAGTTCTGGCTTCCTTTTGCTTAATTCCTTCTTCAGTTATGTACCTTCTCTCACATTTTACTATAAACAAGAAGAAGCCAGGCCACACCTTCAATACTTTGCTTATGAATCTCCAAATATCAAAGTATATCACTTACAAGTTTACTTTCCACAAAACAGTAGACAACTACTCAGCTAAGGTCTCTGCCACTTTATAACAGGGATCATTTTTCTGCTAGTTTCCAATAACATTGCCTATTTCCATCTGAGACCTCATCAGAAGCATCATTAACATTCATATTCCTAACAACATTGTCTTCAAGGCAATGTAGACTTTTTCCTGTTCTGAAATCTCTATTAGGCAGTGTTCTCCATAGAAAGTGAACCAATAAGTCATACATACACACACACACACACACACACACACACACACACACACGAGAAAGAGAGAGAGAGAGAGAGAGAGAGAGAGACACAGCGAGAGACTAAGATACTGATTTATTTAAAAGTTTATTTTAAAAGTGGTAATGTGGCCAGCAAGTTCAAAATCCATACAGTAAACTGACAGGAAGGAAGTTCAAATAATGTTGATGTTGATGTTGTAGTTTTTAGATCAAAGTTTGCAGTCCAGGCCAACTGGAAACTCAGGCAGTGTTTCTATGTTGAAGTCTTAGGGACAAATTCTTTCTTCTTTGAGAAACTTCAGTCTTTGTTCTTCAGGCCTTTAGCTGATTGGATGAGGCCCACTCACATTACAGAGGTAGTCTGCTTTACTTAAAGTCTACTTTGAGATATAAAATTTTAATCACATCTGAAATATCACTATGGCAACATTAAGACTGGTGTTTGACTACACAACCACGCACCATGGCTCAGCTACATTGATGCAAACTATTAGCCACACACTCCAATAGCATGGAGTTGGAACTGACTTTGTAATAGGCAAAGGCCAAATCCTGCTATAAAATAAGTTGTAGGATGGGAACAGAGATTGCCTGTGGGGAAGAGCCACAACTAAATTACTCACAGACAGATGAAGTCTTGTTTCTCCTTTAGTTGAATAGTTTAGAGCAGAACAGTAGAAATAGCATTGTTGATTCTCTTCCTTTTCCTTAAGTTTCAGACTCTGAAAATGAAATGAGTAGTATTTCTCTTGTTGATTAAGTGTAACAAGATAGTTGTACAATACCTGCCATAAAGTTATTAGTAAGAACTTATAGACGAGTAATTAAATATTTAGTAGGATTCAAGTCTACCTGTGTATTCCGTATACGTGCTTGTTGTGAAATAATAGAGTATAGAGATAGTATTCCTCATCTCCAGATCCTGCACAGAGCTCCTAACACCCTTATAATTTTCTAAGAGAGAAGAGCACTAGGAGCACTGTTTGTTCTACTATTAGTCTTTGGCCCTGGTTTCTGACACTAAATCTCTTGGAATTTTCTGTGTATGAGTGTCTTTGGGCCTGATGAAATGACTCTTAGTGGGCTTCTGGATGGGGGCTGGTCAGAAGAAAGACCAAGCCATGATTAGAAGCTTGAAATTTTCAGTTCCCCTCTTTATATATATACAAAACTTATTTTTCTTTTTGAGAGAGACAGGGAGTATATGATGTGCCTGCATGTGTGTGAGGCAGGGAGGGGCAGAAGGATAGGGAGAGAGAGAATAAGCCGGCTCCATGCCCAGCCCAAAGCCTGACTCAGGGTTTGATCTCATGATTCTAAGATCATGACCTGAGCTGAAATTAAGACTTATCCACCCAGTTGCCCTCCCCTGCCAACTCTCCATTCCTTAGAGAAAGAAGAAGGGCTGAGAATTGAGTCAATCATTGATCATGTCTACCTAAAGGAACCTCCATAAAAATCCTAATAGTATGAGGATTCAGAGAGCTGATTGGTGAACACAGCCTCATACTGGAATGGTGACATACCTCAACTCCATGGGGACAGAAGCTCCTATGCATGGGATCCTCCCAGATTTTGCCCTACATATTTTGTCATCTGGCTGTTCATTTGTATCCCTTATAATATTCTTTAATAAACTGGAAATGTAACAACCAAACTCCTTCTCCCCAATGTGGAGCAAAGCCAATAACTGAGACATCAGTTTTGTGCAAGGCAAGTTTATTCAAGAGGCAGCCAAAGGAGGAGACAGGAGGACAAACCTCAAATTTGCCTCTCTGAAGGGAGAGAGAACAAGTTTTTATGATAGAGGTTGATATTACAAACATATTGAAAAGGGTAGAGAAATCTCTCACTATTCATGAGGAAAGATGGAGCATGCACATTGAGCAAGCATGTATGTAACATACATCCCCTGTTCACTTTGGGGTGGAGACAACATCAGAAGGAGGCAAATTCAGCACTGACATCAGGAGGTTATTTTAGGATAAGGGGAAGGGGCTGTGCATGCATCTCAAGAGCTAATATCAACTGGATGGGGTCTTGAGTTCATTATCTTGGGTAAGAAATGCAGGGCCTTCCTTATTCATAGATTAAAACCTTATCAGTTGACCTTGAGTCCAGGTTTCTGCAGACAGCTAGTGAGTTTGTTAGTGGGGTCTGAAAAGATATAATAGCGGATTAGGGGGAAATAGTTCTCTGAAAAACAAGCTTTAAACTTTCTGCTAGTTTCAATCTTACTAACCCTATGGGGAATAGTTTTTTCTTTTTTTTTAAGATTTTATTTATTTGAGAGAGAGAGCACAAGATAGCACAAGTGGGAAGTGGGGGTGGTCAGAGAGAGAGGGAGGAGCAGACTCCCCACTGAGCAGGGAGCCTGATGTGGGGCTCTGTCCCAGGACCCCAGGATCATGACCTGAGCCAAAGGTAGACACTTAGAAGACTGAGCCACCTAGGCACATGTCAATAACGTGTTTCCCTGAGTTCTGTGAGCTACTATGGCAAAATAATCACACCCGAGGAGAAAGTCATAGGAACCTCCAATTTGTAGCCAAGTCAGGCAGAAATTGTGGGTAACATGAGGATCTACTACTTAGCAATTGGCCTCTGAAGTTGGGGGGGAGTCTCATGGGACTGAGCCCTGAACCTATGGAATCTGATGTGATATCTTGGTAGATAGTGTCAGAATTGAATTAAATTATAAGACACCCAGCTAGTGTCATAGAATTGTTTGATGGGGAAAGCCTGACACACCTAGTGTCTGAAGTGTTATGAATGTGATGGTAGTAAAGGAAAATAGAAGGAAGACTATTGGGCTTTTCTAACTCTAACTTGTTGAATGTTATTTGTTAGTTAAAATTAATGACTAAAAGAGCAGAGTTAAGAATTGATGAGTAAAGCAGTGGAATAACCCCAGAGAGTTGAATTATTTTTATCTTGGTGT
This sequence comes from Canis aureus, assembly GCF_053574225.1. Classification (NCBI taxonomy): domain Eukaryota; kingdom Metazoa; phylum Chordata; class Mammalia; order Carnivora; family Canidae; genus Canis; species Canis aureus. The sequence goes on along the minus strand of NC_135614.1, from coordinate 67,221,063 downwards.
AAAATGTATAGTAGAGATTAACTTTAGGTAATTACGATAATTTGCTTTTTAGTAATTGAGTGAACAAATCATTGGCTTCACATATGGGAAGACTCAGCTGTTTAGATGATGGTGTTGTAGCTCAGAATCCTTGTTCATCAGAAAGCATTTGAAATGAAGTTTCTAGAGATATGATATTATAAATAAAACATAAAATTAATGACAAATATTATACTCAGAGCTTGGTATATGTCAGAGATCTTGGCATTTTCTTATCATTGGGTTTCTAGAAATGACATTATATAATTGACTTCTTTCATATATAAGAGCGTTCCTGTCCTAACACTTAAATTTCTCTGCAGATAGATATTCTAGTTAAAATGCCCAGGGGCTAGTACAAAATGGAATGCTTGTAAATAACCAGCCTATTGAGATTTTTTTTAAATTAAAAGAACATATTTGTAGAAAAACTAATGGAAATTTAATCAAAGTGTTGACATGCTGCCAAATACATTAGTGAAAAATAGTCATCACACAATAAAAATTTAAAAATAACCACTATCAATCAAACCAACAATGCTAAACAAATATAAACAATTGGAAAAGAGCAGAACCAGAATTTCTGAAAACAGTACTTCCAAGGCCTGCCTTTCAACAATCTCTGGAATTCATCTGAAATTCCCAAATAGTGCCCTTGCCATGATCATTTCAGACACTATTTTCTGGAGGATTATATTGATACTAGTTGAAAATTTTGCCTAGGGAATAGACTGAGAGCTACAGGCTAAGCTCAGGTGTTCACAGATTATTGTTTCTGCTGTATCTTGGACTCTGTTTCTGAGGGCCGAAGCCTAGGGATCATCTTCATTCCTCTCTTTCCCTTCCCTCATACCCTGAATTCAACCCACCAGTGAGTCCTGTCACTCTCGCTTTTAAAATCTATCTCAAATTAGATTCCCTCTCTCGACTTCCCCTCTGTCACTCTATCCTGAGCAACCGAGCAGGCCACCATCATCTGTCATATGGTTTATAGCAATCACCATCCAACTGGCCTCTCAGTCTCTCAGATTCTATTTTTAACCCCTCACGTCTATTCTTCAGACAGCAACCAGCGATCCTTTGCAAATCAAATCATGTTTCTCTCTGGTACAAAATCCCTTGATGGTTTCTTAGTACATGCATAATAAAATGTAGCATTCCTACTGTGGCTTATAAAGATCTGCTTGATTTGGCCCCTTTTCTTGCTCGCATGATACTCTCCCAATCCAGTTCACTCTGATTCAGATGCTTAGACATTTGTGCCATCTCTTAAAGAAGCCCAAATTCTCCTTTTTAACTTTTAAACTTTTATGCTCCTACTATTCCCTCTGCTCTCTCTCTCTGATTTTCAGGATTTTTCCTTCAAGTCTGCTGGCCTGATCCTCATTTTCTCACATTCTTGCTTTAACCCATGGCTTTTCTTTTATAGCACTTGTCACCATGTGTGTTTCTACCAGTAGACAATAAGGTCCCCATAAAGTGTTAGGTTTTTGTTGTTGTTCATTGCTGTATCCCAACACCACAGTACTTGGCAATGTCTATGGAATAAATGAATGAAGACTGAATACATTTCTATGGAAAACCTTCGTGAAAGGAAGGGATTATTGGTTCAGAGAGTCAAGTACAAGATTAAGATTAAAAAAATAAGAAGTAGAAATCATCTAAATTGTGCTACCAGCCCATGTTAAGCATCTCTTTCCCCAAAATTCTGTGTATATTAATGGGAAATAAGAGTAGCTTTAATCACTCTTTTTTTTTTTTTTTTAACTATCAGTTGTGAGATTTTTGCTTAAAATGTATGTTCCAATATAATGGAAACTGTGTGTGTGTGTTTAATTTGGTCAGAAATGATCACTTGCAGGTGTGGAGATGTGACCTAAACAATGATCCAGGACTAGCCATTCAGATTTTTCTTTTCTGGAATTTAAAAGTGAGTGTAAAGAAATCGAAGTTCTCATCTATCTCTTATGTTCTTCCCAACCTGGGTGATGGAAATCTCAAGCTGTCTTTGGCCAGATTCTTCTCTACTTGGAGAAAACTTAATTATACCAAGAGAAATCAAAGCAAATTTACAAGGAAGTAGGATGGGGCAGTTTGGAGACAGGGAAGGAAAGGTGAACCAGGTGCTGCAATGAGTTCTGGTGTCTGGATCTGCCTGAGGGCCAGCCTCACCACCTCAGTCCCTCCTCAGTCAGTGAGATAATTAATCCTCTTTATTTAAAAAAAAATTATTTAAAGTCAATTAATTAACATATTATATGTTATTGGTTTCAGAGGTAGAGGTCAATGATTCATCAGTCTTATGTAACATCCACTGCTCATTATATCACATGCCCTCCTGAATGTCCATCACCCAGTTACCCCATCCCCTCAACCTCCTCTCCAGCAACCCTCAGTTTGTTTCCTATGATTGAGATTCTTTTATGGTTTGTCTCCCCCTCTGATTTTAACTTGTTTTATTTTTAAGAAACTTCCAACTTACAATTTACTTTTGTTTACATGTATTTCTTATTAAAGAAAGTTCAGACTGATATAGATTACTTTTTTAGTTTAAACAAATTTATTTTGGCAATATAATTAGATAATAATTAATCATTTTTAAATCAACTTTTGATGAAATAAATATGTTACAGGAGGGCCATGTGTTTTCTTGAAAGCCAAGTATTTATTTTAAATATTAAAAAATAAGAAAATAATGATAAAAATCTTCAACAAAATAGGTTTATAGGGAACATACATAATAAGAGCCATCTATGAAAAACCCACAGTTAACATCATCCTTAATGGGGAAAACTGAGAGCTTTGCCCATAAGATCAGTAACAAGACAAGGAGGCCCACTCTTACCACTTTTATTCAACATAGTACTGGAAGTCCTAGCCACAGCAACCAGACAACAAAGAGAAATAAAAGGAACTGAAATCAGTATGAAAGAAGTAAAACTTTCACTATGTGCTGATAACGTGATAGTGTATGTATAAAATCCTAAAGATACCACCCCAAAACTACTAGAACTGGTGAAGGAATTCAATAAAGTTGCAAGATATAAAATCAATGTACAGAAATCTGTTGCATTTCTATACACCAATAAAGAAGCAGCAGAAAGAGAAATTTTTTTTTAAATTTTTTATTTATTCATGATAGACATAGAGAGAGAGAGAGAGAGGCAGAGACACAGGCAGAAGGAGAAGCAGGCTCCATGCTGGGAGCCTGATGTGGGACTCGATCCCAGGACTCCAGGATCGCGTCCTGGGCCAAAGGCAGGTGCTAAACCGCTGAGCCACCCAGGGATCCTCCAGAAAGAGAAATTAAGAAAACAATCCTATTTATAATTGCACCCAAATTAATGAGTTACATAGGAATAAACCTAACTAAAGAGGTGAAAGACCTGTACTTTGAAAACTATAAAAAGCTAATGAAAGAAATTCAAAACAACACAAATAAATGGAAAGAGATTCAACCCTCATGGATGGAAGAACAAATATTGTTAAAATGTCTATACTACCCAAAGCAATCTACATATTTATTTTTATTAATTTTTTTAGATTTTATTCATTTATTCATGACAGACACAGAGAAAGGGAGAGAGAGAGAGAGAAAGAGAGGCAGAGACACAGGCAGAGGGAGAAGCAGGCTCCATGCAGGGAGCCTGACATGGGACTTGATCCTGGGTCCCCAGGATCAGGCTGTGGGCCGAAGGCTGTGCTAAACTGCTGAGCTACCTAGGCTGCCCACAATCTACACATTTAATGCACTCTCTATCAAAATGCCAACAACCTTTTTCACAGAACTAGAACAAACAGTCCTAAAATTTGTATGGAACCCCAAAAGGCCTCAGATAGCCAAAGCAATCTTGAAAAAGAAAGCAAAACTGGAAGCATCACAATTGTGGACTTCAAGTTATATTACAAAGCTGTAGTAATCCAAACAGTACGGCACTGGCACAAAAATAGACACATAGATCGATAGAACAGAATAGAAAAATCCAGAAATAAACTCACATTATATGATCAATTAATCTTCAACAAAGCAGGAAAATATACAATGAGAAAAAGTCTCTTCAATAAATCGTGTTGGGAAAACTGAACATTAACATGCAAAAGAATGAAACTGGACCACTTACACCATACACGAAAATAAATTCAAAATGGATTAAAGATTTAGATATAAGATCTGAGTCCATAAACTCCTGGAACAGAACACAGGCAGTAACTTCTTTGACATTAGCCATAGCAATTTCTTTCTAGATATGTCTCCTGAGGCAAGGGAAACAAAAGCAAAAATAAACTATTGGGACTGCATCAAAATAAAAACTCTGCACACAAAGGAAATAATCAACAAAACTAAAAGGGAATCTACAGAATGGGAGAAGATATTTGCAAATGACATATCTGATAAAAGTCTAATATCCAAAATATATAAAGAACTTATAAAACTCAACACCCAAGAAATAACCTGAGTAAATTTTCTCCAAACAGAGGAGAAGTTGGCCAACGGCAGCTTGAGGTTTCCTTCACCCAAGCTGGGAAGAACATAAGAAAAAGGTTCAATTGAAGAAAAATTGAAGAAAAACTTTAATTAAAAAAATTTACAAGTATCTGATTTAAAAAATGAGCAGAAGGCATGAAGAGACATTTCTCCAAAAAGACATCTAGATGACCAATAAACACATGAAAAAATGCTCATTGTCACTTATCATCAAGGGAATGCAAATTAAAACTATAATGAGCTATCACCTCACACCTGTCAGAATGGCTAAAATAAAAAACACAAGAAACAACAGGTGTTGGCAAAGATGTGGAGAAAAAGGAACACTGTGCATTCTTGGTGGGAATATAAACTGGTGCAGCCACTGGGGAAAACATTATGAAAGTTCCTCAAGAAGTTAAAAATAGAACTATTCAGTAATTACACCACTGAGTATTTACCCAAATACAAAAACACTAATTCAAAGGGATACATGCACACCTATGTTTATAGCAGCGTTATTTACAACAGCTAAGATAAGGAAGCAAAGTGTCATCAATGGATGGATGCATAAAGAAGATGTGAGATATATATGCTATATTTATATTTTTATATTATATAATATTTATATAATATATGTTATAATATATAATATCCAGATACATATGGAATATTATTCGGCCATAATAAATTTTCAAAAAGAATGAAATCTTGCCATTTGCAATGACATGGATGGAGCTAGAGAGTATAATGCTAAGTGAATTAAGTCTGTCAGAGAAAGAGGAATACCATATGATTTCACTCATGTGGAATTTAAGGAACAAACAGGCAAGGGGAAAAAATAAGAGTCAAAGCAAGAAACAGACTTTTAATTACAGAGGATAAACTGATGGTTACTAGAGGGGAAGGTGAGTGGAGAGACAGATGAAATAGGTGATGGGGATTAAGGAGTGCATTTGTGATGAGCACAGGGTGATGTACAGAACTGTTGAATAACTATATTGTACACCTGAAATGTGTGTAACAGAAATTAAGATAATAACTTAAGAAAATGTTTACATTTTTTTAAATTAGAAAAAAGAAATAATAGATTTCTTTTTATGCTAGTTTAGATAGCCATGTATATTCTTTGTATTCTTAATGGGCTTTTTCCTCTTTTTTTCAGTGGATTGTATTTAACAAGAATTACACGTTTTTGGGCAGCCCGGGTGGCTCAGTGGTTTAGCGCTGCCTTCAGCCCAGGGTGTGATCCTGGAGACCTAGGATCAAGTCCCATGTCGGGCTCCCTATATGGAGCCTGCTTCTCCCTCTGCCTGTGTCTCTGCTTCTCTCTCTGTGTGTGTCTCTCATGAATAAATAAATAAAATCTTAAAAAAAAAAAGAATAGCATGTTTTCTGAATGGAATATGCTGGTTCTTCAACCTTGGTGTATACGCTATAGTCTCTCTAGGGCTTTGTATAATGTATATAATGTATATTCTTGAGTCTAACCACTACATGGATCCTAGAAATACTTTAAAGTCTAACAAGCGATTCTGATATGACTGATTTAAGGAACCCATTAAGAAGAGACAAAAACTAGAATATTTCCTGATACTATGTAGGAAAATAGTGAATTGAAAGAAGAAACTTGTTTTTCTTCTTAGAAGAAAGAGTCAGAATCTAAGGAATTCAAGTAATTAGTGAAAAGAGCAGTATAATTAGAAGTAAAATGAAAAATAGTCCATCCTGTTAATTACTGGTCATATATCGTGAAAATAGCCTGGCTGGAGAAATTTCTGGGCTTTTAAGTCAGAAAGCCTTTCATTTAAATTTTAGTTCTCTCAACAGCTATGCCCTTACTAAATATTTCTGAGGCTGAATTTTTGCTTATACAAAATGGAAATAATGTTAATCACAAAGTTGATATCAAGTGGGAATTAAATAAAGTGTATGCAATGGTTTTGATTCATTTGTTCATTCAATAAATATTAGTTGGAACATTAGTTAAGAAGTCTCTTTAGTTGAAAGCATGGAAAAGTTTTAAATCCTGGAAACATTTAATTACTGTAACAAGGCAGAGAAGTTAAGAGTTTGTGCTTTAAAAAAAAATCTTTGCCAGAGCCATAGATGAAAATGTGCTTTCTGTGAACTTATCAAAGTCACTCATCTCCCACCCCTCAGCTCTTCTTTCCTCTCTATAATTAACCATTTTGTGGATCTTTCCAGGTCTTTTTTATTTTGGTTATGATTTTATAGTTAGTCTACCAAACCTAGAAATCAGAACTTTTTTTTCCCCAATTGGAATAATTTTACTTCAGTGACAAGCAGAGGCTTAAAGACAGCTGTTTACTATCTCTCAGATCCAATCCAGAGATGAGACACGAACTCCAAAGGAAACCCAGCTCTTTTAAATATAAGGTCTTCAGTAATGTCCAAGGGCACAAACTGCAGTTTTCCTAATGTATATTCTTATAAAGCATTTTTCCCAGAAGCCCTCAGGAAACCTCCCCTTTTGTCTTATTGGCTGGGTTAAAATTCATGGTATGACTAAACAAATTACTTGCAAGAAGAATAGAATTACTATAATTGAGTTAGACAACTGACATTCATCCTCATATTCCCTGCAAACAGAGGGAGGTTAAACATGACCAAGTCAAAGTCTCTACAGTGAGAAAGAACATAGGTAAAGGATGGATGTTGTGTTGGCAACCTTCAGGATCTGCCAGAAAGGCAAATTGAATGGAAACTGTGTTTCATAATGACAATGAGTGTGTTGTTAGGAAAAAAAAAAAAAAAGATCAATGTTTCTAGTCATCCTTCAAATGTCAGTTTACCTTTTGCTTCCTCCAGGAAGCATTTTCTTGACTTCCTGAATTAGGTCAGGTTCTTATTTTACATCATCAGAGGACCACTGGTAACTTCAGAGCTAGCTAGTGCAAATTACCACTATGTGATTCTTTCTCTCATGAGATCATGGATGATTACTACCTAGACTATAAAATTTATGGCAGCAGAAACAAGGGTTATTTTACTCGCTTTGATAGTCTTCATGCTATACAGTGCCTGACACATATTAGGTACATAAAACTTTTATGTAGAATAAATGAGTTGAAAGAAGGGTAGTTTTTTACCGATACTGAAATCATACAGTACAGTGAAGGGATAGAAATAGGGGATAGAAAAATTAAATAGATGATAAGACAAACTTTGAAAGTTGACATATGCAGAAACTGCCTAGACATTAAGAATTTAAACATGCTCTCAGGCAGGGAAGTGTTTTGAGTTTCTTAGTGCTCTTCTTAAAAAAACAAAACAAACCTTAGGAAGTGCAGGCACTGACTCTGTGACATGAATATTTTAACACTTAAAAGCCTCCTTAGTTGTTGGCCTCAATCTACCTCTGCTCAGTGTGTGTGTATGTGTGTGTGTGTGTGTGTGTGTGTGTGTGTGTTTGTAAGTGGGAGGCCTCATTTCTCTCATATAGAGTTCTGTTTTAAATTCAGAAAAATTAAAATTAAAATTAAGAAAAATTAAGAAGTTAAAACATATATTAATAGAACATTAATTTTTAGTAGAGCCTAGAAATAGCCCAGAATATAAGGTCTCGAGTTGGAAATGAGAGAGAAAGAGAGAGAGGGAGAGAGATGGAGGAAAGGAGTGATGGGGAGAGGGAGAGAGAAAGACATGCAGAAGAATTTATGTGCTATTTTATTTAAAGATTCTACAGAGGGAAGGGAATTCTTCCAGAGGATGGACACACTCCATCTGTTTAGTCTTAGAAGGAGTCTCTAAGTTCTGTCACACTGTCACTAACCCTGCTTCTAGCCATCCTGGTTGTGTGAGATTGATGGCAGAGAAACCGAGGAATAGGAAATCAAGAAGAGAACAGCCCTATCAATCTCTCTAGACAGGTGCTTCTGAAATACAGCAGCCTTGAAAGGCCATGATGTATGAATTGATCTTTTTGGAATCTTCCTGCCACAAGAAAAATCCATGAGTGTTTCTAGATAAAGAATGATAAAATCCTCATACCATGGTGTTCTGAAACTTTGTTATAGTCCATAGAATTAAATTCTGGTTCTTATACTTTTTGTGACCTATATATCCATGTAGCTGAGGTGTCTCTTTGTGTTCTCTTATGGATGATAACTACCAATTTTTCCCCAATGTTCTCATCCTTTGAGATATCATTGTATGTGTTCAGCAGATATATGTATAGAGTATATTATCAAAAACCACTGTGACATGGTAAAATGAATAAAGCAAACAGCATTTGTGCCAAAGGAAGCATTATTTCAACAGTACCTATCATCCTTTTTCAAAGTCACGGGTAGGCTTTTCAATCAGTTGGCTGTTGGTGCCAAAATAATTTCCAGTGAATATAGAAATTTCTTGAATATTTAGCTTAGGACAACTAATTGTATCAAGCCAGAATTATTTCCAAGGAAGAATAAAAATGAGAAGCTTTCTTGACAATAAGTGATATTCTTTCTCAGCCTTTACCAAATGCTGAACTTGTTCTAGTTCTTTAGTGATTCAGGGTTAGCTATTCAACTTTATAATGTAAAAATAGAGTCAATTTTGACTGGTGGCAGCACTTTTAAAGGCTCTCATCAAGTTGCTAAAGAATATGAAGGTCAGAGGAAGTTGGGATCCTCAGGACTGATATAAGTATATTTAAATGCTGATGGATGTATATCTTGAAATTGCTGACTTTTTTATGGACTATGTATAGTTATAAGGCTTCATGAAAAATGTTCTTGACTTCTTGAGAAAACTCTTTCTGACTTTATAAAACATGAGCTGTTTTTTTTTCCAGGAATTAGTATATGGAGGGCCCCTCTCATCACTTTCCTTCATGAAACATTTTCCCAATGTCTCTTTATTTTCTCCTATTAGGTGTATGTGAACAGAAGTGGATACTCCTGATAGTAAACCCAGAGCATTCTGAGTACGAAGCAATAAAAATCCAAACCTCTCACTGTGGCTGAGACAATTGCCATGTTGATTGCAATCAATGGATTACAGCATGATCTTTCTTGTTTCTTCATCTTTCTGGTAGACAGAAAACTTGTGATCAACTATTATCACATAACAAGAAAAAACACTTAAAATTATATCACAAGATTCTTGTCTTGAAATTGAGCTTAATTTAAAATATGTATGAGGTGTTTTATTCTAACTAAATTTATGATATATGACATAAAGTGATTAAAAATTAAACATTTCATAAGATGTGAATGGTAGAGGTTATGTAAATGATAGAACTAATGTGGATATTTGTTTTATTTCTGCCTTAATCAAATTGACACAATCAAGCAAAAGTTCATCCAGATTAGATTTCAATGCTTTAAAGAAAGTCATTCAGTTGAAACTAATTTTCTTATCCCTTGTCTCTTCTGTGTGCTGTCTGATTAATTTATAGTCAAAGCCAAGGGGTGGAAATGCATTACCACAATGCATTTGTTTCTCCTAGAGGTTACTTATTTCCTTGGGAAGTTTATTTCAAGTGCATTGTCGATGTAGAGAAATTATGTAAAATCACTGATGTGGGACCTAAATGAAGATTTCATAAAAACAGAGCTTATAGAATAATCATTTAAGAATATGTTCCAAAAACTTAACAAACAGTAATACAATGAAAAGAACACTAACATTATCAGAAAAAAAAAAAGGCTGCAAAGAGGTTTCTTTGATCAAGACAGTTTAAATGTGTGACTGTTTTGTATCTTAGGTAACTTATTATTTTCTGTCTGAATTTCATCTTCTCCCTTCCATCTCTTTAATATACTGCCCTGTAAGTTCTAGTCAAATACTTATACAATTTTTTTTAGTATGTAAAGAAATAGAGGGCAAAAAAGCAAGCAACAAAACAAGACAAGCCCAAACTGATACTCAAATTGGCTAAACAATGTAGGTAAACAGAAAACATTTTTTTTTATGAAGACCTGAAAATCTATACAAATTCTGTACATTAAACAAGAAAGGCTAAAGTATATCTAAGTAACTGCAGAATAAAACAAATAATAAGTGATATTTTTAACATGCTGAATGAAGATGCTATGTTCTTCTAATATTATTTAGTATCTCTAGATTTCTTTTTAACAAATCAACAGTCAACACTAGGGGTTGTCAAGCTATAACTTGTGGGTTGGCTGCCTGTTTTTTTATAAGTAAACTTTTATTGGAACACAGCAATACCCATGTGTTTATGTATTGTTTAGACTACTTTTGTGTTATAAGAGCAGAATTGATTAGTTGTGATACTCACAAAGGGTAAATATATACTACATGACTTCACAGAAAAGAGTTTCCCAATCCTGTATATACTAATGAAAATAAGAAAATTTAAGCTATGTTAACATTAAATAATTGAGACAATGTTACTAATAAAAAGAAGATTAGTTATGGAGTCTAAGAGACTATGAGATAAACCTCATAATACAATACAATAATACAATATTGCTTTATATCTCATAATACAATATAATATTGTACACCTCATAATACAATACAATATTATATTGTGTTATGAGGTGTATCTTTCTAAATTTGTATCTTTCTTAGAAAAAGCAGTTTTATTCCAAGAGCACAATGCATATAAAACATTACCTATTTGGATCTAAAAAGGAAAGGAAAGCATTCTAAAAATATATCTGCTTGTTAGAGTAGGTTCACTGCTATATCAAACAATTTTAAAGTTTAAGTGGCATACCACACTATTACTATTTTTAATTTTTTATTCATAAAACAATCCTAAGAGTGTTACTCTTTAAAAAGCTTTTCCAAGATGTTGTCTTCTGCTTAAGACTTTTGGGCTTCTTATATTTTTGTGGTAGCATTTTCTTTTAGGTCCTTGGAGTTTTCTTCATTTCACTTTCTGACAGAGAAAAGGAATGGAGGAATGTGAATGGGAGGGTATTATGGACCATATTTAAAAGTGCAGTCCCGTGGCGCCTAGGTGGCTCAGTTGGTAAGCGTCTGGCTCTTGATCTTGGCCTGGTAATGATCTCAGGGTTGGGAGATGGAGCCCTGCCTAGAGCTCCATGTTCAGCTCCAGTCTTTAGCAAGTGGAGACTGCTTAAGATTCTCTCTTTCCTTCTTTCTCTGCCCTTCCCCTTCCCTCTCATTCCGTTAAAAAAAAAAAAAAAAAAGAAAAAAAAAAGTGAAGTCTGTCATTTCCACATTTCCATCCAGATTCCATTGTTCAGAACTTCGCGACCCGGCTTTCATGTAATTGTAAAGGTACCTGGGTTATGTAGTCTGCTGTGTGCTTGACTGGAATACGTTATTAGTTTGATAAAGTGGCTAGTTTCTGTATTAAATGCATGTGCCTACATGTGTGTGCACACATTTTAATAAGGAAGAAGCAGTTGTAATCTCATTCATAAATAGCAGTCAACTGTTATTGCTAGTAAAGTGGCCTAATTTAAGAGTCTGGGGCGATTGTTTAAGCTCATGCATTCGAATTACAGCCAATTTCTTTTTTTTTTAAGATTTTTAAAAAATTTATATATTCATGATAAACAGAGAGAGGGAGAGAGAGAGAGAGGGAGAGAGGCAGAGACACAGGCAGAGGGAGAAGCAGGCTCCATGCAGGGAGCCCGACATGGGACTTGATCCTGGCTCTCCAGGATCATACCCTGGGCCCAAGGCAGGCACTAAACCGCTGAGTCACTCAGGGATCCCTCACTTTTTTCTTTTTTGCCAATTCTTTGCAGAAGTTACTTTTCTTTTAAATTTAGAGTTTACATTTTTTGACAAATAGCTTATATTTATGCAATAAGAATAGCACCTGGATGTCACAAATAAAAATTAAAAGTGAATATCCTTTAAATATTCTAATAAATTATTAAAAAGACATGAATGTCTCTGTGTAAAGTTAAACAGAAAATATGAAGTTATTATCAATAGCTATAGTCTAGAGAATAGTGCCATCCAAAAGAAATATAATGCAGGTGATATGTATAATTCACAACTTTCTAGAAGTCATATTAAAATATAGAAATAGTGACATTCATTTTAATAATATATTTTATGTAATTCAATGTATCTATAACATTATAGTTTTCAATGTAAAATTATTAAGATATTATTTTTTATGAGTCTTCAAAATCTGGAATATATTTTATGCTTCACATATTTTAGTAGCCATATTTCAAGGACCTAACAACCACATGTGTCTATGGCTACCATATTGGACAGTACTTTCCTATACTATTAACTCTCAAACTTTGGGGAGTCTGACATTTACCTGGGGAAATAATTAAAAATACAGATTTTAGTTTCTCAGTTAAAGTGTATGACTTAGTAGATTGGGATGTGGCCCAAGAATCTACATTTTAACAGATGAGTCTTGTGATTTTCATGAAGGAAATCAGAGGCCTACAACTAATAAAGAGCTGCTTAGAAATCTCTAAGGTCACTTCCACCACCAATATTATAGTTTCTAGGATTTTTCAGAGCTTATAGTCGATTCATTTCAGCTTGCAGTGTTTGTGACAGCATGTCATTTTGCAGAATATTTGTTTAAGAAAGCATATTGAATTTCCAATCTTCAGTGATTTTTTTAAAAAAGCCACAGGGCAGATTAGAGTTAATGATTGGGGCCATCTTGTCCTAGGTCGTACTCCTTCTCCACTGAGTAAAGAGACAGATGAATGGAATGCATTTTTGCAGTGTCACTGAGAAAAATACTCTTTATTGCCAGATATAAGGTGACTTATCCATTTTGATAATCACAGTGAATTTGGGATTTCAGAAAGCAAATTAAACCCGTATGTAGCAGATCTCAGCTTTAAAAAGATGCTTTTCACATATTAAATCATTAGCAACATATGGTTTATTTTTACTGTTATTATCATTCTCTATTGTGAATTTTCCTTAGATCCTCAAGCTCATATGCTTTCCTATAGTCTCTACCAGATGTCTCATTCTGTCTGATACAATACCTGTCTGAAATACAAATGACTGCTACTTTAAAAAGTTCAACATCTCTATAAGTGCAAATGATTTGGATATATTTGAAAAAGTTTTCTAAAGCAGTTTAAAATACCGGGTTTCTTAAAATCTTATGTGTGCATTAGCAGCAGCTTCTGCTTTAGAAATAAATGACAGTTTTTCATTATTTTCCAATTTAAAAGGATTGATTCCACTCACTCATATCTGTGAATCATTCTCTAAAATCAAGAGAACCAAGGGCATCTTAGAGTTTATATCCTTTTTTAAGAGATCTAAAGAATAGAGAAAATACGTTCTTCTCCAAGGTTGCCTCATTTGTTGGCATGAATCCAATTCAATCTTCTCCATGATTAATCATGGTCTAACATATTTCTCCCAGCTATTTTTGTTCCAAAGACATGTACTTTTAAGTGAGGTATAAAATGTTTTTAGCTTTATCAGAAAAGAAGTTGGGAAATATACACTGTGAAGTCAATCTCTGTTGCTTAAGATTTTTCTATGAAATTTCTAGATAATTTTGGGAGAAAAATGGTCTATCTTTCATTTATCCCTTCAAATTACTTAGAGAGTGAATTCTTTTTTGGGAATGTTAATTCCAATAATTTATTAGATCTAATTTTTCATCTGTAAATTGAGCATATTTTAGACGCAGGAGAGTGTCACACATATCACTAGGAATACAATGAAACTTAAGACATGACTCTTATTTCCCAGAAGATTTAAGTTGTATTTGTATACATGCCATTTCATTTATTTCTTGGATAAAACTTTGTAAAGTATGTTATTACTATTATTCCAATGTGGCTAGTTGAGAATCTTAGACTCAGGGTAAGATAGCTCCTATATGTTAAAACTGGGAGTACAAACCCCATATTTTAACCTCAGGTCTGGAACTCTTTCTACTACTTCTGGTGAATATATGGGGAGAGGGCAGAGGCAAAACCAGAATGTACTCAATCTCAATGAACTTTATTTACAATACTTAATCTTAATTCTTCCCATTATGTAATAAATATAATGTCCCAGATGGTTTTCATAAAATAAGAGAAATCTTGTGTTTGAACAGTGATATGGAGAAAATGAGACTGGCAAAGATTATAAAGAGTAGAATCAAGCTAATCATTTATTTCCTTTAAAAAACATGATAAATTACTTATTCTTAGATTCTCGTATAGCCATTTTCTTTTTTTCCGAAAGATATTTAATGTTATATTGTTATGCCATCACATACTGAACAGTGAAAATTAGTATAATTTAGTTCATGTAGAAAGCTATCAAGACCCTTACAGTTAAAAAAAAAAAAAAGAAAGAAACTTAAAGTGACGGGCTTTCCTGGAGTATTGAAAATATCAATTGTTCTATAGTCTGACAAATCAGAGTTAAATGATAGTTAATAACATGTTTTTAATAGAGAAAAGACACAAAGTACTGTACTATCTATTGTATCTTTTCATGTTAGCAAGGAACAATTTCCTGGCTCCTTTGGGCCTCCACCCACCAAAAAAAAAAAAAAAAAAAAAAATATATATATATATATATATATATATATATATATATATATATATTTGAAATGAGATCTAAAAATCAACAACATTAATTAAGCTACCATTGGATTACAGAGGACACCGTTACAGAGAGAAATTTTATATTTGGAAAATACTTTTGAACATTAATGATGGCTCACCGCGTACCAGCATTATCGGTTTGTGCATAGTACAGTCTTACACCACTAGTCTTTCCTCAGCTTCTTTTTGTCAAATAGTTACTCTGAGACTAAAGATAAATAAATTAATAAGGATTGGTCTTTACAGGATAATGACTTGGAGAGTTGACAAAAGGATGTAAGCTCAAGATTAAAATAAGCAGTAACCTAAATTTATTTTTTTCTATTTTTCTCATAATCCCCAACTTTATTACTCTGTACTCTGTACTTTATTACTCTCTGTACTCTGGACAAAAGGTCTTTAAATTTGCTTCTTTCTCTGCTAGAAAAGGTCTCCTCATGCCTTTGTTTGTCCTATAGCTACTTGATTTATCACTTTGCCCTCCATTCCTAACCTCTCTGATCAATTCTCTTGGGTATATCTTTTACAGGTCTATATGCCTCTCCTTAGAAGCATTTAGCATGAGTTTAATTTTCTTCTTGACCATGTGATTCTTTAATTTGTCTCTATTTTCTTTACTAAACACATGCCATTATGAGAGCAAGACTGGTGTCTCTCTGGCTGGCCACTGTCCCCCTCAACATCCACTGAAAGCCCTGGTAAAAACCCAAGATAAGATGGTAGCTCTTGGGGGATGCCTGAGTGGCTCAGCGGTTGAACGTCTGCCTTTGACTCAGGGTGTGATCCTGGAGACCCGGGATCGAGTCCCACATCGGACTCCCTGCATGGAGCTTGCTGCTCCCTCTGCCCACCCCCCTCTCTCTCTGTGTCTTTCATGAATAAATAAAATCTTAAAAAAAAAAGATGGTAGCTCTTTATCCCCTAAATACCCCCTAGTATTTCTCTTCAGTTATTGTTTTGTCATATCCAAAAGCAGTCTTTGTACTGACCCACACTTCTTTTTGTTAGATTTTATTTATTTATTTGACACACACTGAGTACAAGCAGGGGAAGCAGCAAAGAAGAGGGAGAAGCAAGCTCCCCACTGAGTAGGGAGTCCTGTGTGGGGCTTGATCCCAGGACCCCAGGATCATGATCTGAGCCCAAGGCAAACACTTAACCAGCTGAATCATCCTGGCACCCATATAAAATATTTTTGATTAAAAGGATCTAATTTTGTTGTGGTTGATCATTTTAGGGAAGTGGCAAAGGTTAAAGACATAGATTCAAACCTTGTCAGATTTAATGAATGAATAAAAATTCAACTAGAATGTTTTGTAATATTGTTTTCTTATGAAGCATTATCAAATAGTTGACTTAAAAAAAACTAACACTCAGATTAAATAATAAAAACTAAAGCTTTGCTGAAGCAACTGACACTCTCTGGAAACTTTCCAAGATCACCTTTCCCAACAAGCCCCAAGTGGTAAAGACAGTAGTTACCATTCTATGTATTTTTCTATGTATGTATCTATGTATATATTTTTTTCTATGTAGATTCTATATATATCACATATATATGTGACATATAGATCATAAACATACAGTATGGCTTCATATCTTTTAAAATTTTATATATTTATAGATTATTTATATTTCATACATATTTTTCAGCATGATTTTTTCACTCAACATTATAACTTTAGGTTTGTTCATATTTTTTTTACAGCTTTAGTTCATTAATTTTTCTCTGCTGCAGAGAGAAATTTGGGCTATTTTCAATTTTTAGTATTTAATGAAGTGGTTTCTTGGAATGTTCTGGTGAATTCGTTTTTACATAGAGTTTCTCTAGATTATATATTTGGTTGTTGAATGGCTGGGTCACAAGTTTTGTTTAACATTTGGCTGTACTGGTTATGCTGTCAAGTGGTTCTTCAAAGTAGTTGCACCTATTAACATTCCCATATGCAGTAAGTGGATTTATTCTTGCTTCACATCCTGATCCACACTTAGTATGGTCAGATTTTAAAAAAAGTTTTGCCAGACTAGTGCTATGGCTACTGTAGATATTACATCTTAGTAATAGTTGAATGGTAAAAGCAACCATTAGAAGACTACTTACAGTATCCTACAAGTACTCTTTTTTGAAAGTAGAGAAATAATAAATTCAAAGACCCAAAAAATGATTCTCTCCGTGAAAGGACAGTATATATAGGTGAATGGGATGGGAAAGAAAAAATAGGTAGCAGAAAATTGTAATAGTGTTCTACAACTTAGATATGGGTTTGGATTTATGGTTGTTACATGCATAGTAAACAGACAAGTCACATATGTATCAATATACTAAATGTGTTAGTATGTCATGATTACCGAGTTCAAGTAATCCAACTATATGAACACAATGACCAAAACTAAATAGACAAAGACAAAGTTAAATTCATAGATGGAGGTATTTGATAAGAAATCATGTTACATTGTGATTTTATTTTATCCATTTTACTTTTTTATGACTTTATTTATTTATTCATGAGAGACACAGAGAGAGAGGCAGAGACACAGGCAGAGGGAGAAGCAGGCTCCCTACAGGGAGCCTGATGTGGGACTCGATCCCAGAACCCCAGGATCACACCCTGAGCCAAAGGTGGACCCACTGAGGCTGAGCCACCCAGTCCTCCCTTTACATTGTGATTTTAATCAGCATTTTCTTCATTTTCCAATAGTATCAACCACCTTTTAAGTGTATTGGCAATTTTGAGACTTCTGTAAATTACCTGTTGATAAGTTTTTCCCCATTTTTCTATTGAATTAATTATATTTTTCTTTTTGATTTGTAAATTTTAAAATATATTTTGACTATTAATTCTTTGTTGTTCATATGCATACAAATTTCTTCTCTCTTTATTTCAATCATTCAACCAACACATCCTGATTTCCAGTTATGACTCAGGAAAATGCAAGTTTCTAGTACTTGGGATACAGGCATAAACAAAGCAGACATATTTCAAGATTCATGTAACATTTTATTTCAGAAGAAACGAAGGTTAAAAACACATACATGTTTAAGAGAATGACAAGACAAGACACGGACGGGGAGAAAAAAATTCAAAATACTTATCTGATAAAGGATTGTTTTCTAAAATATGCAAAGAACTTTTAAAAGTTAACAACAGCAACAACCCCCCTGAAGCAACCCAATTTCAGAATAGGTGAAATATCTGAACACATACTTCACCAAAGAATCTACCAACAGCATCTACAGATACTCAACTTTTGCGAATTGAAACAATGATACTACTGCACACCTGTTAGAATGGGTAAATCCAAATACTGAGACCATCCAATATCCATAAGAATGGGGAGGAGCAGCCTGGGTGGCTCAGCAGTTTAGTGCTGCCTTCAGCCCAGGTCGTGATCCTGGAGTCCCGGGATCGAGTCCCATGTCAGGCTCCCTGCAGGGAACCTGCTTCTCCCTCTGCCTGTGTCTCTGCCTCTGTCTCTCTCTGTGTCTCTCATGAATAAATAAATAAATAAATAAAATCTTTTTTAAAAAAATGGGGAGCAACAGGAACTCTCATTCATTGCTGGTGGGAATATAAAATGATAAAACCACTTAGGAAGACAGTTTGGCAGTTTCTTATAAAACTAAATATATTTTATCACATGCTCTGCCAGTTATGTTCCTTGGTATTTACCAAAATGAATTGAAAAGTTATATCCACATAAAACTTATCAAGAATGTTTATACAAGTTTTATTCATAATTCCAGTTTGGGAAGCAACCAAGATGCCTTCAATAGGTGAAGAGATAAACAAACTATGAGATATCTCACTTGGATAAGCCTCATTTGGAGTAAAGTAGGAAGCCACTAGAGGGTTTTGAGCAGAGACCCGACCTCATTTATGTTTTACAGAATCATTCTGGCTGTGTTGAAAGTAAGCTGTAGGTGGCAAGGACGGAAAGAGGTTCCCATTCAGGGACTTGATTTTTATTTTCATTAGGCTCTGTTTTGATAAAAATATATTTTTAATTTTAATCACTTTCTGTCCTTATCCACTAGTACAAATATATATATTGTAATAGATTTTTTTATATCTTGTACGATAATTGAATTTACCCTACCTTATTCTTCAAATTCTATTGACCATTCTTAACCCTTTGTTCTTCCATGTAAATCAGCTTATCAGGTACTCTGCAAATCTGCGCTAAGATCTTTACTAAATTCGCATATTGAACTTGTAGCTTTTAGTTTATATTCCTACAATATTGAGTCTATTGATGAACAGGGGTCTATATCCCTAAGTATTTATGACTTCTTTAATAGCTTTAGACTTTTTACAAGCAAAAATGAATGACCTGGAAATATATACTAGATTTTCAATGTCGCTTTTACTGGGAAAAACTCAAGATTGGAGTAATACTAGGATTTCAGATCCTTCATGGCCATCTGCTCTGCAGCAGAGTGTAGAATCTAATTGGGTCAGATCTCAGATTCTGAAGGGTGGGTTTGTGGCCTTAGGCTGAATTCTCAAATTTAGATTGCATGACTAGAAAAGAATAAGCCCCTCCTTATATGATTGGGATTAGTCTCCAACGGCAATATGGCATGCTTTAAAACATGACATCCACCCTGTTTTACCATATCAGCATTCATGGGGGTGGAGCAGGAGTCTCCCCTGATGAGATTAGGGAGCTGGTGTCCATGCTTGTAAGTTTCCCCTGTGTGGTATGGAAATCGGTGGCTGATTTATAACTCTAGCACTAAAGTGATTGCTCAAGGAGCTTGGTGTAGCTGGTTTTCCATATATTTTTACAAGATGCATTGCACAGCATCAGTTTTGGACAAATTAATCCCTTCTTCCCAGTTTTCTATATAATGGCCATGTAAATCTTTTGTTAGATTGGCTCCTAGGTACTTTATATTTTTGTCATTATTGACATTCTTAAAAATATTCAGCAGCTTTGCTAGACATTCATTAAAATTGATAATTGATTATAAGATTTTGGGGTTTGTTATAGGCTGAATTGTGTTGCCCTAAAATTCATAGACTGAAATTCTAACCCCACTACCTCAAGTGTGACTGCCTTTGGATATAAGGTCTTTAAACAGAAAGGTTAAAATGAGAACATTAGGGGGAGTCCAGAGCTAAGCTGGCCAGTGTCCTCATAAAAGGAGATTAGGATAGACACACACAGAGAGGGAAGACTATATGAAGACACAAGGAGAAGATAGCCATGGACAAGCCAAGGAAAGAGGTCTCAAAAATAACCAACTCTGCTGACACCTTGATCTTGGGCTTTTAACCCCTAGAATGTGAGAAAATGCATTTCTGTTGTTTAAGGCATCCAGACTGGTACTTTATATGTCGACTCTAGCAAAATATTGCAGATTTCAAGTTGAATTGTACTTCTTAGATTTGGTCAGCTCAGAAGATCTTTGTATGTGGTAGTCTTTAGACAATCATATAATCTGTGAACAATTATACTTTATTAGTATAATGTCCATTATTATATTTTTCTTTTTCTTACTGAAATATTTAATACTTCAGTATAATGTTCAAAAAAATCAGTGAGTGAGCATTAAAGGGAATGCTTCTAGCTTTTCACCACTATGAATGATGTTTGTTATGGATTTTGATAGATAACCTCTATTAGGTTAATGACTTTTCTTCAATTCTTGTTTGAAGAGTTTCCTCTTTTAAAGTTATGAATGAGAATTTAATTTTTTTCTAATTTTTTTTCCATATCAAAACAGGAATTTTTTTTGCCTCATATTCTTTTTAAAATTTTAACAACTGGATAGATAGAGGTATTACTTATATGATGTAAAAAAAGGAGAAAATGGAGTGAATATTTTTAATCTCCTATGCAATTTAACAATATCTGATGAGTATAGACCCATTAACAAAACTCTTACTAGTTCTCTGTAGCCACAATTTTCATTGATTTTATTGGTGACATTTCTCAAGCCATATAGTCCAAAGAATATGCATAATAAATCCCCATTTTAGATATGAAAAACAGAAGGAAATTACTCTTCTGGGAGTACAACATGGTGTTGGGCATTAACTTGCTGTTAATTCCAATAAAAAGGAAAAAAAATTAGATTCTCATTAAAAATGGGCAATTATTCTCATTTTTCAGCTTCATGAGTAGTTGTGGAAATTGTCTTATTTTACTTTTTTTATAAGTAAATTTTGAAACTACAAGAAGTTATTATTTTAATGTATATGTTGTTTTACGTGCAGGTGATCATGTGTCCTAAGTCAACTCTCAGTAGTGTATTTGTGGGTTTATGGTGATACTTTCACAATTCTCCCTGGGGGATTCAATATAAAATATAAGGTCAGGGCTGGGCTTGTTTTTGACCTTAACACCTGAACTAATTGTTCACTTTCACTTTTATGAAATCAATAATTTCCTCTCAAGCTATACATAAAAACACTTTCATAAGACACTTATTAGGTTCTTTGTGTCTGGAGAGATCTTTGGATTTGAGCATCTGCTAGATATATCATCTACTTTTATCTTAGAAATCTGGCATTAGATCAGTCTCAGACAACAGAAGAGGGCAGTCTGAGGGGAAAAATAAAAAGAATTTTCATTTCTCCTTTAAACATCCAATACACATTTTAAAAACTTACTTATTTTTATTTTTTCTTTTTAAAAATTAAACTATACTTACCATATAGTGTTATATTAATTTCAGATGCATAATATCACGATTCAACAATCCTATACACTACTCCGTGCTCATTAAGATAAGTGTAATCTTCATCCCCATTACCTACTTCAATGACCCCTCCCCTCCTCCTCTCTGGCAACCACCAGTCTGTTCTCCGTATTTTAAAAAAAGTTTTCCTGTTGTTTGTCTGTGTTTTTTTTCTTCATTTGTTCATTTGTTTTGTTTCTTAAATTCCACATATAAGTGAAATATATGGTATTTGTCTTTCTCTGACTGACTTATTTAATGTTATACCCTCTAGGTTCATCCATGTTGTTGCAAAGGGCAAGACCTCATGCTTTTTTATGGCTGAGTGATATTCTTACATATATCTATACCACTTTTTCTTTATTTGTCTATTGATGGACACTTAGCCTTCTTCAATATCTTGGCTATTGTAAGCAATGCTATAAGAAACATAAGGATGCATATATCTTTTTGAATTAGTGTTTTCATTTTCTTTAGGTAACTACCCAGTAGTGGAATTACTGGATTGTATGATATTATTACTTTTAATTATTTGAGGAAACTCTCCAGTGTTTTCCACAGTGGCCGTATCAATTTACATTCCCACCAACAGTGCACAAATGTTCCTTTTTCTCCACATCCTTGCCAAGACTGGTTATTTCTTGTCTTTTTTATTCTAGCCATTCTGACGGGTGTAAGTTGATATCCCATTGTTTTAATTTCCATTTCCCTGATGATGAGGGATGTTGAGGATCTTTTCATGTGTCTGCCAGTTATCTGAGTGTATTTTTTGGCAAAATGTCTATTCAGATCCTCTGTTTTTTTTTTTTTTTTGTGATAGTGTTTATTTTCTTGATATTAAGTTGCATAAATTCTTTATATGTTTTGGATATTAACCCCTATAAGATATATCATTTGCAAATAATCTTCTCTCATTCGGTAGATTGCCTTTTTGTTTTCTTGATGGTTTTTTTTCATTATGAAAAAGCTTTTTATTTTGGTATGGTCCCAGTAGTTTAGTTTTGCTTTTGTTTCCCTTGCCTGGGGAGACATATTTAGAAAAATGTTTTTACGGCTGATGACAAAGAAAATTACTGCCTATGCTTTCTTCTCGGAGTTTTATGGTTTTAGGTCTCACATTTAGCTTATCTGAGTTTATTTTTGTGTATAGGGTGAGAAAGTGTCCAGTGTCAGCCTTTTGCATATAGCTGTCCAGTTTTCCCCACACCATTTGTTGAGGAGAGTGTCTTTTTCCCCATTGTATATTCTTGCATCCGTTGTCATAGATTAACTGGTCACATAAATGTGGGTTTATTTCTGAGTTCTCTGTTCTGTTCCATTGATCTCTGCCAACTACATTTTTAGTGTGCTTTGAAGAAGGCAGAGTATTGAGATAACTTAAGTAACAATGCGTCATTTTCACTGATGCTAAGGAAGGAATTCTCCAAAGTTTCCCCATCCTGTCACAAGCGTAAGCTGAGTCATCTCTGTGATTGAAATTTTTCTGACTGATTAAAAACATAATGCCAAATAAGACTTTTTGAGTCTTATCACTTCTTAATAAGCCAGCGGCTGACACATCATTTAGTGCAAGCTACTATTGCACGTAGAATGTTATCACAACTAAAAATAGTTCATTTCAGCATTTTGTGATTCATCTAAAATAAATATAATACTGAGAGTTTTAGTAAGGTAATGTCTAAGGAAACTCCAATTGAAAAGCACTATATGAATGCATATATATGTTTGGACATATATATATGCACATATATTTGTAGGATAATTTTGTAAAAAATAAACTCATTTAAAATAGGCACATTAGTAAAAGTTTGCTGTTAGAATCTTCATACACATGACTTAGGTTTCATTAATTTTTCTTTTTTTAAATTAAGAAGGTGTCTCTTGATGCACATAAATCTGTATAGCAAGAGGTTTCAAATTTGAAAAATAGGGAAATATAATAGATTTAATTATTGGCCTTAATTATTCAGCCTTTCCTGCAAACCCATTGTTATGCCTACTTATGTAGGGATTTCCCTTGACTTTGAATTTAGGCATGTGACTGGTATTAGCTGATGGAACATGGACTGGAGTAACAGTATGCCAGGTTTAGGCTTAAGTTTAAAATGATGTTGCATGCTCTTGCTCTCTCTCTTGAACTTCTGACATTGCAAAGGGAACACACACCAGGTCAGCCTGCTGATCCAAAGAGGTTGGGAGACACAGAGAGCAAAGCTCCTCCTGCTGAACCATAAACATACAGTGAGAAGCACAGCTGTCCCACTCACTGTGGCCTAAGCCAGAGTAGCCCAGCTGACCTTAGCTTAGATAAGCTTAACTCAACCAATTAATGAGAATAATGAATATCACTGCATGCCCCGAGATTTTGTGGTTATTTTTCATGCAGCAGTATTGTAGTAATAGTTGACCAATCCAGGGAGATTTGCATTTAGGGAAATAAATAAATATATAAAGGTAGTTCTCAGTCTACCTTTTTTGTTTCTCTTCCTGTCATTGCTATTTTGGAGGAAAAAAAAGTGACCAGGGTATCTTCTACTGTTATACTTTCAAGACAGTTACTCAGTGTGCCCAGAAACATGAATCATGTGCCTAAGGTAACCTGCCAACTTGTCTCATTTATATGCATGGAGCAGAAGTTGGGTATAAATTTTACCTTTCATCCTCAGCTCCAATTGGGGCAGAAACAATCACTGAAACTGCCAAGAGATTCAACATACTGTCCCACATCAGTAGCTGCCTGGGCATTCTCCCCCTTTTTCCATCAGTTTTAATCATTGGTCCATATCGCTGGATCTAGGGCAAGTTTATTCTAAGGTCTTCCTCTACCATGATCAACATATATCCCTCACATGAAAATGGAAGTCATTATGTTAATGTTTGTTTCACAAAAATTTTTTGGGGGGATACCAATTCTGCTTTTCTAAGAATTACCTTCACACAATTATCAACAAGTCATTAATAATTAAAACTGTGCTGGGTGGAAGGCTGATTTTATAGTTTAAGAAAATCATTTGATGTTGTTAAGCTATTTAACTGCTCTTGTTCCAAAAAAGGAATTGCTAAAGAATGATAATTAAATGTAAATCAGAGGTCTTCATTAAGAAGGTATGTTTGGCTGAATGAGTTTTTGTCTGTATGCTTTATATATTTAGCATGACGATACCATTGGAATGCATTTATTCTTATTCAAAAGGAAGGGAGTCCTTGAATTAGTTAAACTAAAGGAACTTAGGATACAAATGATCTTTAGTAAAAGCAGGCTGTACCAGCTAATGGATATCTGTTTGGGAAACAGAGAATATAACATATGACAGTTTAAATCTAATTATAATTTAAAAATCTGTTGCTTGCTCTTTGAAATTGCAGAAGGAAAACCAGAGATTGAGATGGTAAGGTACATGGTGTTTCCAAGATGTTCCTTGTTAGCACATTAAAGTGTCACTCGATATCTGAAAATCCACCTGCTTATTGTGCCAGGGAGTGGTTCAGAGACACTGCTTTTGTATATCTGTGATGCATCTTTCATCCCAAGATGTGGGATATTTTTTCATCCTTCTCTGGAAACTCAATACTGTCGTGAAAGGAACAGTGAGTACGAGTTCAATAATGACTCTTTTAAATGTAGTGGTATAAAAACAATTAAAACTTAATTTGTAAGCTTTCAGTTTTTTTCTAATCATTAATTTTTTTCATATTACAAAAAATATGAGCACCATGCCAGAAATTGTATTAGAGGGTATATATATCCTGTGTATTTCATTCATTCTTGAGCATCTATGAAGTAACATTAATTCATTTTATATAAAACAAAAAGACTCCTGATAAGCCAGTAAATTCCCCAAGCCAAAAGCCAAGGTAGCAGTTACATTTAGAGCTCTGCTCACATTTTCTCTTACCAATTTGATTTACTGTGGATACCCATCCTTGAGCCTCTGCCCTGCTGAGTTCCTGCTGCCTCTACAGTTCAGATGCTTTACACAGATGCGAAGCATTGCAAGTGCCTAGGAGTTGACATCCCCTGAGTTGTTCATTGCCAGTGATAGAGCAGTGCAGGAGTATGAAAGCACACCTGTCACAAAATAGTTTGTGCTACAGGGTTCTGGAAGGAACCACGCAGATACTGGGGCTTTGCTTGTAATTGTACTGGTTTGGCTTATTCCTCTCCCCTTTCTGCCTCCCTTACTCCCTCATTGTTCTCCACTGGCAGTACAGACACAGGAAACCACAGCCAGAATCTATTCTGGGGAATACAACTGAAGGCAGGCAGGATTTGAACAGAGATCTAACCAACTCAAAAACTCAGTTGCACAACCACTCCAAGAGGTTACTTCATTTTTTGTTTCCCATATTTCTTCTTTATCAGTTTATTTTATTCCTTTTACTTTGCTTTACTTTCATATACCTTTAAGTACTAAACTGACACTTGGGTCTGTATGAACACATTGCAGCATAGAAAATGGAACATCTACTCACAAAAAAGGAATTGCTTATAAATTTTAGTAGCTTTGGCTGGAATACTGATTTTTTTTTAACCAAGATTTTATTGTCCCAGTGTCCTTCTAGGTAGAGGCCTGATTCCTTAATCTGGAAAAAAATGTTAATAATCATAATGTCAAGGTACAAGAAATACTTTTTTATTATTGTATTATTATTATTTTTAAAGATTTTACTTATCCATTCATGACAGACACAGAGAGAGGTAGAGACATAGGCAGAAAGAGAAGTAGGCTCCCTGTGGGGAGTTCGATGTGGGACTCGATCCCAGGATCCCATGATCACAACCTGAGCCAAAGGAAGATGCTCCACCACTGAGCCACCCAGGTGCCCCAAGAAAGACTATTTTAATTGGTTGTATAGAACATCTTAAATGTTGATTAATTCACATATTTATTAATAAATATTTATGAAGAGATTACCATTTCTCAGGTATTGTTTTAGGGCCTGAAGACACAGAAAAGATAAGCAAATATCCCAATTATTTGCAGTAGTGACTGTGGGACAAGACAAACCAACAAACCAACCAATAAAAACAATGTTCAAAAATACCAGGTAATGAAAAGTGCTATGAAAGAAGGAAATAAACACCAAAAATAAATAGCAAGTGGTAAAAACTACTTTTTTTTTTTACATTTGGAGGTGACATTGGACACCTGGATAATAATATACAGTAAAGGAAGAAGCTGTAAGAATGTTGGCAGAAGAATAGTCTGGTTATGGGGAGACCCTGAGATGGAAGTATGTGTTCATAGAAAACAGTAAATAGGCCAGTGTGGCTGAAACACAGGGAAAGAGAAGGAAAACAACAACAACAACAAAAACAAGACAGAATAAGGGAACAGAGAACTAACCAGGGATTGGGGTAAGTGCCTTATTTTTTTTATATAAATTTATTCTTTATTGGTGTTCAATTTGCCAACATATAGAATAACACCCAGTGCTCATCCCATCAAGTGCCCACCTCAGTGGCCATCACCCAGTTACCCCCCCACCTCCCCTTCCACCACCCCTAGTTCGTTTCCCAGAGTTAGGAGTCTTTCATGTTCTGTCTCCCTTTCTGATATTTCCCACTCATTTTTTCTCCTTTCCCCTTTATTCCCTTTCACTATTATTTATATTCCCCAAATGAATGAGACCATATAATGTTTGTCCTTCTCTGATTGTCTTATTTCACTCAGCATAATACCCTCCAGTTCCATCCACGTCGAAGCAAATGGTGGGTATTTGTCATTTCTAATGGCTGAGTAATATTCCATTGTATACATAGACCACATCTCCTTTATCCATTCATCTTTCGATGGACACCGAAGCTCCTTCCACAGTTTGGCTATTGTGGACATTGCTGCTATAAACATCGGGGTGCAGGTGTCCCGGCGTTTCACTGCATCTGTATCTTTGGGGTAAATCCCCAGCAGTGCAATTGCTGGGTTGTAGGGCAGATCTACTTTCAACTGTTTGAGGAACCTCCACACAGTTTTCCAGAGTGGCTGCACCAGTTCACATTCCCACCAACAGTGCAAGAGGGTTCCCCTTTCTCCACATCCTCTCCCACATTTGTG
This sequence comes from Canis aureus, assembly GCF_053574225.1. NCBI lineage: Eukaryota > Metazoa > Chordata > Mammalia > Carnivora > Canidae > Canis > Canis aureus. Next base: position 67,193,328 of record NC_135614.1, on the reverse strand, counting down.
GTTTCCTGCTTTGTTAATTTTCCCCATTCTCACTGGTGTGAGGTGGTATCTCATTGTGGTGTTGATTTGTATTTCCCTGATGGCAAGTGATGTGGAGCATTTCCTCATGTGCATGTTGGCCATGTCTATGTCTTCCTCTGTGAGATTTCTCTTCATGTCTTTTGACCATTTCATGATTGGATTGTGTGTTTCTTTGGTGTTGAGTTTAATAAGTTCTTTATAGATCTTGGAAACTAGCCCTTTATCTGATATGTCATTTGCAAATATCTTCTCCCATTCTGTAGGTTGTCTTTTAGTTTTGTTGACGGTATCTTTTGCTGTGCAAAACCTTCTTATCTTGATGAAGTCCTAATAGTTCATTTTTGCTTTTGTTTCTCTTGCCTTCATGGATATATCTTGGAAGAAGTTACTGTGGCTGAGTTCAAAAAGGGTGTTGCCTGTGTTCTCCTCTAGGATTTTGATGGAATCTTGTCTCACATTTAGATCTTTCATCCATTTTGAGTTTATCTTTGTGTATGGTGAAAGAGAGTGGTCTACTTTCATTCTTCTGCATGTGGATGTCCAATTTTCCCAGCACCATTTATTGAAGAGACTTTCTTCCAATGGATAGTCTTTCCTCCTTTATCGAATATTAGTTGACCATAAAGTTCAGGGTCCACTTCTGGATTCTCTATTCTGTTCCATTGATCTATGTGTCTGTTTTTGTGCCAGTACCACATTGTCTTGATGACCACAGCTTTGTAGTACAACCTGAAATCTGGCATTGTGATGCCCTCAGCTATGGATTTCTTTTTTAAAATTCTCCTGGCTATTCGGGGTCTTTTCTGATTCCACACAAATCTTAAAATAATTTGTTCCAGCTCTCTGAAGAAAGTCCATGGTATTTTGATAGGGATTGCATTAAACGTGTAAATTGCCCTGGGTAACATTGACGTTTTCACAATATTAATTCTTCCAATCAATGAGCATGGAATATTTTTCCATTTCTTTGTGTCAGTAAGTGCCGTTTTTTGTGGTAAGATCCTTCTATACCTGTTTCGTTGATAGTTATTATTATGACTATAGTTGCAGCTTGTCAAATGCTTTTTCTGCATGTATCGAGATGATCATGTGGCTGTGAACTTTCATTCTGTTAATGTAGTGTTTTATGTTGACTAATTTAACTATGTCAACTCAATGTTGCATCCTAGGGATGCATTCCACTTAGCATCTTGTATCACCTTTTTGTGTTATTAAATCAATTTGTTAGTATTTTAATAAGGATTTTTGTATCTATGTTCATCAAAATATTGGCCTGTAGCTTTCTTTCCTCGTGGTGTTTTTGTCTGTATTTGATATCAAAGCAAGGCTGGCTCCATAAAATGAGTTGGAAGTTTTCCCTCTACTCCATTTTTTGGAAGAGTTTTAAAAGGATTCATATTAATTCCTTTTTAAATGTTTGGTGGAATTCAATAGTGAAACCATCTGGTCCTGGACTTTTTTTTGGTTAGGAGTTTTTTAACTCTACCCAGTCTCCTTATTTAATATTGGTCTGTTCTGCCTTTCTATTTCTTTTTGATTCAGTCTTTGTAGGTATGTTTCTAACAATTTATCCATCCTAGCTTATCTAATTGATTAGCATATCATTGTTCTTAATAGTCTCTTATAACTCTTTTAAAGGTTTCTGAGGCAGTTGCAATGTTTTCTTTTTCATTCCTAATTTCCTTTGAGCCTTCTCAATAGTTGGTCACCTAGTCTAGTTTGTTGATCTTAGTTTTGTTGATGGTTTTGTTTTCTATTATTTATTGGGTTATTTCTGCTCTGATATTTATGTTTTCTTTCCTTTTGCTAACTTTAGGTTCAGTTTATTCTTTTTCCCCCTAGTTTCTTGAGGTGTAAAGTAAGGTGTTTGGGTTTTTTGTTTTTGTTTTTTATCTGAGATCTTCATTTTTTTTTTTTTTTAAGATTTTATTTATTTATTCATGATAGTCACAGAGAGAGAGAGAGGCAGAGACACAAGCAGAGGGAGAAGCAGGCTCCATGCACCTGGGAGCCCGATGTGGGATTCGATCCTGGGTCTCCAGGATCGCGCCCTGGGCCAAAGGCAGGCGCCAAACCGCTGCGCCACCCAGGGATCCCGAGATCTTCATTTTTAACCTAGATGATGACCACTATAAACTTCCCACCTTTAAGTGTAATGGAAAACCATTAAAAGGTTTTGAGCAGATTGAGAAAATTTATTCTGGTACTTTATGGTAAATAGACTGTAAACTGGTGAAAGGGCAAGCATGGCAAGCAAAGGTTGCCATTCACCCAAAACATTCATCATGCTCCCATAACACTGAAACCTTCCAGAAATACTTTTCACAAATGTTAACCCTCTTTGCATTTATCCTCTGCTCTGCTCCCCAGACCTCCTTTTGTGTTCCACTTTTCAGGTAGAGGCAGACAACACATTCCCCCCATCTCCTACAACAGAACCACACAGGAGCCACTCCTCTAATAACTATGAAAAAGAAACACGTTCAGTTTTTTTGGGAGTTGAGTTGTATAAGTTCTTTATATATTTTAGATACTAATCCTTTATCAGATATATCATTGGCAAATATCTTCAGAAATGAGCACTCTTAAACATTGGTATTGGGAATATAAAATAGTACTTTTCTGTAGGGTAATTGGACAATAATTACTAAAAGCCTTAAACATGTTTAAAATCTTCACAGTAATTTATTTCTAGAAACTTTTTCTAGTAAGTAAACTGAGGTGCAGATAAAGAGTTATATACGATAGTGTTCATTATAGAGTCAATACTGAAAATAACCTTGATGTCCAAAAATAAGGAATTTGCTAAATAAAAATGTTACATCCAATACGATAGAACACTAGTAGTTTAAAATGATGTGATATAAAAACATTTAACAGCAACAGAAAATGTTCTTCATGTTCCATTAATTGAAAAAGCAGGTTATAAAACAGTGAGTATGATACAATCATAATTTTTAATTTATGTAAATGCATAGGAAGAAGACTTATATCCTGTAGATCAGTGCTATCCAGCTGGACTATAATATAAGCCACACACTGACTTTTAATTTTATAATATCCACATTAACATAATAAAAAGAAACCAATGAAATTAATTTTAATAATATACTTTAACCAAATATATTGAAAACATTACCATTTCAATATATAATCAATATAAAATTATCAATGAGATATTTTATATTTTTTCATACAAGTCCTTGAAATTTGGTGTGTATTTTGTATTTATAGCACAACTTATTTCAGAGTAGCCACATTTCAAGTGCTCAGTAGCCACATGTAGCTAATGGCTACCATATTAGGCAGTACACCTCAAGAATGACAGATATAGCTGATTTCTGTTTTTATATTTGTGCCTTTCTATACATTCCCCTTTTATAATCAGGAAAAATGGTATTTTAATTTTTAAAAAAATTTTACTTAAAATCCAGTTAGTTAACAGACCATGTAATATTGGTTTCAGGTGTACAATACAGTGATTCAATACTTCTCTACCAGACATGGTGCACTCCTTAATCCCTAATCACCTATTTAATCCATCTTCCCACCACATTCCCTTTGGCAAATATCAGTTTGTTGTCTATGAAAAGTGTGCAGAAGACATGAATAGACATTCTTCCAAGAAGACCTATAGATGGCCAACAGACACATGAAAAGATGCTCAATGTCATTTATTATCAGGGAAGAGCTAATCAAAACTACAATAAGATATTGCCTAACATCTGTCAGAATAGCTAAAATAAAAAACACAAGAAATGACAGGTGTTGGCAAGGACGTGGAGAAAGGGGAACCCTCTTGCACTGTTGGTGGAAGTACAAACTGGTGCAGCCACTCTGGAAAACAGTATGGAGGTTCCTCAAAGAATTAAGAATAGAACTACCTTATGATCCAGCAACTGCACTATTAGGTGTTTACCCAAAGAATAAAAAATATACTAATTCAAAGGGATACATGCACACCTACGTTTATAACAGCATTATCTTCAACAGCCAAATTATGGGAACAGGCTAAGTATCTTTCAGCTGATGAATGAATAAAAAAATATGGTAAAGATATATATATATATATATATATACACACACACACTGCACACACTATATATATATATACACGTACACAAAATATACACTATACACACATGATATTTTCTCTCCTTTCCTTCCTCTCTATTTCTCTCTCTCTCTCTCTCTCTCTCTCTCTCTCTATATATATATATATATATATATATATATATATATATAACTTAGCCATAAGTAAGAATGAAATCTTGCCATTTGCAGCAACATGGAAGGAGCTAGAGAATATAAAGGGAAGGGGAGGAAAGTCGGGGGATGGGTTAAACAGGTGATGAGGATGAAGGAGGGCACTTGTGATGAGCACCAGGTCTGGTATGGAAGTGCTGAATCACTATACTGTACACCTAAAACTCCTATTACACTATAAGCTAACTAACTAGAATTTAGATAATAACTTAAAAAAAAAAAAACGAAACAACTGTGTCCTAGGATTATAATTGAGAGGCAATATATGGCAAGAACTCAATAGTTGTCCAGAAGACATTGTTTGTTTTTCATGGCAGATAAACTGTTGTTTGCGAGGTTGGTCAAAAAACCAAGACTTGAGCCAAATTTAAGATAAGTAGAGTATGAGGGAAGAAATGAGCAGAATTATTGCAGATGTGGAGCAAAAGCAAGGTTTGGTTTATGAATAGTCTAGACTTTTGGGGGCAGTGGGAATCTAAATATATATCACCGATAGTCCGGGGTGTAGGTGGCTTAAGCAAGGATAACTTTTTTTTTTTTTTTTTTTTTTTTTTTTTTGTGAAGTGGAATAACCACTGGAAAGGTTTGGTTAATCCAACTTTATATAGACATTCCAACAGTAGAGATATTATTTTTTTAATAGCACTGTTTCTGGCCAGCAGAAGGTAAAATGCTTATATTAACACAACCATTAGTCTCATTATCACACTTGGGAGTATTTATCACATTTGTTTGAATTAAGCAGAAGTCATGGGACTCTTGGTGAGGCTGAGTGGAAATATTCTTAATGGAGCATAGATGCACACACAGAGATGCCTGATCATAAAGATGATTCCATGGAAGCTCTGCGCAGAACAGAAGTGGAATAAGGGCACTTGGCAACTAGAGGAGGAAGCAGTACTGTAACTAAAGGCATAGAGAGCCAAATATACACTTGCCAATGACATCTTCAGAACAATGTGTTTTCCTTTACAGAGACCTTTGAGTTGGATAAAATGTTTCTATAATAAATGCTATTACAGAAAAGAAAAAGCAGAGTAATGAGTTTGTAGCATAAACTGTTTCAATTTTCAAAGTGGAATTCATTGTCTGAGGTGTTGAGAAATGAAATATAATGGCAGGTGCTGAGGTGAAAAAGCAGCCAGCTTAAAAATCATATTCAAATCAGTGTTATAATTTATTCATAAAATGCCTAAGTTTATTAAATTGCCTTCAACTCTTTTTAACACTTTTCAATGTTTATGAAAATGATGAGTTGCATGATTGTGAGTACTAACACCAAACCTTAAAGTATGGGGCTAATATGATGGTCATTTCCATTTTTAAATATTTCTTATTTCCATTTTGATGGATTTTAAACAACTGCATCAGGTACTTATGTATTGTTGATCAGTTCCATGAATCTTCAAATTACAGTAGCTTTTCATCCATTTTTTATTTTAAAAAATTAAAAAAATAATTTTAATAAAATCTTGGTATTATGTTATTTACAAAAACTTGAACTCTAAATTTTATTGGCTCAATAGAGAACTTTGTTATAAAGAAAACAATTCATATCAATGTGATCCAACACTATACATTTACATAATCAAAATATCTTGAGGAAGAGCTATTAATTATTCAAATCTAGGATTGATCATTATGGCATTGATACATATTATTTGCTTGCAATCGTTTGTGCATGTAAGTAATTTCACTAATTTGTTGATTAATTTTTAGTAGAATGACTTTCAACAAAGACTTGCAGTCACAAATTGTCTTGAATGAATCTAATATAAATGGAATCTGCCAGGCTTACTAGAGATAAATTATTCTAATGTAAAAGAGAAAGAAATCTGTTTAAAACTGTAGCTAAACCTTTTCTAATTGATGACAGGTGTTGAGTTAATTGGTAGTTAAAAAAACACTACACTTCAGACACAATTTCTTAATGGCTAATGCTGAGCACAGAAGTTTTCTCACATTTTATATTTAAATATGAAGTTGCTTCTACAAATAAGTCATATTCAACATCAAACTTCTTACTCTACTTGCACTGCTTAAATCTCACAATGGATGGTGGCCTTAGAAAAATGTCATCCTTTGTAAAGCAATGCAAATATATAAATGCTTGAAGGGCATTGCTATCAATCCATTTCACATTCTATAGTATGAGGTCTTTTATTCAACTCTCTCTATATTTGACATTTTTACTGATTAATTAAATTTGTAAAGCATCTTTTTTTTTAAAAGCATCTTTTTTATTTATTTTTAAGCATTTACCTACTACCCAGAGGACCACAGCTAAAAGTTGATGAAGTGGGCATTTGGCTAAATAGAATGATTGAGGTAAGAGGGTTCTGTTTGCACTTGTACCTCACTCTCAAATGAATAAAGAAAGGCTCAGTGACCTGAAACCTGAACCTGGTCATCTTTAGAGTCCCCTGTTAAAATGCAAATCCACTTGATAGAAGGTCAGGTTGTTCTTTATTAGCCATGGAAACCTGAGCATGTGTTCCTTGGTCACCATTGAATATAGAGAACAAACATGTGAACAGAACAGAAAACTAGAACATTTTTATAGGAGAATGGATAATGGTAAGATCTTAGGCTTGTGATAATGGATACATGTCAGTCAAGGGGCAGCATGAAGGTCTCAAAGTTTGGAAAGATGGCACAAGGATAGACCTCACTTATTTCCCATTTTGTTTAAGGTAAACCTCATCTAGCATGACCAGATAGAATCTGCTAGATGTTTGTACTGCTCTTGATTAATTTCTTTCTTCTAAATGCCAAGTACTGTAAGAACACTACTCTATTAGGGATTCTGGTCACTTAATTCCTGGTTAATTGAAGTTTGTGCCTTTTCTCCTTATCTATATATTTATTTGGTCAATGTTATTTTTCTCCTAAAGATTCCTAGTGACTATACAATTCTGTTTTAATTTGTTAATAAAAATCTTATTTATACAACTTTCTCTTATCTGTTAAATATAATTTTTCCTGCCATGTTTTTAACTCTAAATATGGTCTAGATCAGATATTTCGTTAATTGAAAATCTATACTAATTGATAATAGATTAGTATCAGATTGCAAGAGACAACTTCAAGTGCTTCAGGATAAATAATAACCTTCCTTTTCACCTTCTACTATTTCACTATATTGATACCGTTCAATGAATTAGTGTTTTTTTGTTTGTTTGTTTGTTTGTTTGTTTTAGTATATGGATAAAGAATAACTAAAGGGTCTGCGAGTGGTAATTTTCTAAGTATTCTCTTTTTGAAAGTATGATATCTGGGAGGCTGATACTTCTGTGAAAAGATAAGGTATCAATATATTGGCAGAATCTGGAGACCAATGAGATCGAATGTAGTTCTAGACTATTCCAATTCTTGCATAAATCTTAGGGATACTGGATCTCTAATTTAACAATATATTAGGGAAAATAATTGCTTTATGACAATACTAAATTCTGAGCCTTCCCCCAGACAAATTTAATGAGATTATATGGAGGTGGAGGCAAGGTATCTCTGTTTCTTAAAAGCTCCTGGGAGATTCTTTTGCATAGTGGGGATTGAGAATTGCTACAGTAAGAATAACAGGAAAGAGCTGTTATGGGTGCTCTCAAATTGTCTGTAGTACATAACTTGCTGATGTCAAACTGTCCAAAATTATATCCAGGTTAGTAGGATGGCAATTTGGCATCACATCTGCAGGGACAACTATCAATTTTGCTTTGGAGGAAATATATATTTTTTGGTTTGCCTTACAAGCCAAAGGATCATAACAGTATTCTGTGCCAGGAAGTCTTAAGCAGATCTAAAACATGGCCTCGACCCTAATGTTCTATCATATGCAAAACTAAAGAAAACTTTTCTTCACTGTAGTTGGTGACTACCAGGAATTCTAAGTTATAGAGTCCAGATAGGTTGATACTTTGAACTTGAACATAACAACAATGATTAAAATATCTATGATTTGGGGGATAAAAATAATTTAGTGCAAAACATGAATTAAATTATTACATATAAATTTTAAAAGTTGGAAGATATTCTGAGAAATTTACCTGCCTCTTAATGAAATAGACTTTTTGGGCAAGGTTTTTCAGCTTGGATTTCAAAAGGCAATTTATTCTTATCAATTGTTATTTTGAACTGTTGGCTTTTTTTTCCCTTGTCACTTTGAAATGCTTCTCAAACTCTGTTGTATCCATTTCTCCTTCTACTTACTCACATTTCCTTCTTACCTAATATTTTGCTTCATATTTAAAAGAGAAAGTAATATTTTGAACTGATATTGTAGGGGAGCATAGGGTAGAAGACATTTTCAATACAAAATTCAATTAAATTACTCAAACATTTACTGAAAAAAAATTACAGTACAGGCCCTTTGCTAGGATTCAGGAATTCCAAAGAGCTAAGGGGCTCAGAATGCACCAGGGAGTATAGACTCAGCAATAAGTTAATTAAAAATACACATGCACGCACACATACACCCAGAGAGATACATGCTTTTTGAGAAATAGATAAAATTTTGGAGGGAGTGAGAAAGGAGGAAAGGAAGTAATTGATTTGACTTGAAATTTCAAAGCATCTGACATTTAATGTGAAAGGCAATAAGAATTTTATGCAGCTAGGCATGCCTGGTTGGCTCAAATTGTTTGAACGTGGGACTCTTGATTTTGGCTCAGGTCATGATCTCAGAGTCCTGAGATTGAGCCTGTGACAGGCTCTCCACTGAGCACAGAGTCTGCTTAAGATTCTCTCCCTCTCCCTCTGCCCTTCCCCTCTGCTCTCTCTCTCTCTCAAAAAAAAAAAAATAAGAAAAAGAATTTTATGTGGCTAAATTAGTATATGATTTGGAGGAGTGGGTGGTACAAAAATTCCCTGCAGAAAAACTGTCCAAAGTCATCGCAAAAAAATCATTTGGGATGAGTAATCACGCACAGGTGGAATCCTGAATACATCAGAAGAGAGGTGGAGGTTTTTTTTTTTTTCTTTCTGCCTTTCCTTTCTTCCTGTTTTACTTTCTAGATGATAATTTACTTTGAAATATTTCCCTATAAACATGGTAGCAGAAGTGTGGGGTAGATTATCAGCTTATTCTTGAAGCGCAGTGATTAAGTATTTGAAGTACCCTAATCAAGATTCTATACTTTGGAGATATTCAAAGAGATGTATCAGAGTCTACATCAAGGGGTTTATTAATTAGCATTAGATATGTTAGAAAAAACTTTCTTTGATGAAAATGTGTGCTGTTTAAAAGACATGGTTGGTGGAGCAAGATTGGCCAGATGCTACCATGCATAAACAAGACTTGTAAGTCAGGCCAATTCTAGAGCTCGTGGAGGACTCTGGGCTGACTCAGGTGAATGAATGCCCACTAGAAATATTTTTGCATCTGCCACAGAGTAATATCTGAGGCAAGAGGTTTATCTTAAGACAAAGCAGAGCTTTCCAGACCTGGGTGAAGCCCATTGTTTCTATTTGTGTTTTATTTAATTTTATTTTGCATGCTTGCTACTAAATATTTCTCATTCAACAGTACTTGGTTTAATCCGTGCCCACATTGCCTCATTTCCCTTAGTGGGCGCTTTGTGGATAAGTGTTACCTATGGGCAGGGAGCACCCCCACTTACCAAGAGAGCTTGTTGCTTGTTGTTTGTGCAATTCGGTTTAGGTCAGTTCACAGATGCCTCTTTCCCTCACTTACCTACTATCTCTCTTTTCCTCCCTTTCTTCTCTATTGTTGTCTGTTATTCATTTATTGAGTCCTTACTATTTTCTTAGAATTCTGTAAAACATTAAGTGAAACTTTCATAATGTATGTTTTCAGCCCCAAACAGAAGAATTACTTGTATGGCTACAAAGTTTACCATGGTTACGAAACTTGTGTGCTTACTTGACTTTTTGTGCTTCAGCATTAGACGCACGATTCCTATGCCTAATCCTCTGAATCTCCAACCTGACACTATGCAGTTTTCTATCATTTTGGTGTGACCTCTATGTGATGCATGAAAATTAAAAATAATTAATAGATAAACGTATGCATCCTTTGCTTTGAGATATGTAGATCTGCTGTGATGGTGTTAATTTTTTTTTTTTAAATTTTTTATGATAGGCACACAGTGAGAGAGAGAGGCAGAGACACAGGCAGAGGGAGAAGCAGGCTCCATGCACCGGGAGCCCGACGTGGGATTCGATCCCGGGTCTCCAGGATCGCGCCCCGGGCCAAAGGCAGGCGCTAAACCGCTGCACCACCCAGGGATCCCTGCTGTGATGGTGTTAATTCAGAGTAGTCACACCAGGTTTTAGCTAGCCATAAGACAGTCTAGGAAGGCAGGTCAGAGGGTAAATGAAACTGGACTGAGTTGGCAAAAACATCATGGAGGGAAGGCAGGCAGGCTATGGGAATTAGCAATCGGGGGTCTAGAAAACTAGAAAGGTCAGAATCCAAAGGATCCAGACTGGGAAAAATATGAGATAGCAATGAAGGGTCAAGTCCAAGTTAAAGATTATGGCAATTACAAGACTGAATCTTACTTCAGGGCCACCAGGCTCATCACCAAGCACTTGGGGCAAATGTTGAATAGGCCTAAATACCTCTGCATGGGAAATTCCTCATGTTTTTTCTGTTCATTATGTGCATGGTGGATGACTTGGGCAATAACTCTATAAAGTATTTATGTATGTATTGTTTTTTATTTATGTATTTATGTTTTTAAAAAAAGTATGTGTTTGTTTTTCAACAAACCCCAAAGATATTCAAAAGTGTTTATTCAATATGAGTAGACAATGGTGAGAGAGGTCTCCAAACTTAAACTAGAGACAACTTGTTTTGGGGTATTACTATTATTTTTTAATGTCATATTTTCTCACTGCTATGGACTTTTGTATGTATAATTGTAGTTCAATGTCCTGATTAAGTACTTTGTCCTTCAATGTGTATAATTGTGTTTGTGTGCTGTCTTGGAGTGAAGATTACTTCTTTATTTGTTTCACTGGGCTCCCCAGAAAGGGCATCAGGGAACAGAGCAAAACAAAACAAAAACTGTAGAATTTTGTACAGGTATTTAAATATTGGACTCACTCTTATTCTACAGGAACCTCTTATTCTTATATTGTATTAAGCCTAAAGATACTATACATGCTATTTGCTCTTTTATATGGTTTGATCCACTAAAAAATTCCATCTTATCATTTTATTTTATTGATATTCATTTTATTCTTCCCTTGAAATATTCTAAAAATAAATCCAAGAAAATCCCATTGACTGTAAAGATATTTTATGACATCTTATTTTAGAAGTTACCCTATAAAATCACATCAGTAACACGCACAACTAATCATCATGGTAACTGCTTGATTCCTTAAACAAAAATGTTAAGTATATAAACCAGCAATTGAAAAAAAATATAATTGGGCTTTTACCCTTAAGAGTCTAAGCACCTGCTTTTGATAGCTCTTTCTAGTGTATATGTTAACATTCTCGGCAAAGGTGTTTTCAGCTATACCAATTACTTCTGTGGCTGTTCTTGGAAAAAAACTGTCACTTTTACTAATCTCATCATCCAGGAAAAGCTCATCAAATATAATTACTACTTTAAACTCTTTTGCATTTGAGTTAAGGGATATAGAGAGACTAGATTAAAAAAATCATCAGGGGGTCCCTGGGTGGCGCAGCGGTTTAGCGCCTGCCTTTGGCCCAGGGCGCGATCCTGGAGCCTCGGGATCGAATCCCACATCGGGCTCCTGGTGCATGGAGCCTGCTTCTCCCTCTGCCTATATCTCTGCCTCTCTCTGTGTGTGACTATCATAAATAAAAAAAATAAAAAAATCATTAGATGCCTCAGAGGGATGAGTTTTGGGGAGGAGTCAGCATGCAGAGGAAGTATATGTACCTATTTATTGTGTGTAACTGTTCTGGGAATTAATGGGAAGAAATATAGTATGGCTTGAGTGTATCATGAATAAAAAATCCATTACCTAAATCTCCGAATGACAGCTTACCACCTCCTTCCTCCAATTCTAAAGGTGAAATTTAAAATAAAGAAAACTTGAGAATGATCCTTATCAGAGGAACACAAGGCTACAAAAACAGACTGTAAAAACCTGTGGAAATATTTTCCCTGGAATTATGGTAGGGCTATATCAAAATAAAGATAAAACATTTAACTCAAACTCTGAAGTTTGTTTAGACCAACTTTACCTCAGACAAGGTTTTCTTTTCAAAGAATAAAAATCTTTTCTAATATAATCACATCAACAGCAACAGGCTGAAATCAAGACAATTAGGTATTTCTGTTTGATTGACCTACTTCAGTTCTATTTGAGCTAGTTATAAACATTCTCAGATTAAATTTGCATCTACCACTTTTCTAATGGTTTTCCAAGATGAAGTTTAATCAGCAAAAATACCAAATTTTTTTTTATAAACTGCAAAAGTAATTTACAATTTCTGTAACTTTCAGACGTCTATACTATTGATAACTATATAATATGAAACTCGTTGTTTAATTCAGTGGTTATCTACAATCACTTAGAACATTTGAAGGTCATGAATTTAACATCCTGGCCTTATGAAATAAAAGCCCCAAACCTGAGAAGTTACCTCAGCACATTTAGTGAGACTTGTCTGCAGGCTATATGTACTATTTGAATAGGAGTGTTCAGATCTCTGTATTAAGGATGTCAGCATTTCCATTAAAAATCGCCTAGGTAAGGAGTTTAACTAGATTCAATCATTAGATTGCTTCAGTTAGTTACTTAGGCTTAAACACTTGGCTCAAATACACATATTCTGATTATCTGACTACTTCAATTAGGGAACATATTTAAATACAGAATTTAATTCCTTTTGCTAGATATAGGTCCTCTTTTGTACTTTGGCTTCATTCTAGTGAAACAATCAAATTGTGCATCTTTAAGGTTTAAGGTTTTTCTGTCTTAAGGGAATTATGCATATGTGTATCTTGAAACGGCCTAATGTGAAGGATCATTTAAACAAAGTGTAGTTATCTTCAAACTTTGGAATCTCTTGGTAAAACATCTATTTAAAAACAGAAACAGAAACAAAAACCTGAGGAGATTTAACACTAGGGGGCACTCAGATCCTCTTCTAAACACCCTGCCCCTTTTGTAAGCGGGGTCTGGGTTATCATTCCTACTTTCTTATTTCTAATCTTTGGAGAATAGTGTCCTTCCCTAGATTCAGTTAGTTTGTCTATCAGAAGGCAAAAGGTTCAGGGGGGGAATAGTATGTCAGCTTGTATTTTCAGGACTGGACATAATGAACTATGAACAAAGATTCTGTATTCCCACACATGGGGACAACTTCTCTGACATTTCATTTTTTTGGAAAAGGCATGAATGACCCTTAAATAAGATGCTTTCAGACATGACCAGCGTAATCCACCAGGTAAATTCAAATTACCCTTTTCTGTTACTCATATGTCTAAAAGTGATTTCTGGTGATAACCTACCCTTAACAAAGATAATTTTACTCAACAGCTATGCAGTAATAATGATAGCTAACACTGATGTAACAGTTTCTTTGTACCCATCATAGTGGGGAACATGGTAGTAGTATTTTCTCTTGATTTTTTACCACAGCCCTATGAGACTGAGTTGGTTATTGCCTCTTCTTTGTAGATGAGGAAAATGAGACACTGGATGATGAAAATTGTTAAAAAGGGTGAGAACAAGTCCAGAAGCCGGGTCTCTGTGCACCAAATTTTCCTTAATTTTGTTTGATTATGCATTGGACATTTGGCTTATATCCACAGTCAGCTCCAATTTAAAATATTCCCTTCTCTTCTCGGTGTTAGACCCTACAACCTGCTTTTGTTTCAGAAAATATGGCTGCCGTTTTTGAAAAAGAACTCATAAGGCCAGAAAATACAATGTATAAGTAATACATTTTATAATTTTGTCATTTAAACAAAATTGTTTGTTGCTTCAAAGGGCTCCGGGGTATATTAAAAATGATTTTTGGGTAAAAATTATCTCTCTATATATCTTGTCTGATGAGTCATTGGATATGATAAGCACCTATGGTAGGTCAAATACTATAAGGAATATAATGTCATAGAGTGCCACTTCCAATGTCCTTAAGAGAAACGTCTGTTAGAAATATACATGTAAAAATATATTTATATATATTATTATAAAATAACATATTAATACAATATAATATATATTATAAACTTAAATATATATATTATATATATAATTAACCAAATGGACAATGAGTAATGCATAGTTATTTTACTTGAAATTTCCCTTTCATCTGTGTGTCTCTCTTTTCCCATTTTTTAGGGCCTAACCCAGTCACCATTGTTATGTAATTCTTTCTTTGGCCAACTCAGACCACAGTCACCTGCCCCATTGCTAAAATTCTAATGCTATTGGGTTTTGAGAGTCCTTTATATGTGTCAGTTACTAAACCTTTCCTAGATACATGATTTGCAACTATTTTCTTCCATTTTTTGGCTTGCCTTTTTACTTTCTTGATGGTGTCCTTTGATGCACAAATTTTTAATTTGATGAAGTCTGATCTACTTTTTTTTTTCCTTTTTTTTTGGTCACTTGTATTTTGGTGTCATAGCTAAAAAAACACTGTCTAATCCAAGGGTGTGAAGGTTTATGCCTATTTTTTCTGATAGTTTTTTTTTTTTTTTTCTGATAGTTTAATAGTCTAAGCTCTTTTGTATAAGTCTATGATAGATTTTAATTTACTCTTAGGATATGGTGTGAGACAAGGGTCTAACTCCATTCTGTTGCAAATGAGTATACATTTGTCCCAGAATTTTTTATTGAAAACACTTGTTTCCCTATTGAATTTTTCGGCACCACTGTGGAAAATGAATTTAACATAAATGTAAAGGTTTATTTCTGGACTGTCAATTCTATTATACTGATCTGTGTGTTTATCCTTATGCCAATACCACCCTGCCTAGATTATTGTAGCTTTGTAGTAGATTTTGAAATTAGGAAGTGTGAATACTCCAAATTTATTCTTCCCTTTCAAGATTTTTTTTTTGACTATTTTGTTCCTTTGCATTTCCTTTTTTTTTTTTTTTTTTTAAAGATTTTATGTATTTATTTGAGAGAGAGACAGAGACTACTAATGGGGATGGTAGAGGGATAAAAGGAAAGGGAGAAGCAGACTCCCCACTAAGTAGAGAATCTGATGCAAGGCTCAGTCCCAGGACCCCAGGATCATGACCTGAGCCAAAGACAGATGCTTAACCAACTGAGCCACCCCAGGTCCCCCAATCCCTTCCATTTCTGTATGAATTTTGGATCACCTTATTAATTTTTTGTAGAAAAGCAGCTAGGTTTTGACAGGAATTGTGCTGAATCTGTATATCAATTTGAAGATCCTTACTATATTAACAATATTAAGTTTTCCAATCCACGAACATGAAATATCATTTAACTTATTTAGGTCTTTAATTTCCTTCAGTGATGTTTCATAGTTTTCAGTGTAGCATGTGTTTCCCTTTTAAAATTTAACCTTAAGTATTTTTTGATGCTATTAGAAAAGGAATTATTTCTTTAATTTTCCAAATTAGTCATTGCAAGTACATAGAAATACAATGGATTTTTGTATACTGACATCATATCCTGAAACCTTGTTAAATTCATCTATTCTAATATTTAAAAAAATAGATTTCTACATACAAAATCATGACATCTTCAAAGAGAGATTTTTTATTTATTTCTTTCCAATCAGGATTCCTTTGCCCCCAGGATTTTTTCTGAATATAAACTCCAAAACAATGTTTAATATAAGTGACAAGAGTGGATGCTTCATCTTATGCTTGATCTCAGAGGGAAAGCATTCAACCTTTTATCAGTAAGTATGATATTAGCTATGGCTTTGTTATTGGTGATCTTATCAGTTTGAAGATGTTGTCAGTTATTCCTGAATTACCGAGTGTTTTTATCATGGAAGCATGCTAGACTTTGTCATATGATTTTTCTGAATCTATTGAGAAGTTTGTATGTGTTTTTCTTCCTTTATCCTACAAATATGGTGTATTACACTAACTGATTTCTATATGTTATATTAACCTTGGATTTCTAAGATAAATCCCACTTGATCGTGATGTATAAATGCTTTGTTATATAGAGATGAATTTGAATTGATCATATTTAGTTAAGGATTTTTGCTCCTAAATTCATAATACATATTGGTCTATAATTTTCTTTTCTTGTGATATCTTTGTCTGGTTTTGGTGTCACAGTAATACAAACAATCTAGAATTATTGGGGTAATGTTTCCTCTTAATCAATTTTTTAGAGTTTATAAAAGTGTTATGTTCATTTTTCTTTAAATGTTTAATAGAATTCAAGAGTGGAGTTATCTGGGCCTGGGCTTTTCTTCATGGGAAGTTTCTTGATTAATAATTCAGTCTCTTGTTATAGCTCCATACAGTTTTTAATTTCTTGTTGAGTCACTTTCCATAATAGTTTGTGTTTTTCTAAGAATTTGTTCATTTCATGTAGGTGTCTAATTTGTTGACAAAATGATTATTCATAGTGTCACTCAAAATCCTTTTTATATGTCTAAGATTGATATTGATTTCTCCCTTTTCATTACTGATTTTAGTAATTTGATTCTTCTCTCTTATTTCTTTGGTTGGTCTAGACAACAGTTGTTATTTAAAAAAATATGTTGGGGCACCTGGGTGACTCAGTCGGTTAAGTGTCTGACTTTGGTGCAGGTCATGATCTCAAGGTCTTGCGATCCAGCCCCCGGTGAAGCCCTGTGTGAGGCTCCACCAAAAGCCCCGCTATGAAAGAAGAGTCTGCCTGGACCCCTCCCTCTCTCTCTTCCCCTCCCTCTCTCTCTTCCCCTCCCCTCCACTCGTGCCTATTCTTTCTCTCTCAAATAAATAAATGAAATCTTAAAAAATATATATGTTTAATAAGAACAACTTTTGGTTTTGTTGAATTCCACTTTTTAATGTTCTATTTTATTTATTGCATAAATCTTAATTTTCTGTGCCTTCTGCTTGCTTTATTTTGTTTTCTCTCTCTCTCTCTTTTTTGCTTATTAAAGTGATAGGTTAACTTGTTGACTAGAGATCTTTTTCTGTTTAAATACAGACATTTACTTTTATAAATTTCCGTTTAATCACTGCGTTAGCTGCATTTAATAAATTTTGATATTATGTGTTTTCATTTTCACTTGTCCCAAATATTTTCTAACTTCCCTTGTGAAGTATTATTTATTGGTTATTTAGAAGCATGTTGTTTAATTTCTTTTTTGTTGTTGTTTAATTTCCACATATTGTGAATTTCTCAAATTTACTTCTTGTATTGATTTCTAATTTTATTTTTAGTGCTGAGATAACATATTGTATATTATTTCAATCCTTTTAAGTTCTTTTTGAAACCTCTGATATGGCCTAACATATGGTTTATCCTGGAAAATGTTTCTTGGGCACTTGAAAATAATATGTATTCTACATAATTCCAAAACCTATGTTGTTTAAAGTATGTTTTTCAGTGGTTCATCACAGGGGCACTACCATCCCTCAGATAGTATTTTGCAAATTGTGGGGGGGCAGTTTGTCTTATTGCAATGATTGGGGACCCTATTGATATTCAGAGCAGAAAATCATTGCACAGATGTTCCTGTGACATTGGAGTTACTAATATGCCACACCCCTAGTGGTTTGTAATTACAATCCCCCACTTACAATAATTCCATCTGCAGGCATATGACTATTTTACTATGTTTCCTAAGGTAGTGTCTTAGCTTAAGCTCCCATAACAAAATACCATAGACTTAGTGGCTTAAACAAAGAAATTTATTGTCTCACAGTTCTGGAGGCTAGAAATCCAATATCAGGGTACCAGCATGACCAATTTCTTGTGGGAACTCCCTCCCTGCCTTGTAGATGGCTGTCTTCTTTTTTTTTTTTTTTTTTTATGATAGTCATACACAGAGAGAGAGAGGCAGAGACACAGGCAGAGACACAGGCAGAGGAAGAAGCAGGCTCCATGCATCGGGAGCCCGACGTGGGACTCGATCCCGGGTCTCCAGGATCACGCCCTGGGCCAAAGGCAGGCGCCAAACTGCTGCGCCACCCAGGGATCCCCTAGATGGCTGTCTTCTAACTATGTCCTCATATGACAGGGAGAGAGAGTCGTCTCCTTTCTTTTGGAAATTCACCAGTCCTATCAGATTAGGACCCTACTCTTATGATCTCATTTAATCTCAGGTACCTCTTAAATGCCTATCTGCAAGCATAGCTACTTTAGGGATTTGGGCTTGTGTTTGGAGAAGTGGAGTTTAGAGGACACAATTCAGTCTGTAGCAGATAGTCAGAGTTGAGCATTTAAATATTAAAATACATACTTTGTAACAGAGTTCTTTTATTCTTCTTTTGCATTGTAATTAGGGGCATCACTTTTTGAATTTGTGTTTTGTTTTTGTAGTTTTTAACTGTGTGTGTGTGTGAGTGTGTGGGTGCATTTTCTTTCAAGATAACAAAGGGGTAAGTTTAACAGTAATTATTATAAAAAGAATTATTTGAATCTAATTAGTCTGCTATGAAGTGCTGCCTAACTGATTCCTGAGCTTTTGGTATCAATTACCATCATTTCTCCTCATAAAATTCTTGGCAGGGTAGATACTATTATCTTTATTTTATCAATGAGTAATTGAGAGTTATTAAGATTTGGCACTTAATGAAGAATATCCAAGTAATATGTGACATAGTCATAGTCCAACTTTCATCTGTGGGATTCCATAGCCTCACTGTCCATGTACTTGAATTCTCACTGGATGGAAGACAGAGACATAAACCTAGTGATGTCAAATAGGTATTGGTTATTCTCTGTAGGAGGGCCAACTGGCAGCTCAACCAAAACTTAATGAGTATAGATTTTGTATAGAATTTAGTTCTAAGTAGCAGTATCTGTTTTGTGTAAGTCTTCAGTAAATTTTACTTACAGTCTTAATTACTAAATATTATATCTCTAAGTTATTATTCCAATGCCCCGTGGTTATAAATTTGTACTATTGACTGAACAATGGTAGACACTTAGCTGCCTGGTAGCACACAAGTAGACTTAGGCAAATTTTACATAAGGACTACTTTTAAAAGGTTCTTAAACTGTAATTTCGTGACTTGAAGTTAAGTATCTTATTTAAGGTACAAAAATAAGCCTTTTTGAGAACCATCACAACACAATAAGTTACTTAATATAAAAATAAGTGTTGGACAAGATGTGATCCAGACTTTTCTCACCCAGTTGTAAAATTCTTTGTTTTCGGATAATTAGCAGGATGTTTTCCCTCACCTATACCAATCTTCAGTCTTAGCTTTATTGATGAACAATTGTGATATAGTTAATTAAAACCTATGATTTACAGTCTAGTGTAGAAACATAATTCAAAAACTATTTATTGAATATTTTCTATCACAAGCAGAACGATATTTACTTGATAATTTGATTTTATTTATTTTAAACATTTTATTTATTTATTTAAAAGAGAGAGAGAACACAAGACCAGGGAGAAGGAGAAGCAGACTCCCCGTTGAGCAGGGAGCCCTACTCGGGGCTTGATGCTAGGACTCTGAGATCATGGCCTGAGCTGAAGGTGCAGTCACTTAGGTGCCCTTACTCGATAATTTTAATATTTAATTCAGGATATGATTTCTTTGTTGTTTTCCTTCTTTAAAAATGTAGATTACTTTTTTATCTCCTCTCAAAGTACAAGTGTTTTAATTCAAGGTTTCTGCCTTTGGCGCTTGGAAATCTCACCCATTTTAATATATAATATATATTACATTTATCATTACTTTGTGCTTTATTTTAAAAAATCAAACTTTTGTCACCTGAGGCAAATAACATTATGAAAAATAACCATGGATGGTATTCCACACATAGTCCATCAAAAATGAGAGTATCATATTCCTGTTTATGAATATTCATGGGAATAAATATCAAGATCAGATTGTTTTTGAGTTTTTAATGCAAATTTTGACATGTAAGGACAAAATTTTATGGGACAGATATTTTGTATTATACATACCTTCAAGATGAAAGAAAATACAGTATTATTTCTACAATGTATTTACACTGAGGATGGTTTGCACATCGTGTGTCATTCTTTACACTATTAGAGATCTTTAACACATAGCATGAATGCTATTTATACCTAAAACCTTTAGGAAGTGGAAAGTAAGAGGTGTTTGAAAATGCTGTGAAGGGAGAAAGTTGAAATTGTACAAATAATGATGTCTAAGCTAACAATAAATTACCAAAATAATGTAAAAAAGAAAAAATGAAACTCAAACATACAGTACATATGGTTGTTCAGAACAAAAATATTTTATCAATAAATACTATTTTATTTTTTATTTTATTTTTTATTTATTTATTTATTTTTTTTTTATTTTTTAAAGATTTTATTTATTTATTCATGATAGTCACAGAGAGAGAGAGAGAGGCAGAGACACAGGCAGAGGGAGAAGCAGGCTCCATGCACCGGGAGCCCGACGTGGGATTCGATCCCGGGTCTCCAGGATCGCGCCCTGGGCCAAAGGCAGGCGCCAAACCGCTGCGCCACCCAGGGATCCCCAATAAATACTATTTTATAGAAAGCAAAATATATGGGAGGTCACATACATAAATGTGAATAAGTATGGTTAAAATTCTATCTCTACATATTTACTAATTTTTATGTATCTGTGGCTCACAAAGATTTAATTAGAAGTTGATTTAAATTTAGTTATATATTTCAATTTCCAACTAAATTCCTTACTCAATTATTATTGAATCTATCTTACAAGTCCACTTCTCTTTGTCCCATGGCTTATTTGTTTGTGTGGCACATGAGTAGCTGTTACTCTTCAGAAACTGATTAGAATCAAAACCTTGCAAAATATGCTTCCCAAATAAACTTTAATCAGTGAAATGAATAAATTTATCAATTGCAAACATACTTGAAGAAATAAAGAAACTCTCCTAGAAAGTAAAAAAAAAAAAAAAAAAAAAAAAAAATGGTAGGCCGTTTGCTAGGACCACAAACTGCAATGTCTCATCTAAAATTTTCCAAGATGATAAGAAAATAGATATTACAGTTAAAATAACCATGCTTCTTCACTGGCTTAATTATGCTCATGTTCAAACTGTAATGTTAACTCTTACTTTCTAGGCTGAACGAAACTAAAGAGGTCTGAACAATCAACCCTCTGGAGGCTTAGATTTCAGAGTGTGAAAATGAATGTTCTATCTGTTGCTTTATGCCCTCTAAATAAAACCTTGATTACCTATGCAACAAGGACCACAGAGGGCACAGAATAACATTATGAAATCAGTTATGCAATATGAATTTAGAACAGAAGCAGCTCTGCCCAAATAACCTGGGAGGAAGAAAAGGACGTCTCCACAAGGGCAGGGACATACAGAATCATGCAAAGAAACAAAGAACTCTTCAGTGCACTCTATGTTGGCCATCATGGTTTTAATGAACTGGCTGTAATTTTCAAAAGCATTTGCTTTTGTAAGCGGATTCGTTTCATAAACTCAGTTCTAATGGGGTCATTTATTAATTTGCCCAGAGATCATTTCTTATGACAAAAGCCTTATAAATTTAGCTGGGCGCATTTTTAAATAACAGAGTCTGAAATTATCCATTATTGTTTTAATTTCCCAAACATTCCTATTATGTATTGTGCCAACATTTTCCCAGTGGATCATCTTTTCTTATCTTTAGATTATTAGAACTCTAAATCCCACACGGTTTTCTATCACTATTGTTTCATTTGCTGAAAACATAGTGGTTTCATACATATATTGCTTTCAATTTTATTTTCTTTAGATCTATGCATTAATCTTATTCTCTCGGAAAGACTTTGATCACCTCCTTTAAAATGCTCCAATCTCCAAGGCTATATTACTCTTTCCCTTACCTACTTTATTTTTCTTTGGTGCACTTACTACCTTATTTGTTTTGTTTTGTTTTGTTTTTGGTCTGTTTCTTTTCAGTAGAAATTAAGCTTCTTAAGGACAGGGACTTTTGTTCAATGGTGTCACCTTGGAACTTAGAATAAATTAAGTTTGGAATATTGTAGGTGCTCAATAAATATTTGTTGAGGGAATTAATAGAAGGATGAAAGCTGAACATACTGAATTCATTTCAATGTACCTTTAAAATACTGGTCATTTTTTTATGACCTAACAATCAACCTTAGTGAACATCTGTCTGAGAGCTACCCCATTGCTATTTTCTATAATCATTTAATGCTGTCCTAGTTTGACCTTGCAATAACTTCTTCATGGTTCTTTTTGGCTTTAGACCATCCCAGCTTCAGTCTATCTCCTTCATACTGCTGGTCATCTTTAGAAAATGAAAAACAGAGTGGTGTGTCACCACTCCAACCTCAACTCCTATCAGTCTCATGCCCTCAAAATGATACATGAGACTTTGATAAGAATGTGAATTCCTGTGATGTTTTTGGAAAGATTAGATGTTATCCATTAAAATATAAAGCATGCATATGCCTTGTCTCAGCGATATAATTTCTAAAGATCACTTTTAGAAAAATGAAAGTGCCAGTGCTGATCTTTCAGAGATACACAGGAACCACAGCTTGCTTATAAATGTGACAAATTGGAAAAAAAAATCTAAATCTGAATGCTCATCAAAAGGCAATGGTAAATCATTATTATAGATTATTATGTTTGTATCACGAAGAATGAGGTAGATATTTACATGCTAAACAGAAAGAATATCCATGCATTCACAGCTAATTGGGAGGAAAAATTAAGTTGCAGAATATTATTTTTAGTATAATTTCATTTTGTTAAGGAGAAAGAGGGAAAGAATGAAAGAGAGTCAGAAATGGAGGTAGAACGAATGCTATAAATGTGAATTTGAGCTTTAAATATAACTTCTTTAAATGTAAGAAATATAGAATCTTAGAGTAGGAAGGTCTTCAAAGTATAAGATTCTTTTCATTGTATTTGTGAGAAATTAAAGTTTTAGAGAAACTAAGTTATTTGAGAAAGGTCACATAAATATGTTAAAGGTGGAATGAGTGGTGAACTTATACCTCTTGACACTTAGACTGGTAATTTTTCCAGTGAGATTTATTGCCTCTCAAGGAGAATATTTACTTCTTGCTTGAGCTTGATTTTGCTTAATTATTATTGATTATCATGTCAATTATATGCAGAACCAGAGGATACTTTGTCAAGAATAAAAATGCTACAAAAAACCAAATAATTAGATGTGTATTGATTTAATTTGAAGAAGAAACTATAGTTTTTCATAAAAGTGTGATTAAAAATTATAATTAGATAGATAGGGTAATAAATTTTAATAAATTTTAACACATTAATCACATAGAAACTATTTCAAAGTTATACAAGATCACTGTGTAAAGGAAAAAAATATGCCTATGCTGGTATTGTAAATTAAACTGGGTATTGTTATGACTGTCATGACAGGTAATTCAGTGTGCCCCCTGATTTGTCTGATCAATTATCACATGGTAATATAGCTGAGATTTCATATTCACCTATATTGCATACTGTCTAGACACAGGCCCAGCTTATAGTGTCATAAATAACTTCTATTTTGTTTTTGTATTTGGGATATATGTGGATCTGGACAAAACACAAGCCAGATGAAATGCTTAAGTAGTTATATTTTACCTTGGACTATTCTCTGCCATGCATTAATGGCTGTATTTAGAATAGTTTCTGATTTATTTAGAGCTTTGCTGCTGCATTTTTTATCAGGTAAAATATATGACTTCTCACATAACAGGAAGGCCTGATGATAGAATATTGAAAAATAAAGCCATCACCATTGTCCTGGTAAAGAAAAGAAGGGTAAACAACAAGCCAAACTTTTTTGCCAAATCCTGTTATAGACCATTGTTGTTCAACATGTCTTCTCTAGAGCACTAATTGTTCAGAATTTGTACAGGTGTCAATTTAAAAATAAGATGAGGAAGGGAGATTTTAGTCACATATGTTTAGAACAGCCAGATTTCTCATGGCATTTAGAATGCACATTTTAACAGACTAGTTTACACAGTCGTTGCTAATCTTATGCCATCCTTAAATTATTCTTTGTTTATCAGAGAAGCCCACAAGACTGGTGTGTGCTGTAAGATGAGCATTGGGAAAAGGTGATATGGATACATTTATTTGATGTACTACATACAATTTAGGGCGAGGAGCAACAGGCGATGATAGAAAACTATAGCCAAGGGAAGGACTGGAAGAAGTACAAGGCAAAGACTTGGTACTCTACTTAAGTAAATCCTCGGTGACTGCTCCAGCAAGGGCAACTCCATGCAGAAATTTCATGGATACCAACATGTAAATAGATCATAATATAGCGAGGAATATTACATAAGGTGCATTCGATGATAAACTCATGTTTGGGTTTAAGATTATGTCTGAAGCAGGTTGGTATTACTTTTATAATCATGAAGGAAAGAAAAGAGATAATTGTAGAATACTGAAACTGAAAGTTGAATCGAACTCATATCATTAAATGAGTTCATATTGGTAAAGTACCGTAAAGAGTGCCTGGAACATAGGAAGTGCTATATAAATGGTTTTTAAATAAAATAAATAACATGCTGGGGGGTGAGGACAGAGATCAAAATAGCTTTGAAATGTGCACACACAGAGATGTATTGCTGAATCTAAGTTATGTGTGTATCAAACTATTTAAATGTGTCTTTCATTTGAAGTTTTAAATAGTTTGTTATTGACATTTCCACTAAAATTTACTTTATCCTTCAATTGATAATACTATATTCAAAAAGTCATCTCATACCCTCTCTCTTTTGAATAAACAACAGAGCTTAAATTGATACCTATAAATTCACATAATGTTTTAAGTACCTTCATTGTTTAGCAAAGAGTAGCTAGTTCATATTTCATAAAGGCTTATTCTTACTATTGATAATTCTTAAAATAAACGTACAGATATATCTTCATAGAAATGTTTAGTAGCTATCTGTATAGAACCTGTTTTTTGTCTTGCTCTGAATTTGCCAAGCTGACCACAAAGTTGTTGTCTGCTTCAGTGAAGTTGTTTGCTTCAGTGAAGCAAACTCTGTGGCATATAAACAAAAAAATACTGGCCATACTTCCTAAACTATAGGTAAAATGATTCCTGGTACCAAATTTCTAGAAGTTTATATATTCTTACATACTATTTTTTAAATTTTTTTTTTATTATTTATTTATGATAGTCACAGAGAGAGAGAGAGAGAGAGGCAGAGACACAGGCAGAGGGAGAAGCAGGCTCCATGCACCGGGAGCCCGACGTGGGATTCGATCCTGGGTCTCCAGGATCGCGCCCTGGGCCAAAGGCAGGCGCCAAACCGCTTCGCCACCCAGGGATCCCCATACTATTTTTTTAAATTAAGCATTGGCCAACTATTAAATAATGCATTAAATTAGATTCTAAGTTTCCCTGTAATTATTCACTGTTGTGTATATATCAAAGTATTCCAAAGGAATAAACAGTTTTTATTGAGTCTTAAAATTATGAACTATTGTTAGCTACTTGGTGAACTATTATCTTATGTTTCCTCTTATCATCACAGATACTGGCATGAAATATTCTTTTTTTAATATTCTCAATTCAAAAGAATCTTATTCTAGTTAAAATTAAAAAGAATATTAATAATTAGCATTTAAAAACTCATAAATAAATCAATTTATGGGTGATATATAAAAATTTTCATCTGAAAAAAATGATACTTTGTTCCTTCTCATGAAGATATCTAACTTTCTTGGAGTAGGATATTTCACATTAGTAATATCATTTGAAGATCTAAAGTTAATTTCCTCCCAGGGTATAAGATCATTTACATGAGAGAATCTTTTAGTAGAAATTTAAGACCAGCATTGTTTTCTAAAGAAAAGGTCATTTTTCACACTTGAATTATAAACTAACTCATCTCTACTAATAAACTGATGAGTATAAACAGTATCCAATTAATTCACAACTGAAAATAGAATAATTTGCCTCCGCATCTTCAACTCATGAAACCTGATTCCTATCTGAACTCAGCATATGTCCCCACACCCACACCCATAACCTTCATGGGAGAGCCAGGCGGATGTCTTCTCACTGCCTTATGCAATAAGGCTCTCTGCTTCGTTAACGCACTCCTCTTGCACCTGAACTTTTGGGTTTTGCCCTATTTCTCTATCTCACTCTCCCTTCTCTAACTTCTTGTATGTGTATGAAGCACATGCGTACATTATATTTATGATGTGTTTATTCTTCAAAACTTATAAAAATTTTTCTTAAAAGTTTTTTTTGTAATTACTTCTCCATAGTATTTGACAGGAAGGTTTTAGTGATTACATATACTTATAGAAATTGAAGAAGGCTTTTAAAAAATGAGTTCAGAGAGGATTTTATTCTCAGGAGAGTCAAAGACTAATATTAAGAATATGAAGAATTTTTCTTCTAAAAATATATTGTTAATACCGACTGTCTTTTGCCAACCTGCCAGTTTGTTAAGGAGAAAATAAACCTGTAAGAAAGGTAACAGTGGGAAGCTGTTTTTGTTCTGACGCAGGTAGGAGGCTGGATATGATAGAGAGTCTGAATCCTGTTTTTTTTTTTTTTAAGATTTTATTTATTTATTCATGAGAGATACAGAGAGAGAGAGAGAGAGGCAGAGACACAGGCAGGAGGAGAAGAAGGCTCAATGCAGGGAGCCCAATGCAGGACTTGATCCCGGGACTCCAGGATCACACCCTGGGCCAAAGGCAGGTGCTAAACCTCTGAGCCACCCAGGAATCCCCATGGATCCTGGTTTTTTAAGGTGTTCTGTAAGTTAGGGTTTGATTAGGAAAACAGATACTGCTCTAACATATTTCAAGCAGGAAGGGCCTTAAAATAGGTAATTTGAGACACGTAAAACTGTCAAAAGTTTGAGGAAATGGATCAGAAAAGCCAATACTGATGCTTAGGAAATAATAAATTACTGCCAAAGCAATCAGACAACAAAAAGAAATAAAAGGCATCGAGGTTGGTAAGGGAGAAGTAAAACTTCCCCTGTTTGCAGATGACATGATACCATATAAAGAAAACCCTAAAGACGCTGCCAAAAATCTACTAGAACTGATAAATGAATTCAGCAAAGTCACAGGATACAAAATCAATGTACAGAAATAATAAATTACAAAAGCAGCAGGGAAATACCTCAATGATTGTAGCTATCTGCAGCCCTGAAGTGAATGATTTGCTGGTGGATGCAAAGGAGCCATGGCAAAACCCTTTCTTATTTAACTGCCAAAGTTCATAGGCCTCCCCAACTCTTGTTGGAAAAATAATATTTCTGTTTCTCTTCCTCCTTCCAAATCTTGCAAGAAGCCACTCTGCCACGCACTTAGTGAATAACTGGTTAAAGAAAGAGGACTGGTTCTTATCTATGACAGTATTTACCTAATATGGGTAAGATGATGTTGTCAGAGAGTTTTATTATGAATATGACCATGAAGTTTCATTCTATCATATATTTACAGAGACAATAGAAATGTTCATTTCAAATAATTTGGCTGAAAGGTAGCATTCTTCTGTATCAGCGAAAACTCTTCCATGCTCTTAAAGCATTGTTTTGTTTCAGAACGTGTTTTGTTATTTGTCAGCATGTTTTCCTCAATTTTGACTTTTCAGAGATGGATTTAATCATCAAAGGCTAACAGTGTACAAGGCCTAATAGTGTCAAAGGCCAATAGTGTACAAATAGCTATAGTAGGAGAAAACTGAGACATAGCAAACATTCAACACATGTTGTAAGTATCAGTTGTGAAGATGCTGGGCTTTGTGTTACAATTTCAAAGGGGATAAGACAGCTTCGTGACTTAGTTCCAAGTGAGTTAAGCTTGGTGGAGAGGTTTACAAATTAGTAAAAGGACCAGTAAACACATAATGATACCGACCATTAATCTGGACATACCAGAGATACCATTAAGGGTAGTGTAAAGAAAAAGGGTTTGTGAAAGTCAAGTGTTGAATATTTGCTTCTGTGAATTAAGGATTAGTAATTCATGCTTTGCTCCTGTTGCATTTATTGCACCAATATGGTGAATCTGATAGAACTTACAGAGCTTCTAAATGTGCCCCACTTACAATAAGAAGTAGCTGCTTCGAAAATGGAAGAATATGGTTCACATATCTTCTCAATGATAATACAACCTTCACACGAAATCGTTAAACCAGACTGGCAATTATTAAACAGGAAAATCCTGATCATTGGCAGCTTGGGAGCTGCTAATGGTGTCACATAAGCACTGCCCTCATATCCATAATTCCATTAATGAGAGGCCTATTTTTAGCTTGGAATCCAATTAGGCAGCACTGTTAGCTAGGAGAAGTGGAATATAACCCTCCTCAGTGCCATAGCCTAGACGCCTGCATTTCTTGTGACAAAGGGCATCCTTTGGCAGAATAGACAGGTCTTCACAGTTTGTGGAGATATTGGCGGTACAAATCTCTATGGGAATCAAATCTCTATGGGAATCAATTCCTAATGGCTTCGTATATTTCAGAAGATCTCTGAGCAATCCATTAGCAAAATTTGAGACTAATCTGCAAGTAATGGCTTCCAAACAAGTCAGTGAGTCAATCTCAGAGGAGACAGGGTAGGACATACTGACAATCAGCAAATTCTGGACAATAGAATAAGAGAATAGGCAAGAAACACATTTGTCTTGGCAACTCATCTAAAGATTACCGATGCTTTAGGAAAGAGGGAATGAACATTTATATTGGGACACAGTGTATATATCCTTTGTAGTTTGCTATCTGCACTCATGTTTAAGTTTATATCTAATAAAATAATATCGCAAAATGTTGATTCAGTCATCTCAACAAAGACTAGGTTTCAGCCCAGTTAATTGGGACCATGTCCAAAGAAGATTCTCCCTCACTTCTACTATTTCATGATTCTGGTGAGCAAAGGGAATGAAATGCAGAATTCCATAATAATAGTATTCATTTAAGTTTGGGCATGCTATCTCTTGTCCTTGGCAATATGTGACCCAGCTTATTGGATAAGTTTGCCATAAGAGTGAAATTACTGATAAGTTTATAGGAAGCATTTGTTGTTAGAACAGAACTCCAAGACTAAAAAAAATGTTTGTAGTATTGTCATAGAGAATTTTGGATTTCCTAATTTTTAAAATTACTTTCACATAAGGGAATCAATATTTTTTGAAAACACAAAGTCATTTTTCATGAAAGTGTTCATGCTAAATAGAGATCTTTTGAGTAATATTATTTTCAAATCCCCCATCTGACTGACTAAAAGATAAATAGCTAGGATGAAGTAGAATTTATTGTGTGTCATTTCTCAGAGTAAAGCAATTGGTGATAATAATATATTGATTATCTGAAAAAACTCTTCGAAAAATAAATATTTATTATCTTTGGGTTCTTCTGAATCTTCTTTTGGAGTTATGAATATTATAGGGTATAATGATAATTTAGATTATAATATAGAATATACAAGTAGATATTATTTGCATTTAAATAATACTATAAATATATATATTTAAAGCACAATGTCCTATGTTGTAGTAGTTAAGAGAGTCCAGCATTTTCCAGGACATAGAGGAGTCATAGAGATAAATATATTTTACAATTAATTCTTGTTAACTTGAAAACAGGGCACTCATTTGCTTGGGAACATGGAGTAGTATATTCAACTCTAGTAAAAACTCTATTCCAAGTATATTTGCCCAGAGGCCATACAGAGGGAATCATTCAGAGGAGTCTTTCCTAGTGGATGACAAGGGCACCGTTTTCCAGTCAATTCCACAAAATGTGGCCCTATCTATCATCTCTCATCACCTCTTGTGTTTTGAATGTATTCATCTTTCAAGGCTAGCCGATGTTGTGAATCTCAGAGAACAGAATATGGTAGACATAATTTTTTTTACTTAACTTTTTGACCTTAGAAACCCCTTCCTTCTTTTCTTTTTCATTATAGATTTTCACTGGACTTATGTTTATTGAAACTGTAAGTAGTGAACTAGATCTTCATCAGTTAGGTCTTTGACAGAGATGGCTACTCCCCTTTGTAGCCCTTAAGAAATTACTCACATTTTCTGTTGATAAAACCCCAAAATTCCATTTGATTTAGTGGCATCAAGAAAATACAGCCACAATTTGTTTGTTTGTTTATTTATTTATTTATTTATTTATTTATTTATTTATTTATGATGGTCACACATACACAGAGAGAGAGAGAGAGAGGCAGAGACACAGGCAGAGGGAGAAGCAGGCTCCATGCACCGGGAGCCGACGGGGGATTCGATCCCCGGTCTCCAGGATCGCGCCCTGGGCCAAAGGCAGGCGCCAAACCGCTGCGCCACCCAGGGATCCCCAGCCACAATTTACACAATGAATTTTCAACCATAAAAAGATGAAAAATAATGGGGGAGGAGAATATTGACAGATTATATAATTATTTCTCTTGTTGTCTTTTGAATACATTTGGGTGGCCCAACAACCTTCTACTCCTCCCATTTTTTGGTATAAATTGTGTAAATTGCTATTTTGGAAATTTGCAATGCCAATTGCTAAGAGATAAACAGGTAGTCTAACTGATAATGCTTTCTACTGTATTACCCACCGTGGTTCAACTACCATGAGAACACAACCTTGACTTGATACCATGAAAAACAGGAAACATAGAGAAATAAATGTTTTTTTCTCAAAACTCTTAAATGAACATTAGTTCTCCGAAGCTGGTAAGCATTCTAAACATTTGAAAAAGAATAAAAATGAGGAATTAAAAAAATAATTTGTACAAATTCAGAAGAAAGAGAAAAAGGTGAAAATGATGATTCTGTCTTTTTAAAATTTTATGACTTTAACTCTTGCAAAATAGGTTCTTCAGAAAACTGATGCACCTTATAGAATAAATTTTGTGGCATTCTTTACAGAGATAAATATTGCTAAATATCTTCCAATAGTATTACATGATAACAGGTTTCTTGACAGGTAAAGTAGGGTCATTTTTAGGAATCAAAACGCACAAGAAAAAAAGAATAAAATAATTATTTAAATTTGCCCCATTTGTTCAAGGGAAAAAAACGTTTTGCCAAACAGACTATCTTTTTTCAGAAGTAGTAGTTTGGTCTCCTCCACCCAGGCAAGGTCAGTTCAACCTCAGAAACGATGTATTATCTTTGTGGCTAACCATTGTCATCTCAGTGTGGGAACAAGAAGAGGAATCCAGCCCATTATTTTGTTAAATTTCATGTCCCCACTGAGGTACAGCAACTAATGACAGATGAAGAATTCAAAATTCCAGTTTCTAAATCAGCCTATTATTATTTTACTTTATCTTTTTATTTTAAATCTGGATTGAAGGAATAATACAAATGTACTGGATTGGAGGAATAATACCTATATACAATGCAAATAAAGGATTCAACTTTAGTATCATCGGAAACACTCTGATTTTCTGTGGAACGCAAACTGATTAGAACTCATTGTCACTAAGTGCTTGTGAAGTCGAATGATGTTAACACTCACACTCAAAGTCAGCATTTAATTAAGCAAATACTTCTCTGGAGCAGTGTACGTCAGCGCCCATTCACATCAATTGCTTCTGAATCTAATGATTCTTAAAAGAAAAGTAACAAACTATAAGGCCTTAGGGGGTGACTAGAAAGTCAATATATACGAAGGTTGTATTGACAGTATTTTGATGTCACAAATCCAAAACTAAAACTCTGTTGTTGAATATTAACAAATTCTGCTGTTAAATGACTTAAAATGAACTTCTGTTTTGAGCTTTTAACATTTTGTTTAAAATGTTGTTTAGCATTTTGTTCTTATTGATCTGTAAAGACAATTTTAAAATTGTTTGTTTGTTTCTCTGAATGCTTCCAAATATCACCCAAACCTCCCCACTCTCAAAAGCCTCTCTGGGACATCCTGCCACAAGGAGGCGCTTCACTGGCAAGTGCTATGTCATTTTATGCAGATGCCTTGACTTCAACCACCAGATTTTAATGATTTCTGCCTTGAGTCACAACTGTTTTTAATGCAGAGAAAATATGTCTATGAGTAGAAATAACACTACACCGAGAATTTCACAGGTAATATATAAATATATTATGTATCCACTGTGCTCCTAGGACTATAGGATATACCATATAATTTAGCTTGTGCCATTGTAGTGGATCATAGACGTTGTTTATTAGCTCATTTGATAGTAAAAAAAATAAATAAATAAAACAAAAAGGAAAAACTTTAGAACATACCACTCCCAGATATCCATATGCCTTTTATAAAGTCCATATATTTATCAAACATTACTAATGTGATATTTTCTTTAAAAAGATACCCAAGGGGGAAAAAAAAAGATACCCAAGAATATAAATTAAATAGATAAAATAAATATAAATTAGGTAACATTTAAAAAGAATTCATAATAGTAATAATTGATCTAAAATATGCAATGACAATAATATGAGTATAATTGCTTTATGTTTTTGAAATTTTGATTTAATATCTTGGTAAGATGGATTGGAAATCTTGATTCTAAGTTCTGTACATTTCTGCACTTATTCTTAATAACTGATATATCTGTAAAATTTACTTCTAAAAGATACATAGATCTGAAAATTTGTAAACCATTGATAAGATTTATTAAAGCAGGACAACCCATTTTTTCAATTATAAAAACCATAACTTTTAAAAATAATTGGCTCTAACTTTTTGACTTTTCTGCTCTTAGTTTTTCTTACAAGTTTTTCTTAGCATTGTAATGCTAATGAGTTTTTATATATCTAAAGAAAGCTTTCAGAACCCACTAAAACTCTCCATTTAAAAAGCTTAAAAATTCCATTTTCAGGTCTTTAAGAATAGATTTGAGTGATTTGGAAATGGTTCATTTTCATTATTAAAAGCAAAATGATTTAAAATATTTTAAAGAGGGATCCCTGGGTGGCGCAGCGGTTTGGCGCCTGCCTTTGGCCCAGGGCGCGATCCTGGAGACCCGGGATCGAATCCCACATCGGGCTCCCGGTGCATGGAGCCTGCTTCTCCCTCTGCCTGTGTCTCTGCCTCTCTCTCTCTCTCTCTCTGTGACTATCATAAATAAATAAAAATTAAAAAAAAATTTAAAGATAATCTATAGAAAAGTTCTCTTTTGCTTATTCTTGCTTTTTAAACTATTTTTGAAAGATTAAATTTTGTGTTATAATTCATTTTGCAAATTGAAAGAACCCACACCAAAAAGATACAAATTGTATAATCCTAATTTTATGACACTCTGGAAAAGACAGATTATATGATAGAACACAGATCCGCTATTGCAAAGGTTGGGGTTTTGGAGGAGGGGCTGAATGTTGACCACAAAAAGGGTCACATATGGCTGGGATGCCTGGGTGGTTCAGCCGTTGAGCATCTGCCTTCTTCTCAGGGCTTGATCCCAGAGTTCTGAGATCGAGTATCACACAGGGAGCCTGCTTCTCCCTCTGCCTATGTCTCTGCCTCTCTCTCTCTCTCTGTATCTCTCCTGAATACATAAGTAAAATCTCAAATTAAAAAAAAAAAAAGGGTCACACCTGGAAAATCTTAGGGTGATGAGATTCTGTTGCATAACACTCTAATTTGGTGACACAACTCTGCACACTTCAAAACCAGAGTGTACTTAACTGTAAGAAACTTGAAAATCAACCATGATTTTGATGTAGGAATGAGGAGCAGATGGGGCTAGGCAGGGAAAGATAAGCAAAAGGCCCAGAGTCAGGCTCCCATAAATCTGTGGGCTCCCATAAATCCCAAGGACACCAAATGGATCAGTTAGGCTCCTATGCATCCCAAGGAAACAGAGATAAGACAGTAAAAATAGAGACAAAAGTAAATTAGACTTCCTAGCTCCAAAGTGTTAAGGGGTATACCCCTTTGATGGTTATCAGACAATCCCAGAGATTCACCAGACCCAAAAACAGCCGTATGTCAATCATTTGAGATAGCACAAAGAAATTTCCAGGCCATGGGATCCCTGGTTAGGTTCCCAATAAAAGGCCAGCCAAAAAACTCTCAGTGGTAACCCTGTTGAGACCCCTCTCACTTCTGAGAGCTTTCTCTGTATCTTTGTTTAATAAACTTCTATCACTTTACTCACTCCCCTGTGTTTGCGAGATTCATTCTTTGACTCTGTGAGACAAGAACCAAGCTTTCCCATATCAATTTCAACAATCTCAGGATAGAAGTGTGTCACATGTAGATGACATTGCCTTATTGAAAAGGCAGGAAAAAAGAGCTGACCTAAGTAATTTGGAAAATCATTGTTTTGACTGATTGCTATAAAGCTATGGATGCAAGAACTGTAGGTAAACACCCTATACCGTTTGTTAAATTTCTTCCCCACTGGGGAATGTGATAGCAGCTCTAACACTACTTTACATGTATACTGAGGTTAAGCAAATAAGTAAATAAAATGTAGATAATAGTAATCAGGTTTCGGAGGGGAGGAGCAAGATGGCGGAAGAGCAGGGTCCCCAAATCACCTGTCTCCACCAAATTACCTAGAAAACCTTCCAATCATCCTGAAAATCTATGAATTCGGCCTGAGAATTAAAGAGAGACCAGCTGGAATGCAACAGTGAGAAGAGTTCGCGCTTCTATCAAGGTAGGAAGACGGGGAAAAAGAAGTAAAGAAACAAAGGCCTCCAAGGGGAGGGGCCCCGCGAGGAGCCGGGCTGAGGCCGGGGCGAGTGTCCCCAGGACAGGAGAGCCCCGTCCCGGAGGAGCAGGAGCTGCACCGACCTTCCCGGGGGAAAGGGGCTCGCGGGGAGTTGGAGCAGGACCCAGGAGGGCGGGGATGCCCTCGGGCTCCCGGGGACAGTAACAGCAACTGCGCGCCCAGGAGAGTGCGCCGAGCTCCCTAAGGGCTGCAGCGCGCACGGCGGGACCCGGCGGGACCCGGAGCAGCTCGGAGGGGCTCGGGCAGAGGAAGAGGCTCCGTGCGGAGGGGGCTGCGCGGTTCCAGGAGCAGCTCGGAGGGGCTCGGGCGGCGGCTCCGCGGAGGGGGTTGCGCGGCCCGGGAGCGCGAATCCAACAGCGCAGACCTCGGAGCACAGGGCGCCGGGACACAGCCCAAGATCCGGCCTCCCCCGGGACAGGCAGAGGCCGGGAGGGCCCAGGACAGCGAGGACGCTCCTGCCCCAGCTGAGCAGATCAGCGGCCCCGCCCCGGAGCCTCCAGGCCCTGCAGACGGAGTTCCTGCCGGAGCTGAATCCAGGTTTCCAGAGCTGCCCCGCCTGGGGCTGTTCCTCCTGCGGCCTCACGGGGTAAATAACCCCCACTGAGCCCTGCACCAGGCAGGGGCACAGCAGCTCCCCCAACTGCTAACACCTGAAAATCAGCACAACAGGCCCCTCCCCCAGAAGACCAGCTAGACTGACTGACAACTTCCAGGGGAAGCCAAGGGACTTAAAGTACACAGAATCAGAAGATACTCCCCGGTGGTTCTTTTTTTTTTTTTTTTTGTTTTCTTTTGTTTTGTTTTGCTTTTTGATTTGTTTCCTTCCCCCACCCCCTTTTTTTTCTCCTTTCTTTTTCTTCTTTTTTTTTTTTTTCGTTTTTTTTCTTCCCTTTTTTTCTTTCTCTTTTCTTTCCTTCTTTCTCTCCTCTCTTTTTCTCTTTTTCCCAATACAACTTGCTTTTGGCCACTCTGCACTGAGCAAAATGACTAGAAGGAAAACCTCACCTCAAAAGAAAGAATCAGAAACAGTCCTCTCTCCCACAGAGTTACAAAATCTGGATTACAATTCAATGTCAGAAAGCCAATTCAGAAGCACTATTATACAGCTACTGGTGGCTCTAGAAAAAAGTATAAAGGACTCAAGAGACTTCATGACTGCAGAATTTAGAGCTAATCAGGCAGAAATTAAAAATCAATTGAATGAGATGCAATCCAAACTAGAAGTCCTAACGACGAGGGTTAACGAGGTGGAAGAACGAGTGAGTGACCTAGAAGACAAGTTGATAGCAAAGAGGGAAACTGAGGAAAAAAGAGACAAACAATTAAAAGACCATGAGGATAGATTAAGGGAAATAAACGACAGCCTGAGAAAGAAAAACCTACGTTTTATTGGGGTTCCCGAGGGCGCCGAAAGGGACAGAGGGCCAGAATATGTATTTGAACAAATTCTAGCTGAAAACTTTCCTAATCTGGGAAGGGAAACAGGCATTCAGATCCAGGAAATAGAGAGATCCCCCCCTAAAATCAATAAAAACCGTTCAACACCTCGACACTTAATAGTGAAGCTTGCAAATTCCAAAGATAAAGAGAAGATCCTTAAAGCAGCAAGAGACAAGAAATCCCTGACTTTTATGGGGAGGAGTATTAGGGTAACAGCAGACCTCTCCACAGAGACCTGGCAGGCCAGAAAGGGCTGGCAGGATATATTCAGGGTCCTAAATGAAAAGAACATGCAACCAAGAATACTTTATCCAGCAAGGCTCTCATTCAAAATGGAAGGAGAGATAAAGAGCTTCCAAGACAGGCAGCAACTAAAAGAATATGTGACCTCCAAACCAGCTCTGCAAGAAATTTTAAGGGGGACTCTTAAAATTCCCCTTTAAGAAGAAGTTCAGTGGAACAGTCCACAAAAACAAGGACTGAATAGATATCATGGTGACACTAAACTCATATCTCTCAATAGTAACTCTGAATGTGAACGGGCTTAATGACCCCATCAAAAGGCGCAGGGTTTCAGACTGGATAAAAAAGCAGGACCCATCTATTTGCTGTCTACAAGAGACTCATTTTAGACAGAAGGACACCTACAGCCTGAAAATAAAAGGTTGGAGAACCATTTACCATTCGAATGGTCCTCAAAAGAAAGCAGGGGTAGCCATCCTTATATCAGATAAACTAAAATTTACCCCAAAGACTGTAGTGAGAGATGAAGAGGGACACTATATCATACTTAAAGGACCTATTCAACAAGAGGACTTAACAATCCTCAATATATATGCCCCGAATATGGGAGCTGCCAAATATATCAATCAATTATTAACCAAAGTGAAGAAATACTTAGATAATAAGACACTTCTACTTGGTGACTTCAATCTAGCTCTTTCGATACTTGATAGGTCTTCTAAGCACAACATCTCCAAAGAAACGAGAGCTGTAAATGATACACTGGACCAGATGGATTTCACAGATATCTACAGAACTTTACATCCAAACTCAACTGAATACACATTCTTCTCAAGCGCACATGGAACTTTCTCCAGAATAGACCACATATTGGGTCACAAATCGGGTCTGAACCGATACCAAAAGATTGGGATTGTCCCCTGCATATTCTCAGACCATAATGCCTTGAAATTAGAACTAAATCACAACAAGAAGTTTGGAAGGACCTCAAACACGTGGAGGTTAAGGACCATCCTGCTAAAAGATAAAAGGGTCAACCAGGAAATTAAGGAAGAATTAAAAAGATTCATGGAAACTAATGAGAATGAAGATACAACCGTTCAAAATCTTTGGGATGCAGCAAAAGCAGTCCTAAGGGGGAAATACATTGCAATACAAGCATCCATTCAAAAACTGGAAAGAACTCAAATACAAAAGCTAACCTTACACATAAAGGAGCTAGAGAAAAAACAGCAAATAGATCCTACACCCAAGAGAAGAAGGGAGTTAATAAAGATTCGAGCAGAACTCAACGAAATCGAGACCAGAAGAACTGTGGAACAGATCAACAGAACCAGGAGTTGGTTCTTTGAAAGAATTAATAAGATAGATAAACCATTAGCCAGCCTTATTAAAAAGAAGAGAGAGAAGACTCAAATTAATAAAATCATGAATGAGAAAGGAGAGATCACTACCAACACCAAGGAAATACAAACGATTTTAAAAACATATTATGAACAGCTATACGCCAATAAATTAGGCAATCTAGAAGAAATGGACGCATTCCTGGAAAGCCACAAACTACCAAAACTGGAACAGGAAGAAATAGAAAACCTGAACAGGCCAATAACCAGGGAGGAAATTGAAGCAGTCATCAAAAACCTCCCAAGACACAAGAGTCCAGGGCCAGATGGCTTCCCAGGGGAATTTTATCAAACGTTTAAAGAAGAAATCATACCTATTCTCCTAAAGCTGTTTGGAAAGATAGAAAGAGATGGAGTACTTCCAAATTCGTTCTATGAGGCCAGCATCACCTTAATTCCAAAACCAGAGAAAGACCCCACCAA
The DNA here is from genome assembly GCF_053574225.1 of Canis aureus. Classification (NCBI taxonomy): domain Eukaryota; kingdom Metazoa; phylum Chordata; class Mammalia; order Carnivora; family Canidae; genus Canis; species Canis aureus. The sequence continues at coordinate 67,154,801 of NC_135614.1, read as the reverse complement.
AAAGGAGAATTACAGACCAATATCCCTGATGAACATGGATGCAAAAATTCTCAACAAGATACTGGCCAATAGGATCCAACAGTACATTAAAAAAATTATTCACCATGACCAAGTAGGATTTATCCCTGGGACACAAGGCTGGTTCAACACCCATAAAACAATCAATGTGATTCATCATATCAGCAAGAGAAAAACCAAGAACCATATGATCCTCTCATTGGATGCAGAGAAAGCATTTGACAAAATACAGCATCCATTCCTGATCAAAACTCTTCAGAGTGTAGGGATAGAGGGAACATTCCTCGACATCTTAAAAGCCATCTATGAAAAGCCCACAGCAAATATCATTCTCAATGGGGAAGCACTGGGAGCCTTTCCCCTAAGATCAGGAACAAGACAGGGATGTCCACTCTCACCACTGCTGTTCAACATAGTACTGGAAGTCCTAGCCTCAGCAATCAGACAACAAAAAGACATTAAAGGCATTCAAATTGGCAAAGAAGAAGTCAAACTCTCCCTCTTCGCCGATGACATGATACTCTACATAGAAAACCCAAAAGTCTCCACCCCAAGATTGCTAGAACTCATACAGCAATTCGGTAGCGTGGCAGGATACAAAATCAATGCCCAGAAGTCAGTGGCATTTCTATACACTAACAATGAGACTGAAGAAAGGGAAATTAAGGAGTCAATCCCATTTACAATTGCACCCAAAAGCATAAGATACCTAGGAATAAACCTAACCAAAGATGTAAAGGATCTATACCCTCAAAACTATAGAACACTTCTGAAAGAAATTGAGGAAGACACAAAGAGATGGAAAAATATTCCATGCTCATGGATTGACAGAATTAATATTGTGAAAATGTCAATGTTACCCAGGGCAATATACACGTTTAATGCAATCCCTATCAAAATACCATGGACTTTCTTCAGAGAGTTAGAACAAATTATTTTAAGATTTGTGTGGAATCAGAAAAGACCCCGAATAGCCAGGGGAATTTTAAAAAAGAAAACCATATCTGGGGGCATCACAATGCCAGATTTCAGGTTGTACTACAAAGCTGTGGTCATCAAGACAGTGTGGTACTGGCACAAAAACAGACACATAGATCAATGGAACAGAATAGAGAATCCAGAAGTGGACCCTGAACTTTATGGGCAACTAATATTCGATAAAGGAGGAAAGACTATCCATTGGAAGAAAGACAGTCTCTTCAATAAATGGTGCTGGGAAAATTGGACATCCACATGCAGAAGAATGAAACTAGACCACTCTCTTTCACCATACACAAAGATAAACTCAAAATGGATGAAAGATCTAAATGTGAGACAAGATTCCATCAAAATCCTAGAGAAGAACACAGGCAACACCCTTTTTGAACTCGGCCATAGTAACTTCTTACAAGATACATCCACGAAGGCAAAAGAAACAAAAGCAAAAATGAACTACTGGGACTTCATCAAGATAAGAAGCTTTTGCACAGCAAAGGATACAGTCAACAAAACTAAAAGACAACCTACAGAATGGGAGAAGATATTTGCAAATGACATATCAGATAAAGGGCTAGTTTCCAAGATCTATAAAGAACTTCTTAAACTCAACACCAAAGAAACAAACAATCCAATCATGAAATGGGCAAAAGACATGAAGAGAAATCTCACAGAGGAAGACATAGACATGGCCAACATGCACATGAGAAAATGCTCTGCATCACTTGCCATCAGGGAAATACAAATCAAAACCACAATGAGATACCACCTCACACCAGTGAGAATGGGGAAAATTAACAAGGCAGGAAACAACAAATGTTGGAGAGGATGTGGAGAAAAGGGAACCCTCATACACTGTTGGTGGGAATGTGAACTGGTGCAGCCACTCTGGAAAACTGTGTGGAGGTTCCTCAAACAGTTAAAAATAGACCTGCCCTACGACCCAGCAATTGCACTGCTGGGGATTTACCCCAAAGATACAGATGCAGTGAAACGCCGGGACACCTGCACCCCGATGTTTCTAGCAGCAATGGCCACGATAGCCAAACTGTGGAAGGAGCCTCGGTGTCCAACGAAAGATGAATGGATAAAGAAGATGTGGTTTATGGATACAATGGAATATTACTCAGCTATTAGAAATGACAAATACCCACCATTTGCTTCAACGTGGATGGAACTGGAGGGTATTATGCTGAGTGAAGTAAGCCAGTCGGAGAAGGACAAACATTATATGTTCTCATTCATTTGGGGAATATAAATAATAGTGAAAGGGAATAGAAGGGAAGGGGGAAGAAATGTGTGAGAAATATCAGAAAGGGAGACAGAACGTAAAGACTGCTAACTCTGGGAAACGAACTAGGGGTGTTGGAAGGGGAGGAGGGCGGGGGGTGGGAGTGAATGTGTGACGGGCACTGGGGGTTATTCTGTATGTTAGTAAATTGAACACCAATAAAAAAAAAAAAAGAAATAAAATAAAATAAAATAAAATAAAAAAAATAGTAATCAGGTTTCTCACTGTCAGAAAAAGAAGTTATAAATAGATGAGTGAGGATTAGAACAAACCCTGTGGTGCTGGATTAGAGTTAGAAATAACAGCATGAACTCATGTTTATTTAATATAGGTACACAGATTTTAAACATAGAATTTAATATATATGTATGTGTACATTGGATAGTATATCCATATATTCACTAGCTTTCTCCAAAGAAGTCCTAGAAGCAGTAGCAATGAACATACACAAGTCCCAGACTTATTTTGTAGATTCCATACCATTCTCCAATAATAGGAACAAGTGCTCCCTAAAGAAATAGCTGATTCTAAGATTAGGACAAAAAATACCAGATGAGGCTGGGGACACATCCAAATGACACAGGAGACAATCTGTAAAAACTCGCAATGGCCAAAGGGGGAACAATTTGACCAAAAAAATAAATAATAATATTGGGTTAAAACCCAACGTATAAAGTAAATATCCATAAGTCAACAGTGATATGAATGATTGAACAAATAAATAAGTTGAGGAAAAGGAACAAGTTTTCTTTTAGAAATCCAAATAAAGGTAAAAGGAATGAGGGAAATAGAAATGCACCCTAGAATATCACAGTAATAATTACTGCTGGTAAATCTATGGATGAATATTAAAAGTAGTGGGTAAAATGTTAAGGAGAATGAGAATATTTGCACCACTCTCCCAAATATTTATTAAGTACTTTCTCTCACAAATATTTGTTAATAAGCATAGTAGTTTATAGTCTTTGACTCTCCTCCCTCCAGGAAGTGGAGCTTAATTCTGTTTGGGTCCGCCACCATCCTTGAGTGGTGAGCTGGATCCAGTGATTCACTTCTAATGAATATAGTTAAGAGAATGACAAAATAGTAACTTTGTAATGGAGAAATCTGACAGACACCGCCTTAACCAAGTGATCAAAGTTATCATTACCAGTAACAAATCATATGGACATCAGGTGCCCTCTGATATAATTCGGTGAGAAGGTTACCTCATGAGAATCCATAACCCCAGTATGATCATGAGAAAATATCAGATAAATCCAAATAGACATTTGATGAATAATTAGATGAGTGCTCTTCAAATGTGTCAAAATTATGAAGAATAAAGAAAAGCTGAGAAATTGTCACAAATAGGAGGAGCAGACTAAGGAGACTAAAAGCAACGTGATATCCTGGATTCAAATCTGCAATAGCAAAAGGGTCATAGTGGAAGAAACTTGTGAAATCTGAATAAAGTCTGGATTTTAGTTAAGAATGTTGTGCTGACATTAATTTCTTTTTAAAAGATTTTATTTATTTTTTTGAGATAGAGAGTGAGAGCAAGCGTGTGTGAGAAAGCATGAGCAGGGGGAGCCGCAGAGGGAGAGGGAGAAGCAGGCTCTCCACTGAGCAGGAGACCCGATGGAGGCTCCAACTCAGGACCCCTGAGCTAAAAGCAGACGCTTAACCGACGAGCCACCCAGGTGCCCCCTGATGTTAATTTCTTAGTTTTGATCAGTGTATAGTGGTTGTGTAAAAGGTAGAGGGCAACTCTCCATCTATCTTTATAAATTTTCTGTGCATCTAAAATTATTTTCAAAACAAAAAGCCTTAAAAGTACATCACCTCATAATGTTGTAATGAGCATTATTAAGTAATTTAATACCTGTTAAGCTCTTAGAACACAGTACACACTAAATATTTAATAAATGTCAGCTGTTACTTTTATCATTAATCACGTTTGACAGTCATATCTGTAAATAGAAAAGCTAAAAAGTTTTTTCTTCTCCCATTGAGTTGGGTGAATATTTTAATAACATCCTTCCTGCGATTAAATTGAAATCTTTTGTGAAATACTAAAAGGTGAAAAGGGACAAATGAAAAAAAATTTAAGTACAAAATCTAGGTATATCCACTATGAACTTTGTGTCTTAATCTCTGCTAGCATTTTCTGATATAATACATCTGTCTGCGTGTATTAAATATGATCAAGATGATTTTTCACCAAGTCCTGCAATAAAGGTGTCCGCAGTGGGAGTGTTCACAAATAACTGCAGTAAGGAAGTCTTCCTCAGAAAAGAACAGCAATACCAATCATACTTAGTTAATATGTAACACATGCCAAGCAGTCTTTTAAATACCATACATATGTAATTTCATTTAATCATCTCAAAAGTTTCATAATGTAAGTGCTTTAATTATGAACCCAATTTTGCAGAAGAAGAAAAATCCTCACTAGTAGTGGAAGGGAAACCATTACTTGACCACAGGAGTCTGCCTAGATAGATCCCCTGTTGTTAACCATTATCCTACACGGCCTCTGTAATATGCCTTCACGAGGCATCCTAGGCACAAGCCTGAGAACTTTAAACTAAGTAATGGCTTGATTCTTACGGGCCCCTATGTCACATGAAGTAATGTTACAAATTCCTAAGCATCCTGGCTGGTATTTTACAACCTCTCCATCTGTTCTGTTCAGCTCAATGTCAAGGAAATGTTTGCCTTTCACCTGTAAAGTTGGCAAACTGGGTTCTACCCACCTTATCCTGCGGGTGCAATCCTCAGAGTCACAGCTTAATGTATGAGGTGTTCCTCATCTCGGATGAGCCTCTGGGCTCAGATGTTTGCCCATCTCCCTACTCCTACTCCTGACAATAAATATTTGTAAAATATATGACTATGGTAACTCTTACCATAGACTATGTGAGTCTTTTCCTCTGAGGAATAAAAGAATACAAGAATATAATCTTTAAGATTTCACAGAGAAGTTTATTTTGACACTTTGGAAAGGCAATTGAGAAACTGAATCGTGCCAGCAGCAATGGGCATATACTTCAAAGTAGAGTAGGTGCCAATTCAGGATCAATTCAATAGTCCCTTTTCATTTTTTTTCCCAAAGACCTTAACTGCCAATACTGAAAATAGTTATTTTAAAATGTGTAATGTCACTTTGATCTCTCCTTTGCACTGTAAGAGTTCCCTTTAATATTTCTTGCAGGACTGGTTTAGCGGTCACAAACTCCTTTAGTTTATTTTGTTGTTGTTGTTGTTTATTTTTTTTTAAGATTTTATTTATTTATTCATGAGAGATACAGAGAGAGAGAGAGAGAGAGAGGCAGAGACACAGGCAGAGGGAGAAGCAGGTTCCATGCAGGGAGCCCGATATGGGACTTGATCCCAGGACTCCAAGATAACACCCTGGGCTGAAGGCAGGCGCTAAACCACTGAGCCACCCAGGGATCCCACTCCTTAGTTTTTATTTGGGAAATTCTTTACCTCTCTTTTTATTATGAATGATAGCCTTGCTGGATAGAGCATTCCTAGCTGCAGATTCTTCCCATCAGCACTCTGAATATATCATGCCACCTGCTTCCAGTTTGCCAACCTTCTGTTGAGAAATCTCCAGCTAGCCTTATGGGTTTTCCCTTGTAAGTTAAGGACTACTTTAGTCTTGCTCCTTTTAAGATTTTTTTTTATCACTAGACCTTGCAAATATACTTACAATATATCTTGATGTTGTCCTGCTTTTGTTGATTTTGATGATAGTTCTCTGTGCTACCTGGATCTGGATATCTGTTTCATTCTCCAGATTAGGGACATATTCTGCTATCCTTTCTTGTCTTTAGTGAATACATAATTTAATAATTAATTAAATAATTATTTATAAAATATTTTATAAAATAGTAGTGGTATCATGGAATGATTTTGAATGTGTTCCATCTATTCCATTATTTGTAATGTTTTGATAAAGATTGTCATTAATTATTATTATTGTTTTGATGTCTCGTAGAATTCACCAATGAAACCATTTGGTCTTGGTCTTTTCTGTGCTGGGAGATGTTTAATTCCTAATTCAACTTTCATTCTTGTTATTGGTCTAAGATGATTTCCGGTTTCTTTGATTCAAGATTCATGATTCAATCTTGGTAACTTGTGTTTTTTTGGGAATTATGTCTCCCCCTTGAATTATCTGATTTGTTAGCATATAATTGTTTATAGTGATCTGTTATCACACTATGTATTTCTGTGGTTCTCTGTTGTATTGTTTTTCTCTTCTATTTCTAATTTTGGTTCTTGAGTCTTCTCTCTCTTTTTCTTTAGTTGATGTAGTTAAAACTTTGCAAATTTTGTATTTTTGGAAAAACTAGTCATGATTTTAAACGCTATGTTATTCTTCATTCTGGTCTCTGTTTTATTTCCTTCTGATTTTTCTTTGTTATTTCCTTCATCTACTAAATTTCAGGTAGGTTTCTTCATTTTTAAATTCTTTGTGATATAATGTTAGGTTGTTTATTTGAACCTTTCTCTTAATACAAGCATTTATAGCATAAATTTCACTCTAACATCTGTTTTTGCTACATCCCATAGGTTTTAGAATATTGTGTTTTCTTCTTTTGTCTTGAGACATATTTTGATTTGCCATTTGATTTCTTATTTGGCTCATTGTTTGTGCAGTAGAGTGTTATTTAATATTTACATATAAAATATTTAATACTTACGTTGTAGATATTGCAGCTTTGTTTTATTGTTGATCTTTAGTTTTGTACTGTTGTGGTTAGAAAATATACTTGGTATAATTTCAGTATGATTTCAGTCTTCTTAAATTTGTACTATTTGTTATATATCTTTTCATGTGATTTAGCCAAGGGATTCTTCTGTGTGTATTTGAAGAAAATGTGTATTCTATTTTTCTAGATGGAATGTTTTATATATGTTTTTTAGAACCATGTGTTCTGAAGTATGCTTCAAGTAAAAAATGTTCTTGTTGAAAAGAAAAATAACTTTAACCAAGAGTACACATTTAAAATAAAGCACGTCAGGGGTACCTGGATGGTTCAGTCAGTTAAGCATCTGCCTTTGGCTCAAGTCATGATCCTGGGGTCCTGGGATCAGCCCCACTTTAGACTCTGTGCTCAGCCAGAGTCTGCTTCTCCCTCTCTCTGCCCCTCCCCACTGCTCCTGCTTGTACATACTCTCTCTCTCTCAAATAGATAAATAAAATCTTAAAAAATAAAGAAATAAAATAAAATAAAGCATATCAGAGGGGAGGTAGGAGAGGAAACAGGTGGGATAGGTGAAGGGAATTATGAGTACATTAATCATGACAGTGATTAATGATGTATAGAATTGTTGAATAACCATATTCTACAACTGAAAATAATATAACACTGTATGTTAACTATACTAGAATTAAAATTAAAAACTTAATGCAAAATTTCAAATAAATATATAAATAAAGTTTTGTGATGTGAGGTGGTGGCTGCAGAAAAGGAGAGGTTAATTCCTAGCCCATTCAAAAACTCTTCTAGGCTGAAATTATCAGCGTAGGAATGGAGGGTACAATAACTTACATATTTATTGGCAAATTTGGCACTTACTGACCAAAACTTTTCTGAGTGGATTATTCTTGATGAATAGAATCATGTGTTAAATTGATTTGAGTATTCATGGATGACTGAGCTAAATTTATTTTTAAGCTTGGAAGCTTTCTAATTGTCTGTATAACCGAGTAGCATAATTGACACTGTATGTTAAAAATAACCAACTTGAACACATTTAGTGTTTTTTGCTCCAGTAGCATAAAGCCAGCTGGGTATCTATAAAAACAAATTTCAATAGCCATATCTATGTTTTTAGGCACAAATAATTCAGTCATTTTATCAGTTCCAAATAATGCAGTGTCTATTATAATACTTGAAGTAATATGATTTGATTGACTTGATCTTTCACATGCAAATTCTTGGATTTTGACTACACAGCCCTCTCCTTCATTATCTTCATAAGAAATAGAAACTATCCTCTACACAAAAATTATCCTTACTAGAACTCATTTTCCTCTGAGCAACTTCAAAACTTATTGTGGCACCACTCGTATTACGCATGCTGTATACACCTTATATCACAGCTCTATATATAGTCATGTTCCACTGTTTGCACTTTTCAGATGAAGTATACTTCTAGAAACATGATACTGATTAGAATTGTTAGAACATATTAGAATTAGAATCAGAATTATTTTTACATTATGGAAAAAGATGTTTTAAGTATCTCCACATTCTGCAGCTATCCCAGGGCTCTGACTATATGAAGTGCTCACTAAGAATCTGTTGAATAAGCAAATTAATGAAGAACTTGATCCTCAGAGAATAGAAGAGTAATGTACTACTCTGAACCAACAGAACTGAGACTCTTTCTCTAGGGTTAAACCAAACCACTTATTTAGTCAGCCTGCAAATTCAATGTAAAATTCAGTCAAACAAGTGGAAAGGAGAGCTCTGTAGAGATGAATATTAAATATATTAAATAGGACTTTAGTAACTTATTGCTTAATGAATGCCGAGTAGCAAGTTTATGCCGACTCTTCCCATGGCAGTTACAAAATTTAATTGTACAAATAACTCACGCTGTATGTGCTGTGTTATCTTTATTCATATTCTATAAATCAGGGAAAATGTCCAACTGGCTACTTGAAAGACAGAATACTGAAATAATATTATCATAGCATAATTTTAATAGTTTTTAAACTTCATTTTAGCAAAATTCTTGAGAGCATGCTGCTCTGGTAGTAAATAATTATGGCAATAACACCTTTCTTCTTTTTTTTTTCCATCTGGAAAATGACAGCATCACCTTGGGAGAGGTCAGAAAAACTCTTCACTATGCTTGTCATTCTTTGGCTTTATGTAGCTGAAGGTGAAGATGACCAAACATACAAAATAATATGAAAGAACTGACCAAGTTTCATTGCCAGAACACACTTACTGTTCTTGTATTTTAAAATGTGCTAGTACACAACCCATTGGCTTATTAGCAGGTTATGGGGTGGATTTTGGGGTTTTCAAAACAACCAGAACTATAAGAAACTTGTGGAAGTCAAAAAAAAGCCATGAAGCAAGAAAGAAGATTGAACAGAGAACCTGCAATACAGACAGAATGAATATCAGCTAGACAGATGCCCAGCTTTCAAATTTAAAGACACCTGAAAGGGATTTCTAAAGAATGACATCATTTTGTAGCATAGTGACCCACTGTAAAACAAAGTAAGAATGCACAACTTAAAACTTTTATCTAATTTTTGCTGTGAGTTAATTAAGTTTCACTCCTCAGCAGTTTTCATAAAAACATAACAGAATTTTAGCATTGATACACTCCCCTGGGTCTAATTCAAAGGTCCACGTTGATTCCTTTCCAAAGATGGAATCAGTTCTCATCTTCTTTGTGTTAAGGTCTTCTATATTAATAGTTCATGCTCTCTCAATTTGTATTATTCAGGGCTTTGGACCAACTAATTAGTTTTCTTAAATCTGGACACAATGTACATTGTAGCTCTGGTTGTGACAAATGAGCCCTTCCAACAAACAAATGATTTAAAAACAAGGAATGAAACAGTCTTATGTTTTAAATTTTAAAACAAAACAAAACAAAAGCAGTCTAGTTCATTGATAGAAGTGGATAAAGATTTGTTTGGGAAGCAGGGGTACAGATGCAATTCTCAGGATCATACATGCAGCTAAATGCCTTGTCAGAGCCTTTCAAAAAGCCATTCCAAAATTATTTGTGCCATCTGCATGTGGTGGCAGAGCACGGAGATAGAGCTAGAAGCAAGTAAGCATTTTCAGAATTTTGTTTTCACCAAAGCACCACTGTGTCAGAAGAGGACCCCTAGAGATTGATGCTGTGGAACACAGACTTCCTTTCTGGGCCTACAAAAAATGGTGAAAAAATATGCCAGGCTTGTTGCTCATTGCCCTCTTCTTCAAGGAGATTTTGAACATGAAAGTCTGTGACCTTCTGAATTCCAAACATAGAAAGATTTATTGTATTTAATCGCAGGAGGATCTTTAAATGTGGTGACTCATTCAGAAAGAAGACTTTTTTTTATTATGAAAAACTAATTTATAGTCCTGTTGTGGTTGTTTTCAGGAGCACTTTTATAACTTTTATAACTGGTTTCTACTAAACCCAACAAGGAAAGATCATCCTAGTGAATGACAGAGAGAGATACCACATGGCCTCACTTAGGACACAAGTTTTTGCTGTACCCATGCTTTGGTTTGAGAAGCATTTGGAAGTGTTGAAAAATGTACTAGATTATTTAGCCTAAGAAGATCCTACTAACAGCTATTTACAAATCCAGTATTTCAGTAAGAGTTCATTATTCATAAGGGGAGCTGTCGATCATTTCCATTCTATATGGACTCAGTGAAGTTATTTATTAAGTGAGCAAAAGCTATTGGTAGAATGGCATTGATAGATTTGCTTGATGCAGGGCTGCCACAAACCTTCAATTTGTAAAGTATGCAATATCTGTGAAGCCCAGTGAAACGTGATATGCCTGTACTAAGTACTTTACATGCATTAGCTCATTTAATGCCCAGTATATATTTTATTGTTAGTACTAGGGAGAAATTTTAAGATACTAAGAAATTTGAATTTGAGAACTTCCGAAATATAGCATTTCTCTTACATGTCATAGTTCTTAACCAACTGAGAAGTAAGACAGATGGTAACCAAAATATTTCCTTTTTTTACTGATAAAGGTCATACAGGAGAATGTTATTTATATATTTGAGCAAGTGAGTTTTCCAAAGATGATCCCCTAAATTAGATTGATCTACCCGGAGGAGCAGGAGAAAGTGTATGCTCCCTGATAGCTCACTCCCAGGGGAAGAAAACACAAGAGGCTGAGTTACACAGGCTGAGCTTCTCCTTCTCCTTGCAACCATCAGTCAGTTGGTGATTTCACTCCCTTGGGGCAGAGAGGATATGGGACCGGAGATAAGTCAGGAATGAAACACTAACGAGCATTAGGAGGGGGGAATGAAATGTTTTCCATGCCCCCAAAGTTTTCAGATTTGTTGTTGCTTCCTTGCCTACAGACTTGGCTCACCAGACTTGACCATTAACTCAATGTTCAAGATGTACCGAAAGCTCCCTTATAGCACGAGGCTAACAATCTATCAAGGAGTCCTGCTTCCTTTCCAAGAAGGTTATTTCCTCGATGTATATCTCTCAGGTTCAGAGTATGCTCTTGAGACCACTGGTTGACAGTAGAGATTTTGCCCCTAGGTTTTCACTCAATAAGTTTGGGCTCATTCTCAGATCAGGTACCATATTATATGTTTAAGAAAACAGACTACCTTATTATATTGTATCATCATAATACTATATTCCTCCAGGGAGGTAGGATTCCTATTAGATTTTCCATTAGCCCTTGAATCCTAGTCTATTCCATCCATCATACTGGCTATTTCTAGAGCAACTCTCCCTGTAAATACTGGGTAAGTATTAACCTGGTAACGAGAAGAGAGGCTCTTTTTGAGGATAAGAGAGAACCATCTCCAAAGTGGATAATAGCATATTAGGAAAGAGAAATGGGTAAGAAATACCTAAAACTGGCCACTTGCATTAGCAGATGTTTTCTTATGGAACAGCAAATAGGTGCTCTGACCAGACCAAATGTGACATCAGTTCCAAACTCTAATGAATTGTCTTTAAAGGATAAGATCACTTTTGTCATTAAAGTGTTAAAGGGCTTAATGACTACCACACTTTCATCCATTACTTTATTTTGGAAAGTGGCAATTTGGTCCTTTTTCAAGACCACATTTTGTTTATGTGCCTTGTTCAAGATATAGCAACTAACATGTCATGCAAATCAGATTTAATTAATCTCTACTTGGCTTTCTTAATTAAAATAAAAAGAAGATGAATCCTCTTACATTGCCTATAAATACATCTTTCATAAATAGAGCATTTATAAAAGTGCTGAGTATGTTATGAGTGTGAAGTCTATTGAAGATTAAAATCAGAAGATATTCATTCATTGACTCATCTGGGGCAATATCTTTAATGTCTAGTAATAACAAGTTGTTCCTATGGGATAATCTTATAATGAGTTTGACTTTCCCCAGAAAGATATACAAAAAAATGATTTTCTGAGAGTAAATGGGAAATCTTCCTTTAATGTCTACTCTTTCAATTCCTTTTTTACTTATTCTAATGAAATCATTTCTGGTTTTATTAATGGGTCATTTCATACTAGGTAGTCAAGGATAGAGATCCAAAGTGTTTTAAATTCCCTTTCTTCCCTTCTTTTGGGACAGAGTCTGAGTCATCAATATTTGACCTCTTCCTTAACACTACAAGTTTCTAAGGGAAGTAGAAAGATTAATTTGTGGAAATGGCACTGACCAATTTTTAACTATGTAACTGGATATACTAAAGAACCTAACCCAGTATTGCAGGATAGTAGAGTCTCGTTGTAATATATGATCTAAATTGTATTTCAGGCAATAATTTAAGCAAAATTAGGAAAGATGAAGTACAGACGAGGAATAATTAGGAATTAAAGAGTCTGATATTTAAGGATTGATTGCATAGATGTTGGAGTGTTCCTGTAAATATTTGTGTCATTAAGTGACTTAAAACAACAACAAAGACCTTGGATGATGAGGCAAAGACATCAAGTTTATTTCTGAACACAGTTTGAGGATGTTGCATGAATATCATTATGGCATGATGAAGTTGAAAGTCTGGATCCTATGTTCAGGATAGGGCCAGACTACAAAGATAAATAAATACATTTTGTATGATATTTAAAGAATAACTAGTGGGGTTGTCACACCCATTGATGGAATATCGCCCACAGAGAAAATAAGATGATGAGCATTGAAATTGGCAAAAATGATAAGAAAGTTTTTAGAAGCAGTAGTCTCCAAAGAATTCTAAAGAAAGAAAATCAGATCAATAGTGGGGAGAACTATCATTCTATAGGTTATATATAATACCAGACATTCCTGTTAGTGTTTACACTAAATTATGTAGGGTTTTTTCTATTAGTTTTATTTTTATTTTTTCAGCTTTATCAAAGTATAATTGACAAATAAAAATTGTATATATTTAAGGTGTACAATGTGATGATTTGATACATATATACACACACATTATGAAATGATTAATACTATTCAAGCTGATTGACATATCTATTCCTCTCACATAGTTACCCTTTTTTTGTATATGCAAAGAGAACAGTTGAGAACTCTTTTAGCAAATTTCAAGTATACAATACAGTATTATTAACTATAGTAACATTGCTGTACATTGGATAAAGTTTTATATTACTATTGTGAGAAAAAAGGAAATAAGAAACCACCATATACATATGGATCTGCTTTGTTGGATATTGATGGTGACCTGGGCTATAGAAAGTATCTCAGAAGTGAAAGTTTCAACATACTGTCTTGATAAGTATACTTTCATTCTTCTCTTATTTAGGTCACACTTGGAAGGCTCTCTGATTAATTACTATTGGCCAACAGGATGACTCAAACAGCGGTCTATGTGTCAATATGGCCTATACCCTGGTAGTTTTGCCTCGTGTCCATAGGTATGAATTATTTTATTCACAAGGGTCATAATGATTTACTCTGTTTCTTTTTAGTTACCTACACACTCTTAACCATAAATCCACTTCTAAAGTCCCAACTGACAACTAGGTCAGTATTGGACAAACACAGATACCGTGAGTTCACAATGAATTAAACATCTTTCTTTTTTTATCAGAGGAGGTAGAAGCCTGGTTTCAATGCAGTAGCTGATGCTCCTCAGAAAAAAAAGATCCTGACTTCATACATCAAACTCAGTTACCCACCTCTAAGCAAAAAATAGTCAAGGTGAGTGCCCAATCCCTGTAAATCTGCCTAATCTGCATTTGAAGTTAAATTTTGTGATACTTTTAATAAATCAATTTTTTTCTTTTCAGCCACACATGGAAAATGTTACTTGGTTAAGGATATAGATAAAACCATTTTGTAGAATTCAAAAGATATGGAGGAGGAAGTTATGTTGAGTGTGTGTATCTGTGTGTGCTCATGTGTATACAAACGTGTGCTTACATATGTGGATACATCTAATTTAACCACTTTTAACATAGTCAAGATTGCTAACAACCTTATTACTATGGAAGGGGTAAAAAAAAAAAATACCCCATATGACAGATGAGGAAACAGGGTTGAAGAGCTGAAATAAGCTCTGATTACAGAGTAAGCTCCTTGTCGAATTTGACTTTGTGTTGCATGTAGCACAGTGCCTGGCCATCAGCAAGCCCATCAGGAAGTTTGCTGACTGGCTATGGGAAGAGTCACACAACATGCTGAGCTACAAAATGAGAATTGGACTCAGTTTTCCGACTCAGCTCCAGTTTTCTAGTACACAGTAAAGAAAATTAAAGCAAGCTTATTTTCCTTGAAGAGTATAAATTCTAGTCCCTGCGTTTTCATGAATGATATTTTTCTACATGGATCATCACAGCTGGAACCACAAAGATCAATGAGAACACCGCATTTTTTTTGTACATAGTACAAAATGTGAGTGTATTAAATCCCTAATTTCTCCTCCATGGACATTGGAATTAGGCATCTGGACTGTTCAGTTTGATAATACTGATGCAAGTTTAATTGAATAAGTTGAAAATCTTACATAGCTTGGATTCACAATTCATGTTTTATGACATGAACTCTAAATTTTATGCTAAAAGTACAACTCTCTATTCACCTTTGGTCTTTCTGGTGAACAGCCCCTAATCTGAGGCTATCTGGGGGCCTTACTGTGGGTCCTCTCATTCACATAAACTCAGGTATGGTTTATACTTTTTATAAGTCACAAAAGACACCTCTGTCACTCTAGAAATCCCAGGCATTTTAGATGCTGTATACTAGGAATGCAGGACAAAGACCAAAACAGTTTTTTTTTTCTTTTATTGTTTTTCTATTTTGTTTTGAATAAAGACTGTTGTCAGGGATGAAAAAAATAAAATAATAAATTTTATGCTGTTATAAAATTTTTTCTGACATAATATTGTTGTCCTGACATCTGTTGGTTGGACAGACTTTAATAATGGATTCAGTCAACCCTCTGGATTTGAAAGTAACCTCAGAAGAATCAGAGCCACTCAGGGAGTATCTCCTGGGTCTTTTTAGGTTTTTAATACTTCTATTAATGGTCTTTCAGACACCAATATTTCTGAAATTTAATACAGCAATGCATCTTTATTCTTACAATACAAAATATCAAAAACATTCTTTAATACCATTTTAAAAATATTAATAATTTATTCAATATATCTTTTCCCATAAGAAAAATGAGGGAAATCCTTAAATATAAAATTTTACCTGGGGATCCCTGGGTGGCGCAGCGGTTTGGCGCCTGCCTTTGGCCCAGGGCGCGATCCTGGAGACCCGGGATCGAATCCCACATCAGGCTCCTGGTGCATGGAGCCTGCTTCTCCCTCTGCCTATGTCTCTGCCTCTCTTTCTCTCTCTCTCTGTGACTATCATAAATAAATAAAAATTAAAAAAAAATAAATAAAATAAAATTTTACCTGATGAGCTAGATGTCTTATATATATAATCAATTCTATAAATTTGCATTAGAATTGTTCATCTTTACTTGAAAGTAAGCTTTGAGAATACTTTTTTTTTTTACTATTTTAAGAGGTATAAAGTACCTTAACATCACCACTTTGAAATGGCTGAGAAAATACGAAACAGTGATTATTTCAATCACAAAATCCAATTGTAGAATACTAGCTTATTGAAGAAAGCAGCTGGATACCTCAATTCCTAGCCTTATGCAATTTCACTAACACTTTAGTTTTTCATTGAAAATGGATTTGTCTAAACTTCTCTATTTTATTTTTTTGTAAAACAAATGTTCTCAAAAACCTATTATTCATTGGTCAACAACAACAACAAAAATTGTTCAGCTCCTGACTTTATTCTGAGGACAGAATGTACTTTTATCCTTTCTCTGTTAGAGGTAGACTTTGGTATTTGGACAATGGAAAGAATATGAATTACATTATATTGTGTTCAACATCATTTCAGAAATTTTATTCTTTTGGCAATATATATATGTTTTCCCCTTAGAATACAAATACCTCTCCATGATGTGAGTACACGGCCAGAACTAATTTGGAGTTACTGAAGCAATGCTCAAGAATCAAGAGTGGAAGCCCAGTTTACATGATACTCTCCAAAGTCTATAGATATAGCCAGAAAGACTCAGCAGTAAACTTTCTCATACTAATCAATAGTTACAGCATATTTCATTGGTCTAACTCAAATAACCCTTAGGTGTTCTCATTTATTTTGAACTGCTTATCATATTTTTCTGCTTCTCAGATTCTCAGAAGCATATGGAACTATGATGGATATACTTGAAACATAAAAGGAATTTGGTAAGTGTTCTGGGATCTCTCATTTGGATCTATTATTTGCATGGAAAGTCAGTTTTATATTAAAACAAAATGGTAATTTTAGATGAAAGAATCAAAATATCACATAATTTTTCTTAAAGATAATGAAGGAATCTTCCAGAGAAATCACATTACTGCCTGCCTGCTCAAACTCAGTTCCAGTAACCACCTAACAGGTACCCATGTTCCAGTCCCATCAGAAGATGTCTCATGATGGAAATATGCCTTCTTTCTTGTAAATTCAAGTTTTTGCCCTGCAAGTCTTTGACATTGAGTATCATTCTTCCATATCTTTTCCTGGCCAATTTGTAGTCCTAGAAGACCCACTACCAGCTTCATCTCTTCTTCAAATATCTTTTCTGGCCTGCTCAGATGTAGCCATAACTGCACTGGGTTATATACATAGTGTTTTGTACATATTTCTTTTTAATGCTTTTCTTATGCATATTGTTGTTATCTTCCATTCTTACTGGATTGTATGATCCTTGAAGGCAAAGATAATAGATTTTATCTTTGCATGTCTGGTGATTTGAAGGAATTAATCGCTTCTCTTCCATCTATTCACATCCCATAATAAGGGACTCTATACCCAGTAAATCCTCAACATATGCTAGCTGGCTGACATCTGCTATATTGAAATCACTCTATTATAAAATCTTGCACATATTAAATATTAATATATATATAATTTATGTCACACCTGTTTTCAAAAATTATGAGGCAGCTTTAAAATATACCTAAGGAAATATATATCACAAACCCAAGACATGGTAACCAAATTGAGCTTTATGAATCTCATTTAGTTGCCCTTTACTTTATCATCATTGAATATATGAAATTATAAATTGGACATTAAACCTTAATGTAAATTTTTTAAAGCTATCTTTTATATTAGACAGAATTTGAGAGAGTGTATCACCAATGTTTTGGAATTTAGTACCACAATGCCATCTACCAAATGGATGGGGAGCAATTGAATAACATTACAACAACATTCTAGGATATAATTCTTGTCAAAAGTATTTCCAGGGGTGATTCTTGATTTAATAATTTTGCCAGATGGCTATGTCAAGTTCTATATAAATGAATATTGGTTCCCCTATGGAGGGAGGAAATTAGCAAGTAAATCAGGTATGAAGAATTCATAAGAAGGGAGTTTTAAAGCTGCAAATCTTTTAAAGTGACCCATTTCATAAAAGAATATGTCTTAAACACTGATTCATTATGAAAAGATCAACACAAATTATGCCTGGTTGCTAAGAATTCTATAATAATTTCAGAGATGAAAATTTGAGGTTAAGATATTTTGTAACACATGAAGATTATTAACAGTAAAACAATGGTGAAGTAGGAGAAAAATGTGATTTTTATGTTTTTTTTTCTTTAAACAATTTCTTTACTTACTCATACCAGGGGTAATCTCTTCAGCCTCTTCAGATAGCAGATCATGCATATTTGTTAAACATACATATGTAAAGGTTTGATACTACCCAAGTAGTGTAACAGCTAATGTGTTAATGGTGCTATTTAAAACTTTATCTGGATAATATTTCCTATATTAGTAATATAAAACTTTGATTATTCCAACATTAATATTTTCCTTTTATAGCCTATATCGATATATATCTATACCACATGGTTTAGTACTTTCACCATAGTTTCTTGTATTTTTCTCTATCATCTACCTATAAAACAACAACAACAAAACTAAGGGCACTCCTTACTCCTTCTGCTGGGGCCAAGGACATAATCATATTCCTTGCTTCCTCTGCCAGTAATTCTAGATCCCAGTCAGCCACATGCATCACTTTTGCCAGTCTAGGATTCTTCATCATGGGGATGCACTGAAGGGTCTGAGCGCCTGGTTACCATGTCCTTGTCAAGTGGTAATTGCTCTAACATTGTCCATTCATGGTTATTACCAGGTCTGAAGCACCCAGAGATGCCCTACTGACTGACTTCCCTGAGTTCTAGACATACTCTTCCCTATCATCATTATATACAGGCTATTCCACTTCTGAAAAGCAGGATCAATTACCACTGCCAGTATAATAATTACCTTTTTAACTCAAGATCTCTGGTAAAAAGAACCATGAGTGACCAGATGGCCATCACATTAGGTTAGGTGGAAATCTTACTGTAACATCTGGTAGAAGTTTCCCTTAATAGAAATAAGAATCTGCAATCTGGAAGATCCTAAAGTTGAATAAATAGGCACCATAAGTTCCCTAAGTGGACAACTGGCAGTGAGGGTCTGATGACACAATTTATATTTGACCTATAGTCATCCTGAATACCCTAGTGCTTAGCCTGACTTCCAGTTGCCAGCATCTTTGTGTCTTTCCCTGAGTACCAGAGTATTAACTAAAGCCCCCAAGAGCAGTTGTCAGTAAGTTACTTACTGGAATTATCTATGGAAATTCAAGATCTCCTGCTTCCTGATGGTATAACTCCGAACTGCAGGTTTAAGGGGCTCATAGTTACTCTACAAGATGTAATCCTATGGTTCATGTAAAAACCTCATAATAGACAAGCATTATTTTTTGGCTTCCTTCCTTTTCTATATTATTTTTTTTTACATGCTTACTAGTGAGCCCTTTCCCTCTGCAATAAATTACTTTGGGATCTTTGCCTCAGTTTTAATATCTAGAGAAACCCACATTAATTCAGATGCCACTTGTATTTCTAGTCCTTGGTCATTGTATCCAACTATTCTAGCTATTAGGATCACGGCACTGCATAAATGTTACTAGTTCAAAATATACATCATATCTTGAAAAACAGTGTCCTAGCTAAGGTGTCATTTTTCCCAATCTGTTACTTATAGTTACACCTTTAAGAAGCCATTCCACTTCTTATCATGTCAGTTCCTTCTGGATGATGCAGTATATTCAGAAAACCAATAGTTTTTTTGGTTGCACCCTGTTGCACATCATTTACTATAATGGCAGCCCCTAAGTCAAGGCAATGTTACATGAGATCTCATAATGATAAATTTAACACTCTATGAGCACTTATATGATAATGCTGACTGAAAGACTGTGAATAGGGGTGGTAGTTAGGTGGAGAATTTTCTCCAGTTAGGTGGAGAACTTCAATAAAAGCAACTTGCCAGCCAGAGGCTGGTTGTTCTCCTCAAGTGTTGGCACCTTACCAAGACTTTGTGTCAATCTCTGCTGCCACTGACAGGTCACACATTTAATAGTAGTAGTAGCTAAATCAGCCTTGTTGCGAGGTAGCCCACACAGTTGGCCCATGCATAGTCTTAATCCCTTCTACTATGGCTTTTCCATTCATAGATCCATTGTGTAAGCACTAAGTAGCATTACCCTTTCTACCTTATTACTGAGAGCCTCTCCTAAGATTCTGGTGGTCATAGGAATCTTCCAGGCAAAGTTGTAGGTGCTTGTAGCTGAAAGTTTTTATAGTCTACTCAGCCATTTTGAGTGCCAAACAGATGTAGGTAGAGTAACAACTGAGTCCGACACCATAGAATACATTTTTCACTCAATCCCCCTCACAACCTCCCTGAAAATTTACTCTTCCTTTCTCTTTAAACCAATTGTAGGGGATCCCTGGGTGGCTCAGCGGTTTAGTGCCTCTCTTCAGTCTGGGGTGTGATCCTGGAGTCCTGGGATCAAGTCCCACATCTGCTTCTCCCTCTGCCTGTGTCTCTGCCTCTCTCTCTCTCTAATGAATAAATAAATAAAATCTTAAAAAAAAAATCCAATTGTAACTTTAAACCAATTGGTTTAGAGAGTCTAAACAACTTTCCCATAAACTTCAGTATTTTGATTCCAATTCCCACACTTCTTTCAGGAGACTCCAGCAACATTTAGAATTCTCCAATTGTAGGTTTACTCAAAGAATTCTTATCTTTGGTTTCAGAATAGTTACTAGAATATGGATCATAGCTGGACCTCAGTCCTTCCCAAAATATGTAATTTAGAATGAAGACATTAAAAAATATTATAGGTAATGTCAGAGAAAACAGAACAGAAGCCATAATGTTTGCTGTTCAAACAAAAGAAAATTACTTTATGGTGAGAAATCAGAAGAAAAAAAAAACTTAAGTTATTCTTTCATAGCAAAAACCAGTATCAACAATCAACACATTAGAAAGCTGCAGGCATAATGTTTACCCAGATCCATATAACAAAATGGTAATTTAGTGTCAGTCTGCTATGTAGAATGCATAGTGAGCACAACTGTTTTGGTTGACATTCCCAATCCTTCTTTCAATGGCTATTTGAGACTGAGGCCATGGGGATGGGAAAAAAATAAGCCTATCCAAAAACACAGAGAACATGGAAGACTGAAAGCAGACTCAAAAACAAACATACGGAACCTCATACTGTGAAGAAACATACTGTCCCTACTGCCTGGTTGTTTCTATTGATTTGTTAGGTTAGAAGCAGGATATGTGTCTCAGAAGGAGGAAGTTCTCAGCTTGGTACTTCATTACCAGAAACTTAATCTCTGCCGGAAGGTCTGTGTAACCCACATAACTCAGCCTGTGTGTGGTGGCAATTCAGAAGATAGTCCCAGAAAAAAAAAGTCTCCAATTATGTTTGTTTTTCAATAAAATAGAACTCAAAATATCTTTAAAATTTTTATTTACAATCTTGGATGCTGTCAACATCCTTCCATTGAACTCTTTTTGCCATTTTCAACTTCCTAACACAATCCAACACATCTTCCCTCTGTCCTGTTGGACTCTTTCTCCCTCTGCCTTCTTGGTGCTCTTATTTTCTTCTGTGAATAATCCTTCTTGTTTAAAAAAAAATTGGTTCTGTCATTAATATTTGTACTCATGTCCTCATGAGACTTTAGTGTTTATCCTAGATCACTGCTCAAATCAAGATGGGAACCCTCTGGTTAACACTTGGTATCCATTGTGGTTAGAAATAGTAAATGCTGGGCATCCTGGGTGGCTCAGCGGTTTAAGCACTGCCTTCAGCCCAGGATGTGATCCTGGAGATCCAAGATCGAGTCCCATGTCAGGTTCCCTGCATGGAGCCTGCTTCTCCCTCTGCCTGTGTCTCTGCCTCTCCCTCTCTCTGTCTTCCATGAATAAATAAATAAAATCTTTAAAAAAAAGAGATAGTAAAAGCTGTTTATTTTAAAATTAGATATATACAATACACATGAATAATATATACCAGTAAATGCTAATATGAACCTATATTCATATATATGAGTAGATATACTTAGTATAATTTGTCAATACATAGAGAGATTTGCTAAGCACTATTGGTAATAATTCGTATGTTGTAAGTCATGTAATAACTTATAAGAACTCTTAAGAAGTAGTACTCCAATTGACCTTATAGCAGAGAAAACTAAGATTCAGTGAATTTATACAAATTGATCCAACTCAACATATGGCTAGTAAGCAGCAGAGCTGGAATTCGAAACCAGGAAGGTAGGTCCTAACTCTTATTTTTTTTTAAGATTTTATTTATTTACTCATGAGAGAATAGAGAGAGAGAGAGAGGCAGAGACACAGGGAGAGGGAGAAGCAGGCTCCCTATAGGGAGCCCAACGTGGGACTCGATCCCAGGACTCCAGGATCATGCCCTGGGCTGAAGGCAGGCACTTTAACTGCTGAGCCATCCAGGTATCCCAGGTCCTAACTCTTAAATCGCACTCTGGACTGTCTTTCTCAGAGGAGTTTTGAGTGTCTTGGATGCTTGAATTTAGGGACCAGGTGGTCCCATTGAAAGGTAGCTAAATATGGTGCAGCAGAAGCCAGTTATTAGATGGTAGAGGAGTTTTTAGTCAGAAAATTGCTCTTATTCTTCTGTTGCCCAGAATATGACTATTGACTTTCATTTATGTTTTGTAAGCCTCACCCTAGTAATTGGTAGTCAGTTTGTAAATTGTGAAGCTGGAGTTACCCAATAATATTGCCTACCAGAGTAATTATTTCCCGTCTCTGGGAGGGTGAGGTGCTTGAATGATCAAGGTGTTAAACACACTATATCAACTTGGAATCTGCTTTATAGAGGCATTATGGAAAAAGAATAAAGTACATCATTGTCATTCCTAAAATACCTAGACTCATAATGGTTATCTTATGAATTAAACATGAATTGATTTTTATTTTTCATTGCATATATAATACATGTTCCTTAGAAAAAAGTTCAGGAAATAAAGATAGGCAAAATAGAAATTCACAAAATGACATAATGTATTTGATTCTCTTCCTTTGGACACAAATATTTTCAAACTTACTGAAGTCAAATTATACCCTATTTCATTATCTATACTTCTCTTTTCTCAATATATAAAATAAATACATCTCCAGACCAATAAAGTTAATTCTACATCATAAAATAACATCTACATATTATTCTATTATTTTAATAAAATATTAATTAAACATTAAATGGTATTGATACAATACCATTAAGTATTATTGATACAATTATGAATTTGTAAAAGTTCCTATCCACATAGAGCTTACAGTTTAGTGGGAAGAGGATAAATAAACCAGTTAGTAAACCATGTCAGATAAACCATGTATGTCAGATGCAGATAAGTGCTATGTGGAAATTTTTAAAAGGCTAGCTAAGAAGAATGAGAATTTCCATTTTAATTGGTCTTCTATGAGAAAGCCTCAAGAAGAAGATATTAGTTTAACAAATATTTGATTTGGCCAATCTTCTGTAGTGGATTCTTAGGCTATCGCTACAATCATAATCAATGAAACAATGGCTATCTTTGACTTTTGCATAGCTGTCCATTTATTCTTGTAGATCAAAAGAGAAAAGCAAAGTTTCTATAATTCAGAAAAGTACATTTCATGGATTCCTAGTTACTTTGTTAAATTGCCTTCCTGATCATTTCACATCCTCACCAACCTTTCCGCATATCGTCATCAAATCTTGACACTCTCATTCACTCTTCTTTTTAAACTTTGTTAATCTGATGGGGGAGAAATATTTTTCTTTCTCCTTCATTTATTATGAGATGATGATCAACATCAAGCATTTTATATTTATATTATAGCATATTAGTTAAATTCTTAAAATTATTTTTATGAAATTTTTTTCCAAAAGAACACATGAACATAGTTTAATAATGCAAATGGTACCAAAACACCTATATAGTTACCTGCAGGAACTTTCCCTACTTACATCCTTCATTCATCCCAGGATCAACCATCTTCAGACTTGAACTCTATATTCTAGCACTTATACATCACTGTATTTTTAAATACTTTAATATGTTTATCTTTGCTTTATCAGTTTTAGATATTACTGTTTTCCCATTATAGTACGGTGATTTAGCTCACTCACCTACCAACCTATCTGGTTCTCTTCTCCCATCCCTGAAAATCTTTATATATTAATATTTGGTGTTATAATTTACACTCATGAAAATGTTATTTACAGATGAGGGTTGTAATGTATTGCAATTACGTAGTTATGTGTAATGTACTGTGATTACGCTTTTTTTTTTTTTTTAGGATTTAAAATTGATTTGTTCTCCTCTTTGCTTAATTTCCTGGTACCTGTTCCTAATTCTTCCTATATCAAGCAAGACTTTTCAGTACTATTTTCCACAAAGCCAATTATATGAGATGACTTACTAGTTCAGTTTTCCTTTTCTTGGAGACATCCATCTTGGAGATCTTTGACCTAAGCTAGTCGCCCTGCACATCTGGTCCCCTGTTCAACTTCTCTGATTTCCCTTCACCATTATTCTCTCTATATTCACATTAATACTTCTGCTTTCTGTACTCAGAGTCTTGCTCTTTATCAATTTACCCCATTGATTTGGTAAAGAACATTCTTCAGTAGCTTACCAAGAAATGATTTATGATAGATAAATAAATGGGATTATTTATTGGATTTACCAGCATTATTAGATTTATGTGCATTATTTGATTTACCCTCATGCTTTAAGTTGCAAATCATCTTGCAGATTTTAAAGGCATAAATCCATTACCTTCTAGTTCCTGGAGTTGTTGAAAAGTCAAAAAGCATTCTGATTCTTCATCCTTTGTATGTGAGTTGTTTTTCCCTAGCTCTCTGGAAGCTTGCAGAGTCCTCTTATTACCTCTAGTGATCTAAAGTTTTAAAATCATGGACCTCATGCCTAGCCGCTTTTACATAGCCACTCTCTGGGCCCTTTAGTCTGGAAGTCTAAAGCTTAGGCTTTCACTTATGGGATATCATTTTGAATTATTTCACTAATGATTTCCTTCCTTCCCTTTTCAATATTGTTAAAGATGTGGCATAACATAATACATGTGTGCGAGGGATCCTTGATACTTTAATTGTGCCAAGAGTTGATATTAGAGATCTTAATACAAAGAATTGACCTGATAAATAAGCTTGACTAAGTTTAGTCATAGAGTTTAAAAAGCATCATATATTCTTCATTTTTGAAGGTAAAATTCCTAGAAATTGTAGAGATATTTACCTGACTTTTAATGTGTTGGAAGTTTCAGGATACCAATTCCTCATGTGACACAACCTGGCCTCTGACCAAGTTGCAAGGTGGCAAATAAAAGTAACAGCTTTAGTACTTGTAATACAAAAATGTCTGATGAAACTGTTTTGACATGGTATTGCCTCCTATCTCTGCCTCTAAAGTGAATTTAAATACCCTTACACCCCAGATTGCAAACTTTTCATAGCATAAGAGGTCCATCTCAGTGAGTTTATCATGTGATAGCTGAAGAGGGGTAGAAAAATTCTTCACTTAAGATAGTGATAGTCCAAGAGAAAGGAAAATGAGAAAGCCCTTTGTATGTCTATTTCATTTTAATGCAGTGATTCGGCCTTTTGTCAATGGACTCTATGAATGTCAGGCTTTCATTAATTTTACCAATCAGCAAAGGTATACTTCCTCCAATAGAAGGAAGAAAGTAAAGTTCACAGAGAATTCTAGAGTGCTTAGTGTAGCTTTCTTCAAGTGGCAAAGAAAGGAGAAATTATTTCTTTACTGATCTTGGCAGGAACGTGGGAACAGTAAAGGTGTACCTCTGTGTCTACATTTGTGATTGTCAAAATTTAGAGTCCATAAATGCAATCAGGGAAATTTAGTAAAGCACAAAGGCATGGGTTTCACTTCAGAGATTCTCATCTAGTGTGTATGAATAAGACATCCAGAAGTTTGGGAAAATGCATTTTAGTAAGCTTATCTATTGACTGTTTTTCATATGGTCCTGAGATTCCACTTGGAGAAACACTCAACACAATGTCAAGTACCTGTATACAAATTTTGTAACTTGAAACAAATTATAAACCCAGGACTAGATTCATGAGTTTTGTTGTCATCAGAGTGTGTGATCCATGAACATAATTCAAACCTTAATGTTGTATAGGTTTGTTTTGTTTTCAAACGTTAATGTTGTATAGGTTTGTTTTGTTTCACAGTCACTAATTGATAGTCTCTCACAGACAGTCACCTCACTGATGTGGGTTTACAAATAGCAGGTAACATTTTCTTATTATTATTGTTAATTGTAATTATGATTTCTCCATTACACCAATGTGCCACAATTTTTCTTCACCCCTAGCTTCTTCATCACTGCCAACAAGACCCTCTTTTCTTTCCTTCCATCTTCTTTTTATTGGCCTGCATAACTCCTAATTATAAATATTTCAGATTTTATTTTAAATGTCATTCTGGACATCAAGCTTGAGTCATATCACGGTTACTTATTCTTAAAGAGCATCATACATCTCCACCATTGCCATTTTCATAATTAACACTGACAGAGCTGTTTGACTGAATATTTCACTGATACCTGTCCCCAGCATTTGGCTGTAACCTCCAATAGAACAGGTTAATATTAATTATCTTTTGACTTTCACTGAAAGATACCTCCAAGTATTTCCAATTTTTAGTAGAGTTCTCGATTCGTTGCTGTAATCCAATGAACACAGTAAGTAAGATTCTTATTATAAGGTACAATAAACCCTGTGTCATAAAATGAAATCAGAAATGGTAATGCACCTGTTTTTTAGAGGATTTAGCATTATAAACAATATATGAATATTTTGTTTTCTTACTCTACTATTATTTTCTTATTAATCAATGGCACATGTTTTGTAATTTTCTCTACACTCCAGGAAGCATTCAATAATCCCTCTTCAGGGATACCTGGGTGGCTCAGCGGTTGAGCATCAGCCTTTGGCTCAGCGTGTGTGATTCCGGGATCCCAGGATTAAGTCCTACATCGGGCTTCCTGTATGGAGCCTGCTTCTCCCTCTGCTTGTCTCTCTGCCTCTCCCTCTCTCTGTGTCTCTCATGAATAAATAAATGAAAATCTAAAAAAAAATTCCCTCTTCAGTAGCAATAATAATAATAATAATAATAATAATAATATCCATCAGTTACTTAGTTACTTCATTTTATTATTGTAAGTGTCCTATGAAGCAGGTAACACAATTATTGAATTATATTACTTGGTTAGAATTTTACATATAATTGATTCCTTTTAGATTTTATTACTATTATTTAAATGATACCAAAAGATAAGCACTTTATATATATTTATAAAAGATTTTATTTACTTATTTATTTGAAAGAGAGAAGGTGTATGTGAGGGATGAGGAGGGGAAGAAGGAGAGGGAGAGAGAATCTCAAGCAGATGCCATGCTAAGCACAGAGCCCCACACAGGGCTGGTTCTCACCACCCCAATATCATGACCCTGAGATCATGACCTGAGCTGAAACCAAGAGTTGGATGCTTAACTGACTGAGCCATCCAGGCACCCCAAATGTAAGACTTTAATTGTGGTATTTATACAGAATACAAATTTTAGAGATCATTACTTGAATTTCATTATGGCAATTAAGATTGATTGTTATTATTATTATGGTAACAAGAACATTACAGTTTTCACATAATTGCTTCCTTTTTATAATAAGGATTTCATTTTTGTGTTCTATGCTGAGGGACATAATTAGAATCATATTTATAAAAGTTACCTTTATAATATTTGCCACAGTTTATATTATATTGCTAATAAGTGGTTTTATAATCTAAATAAAAACGTCTTCTATTTTTAATATAAAAGGAAATAATTAGCTAATATCTAGAAAAATACTAATATTCCATTTATGTATAATTTATTTCAAATTAAGTTTAAACAGAAAATAAACTTAGTATTTTCTAATTATCTGTATAGGAAAAATAATTTTAGAGAAACTATTTCATCTATAATAAAGTCTACTGTTCAATTTAATTCTGCAGGTTTAAAAAATAGGAAGGAGAAAACAGGTCTAAATGGAAGATGTCTAGTAACTAATTTCAAAACAAAATACCTCAAAATCAGCCTTGAAAAACAGAGTCTATGTTATATGATAGCTTCATTATAAAGTATATTTATGTATTTCTAAAATAATTGGCATTTTGTTCAATGCTCAATTTAACTGACAAATTAATGGAAATTTTCTTCAGATGAAATTCAGCTTGCATTTTTAAGTATTCACAAGTTAAAAGAAAATGAAATTTATAGATATTCAAGCTGGAACAATATTTAGAAATAATTCTTAAATTAGTGTTAATGAGTGACTACATTTTACTACAATTAGTATTGATTGTTATATCTTTGTACTTCTTAAGTGTTCAAACTTCAGTAGAATCTATTCACTTTCTATCTGAGCCTTGAGCTTCGCTTTGCACACATATGTGAAGTCAAGGCGAATGACCACACGCCTGTGATCCAGCATGTCCACTGCCATCTGAATACCGTTCTTGTTTTTTTCTACACAATGTCCTTTGTGTGGTAAGGGCTAGAAGCCTGGAAATTATATTTGATGGACTCTCTTGCCATCTCTAGCTTAAGTTTCATCACTGAGTGGTAGGCGAAGCTTAGAAGGTGCAAGAAAAGTAGATTATCACTATTCCTTTGACAGTCATGGGTGCTCACTGCACTTTGGTTGAGAGCAGATAGGTGACATGTCAGGCATTCTGCAAATCACCCGTGTGAGTGCTACAGGCAATGAGCTCATCTGTAGTGGTTTCTTGAAACTCCTGCAATGGCCAGATTTCCTGGAAGCAGGAAATTGGTTTGTCTGACCTCTGACCATGCAGGCTTTGCTGTGATTTGTAAACAACTAACCTCCACATCAGATAACATTCTATTTGATGTATTTAGTGTTCTCTGTTTTTGTTTTTGTTTTGTTTTTTCTTAACTAAAAACTGACTGATACACAATTTACGGACTGAACCAAATGTAGCCAGCTAAATACAATTTCCTGGTCACAAGCTTCTCAAGTTCATCAGTATGGCTTATAAAGATAATCCAAAAACAAACAAACAAACAAAAAACAAACTTTACTTCCACATGGCTGATTCTTTCCCAGAAAACTTATGTCTAAATTAAAACATACACATACCTACACACAAAATAAGGATAACATCTCAAAAAAATGTCAAATCTCAGTGTTTTGGTTTGGTTTATTTATTTATTTATTTATTTTGTAAGTGTAAAAGAAAAGCAGAAAGCTCCAAAGTTTTGTTTTTCTTAAAAATGCCTGGGTAATCACCAGGTGGAGATAATTACATAATTTTAAAAAGTTTTTAGGTTATGGGTTTTTTTAATCTACCTAAGCATAAATTATTTGTTTTCCTTTTCACATTTTGGAAGGAGGATGACAGGAAGGAATATAAACTCTCAGAAGACAATGATGCTGTGATTTTGCCCCAGCACATTTGTCCCACATTTATTAGTACTATTCTATTTTTTAAAAAAAGATATTATTTACTTGAGAAAGAGAACATTAGCAGGGGGAGGGGGAGAGGGAGAAGTAGACTCCCCACTCACCCAGGAGCCTGACATGGAGCTTGATCCCAGGACCCCAGGATCATGACCTGAGCCAAAGGCAGACACTTAACCAACTGAGCTACCCAGGAGCCCCACTACTATTCTAATCTTCACAGGCTTTCCCAGCCTTCAGTATTGGTGCCTTTATATTCCTCCTCTGCTTTTTCAAAGTAGATCATGTCATGTCTCCACTTTAATTTCCCCAATGTCTTACCACCATTCATAGATTATGTTCCCCAGGACACACAAGGCTGCCCATTTTACAGGTCCTGTGCTTGCCCCACTTCTGTACTCACTGCATTCTCCACTTACAGGACACTCCAACCTTGGAAAACAATGGCTGTTGCCTTTACCTTCAGTATCTCTTGCTTCTGAGGGTCTCTCTGGCTCCCCCCTCCCCTCCGCAGCCCACTTCATACCTTGCCTCTCCTCTAGACTTCTGGTCATCACTTTGAATATCAGTTCAGCACTAGCTAATCTGTTGTATCTCTGATTTCCATTCCACAATATAGAAGAAAATGTTATGTTTTGTCCTC
The DNA here is from genome assembly GCF_053574225.1 of Canis aureus. Classification (NCBI taxonomy): domain Eukaryota; kingdom Metazoa; phylum Chordata; class Mammalia; order Carnivora; family Canidae; genus Canis; species Canis aureus. Next base: position 67,124,732 of record NC_135614.1, on the reverse strand, counting down.
CTCCCTCATGGTCTGGTGTACGTATCTGCACTGATCATTGTGACAGTTCATTGAAATTTTCTGTTTGAGTATCCATCTTCCCCAAAAAATGTAAGATAGCTTTCTGTCCTGCTCTTTGATATGTGCCACAGCCCATGCTCAGGAGTCATAACAAGTGCCATAAATCCTTGTTGAATGAATAAATGAATGCATGTTGATTGACATATATTTATGAACTACAGTTTATAGTTATTAATTTGATTTCCAGAACTGTACCTATGGTAATTGTGATGGAAGTATAGAGAAATTCATCCTGTCTTATAATACATGCTTTAAAAACCTGATACAATCCAGTTTCTATCCATATCCGGGATATAGACAAAACGGATGATTTTAACTAAATCATTCTCTGTGGCTATGAAGACAGGCTATTGTTGGCTTGGGTTTCATATTTTCATTGTTAACTCTGCTGAACTAAGTAACTACCTATATCTCAACCACTATGTGTCCAGCTTTGTGCCAGATTCTAATGGGAAATCCATAGCCTGGTCCATCTTTACAGTGCCTTGTACATGAGGCAGTCAATAAATATTTGTAATATGAATGAAGGCACTAACTGTCCATTTGAAGGCAAAAGATTAATACAGTTGAGCTAAGCATGGTCAGACAATACAAGATAGAAAACAAATTTTATATACATGACAGTGCCTGAAAAAAAACCCATGCTCTTAACAGACATACATCTTCGTAAGAAGTGAGGAGCCTTAAATGTATGTCAGCATCATCTGATAGGAAGATATATGAAGTGAATAAGCAATACAAATTACGAAAGATGAGGAGGAAGAGGGGCGCCTGGGTGGCTCAGTCAGTTGAGTGTCTGTCTTTGGCCCAGGTCATGATCCCAGGGTCCTGGGATCGAACCCCACATTGGTCACCCTGCTATGCAGGGAGCCAGCTCCTCCTTCTCCTTTTGCCTGCCACTCCCCCTCCTGTGCTCTCTCTCTCTCTCTGTCAAATAAATAAATAAATAAAATTTTTAAAAAACAAAACCCAAAAAAAGATGAGGCGGAAGAGCAAAATAATGCTGGGTCCCAAGACTAATTAGACCAAGTGCAAGAGAGTGATGCTCTCTATATTCTTCCACTGGATTAACAAATGTTACTCCTGAATCTGGAGGGGACAACTCTTACTATATTGGGAAATCTCTAACATGGTTTCTTTCTTAGGGAAATATAGACAAGCATGGCTGAATATTGTATTTATTTCTAAGTATTCATCTTAAGTTTTGCTGGGCTCATGTTGCAAAGGATGGGTGGGAGAAGGGATAAGAAAAGGAATTTAAAAATTAATGGCAAGAACAACCTTGAAAGGGGAAAGAAAACACAGAATATGAATGTAAAGGGGAGATTGCTGGTGGTGTTTGCAGTATTGAGGGAAGCTCTGGATCCTGGTTATCCAGACGATCATTTTTCCACAAATAGATGAAAGTGTTGTAATAATTCTATGATTTCAGTTCTGAAGAACATACTAAATAATTTTAGAATACAAACATTTTGTATTGAGGATTACAAAGTCGTCTTCTTACAATTCTTCTTACAATTCAAAATACCAGTTTTACTGTTTGCAAAGGCCTTATTGTTATTTGAATGATGGTTTCTGTGCCTTTTCTTTCAGAATTGTTTATCCTGAGTCACCAGACTATTTTGGATTGTCTTAATGATGTTTGCTCAGATATATTGCTTCGAGCTATAGAAAGATCATAAACTTTGACTCAAGTAGAGAAGTATGTTGCTTGGGGAGGTGACTTATCATTTCCAATTTCATTGTCCTCATTTGTAACATGAGGGGGTAGTGACTTTACTCATCACTGGGAATGTGAAATGAGACTGTTGGTGAGCATGTTTTATCGACCCCCAAACACAGAGTAGGCATTCCTGAATTGTTATCGTCCTCTTCGCCTTTGTTTAATCCTGAACCTTCTGTTTCAAAATAAAATATCTCTTTTTGTTTGTCCAAGGGCACTGACCCATGAAGTACCCAGTATGAAGGCTGACCTAGCCTCACTGTCCAAAGGAACATTCTGCTATTTCCCAAAAGATTCTCAGCTGACATAGTGGATGACTTTTATATAAACAAGAGAGATTCCTTAATGATGGTGAGCAAGGAGTGTGGCTACTGATAATCATCAATTAAAAATTAGCTTAAATGTTAGGAAGGTGACACAGCAGCTAAGAAAGAGGGAGAATAGGGGACAAGGTAAAATGATGTGAAAGAAATAATAAGACTATTAAGATCAATACTAATAGCAAACACTATTTACTCTGCAAAGCTCTATGCTAAACATTACATGGAATGTTGCACGGATCTCTCCAACAATTCTGTTTTAGAACCAGTAGTGTTAATTTTTCACAAAGAAAGAAATCAATTTGAGCTTGGATTTGAGCCTACCAACCTTACTCCTGCAAAACCATCTGCAAAACCATTAAACCAGAAAGAGGCCAGAAGGGGGAAAATCTGATCAGATCAGAGAAGATAAGAACCTGTAGCTACTTTTGTTCAGACAAAGGAGCACAGAGAATAGGAGAACTGCCAGAAAAAGTGCTAATACTTACAAAATTCATCCTGTCCTTGGATCTCTTCAGTTCCCATATGAGTTAGATTTCAGTGGTTTCTCTGAAATCTCCTGCCAAGTCATTTCTTCTCCTCCATCCTAGCAACTTACCATGATTATTTATGAAATGGCCCTGTAAGGTGGAAGTTTTTCAGTATTATTGATTTTCTACTTCAAATCCAGATCCATAAGGTAAATTCTAGAAGCCAACGAGTCATTCAATAGCTTTTAAGCATCTGCTCTGGAGCCACGTTGCTGGCTCCAATCCTACCCGCAATATTTCCTTGCTCAATGACCTTTGGCAAATTGTTTCATCTCCGTGTGCCTCAGTTTGTCTGTGCATACACTTTTGATTAAAAAATTAGACAAATACGTCTACTGGTAAGGTTGCTTCAAAGATTAAATCAGTTAATCCATTTACTGTGTTTAGAACAATGCTTGGCACATTGGCAGTCCTTACAAAATATTCAGGCAAATACTCTTGGTTGACACAGGGATATTTGGATAAAAGTGTGAGGTGCTTTCTGCACAGTTGACTTTAATAAATTCAAAATGGTAAAACCTACAGACAAATTTTATGAAAAATCTAAGGTTCATGAAATTTTTACTGATTACATCACAGGTAAAAAGAGATTGTGAGATACAACGATCAGTCTATCTCATTCCTTACACCCTGAAAAAAACAAAGCACTATTTTTTTTTTACCCATCCAGTTCTGTCATATAGTGGCAATCTGTCATTGCCACTCCCTGATGAGTGGCAAAAAACAATGCTCATCTTCCACCTTAGAGGGATCAGTCTTTGGAATCAGCTACTAAGCTTTGCCTCCTTCCTTACTTTCTGTCCCTTCTCCATCAACTGTTCCCTTACTTAGCTCTTTGAGGAACCTGAACCACCATTGTGCAACATAAGAAGTGGAGGAGGAAGGCTGGGGAAAAGCTTCAGAGACTTGGAAAAAAATTACTGGGTTCAATTCCTCTCGAGGCCAAAAAATGTCACTCTTTTGTATACTGAATTTTTCAAAGAAAAAATTCAATCCTCAAGTGTTTTCAAACTTCAGATATTTTAAAGAGGAGCTTCAAACTTCAAAAAAACATTAAGAGATGTGGAGAGATAAAAAAAAAAAAGAGCACTGCTTCTATGATCTTTTCAAATAAAGTGACATTTAGAGAACTGATCAGGCCAAACTAGTTTAGCTTTCCTTTTCACATTTGACTCCCATCAAGGTAATCATTTACCATCAGCTACTTAAAATATGCAATGGCCAATTTTCATGTATTTACATGGATACATACCTTAATATTTCTTTCTTTTATATTTGAAAATGCTCCTTGACAGTAGCAGTTGAGATACAATATCGTGAGCAACAGACATAGATAGGAATAATAGTTGAAAAGCAGCTCACTTTAGCAAATTTTACCTTTTATGTACACCTTACTGAATTTTACTCAGATATTATTTGCATGATCTCTGTTCTTTGTGCCTTATAGCTTGCATGTCAAGTTGTAAACATAAGTCTAATTTTTATTAAAATGGCTTATGTTGAGTAGGTATGTAGTTATGAGTGTCTGTGGCTAATCCTAGAACCTTTCATGTTGAAAAACTAAGCCTCTAAAATGCTAAGAGTATGATTCATTCTGTCAGGTTAGAGTAAGAATAGAGGGTTCAATGTGTCTTAAATGTAAAATGATGCATGTGTGGAAGTGAAACTTCATAATAATTTTGTGCATCTTTAGGCAGAATAGTAACAAATCGGATGCTTAATGTAGGTTTTTTTAGTAGAAGACTTTGAGCAACCTAAGGCAATGGCAGTGATGTAGGAGAATTATTTCTAAGAAACCCTAAGACTTGGGGTCTGAATGTAAAGGGAGCAGTCAAAGCCTTCATGGTCCCTTGTCTCAGGGAGTGTCATAGATTGAGATGTGGTTTGGTGTTGTTTATTAAATGATGGGAATATAGGATGAAACACAGATTTCAGAGGGAAGTTTGTTTTGGAACTTAATGAAGCTTAAAATATTGTAGATTTTATTAAAGTAGACACCTTTATTTTTAAGTTTGTTTGTTTGTTTATTTATTTATTTATGAGAAACACACACACACACATACAGATAGAGAGGCAGAGACATAGGTAGAGGGAAAAGCAGGCTCCCTGCAGGGAGCCCAATGTGGGACTTGATCCTGGGACCCTGGAATCACAACCTGAGCCAAAGGCGGAAACTCAACTGTGAGCCACCCAGGCGCCCCAGTAGGCACCTTTTTTTTTTTTTTCCATCTCTCAATACAACTATTTAAATTTTTTTAAAGTACAGTTGGCGCACAATGTTACATTAGTTTCAGAAGTACATACAACATAGTGATTCAACAAGTCTATACGCTCTGCCCTGCTCACCCTCAGTGTAGCTACCATCTGTCACCACACAACACTATTATGACACCAATAGCTATATTCCCTATGCTGTAACTTTTACCCTGTGATTTACTCATTCTGTAATTGAAAGCCTGTAAAGTAGATACCTTTTCAAATTTTCCTTTCCATTTAATCCCTATGATGTGGCGTATAATAAATACAAGAGAAAATAAAGGTACACAAAAAATAAAAATAAGTAATGTGTTGAATAAATGAAAGAATGGCTGGATGAGCATCCTGATTGGAATGCTCAGGGGCAGTTAGAAATATGAATCAAGAATTCAGGATTTGGTAGAAAGATTGGGATCATGGAAGTGAGTACAATTGCCAAATTAGCATAGAGCAGAGTCTAAAATGGATCAAATTTGATAAATATAGAGCTGAAAATGGGTATAATAATCAGCCCCACAGGCATGAAATGTTAGAACTAGAAAGAGATCATAATATTATTTAGTAATGTTGCTCCACCAGATCCAGAAGTACACACATACACACACACACACATGCGCATGCACACACTGATATTACAGCTGAGAAAACAAGTCTGAATGTGTTAAGTGCCTTGCCCATTATCAAGTGACTGCCTCAAAACTCATTCTCTCTGTTCAGGGATCTAGGATAACATCAAAACAGAATAATTGTTTCTAAGGATTATTTACATCACTCTACACATCACTGTTTACTCTTTAATGGCCAAATATAATATTTGTTTAATGAAAGGTTGATTCTTTTTTGATTCCCTTTTTTTTTCCTCTTAAAGTCACTACCAACTAGCAATAGCAGAAAATGGGCTAAATGTTCAAATGCATATGGAGTGTTTTTTTATGCTTTAGTATTTTCGGAGAATTATTGTTTTGGGGCTGTTAGGGTCTTATCTTTCAATAAAGGAGTTTGTATTAGCATCATAAAAAGGATGGCATTCCTCTGTATGTAAATAGCTCTCCTTTGTGAGTATTAATTTGTTTTAGGCATTACATATAAACATAAATATAAATGTTGTGAATAATTGGATTCAAACTTTTAATGTGGATTGCTTAAAACCAGGGCTTCAGAAAATATAACATAAGACTAATTTGAAGTGTCCAAAGATATCAAGAACAAGAAAGTAGGAAGGAAAAGGGCAATGTGAGTGTACTCTGTTAGGTTACAGACTGTGTGCTTGGTGAATATTCCTTTCTCTATAAGTCTTAATAGGATAGTATTTCAGCACTGTGTAAATATCTGTGACTTGAATTCATGAACAGATCATGATTTTTTTTAAAGATTGTATTTATTTATTCATGAGAGACACACAGAGAGAGGCAGAGACATAGACAGAGGGAGAAGCAGGCTCCCTACTGGGAGCCTGATGCAGGACTGGATCACGCCCTCACCCCAAGGCAGACATTCAACCACTGAGCAACCCAGGCATCCCACACATGATGATTTAATAATGATATTTTACATAAAAAGTAATAATTCCTTAGAAAAAAAGACCAGATAAAATGACCCACGTGTTCTTGTCCAGGACTTTGGTAAGCAGCATTTTTCTTTCTTTTGATAATATTGAGTGTAAAGATTGCTCGTTTTAGAAAACTTGATCTTTATTCATCACACATCCTGATCCTGTAAAAAGGGCTTACTTAGTGTTTATACATTTGAAAACATGGTTTAGTCAAACACTTTGATCGATAGCATTTGAGGTCCTACTACAAATGAATAATTCAGTCTCTCAAAAAATAACTTTGTAAGTATTTAATAGGTAAGGGATAATAATAAAATTTAAAACTCTAGCACATACTAACTTCCAGATTTTCTTCCAACTTTCCAAAATGCAGCAGCATATGCTGAGAAGTCAGAGAAGGAAGATGTGCTTTCTTCTCTTCTGTCCCGAATATCCTGTGAGGTTGTACAGCCACTGTTGTGTGCAATCGATTTATGTCACGCTTTGGGAGATGTATGGTTAGCAGGGTGCCCCAGCCACTGTATACCTAAACTGGTTTCCAGGGGAGAGGCCTGATTTCTCATTTGATAGCTTCTATAGAGAGAAAATATAAGACATCCTTCACTAGTTTGTTGTCAGAGTTAGGGAATTAAGCTCAATAATTCAACACATTGTGCTTTTAAATTTTTAAATGTTTGTAAAATATGCATAATTAGGTTAACTTTGTTTAGGATGGAAAATGCACCTGCATTTAATCCTCTGCCCAGTAGAATCACTGGTAGCAGTGCAAGTGTCATGATTTTGTATGCTCACAAGCCCTTGTCGGGTTATTTCTGCTTGACTTATAGAAGCACATATGAGTTATTTTGATACAGGCTTTAGTGTTATAGAAGACAACCGAGTGGCTGTTAGTATAAGATCCAGGCAGTGATGCCTTTTATTCCAAAGAAATTTTATTTTAAATTATACATCAAATTCTCTAATTATTACTAAGTTGAAATTTTATCAAATTACAACACTGAACAAAAGATCACTTCCAATGGAATTTCTGTTTCAGGAAGTGAGATAGAATAGCCAATTGTTTGGACTGAAAAGCATTAATCTAATATGAATAGATTCCATCAGACAAAAATAAGATAAGCATATAAAAAATAATGGTATATGCCCTGGGCTTAATGTGCTTTTATCTTCTAATTGATGGCAATTAGTATTTCTTTTAAAAAAAATTTTTTTTTTGAAGTCAGAAACAAAACAAAGATGAATATCACCAGCACTGTTATCTAATATTTTCCTGGAAGTGTTACTTGACAGGAGAAATGCAAAAGAGATATACAGACTGGAAAAGAGGAAACAAAAACTATCACTATTTTTAGCTGAGGATGACATTTTAAAAGCCAAGAATATTGACTAAAAAATATTGGATCCTATAATTCAACCAGATGATAACTCAATTAAAAATAATCAGAAAATACTAGAAAATAAAGTATTGGACCAAAGATTAACAAATAGATGGAGGCACCTGGGTGGCTCAGTCAGTTAAGCATCTGCCTTCAGCTCAGGTCACGATCTCTCCCAGTCTTGGGATTGAGCCCTGCATGGGGGTCCCTGCTCAGAGGGGAGTCTGTTTCTCCCTGTTAATACATAATTAAAATCTTTAAAAAAAGAAAAGATTAGCCAATAGGTAAAATATCCAGAAATCAATCTGTAATATTCAGGAGCTACAAAAAGAAAAGAAATGGAATTAACATAATTTATTGGCTAAAATCGTAGACTCTGAAAACAGATCACATTTATCTGAAACATGGCTCTAGTGTTTTTTGGATGTGTAGCTTCAAAAATTATGATGATTATAATTACAATTTTATTGTAACATATAAATGTCTATCAATGAATTTATCAATACAAAACCAATCAGTGCAGATGCTATAGACACTGATATGAACAGACTTGACATTTAAAACATGAGGCACAGACTCATGTGTAATGCATGCTGCCATTTGTGTAAAAAGAAAAAATGGCATGTTTATGTGGGAAACTTGTTGGAATATACATAGCAAATTCATCTGGGAGATACAAAAGTATTTGCCTTCAGGGATGAAGACTGAAGAATTTAAAATATATTATGAAAAGAATGCATTACTTTTATATAAAAAATCGATAACAAAATACAAAATCTATATTTGTATTTTTATACTATGGCATTATGTGTATGATATATATGCAAAATAGGAACCTATGGAGAGTTACACAACAAAATATTAATAGTGGCCATCTCTACTATAGATTTCAAAATTTTCTTTTGCTTTTATGCATTATCTAAATATTTGTTAACATACATTTCCATTAGAGTAAGAAAAATAATTTTAGTAATACTTAATATAACCAGTGAATCAAGTTTCATGTTTCACGTTCTTAATGGATTTTAAAATGACCTAATCACATACATTACTCAAGTTCAACTTTCCCTATTCCATTTCAGTCCTTAGAGGAATATGTAATGTAATGAGGCGAATTGGAATAGCTTCCTTAATTCTAGAGTGGTGAAAACTAAAACACAAACCACACCAACCTAATCTGAGTCAAGGCTAAGAATAAAGTGTAATACTTAATAAAATATAAAGTACACAGTTTAGTACCTAGCAATAGTTAAATTCAGTAAAAATTAACCCCTTTCCCCTTCTTCAGACCTTTTTCTGCAGGGACAGGATGAGAGTGATAGCCTGCAGTGTCTCTGGAGAAACTGGGGAACATGACATCATGGGGATAAGTCCCGCTTGCTTTGGCCTGTCATTGGCCATGTGCAATACAGAATTAAAATGACTCTCTAGTAAGATGAATTCCTAAAACCCTTCTACATCAAAGACAATGTGAACAAATGCCTATTAAACAGTGTGTGAAAAGAAGCTAAAATCAAAGTCTCACCTGGGAAAACCCAGTATGAATGGTTTAATTTTATATTTATTGAAGTGAACAGCAATGTGACTTTGAAGTAATTTGCTTGTATCTCTGGATCTTTCTGGTGTGGAACACCTTCCATCCACTAGTATAGGGATGTTCCCCCACCGGAGTTTTCTAAAACACACTGGTTCGTGGGGTGCACATGGAGACTATTACACTGTTCAAAGTGGGGGATTAGGGGATGAGGGAAAATTCTTGAAAACCCTGGCATGTCAGAACCAGCTTCTTGCAGAATGCTATAGTCAGTAGTGGATTGCTAAGAGTGGGCTGCTGAATGCTAAAACAATTTTTAAAATGCTCTAGAAATTCTAAATTACTTTGATCATTTGACTTTTTAAAACACCTATTCAAAAGAAGTAAAATCACCTTTATTTAAGTATATTAAATACTCAGTCAAGAGAAGGAAACTAAAATTTATCAAGAGCTCCCTACACATCAGTCATTGTTCTGGGGCACTTCACATGAACTCCCACCACTACATAGATGAGATAACAGATAATTCTGCATAGACCAAGCTCAATGCTGCTGGAAATGGTGAGGGCCTCCATCTGAAAAAAATCCCGTCCTGTTCACAATAACATTATGTCTCAATCCTTTGAACTGTATATAGCTTCTTCATACAACTACTATGGGTACTATAATAACAAAATTTCATTTCTGTACTCATAACCCAATAGTAAATTTATCAACATCATAAGAACGAGTTCATCCTACAAACATCTGTGCAGTTGTAATAATCGATATGGAGATAATCATTTACAAAGTACTATTTTAAGAAGGATGGTGAATCATTGCTTTAAGTCTGAACTCTTCCAGAAAATTCTGGCAACTTTATTTTTAGGGTTTGTCCGTCATGATGATTACAGCTATCAAAAAGAAGGGTACCCAATCATTAGATTTATGCTGGGAAGCGACATATTGTTGGTAGTGGAAAGAATACGCCTCTATTGGGCTAAATAGGAGATCAATGATCTGTGGACTATTTCTGTCTTTGTTCCTAACAGCCAGTATCTCTGTAAGAGTTAATTAGATGATATGTTGTTTGTCTGTTAAGATTTTATTTATTTATTCAGGAGAGACACAGAGAGAGAAGGGCAGAGACACAAAAAGAGGGGGAAGCAGGCCCCCTGTGGGGAGCTCCATGGGGAACTTGATCCCAAGACCCCAGGACTACGCCCTGAGTCAAAGGCAGATGCTCAACCACTGAGACACCCAGGCATCCCTAGATGATATGTTTTGAATGGAGATGGTGGGGTGCAGCATGACATTAATCAGTTTGAGGAGAGGAATTACAGAAATGTGAGGTTCGGACTTTACTGCACCAAATACTTCTATATTAAATATATACACATTTTGAGGCAGAGCACATTATTTAGAAATAATAAATTTTCCTTGGACAAGAAAAGATTTACGAATAATGCTTGAAGGTTAATATAACATGTATTATTGGGGAAATGCTATAATCCAAATGAACACAGTAACTAGAATTTATGCAATAATCCTTCCATGAAAAAATCAACAAAAGACCACAGATTCTACAAATGTCTTGGCTTTTTCATTGTACACCAAACATTCATTTGAGATTTAGCTCTTAGGCCCAAATAGCATATCCCTAAAAATTAAAGATCACTCAGAGCTGCCTAAGGAGTTCGTCTCCTTAAAAAACTAAGGTTTTTTTCAGGAATAGGCAATTATGCTTCTGATTTTGAAGGAGTAAAAACAATTTACCTCAGGTGTCATTTGAATTGCATAGCAACAGAGATAATTGACAATTTAAGATAGTTTTCATCTCTGCCTTGTCAAGTTCTTTCCTCCCAGAACACTATTTAGATTTTCTTTATTTTAAAGTTCAATTCTATTTTTTGAAAATCCCGCTGCTGAGAGCCTTCTCCAACTCTAGACAAGGAGTACATTTAGGGGGAAAAGATGAAGAATCCCACCGCACACATTATACAACATGAGAAAAAGCAGGACTTTCCTCAAAGGTAAATTGGAATGCTCCTCTGATTCTTTTGGGTGTATCTTCAACCAAATGGCTGGATCATATAAACCACCGGGAAATAGAGCTCCAGGGTTTGTAGTCACTTTAGACTTTTTTTTTTTTTTTTTTTAACAAAGAATCTTAGTTTTACCCCATTCTTGGTCACTCTTTTTCAGTTTTACATTACTATTGCTAAGAATCTATTGCATACTATATTTAACAAACATTTACTGAATTAACATGCAAAGTACTCAGAGAACAAGAACTCAATAAACAAGGAGTGTCTTTGTACTCTTTTAAAGAGCTTAAAATTAACAGAAGGTAAATACAAATATTTTAATAACTTGTTTAAGGCAGTATCTGATTATAGGCATAAAAAGAGACATACAAAAAAGGTACTCAAGGGAGGAAAATGGAAGAATGATCACTTGTAATTCAGAGGATCTGATAAAATTTCGTGAAGAAAAGTGTACTTAAATTAACCAGACTTACATGCAGGTGGGGGATGGTTCAATAAGGAGTTACTAACACAATGACTAACACAGATGCAAAAGTCAGAAAGAAATGGGAGGTGATTGAAATAAGATGTTCCTCTGGACCTCTAAGTACACAAAGAGGAGAAGAAAACAGATCGGCTTTATTTTGATTTTAGCTTGTAAATGATGTGATTAGACTCTAATCAAAGAAATTACTGTACACCTAATTAAAGACCTGTGTCAACCAGCCAATGAATGTGGGCACTTCTGGGAGGGGCGTGGTGCCTCAGGGAGGGGCGAGGCCCCAGCAGCAGAAAAGGTAATCTCAGAAGGGGATGGTGGCTAATAGCATCTCCCTGGCTGAAGACTTTGGGTAGAGCAGGTCCTTGTCCACCATGGCCCACTCCTTCTGCCTCTCACCTCATCTTTGTTCACATTATGGTTACAGTCCCTCCAGATTCCTGAGTCTTTCTTCCCTGGGGAAGAAGTACAAGAAGGAGGTTAATTGGGATGAACTATAACTCACTCCCCAGCCTCTGCAGCTGGTCTTGCAGCCAAATTGCTCAGTTTCTTCTACCACTATCCACCCAAAGTCACTCTCCCCCTCAGCTAGCACCTCTGCTGGTCTTGGCAGTTTAGCGGGTAGCATGACATAGGTTCACATCCAGAAGGAATCTGAGCCCCTGATCACCAAGGTCTCCTGAGGTCAAATTTGCTGCACTTGTGTGCCATACAAATTGGGCACAGAAACACAAAGAGATATCTAAATGAAAGGCCTTGGCACTAAACATAATCCTCTGGTTCAGTGATGCTGGATGACATGTGGAAACATGAATTAAATGGGAGAGCATTCCAAATAATCATGGCTAATAAGAAGACTCCTCTCCTTTCTACGGAACTTTAGCTTATCTGACATCTCACCTTAGTTTATACAACTTTAATTAGCGTTGGTCTAAAAATCCTATATAAGAGTTAAAACTGTTTTTGTAAGCAAAACAAGCAAACAAAAAAACCCATGGTATTGCACCTAAATTCAATTCTTAGGCATAGAGACATGAAATATTGGCATTATAGAAATCCACTCCTACATATAAGAAATGATTCATGTTCTTACAGTTTTAGAGACTATGAACATACCATGTGAGTACAAGTTTACGTGATACTGATTTTTCAAAAAGTAAAAGTAGAACAACTTATTATTCTGAACTCAACTCCAGGCAACATGATACAAGGGAAATGTAAGTTTTTCTAAGCTACATTTACAAAATTATTCTGATAAGCTGTTTATAAAGTGATGCTTTAATTACAATAAAATTATTAGAGAAGTGATGAAAATTGATGTCATAACAACCAATATAATCATTGCACTAGAATTCATATTAAGAAGTTGTCTGATTGGTTTAGCATCAATTTGCCTACCTTTCAGGACAAGAAAATAGCAAAACCCAGAATTTCTAATTATAAAGGAATTATATGAAAAGTCTATGGGGGCACCTGGGTGACTCAGTGGTTGAGCATCTGTCTTTGGCTCAGGTCATGATCCTGGGGTCCTGGGATTGAGTCCCATATCAGGCTCCCCGCAGGAAGCCTGCTTCTCCCTCTACCTATATCTCTGCCTCTCTCTGTGTGTCTCTTATGAATAAATAAATAAAATATATTTTTTAAAAAGTCTATGTATGTCTATGGATGCAAGTAGACATATTCATAAGCTCTGATCATTCATGGCAGAGGTATTGACATATAATGGGGGGGGTGGCAAAAGCCTCGTTTTTGCAGCTGGCAGACTGAAAACTTTTTCTGCCACTTTATAGTCATTTTGAAAAGTCAGTTGAGCTCACTCTGCCTCAGTTTTCTCATGGACACAATAGGGTTAAGAAACTCAGAGGGGGAAAATAAAAGAAACTCAGAGGGAATAGGGTGTACATGGGACTGTGAAAGTTGCTTATCACAGAGAGGGTGCTCAGAAATGGCTGATTCTCCTGTCAGTAAAAGCACAGAAGAATGTGGATTATGGTGAGAACCAAGTGGCAGTTGTTTTCTCTTGAACTCAGTAATTTCAATATGACAAAAATATGGTCAACATCAGTAGGGGTTAGAGAATAAAGCCAGAGTTCAATGGGAAGAAGCCTAGAAGTGCTGGAAAGATCAAATCTGAAAATGCAATGAAGCAGAAATGGGTCAGCAGGTTTTCACCTTTTTTTTTTTTTTTTTTTTTTTAAGGACTTAATTTTTTCAGTAATCTCTACTCTCCTCATGGGGCTTGAACTCACAACCTCAAGATCAAGCATAGCCTACTATTCCGACTGAGTGGACCAAGCAACCCTCACGTTTTCACTTTTGAAACAGCATTTACTGAGTTTATTCAAGTTATCTGACATTATAGGTTGTTCTGTATTGCTTAGGCTGTGGTGTTTCTGTGCACATTTTGCTTCATTTGATATTTGTTTTTGATTTTCCTTCAGAAGCTTAGGAATACTGAAGCATCTTTCAGACCCACATGACTTGGTTTGGCTGGAAATCAGCCTGTAATCTTAATTAAAGTTCGCAAAGCGTGAAGTGAAGCTGCATCTAATTTAGCAAGATTGTGATTCCTTCTCCCTCCATTCCTGGCATCCTACCTTCTCCCTCCTTGTTCCACTTCCTTCCTCTAGGGATCGTGACAGCTGCACCAGGGTGGAAAATGATATCTTTTGGCTTTGTTTCATGGGCCACACCACACAACCAGCGCTTCTCTCCTTCTGAGGACCATTTTATATGTAAGATTCTACAGGGCCTTTCAATGATACTGTGCCTCATTTGTGTGGTGGATGGACAGGAAAACCAGTCTTTATTCTCCCCACCCCCATTGGATTAGCAGCACGGAAACATGATATATTCCCTAGGGGACATTGTTTTTCATGCTATGCCATTCTTTAATTGGTTGGATTGGTATAATGAAAGGAAGCCTGGTCTCAGAATCAGAAGGTACAGTTCCAGTCTTCCATTTAATTATTAGGACTTCATAAAAATGTCATTTCGGTTCCGTGAGTTTAGTTTCTTCACAAATAAAATGTGGGGGTAAGATAGGGTGTACCCCACAGGACCATTTCAGCTCTAAACTCGTATCACTCTCAGATTGTTCCAAACTGCTCCTACCACCCTCAGTGTGTAATTTATTTGTCAATTAAAAACAGTTTTGTGAAGTGAATAATCACTTTCCCTCAACTCTCCCTGCCTCCCTCTGAAACATCTCTAACTAGAAGTTCCCATTCAGGCAAGCTTTGAAAAATGTTGAGCAAAATTAACTTTAACATCCTTTGTAAGTCTAAGAGCCTAAGACTTTCATGTTACAACATTTTTAAATTATGCTCTGAAAGACTAAGGAAGGGAAGCATCTTTGTCGAATTCTGTGCAGGCTGACTCCTAATTTCGTTGTCATTTAACGGGCAAATGTTCAATTTAACACATGCACCTTCCCGCCCACTCTGTGTAAATGGGTGCAGTGAATTGCAGCTCTATAGAGCATTTCATTTACCTTTTCAAGGCTTCCCCAGCTCTCTTTTCATTGTGTATCTCAGGAAAGAGGAAGGTTTGGAAAATCTCACAAAATGTGCCTGTGAGTGCAGGTATATCCTTAACAGGTTAAATTTGTATCTCTTTTCCTGAGGGAGGATTTTAAAAAGTTATGAGCATTTATTGAAGAGGAACTACTACCGCTTTTAATACAATAGGACTCTTATATAAAGGTCCCTTTCAATTCTTGCTAGAACCTTCCCCTCAAAGTGATGAGTGGGTCTTGGTAGCAACATTTAAACACAGAACATGATTTGTATCAGTATAGAAAGAAACAGAGTGTTATTGCTTGTAATTTTACAGGATGCTTAAGTGTTCTTTAGAGGAATTAGTAATTCTTAAAGAGTTATTGTACTATTTACCTGGATAATAATAATAAACTGAGTGTAATTTTGGGCCAGGGATCAAATAAATAGATCGAGCAAAGGATGGCAGGACTCCTCCTTCCTTCAGGCCCTCTTACTATCCTCAGTATCTTACCCATAATTAGTGTATTGCTTGCTTGCTTGAATTATGGCAATGTGCTGTAACTGGTTGTTGTAGGTTGAATTGCTTCCTCTTCAAAGTTCTGTGTTGAAGTCCTCATCCCTTGGACCTCAGAACATGAGCCTATTTGGTGATGGGTTCTTTACAGAGGTACTCACGGTGAGATTACAGTATTAGGGTGGTACTTGATTCAGTATGACTGGTATTTTTATAAAAAGGAGTGATTTGGACACAGAGATGCAGAGATAATGCCATGAAAATAAGAAGGCAGAGATCGGGGTGATGTATCTACAAGCCAAAGAACACCAAAGATTGCCAACAGAATACTAGGAGACAGAGAAGGGCATGGAACATTCTTCCTCACAGCACTCAGAAGGCACTGGCCCGGATCACACCTCAATCTTCGACTTCTAACTTTCAGAACTGTGACCTAATAAATTTCTCTTGTTTAAACCACCTCATTTAAAGTACTCTGTTATAGCACTCTGTAAAAGTACTCTGCTATAGCTAGCAAACTGACACACTGGTTTCCTGATGTCCAGGCTGCCATTAGATTTCAGTCAAGAATTAGAGCCATGCAAGCTGTCCTCTGCCCAAAGATGCTGTCCTTTCGTAACCTCTCAGAGTTTGTCCATTTTTCTCTTTATCTGGCACACTTAGGCTTATCTTTACAATGCCAGTTTAAATAATATTTCCTTCTTAACTCTTCTCAAGTCTCAACCCACTCTATTTATGACAGAAGTTTTAACTATCTTAGGTTTGGGGGTGTATGTCTATTAGAATCTAGATGGAAAACAGAAAGCACTGGACAGTTGGTAAAAACCGTAGGCAATTGCCATTTTCACTGTTCAGATTCAGGTTCATATCAGCAATCTTCCTACGGTTCACTGTAATGCTTTAAACCAAGTAAATTTTGCACAGATAACTCTTCACATGCGATGAAAAAACTAGGAAGTTAAACGGAGGATGGTGAGGTAACTCAGGCATCAGCAACATGAAGGAACTGCAGGTGCTGGGGGAATGGAGGGACAGAGTGGTGGGGGGCAGCCCCGGAGGCCTACCTGGTGTAAGTTGCAGCCCAGGTGGGTCAGTAAGGCAGGAGCTGCAGCCACAGAGGAGGTTCGGGAGCTTCCAGAGCCCCTTCGAGAAACAGACAAGAGAGAAACATCCCACTTTATCCCTTGATCCTGTTCTCAGATTTCTGCCAGGGCCTCCCCTGGGCCAAACTTTGCTAAAAACTGGAGGACGATGAAACCTGGGAAGTATATTTGATAATACAGAATGAAGTAGAGCATGGGAGTAGAGAGATGAATGAAAGGCAGAGTATCAATGGGTCTCTTATGTTTGACTTTGTCAGCCACCTGCCTGGTCTGAGGCCCGATGCTGGCAGGGATGAGTTGCTTCACAGAGCTGAGCCCTGCATTGTCTGTGCGTTTTATACATCCTGAACTTAATGCACACGGATCAGTATGACAATGGAACTCGCCGCAGTCCTCACATCCGGTTTCTGGATGCATTAACATCAAAAGATCAAGTAAAGGCCCCTTGTAATGAGGTCCTGCTGAGCCACCAGTCTACTGGCCTTAAAGCAATGCTCAGCAGAGTTCTCCTTCCCAGGGAGACAGATCAGAGGCAGGACCCGAGATGGCACACCTACCCGCAGGGATCCGAGCAGATGTGAGCCAGGCGTGCAGAACAGAGGCTGCGGGAACTCATGACAAGGCAAGCCAGCACAGACTGGAGGTGAGTTGCCAAGAGCACACCTGCAAGGACTCAGGGATGCGGTAGAGAGGGGGCAACGTCCGCTCACCTGGTTTTCTATACTATTTAACATCTCGCTTACTTGAGCCTTGCAAGCTGGGTAGCTGGGTTTTAATGTTTAGGGATGAACACCATGACAGAATGGGGTGGGGAATTGGCTTTGACCTTTGAGATCCCAGCAAACCCAGAAATGGTTCTTTTAACTAAGGCCTTGAGATCTAGACACCCAATGGCAGAGGATAATGCCATTCACACTATGAAATGAATGGCACAAAGATTACCAAACAGTTAACCAAAGCGGAATGTTCCTGCATGTAATCAGAAAAAAACCCGAGTCATCTTGTTCTTGTTTCCAGGTCCCTCTTAGCATTGTATCATGTTTTTTTAAGATTTTATTTATTTATTCATGAGAGACACACACAGAGAGAGGCAGAGACACAGGCAGAGGGAGAAGCAAGCTCCATGTGGGGAGCCCAACGTGGGACTGGATACTGGGACTCCAGGATCACACCCTGGGCCTAAGGCAGGGGCCAAACCACTGAGCACTGTGTCATATTAAAATGAAAGGATGCCTGGATGGCTCAGTCGGTTAGGCATCTGCCTTTGGCTCAGGTCATGATCTCAGGGTCCTGGAATCGAGCCCCACATTGGGCTCCCTGATCAGCAGGGAGTCTGCTCATCCCTCTCCCTCTGTTCTCTTTCTCTCTCTCTCTCTCTCTCTCCCCCCCCCCCCCCGCAAATAAATAAAATCTTTGAAAAACAAATAAAATAAAATGGAACACCAAACTTTGAACACTAATAAAGGTCTTCCTTGAAGATCTGTTTAGGATACCGAGGGTCAAGTTTATAGAAATGTTTTAAGCTTCCTAAAATATTCTGAGTATTTCTTCTTTCTCACCATGTTCCACTCATCCTTGCTGCTGCTAGGGTTAGTCATTCCCTCTTTCATTTCCTTCTTTCTTCACTATCTTTCTGAAGCTTCACTAGGTTGCTGTGCCCTCTCTCCTGCAGATCTAACTCCTTCCCATGTATTACTGCTCCAAAAGGCAAAAAAACAGAGTCCTCAAAACCCGAGGAGAGAATTCTTGAATGTATTTTTTATTCACAAGTTTCTGTTACATATAAAAGGGACTGTACATAAAGCACAGAATATTCTGGTATTAACTTTCAAGTTCTCCTCATTCAAGGAAAAATAAATCCATTGGTTATGGGATGTTAAATAAAACATCTCTGTAAATTTCTGCTCTAAATTCTTTTCTTGATTTGGCATTGTACACTTTTACTTAGTCTTACCAAGCTGGTTAAGGAATATATGAAAACATAGCTATTTATAGGTTTTGTGGGACCTCCCTTGAAAGTCCAAATGGAACGTGTGAATCTAAGCACAGTCCCTCAGAAGATTAAAAGCAAGCAATCTACCAGATGGCTCTTCTTACTCTGTCATCTCTCATTAGTCAAAGTTCATACCATAAGGCCTCAACTCTCCTACAATCTCTGTATTACCTGGAATCACAGACAGCCAATGGAGGAACAAGAGGCTCTGTGGGTCAGATTGGTGTGGATTTGGAAGACAAAGTGTCTGTGTACCCTGGTTGGCAGCAACGAATGCCATGTTAAAGCCTAATCCTCACTTGTGGGAGGCCGAGGCAGTCAGTGGCATAAGGAGAGAAGATGATGGAGGTGTCTGGGCAGGAATGGTGGGATCCATCAAGAAGCCACCAAAAGGATAAGTGGGACAAACTGATGGGAGTGGTGGGCAGGTGAGGCCAAGCTTTTCTAAAAGGTGCATAAGCTGGGTTTTTAAAAACAATATATAGAGTTATCCATAATTCTATCTCTGGTCTCTTTCTATATATATATGGTGTAAGCTATGTACAGATGTATCAGAATAATTCTTATTTTGACCATTTAAATTAAAAATGTGAAATGCAAAATGATGCAAATTTTCCCTATAACTTCTTGGTCAGTGTTGAGCTAGTGGCATCTGTTGCCTATCACTTGGAATAGAAGTATGAACATTTCTGCTGGCTGAACCTTGGTATTGGAGTCTCCAAGGAAAACACAAGATAGTTAAGCACTTGGATGGAACAACACTTTTCTCACATAGAGAAGAAACAGAACAAGATCAGCTCCAGTTGTGGGTGTTGGTTTCCCATTACCAGCTAATTCCTCCTGGAAGCTCTGTGGGTAGGGAAGCTGACACAGGGCAATCGGCCTATACACATCCTTTTTGTGCTACAGCAGAAGGACCCTCAACACCTCCCCACAGGGGCCAGATACAGCAGTGGGGTTGCCCAGGTGCTATGATGTACATGTGTAAGCAGAGCAAAGGTGCACACACTAGGCTTGAAACAGACAAAGGTATTCCTATAGGAGATAATAATTCCAACACAGGCTGTGCAGGTCCTTTATCTCATGTTAAGGAAGTGACCAGGCCCAAGGCCTATTCTTATGCAGCCGAGTGGAAATGAAAAGATTGCAAGCATAAGACTGCCTTTCCCAATAGGCAGCATGAGCAAAAATATGTTCAGCTTGAATTATCTAGATAATTAACTCATACCACCTTGCAGTGTTTGACATAATAAAATTAAAAAGAATAAAGTCTACCTCCTGTCAAGCGTTCCCTATCCCCATGTTGCATATGCTTGATAAATAATGATTAAAAATAGCATCAAACTTTGAAAGACTATGTTTAATCTGTCAAATGAGAATGTCTAGAGACCACAGAGGACCGTGTTTTACTGATGGTAGTTTTGTCCTAACTGAATGTCACCTGATGCGTGGTGGGTACACTCTTATCTGCAGAGGACATCAGTGATACCAGTGTAAATGACTCCCACTAATAACTGCAGATCGTCCCCTTAACATGAGAAATGGACTCCTTGAGGCCCATTGTCAGGAAGACAGGCTGTGTGAATAGCTGTGAGGCAAACAAAAAGGAAAGATGCTCTGCAGTGGTTTTGAGGGTTGAGATAAGTAGATGGAAATAGGATTTTTTTTTTTTTTTTTTGAGTATTGAGGTCACAAACTTAGCAGTCATGTTGGGCTAAAGAAAAGATTAAAATTAAAGTAGTTGGTGGGGGGGGGATATCAATGATTAACTGCATGTGTGAAAATAATAAGCCACTCTTTTAGTTCAGGGTTAAAGTATAGAAAATAGAAGATTGCTGTCTCTAGGGGCCCCTGGGTGGTCGATTAAGCATCCAACTCGATTCTGGCTCACATCATGATCTCAGGGTCCTAGGATTGAGCCCCACGTCAGGCTCTGCACTCAGTGGGGAGTCGGCTTGAGGTTCTCCCTCTCCCTTTGCTCCTCCCCCTGTTTACTCTGTCTCTCTCTCTCAAATAAATAAATAAATCTTAAAAAAAAAGATTGCTGTCTCTCTATCTTTATAAAAATATCTTAGAAAAATGTATCTTCTTCCTAAAAATAGAACATTATGTATATGTACACACAGAGATGTGTATGTCTATGAGTATATTCATATATATCTTTATAGGTTTGCATATATACGCAAAAACATATGTGTATATATATATGTATGTATAAAATGAGTGAGTGTATAACTTATATTGAAGAGTAAAATGGACTGTTGAATTCAAATCTAGATTCTTCCATTTACCAGCTTGTGATCTTGTGGTTCTAGGTGAGTGACATAACCTTCTCTCATAGGTAATAGGTGAATCATGTGATATCTCCATTTCAATAGGACAAAATGGCTGCATAGTAGCAATATCCTATTGTACCAAATATCCAAATCAAATGGAGGGGGAATATAATAGTATGTAAAGCTTCATAGTGTTCCAAGAGTTTCACAAAATACATAGATTGCTTTGCATGGCTCCTAACATACAAGAAGTGTTCATGTTTATTATGAAATATGCATTTTCCACTTTCAACACAATGTTGAACTCTGAATAACATGCCAAGTGCAAGTGAATTCTTCATGCTCTTTTATTAATTTCAGTTCTAGTCTATGAAAAAAGAGACTGGGAGAGGTTGCTAACCACATATTTAGATAAACATGAAAATGAAGACAACTGAGTAAAATACCCTCCTAAATCCGATCATTTTCTCCTGTGAATTATTATTTCCCAATACAAAAGCCTCAATATCTGAATGTGCACCTAACTATTTTGGTGAGTGGATATTTTATTACTTTAGCAACCAAAAAAAAAAACCCCAAAAAAACAAAAAAACAAAAAAAAAAACCGGCTTTCCCCTCTTTTCCCTGTATGGTAACAATAGAAAATGATTCATGACAGCTTTACTGAGGAAGAGAAACAGAAAGGGGAATGGAATCAATTAGTGGCCTTGAATCACAACTCTGCTTACTCCACAGTCAGTCCCTCCTCATCACAGAGCAGGCAAGAATGTTCTGTGGGCACTGCCCCCTCCATTGTCTCCAAGAACTTGGTGGCTTTGCACAGGGACACTCACTGTTCTGAACCTGAGGGTCTGTTCATCTGGCAGCTCACACCCTGGGCTATGTCTCCAAAAGCTGAATGTGATAATGTCAAGGCTTTCCTGAGAGAGACTCATTTACTCACTGGGAAAGTGTCAGCAGTGAAAATAGGACTTCTCTGTGGCAGTCTTCTCAGTAACTGATCACAGAGACCATACAACTGCTGCAGTGCCCTGAAAAACCTTCTGGAAAGGTTCATCCTCAAAAAGGGACCTGGTATGCCACGGGTCTGGTGAAGCAGAGAGTACATGATAAAAAATATCCTTGTACCTAAAACCTACATACACAAGGGGTCATTGGAACAACTGATGCACATTTAATGTAAGATCATAGGTTCTGCTTATCTTCATGTTGAAGAACACTCTTCAACAAATAATAAGAAAGTGTTTTAATTCCACTAAGTACAGTGTTTAGAAAACTGCTCAAGATTCACTAAGTCTTAGGGGTACCTTGGTGGCTCAGTCAGTTAGGTGTCTGACTCTTGATTTCGGCTCAGGTTATGATCTCAGAATCCTGGAATCAAGCTCCATGTCAGGCTTCCTGCTCAGCAAGGAGTCTGTTTCTCCCTGTTCCTCCGCCCCCAACTCTCTACTTGTGCTCGCTTGCTTGCACACATTCTCTCTCTCAAATAAATAAAATCTTTAAGAAGTAATTTTAAAAATAAAAAAAAAGAATCAGTAAGTCTATTAGAGTCAATCAATTCTCTTTACCTAAAAAAGCTGAGTTATATCCTGAATTAAAGTTCTGCATTTCAAAGTGCATCATGGGGTAGAATCTGGCAGGGAGGTCATTGAGTTCCCATTGGAACTGCTGGAACAAAGCAGTGATTCGTGGCAGTTAGCATTAAAGAACATACTTTTTTGGGGGGGAGGTCAATTATATCAAAAGGGTAGTTAAAAGGAGAAGAGGAGGAAGAGGAGAAACATTACACAAAGCAGACCATAAGAATACTAACAGTTGAATAGCTAGACCCAGAAAAGTCTGAAGCCTCCTTATCAGTCCCGGGCCCTGATTTATCAAATTGACTCATAGCTTCCTTGCACCTTACATAACAACTATAGGAGTAAATTCGGCTGTGCCAAGATAAACTTTTTATTTTGGTATGACTCATTTGACTCTCCAGATAGTTAAATTTAATTAGTCATTATTTATTCCATATGCTTCTTGATCTTTCTGTGACTCTTGAGAGTATACATTTCTCCATGAAAACCTCACCCCCTTTATATCTATAACCCAGCTCTTTCTATTTTTCTCACTACTCCTGCACCCTTTCCTGGGTTTTCTAACGTTGATCTTCCCCACAGTTCAAATCTCTGTTCTCTTCACTCATTTCTCTCCATATTTTACTTTTGAAAATTATACTTTCTGGCCCTCCCCCAACATTTGCAAGTTCCAGTGCAAAAGTACAAATGGAGACAACATATCATATGTTTTAAAATTATAACGAGCTGTCTCTGTGGCCTGCCCTATATTCCCACTCAGGTCCCCACAGCCCATTTCTCAGACATCACCCATGTGACCTCAAGGATAAAGTCTCCTTGGCTCTCTCTGGGGCAGCCCTCCTATAACTTGAACAGTTATGGAGATTGGCTGAAATAGATCATGGCAAAAGCTAGGGCAGGCCCAGGATTCCTGGGTTGTGATTAGACCGTCCTGAATCCAGTGTAGGGGCTGGCTTGTCATGCTTTCCAGAGATGGACAAGTTTGTCCCCTAGGCACACTACTCTTCCAACTTAGGGGATCTTGACTGTTCTTAACACCTGCCAAAACTGCACTAGGCAACAAGTGAGAAAAGAATAAGTGCAGCTATCTGGAGCTCTTGGACTTCTTAGATGTTCTATCTGGCTGCCTTGGGGTTGTCATTTTTTTTTTTTTTAAAGAATCAGCCTCTCTTCCTCTGGCTTCTCAGGAGAGAGGCCATCCTCTTCTCCTCCCCTCCACATGCACACATGTGTATGCTCTCACTTGGCACCCTCTGGCCTAGGGCCTCAATTTAGCTTTTCTCCCATAACTTCCCTTTATTACTCTGTTCCTGAACTTCTAAAAAAAAACTTTAAAAATGAGCATGAAAAGATGTGTGTAATATATATGGAGGCTCCCAAAACTTGGCACCTAGAAAAGGGACCCTTGTTGCCCAGATAGGCATTGTGTTCTTACCTACTTTCATCGTTTCCACTACCGCCCATTGGCTGAGATTCCTAAATTCGCCCCTCCCCTGAGATGCCTATGAAACAATAACTGAACATGAGCTAGAACACTTTTCCCAGCTTCCCTTACAATTATATGTGGTCATGTGACTTTAATTTCAGCCAAGAGAATATGAGTGGAAGTGGTGTGTACCACTTCCCTACTCCAGGCAGAGGCCATGATAACCTCGCAAGCTAATCCTTCTCTACTTTCCCTTCATGCAGGGATGTTGCAGATTAACTCAGTGACTTTGGCAGCCATAGGTTAAAATAATGTGACATAAGCCTGGTTTCTTCCATTATTGCTTGCAGGAAAGCTACAACATTGATCAGAAATACCTATTCTGAATTTCACCTCATAAAGAAGAGAACTATTTTGTTAAGCCCCTGATATTGTCAGCTGACTTTTGGCTATCTTCTACTGGAATTTTCATGAACACATTTAGGTCAAGATATCTAAAATGGAACTAATCCATCATGGTCCTCCTCAGATCTTCTCTCCTTCTGCCGGGTTTTACAGTTTCAGCAATGGTGTCATTGTCTTTCCAGTCACCCAAGCTATAAACTTTGGTATACTCTTAAATCTACCCCTGTCCACAAGTAACTAATTAGAAACCAAGCCTCCCAGTGTTACCTACAAAGTGTCACTTAAAGTAATTCTCTCCTTTTCATGGTGCCGGTATCTCCTAAATTTACACTTTGTCTCCAACCTGCATTATTTCCTCCACCTCCCACCTAGCCTCCTGTCTCTTGCCTCTAGACTAATCTGTGCCTGAAACTGCCATTGGAGTGATATCACTGAAACACAAATCCAATCACCCCTATGCATAAAGATTAATCATTCTTAATGGGCTATAAAACAAAGTTTTAGTTCTGCATGTAGAATCTCTTATGTTCTAGATTCAACAAATTTTATCACCACTTGCCATTTATTCTCAAACAGCATTGACATTCGCTAGGGGTCTTATGAGGCTTTCTGGCTTTTCATGTGCTATTACCTCATCCTGGAATTCCCTTTCCCCTGAGCCTGTGTAGGGCAGACATTCTGAGAACATAAAGACAGTGGGGTGCAGAGTCAAACTGAGCATGCTCAATTAAGACCATGCTAATCTTTCTATTCTTCCAGCATTAGCAAGCAAAGAAACCCATGTATACGCATACCTTTATATGTTACCTATAAAAAAAGTCAACACAAAGTGTTTAAAAAATATTTTCTTCCTGGGACCCCTGGATGGTGCAGTAGATTGAGAGTCTGACTCTTGGTTTTGAGTCAGGTTGCAGGATCGAGCCCCATTGTCAGGCTCCAAGCTCCGCAAGGAGTCTGTTGAGATTTCTCTCTTCATCTCCCTCTGCCCCTCCCTGTATTCGCTCATTCTCTCTAATAAATAAATGAAATTTACTTTTTTAAAAGATTTTATTTATTTATTTGAGAGGGAGAAAGAAACACAGAGATAGCGACAAAGATAGCAAGAGAGAACAGAGTGGGAAAGAAAGGTAGCAGCAGGTTCCCTGCTCAACAGGGAGCGCGATGCAGGGCTTGATCCTATGACCCGAGTCAAAGACAGATGCTCAACTGACTGAGCCACCCAGGTGCCCCAATAAATGAAATTTACAAAAAGTATTTTCCAGGTGCCTTGGTGGCTCAGTTGTTTAATCATCTGCCTTCGTCTCAGGTCATGATCCTGGGGCCCTGGGATCCAGCTCCCTGTTGGGGTCCCTGCTTTGTGAGGAACCTACTTCTCCCTCTCTCCCTGCCCCTCTCCCCTGCCTGTGCTCTCTCTCAGACTCTCTCTGTCTTTCAAATAAATAAATAAATAAATAAATAAAATCTTAAAAAATATTTTTGTGTGATGTAATGAGCAGTGGGTATAAGACTGATGAATCACTGAACTCTACCTCTGAAACTAATAATACACTATATGTTTAATTAATTGAATTTAACGTTTTAAAAAATTAACTTCAAAAAATTTTTAAAAATATTTTCTCTCCTAAGTGAAACTGTCTTCCCAAGAATTAAGTTTATTTCACTACACGACTTGATGCTGATATGTAAGCATTTGTAACTTTCAAAGTGAGAGTTGGGTCACATGCAGGGCAGAGTTAAGATCATGCTTCCAACAAATCCAATGCAATTATTACCCTTTAGAATTCCTGGCCAGTTATGCTTCAATTAAATGCAGTACCGTTGTTCTTCAACTTTTTTCTTTTGTTTTGTTTTTTGTCTACAAAATATTATCTATAGTGTACTATTGAAGCAGATATAATCCAGTTCACTAGGTATAATTACAACTCACTACTTGCCCTGCGCAAATATAAGACTGTTAGAAGATTTTTCCAAGATTTCACAAAGATGGCCCTAAATATCAAACTTTCTTTAGTTTATATAGTTTCATTTTGGCACTTTCAAACACCAGTGGCTGTACATCATTTACAAGATTTGGAGAAAGAAGTATTTTGAAAGAATAGACCAAATGTTACAACTTGTTAGCCTCTTTTTAAATAGATGCTCCAAAGGATCATTAGAATTGCTATTTTGGCTCACCCTAAAATCTATCAGTGAAAGAAACAACCTGAATTTCCAACTATATTTCTTCCTTTCTGAGACTGACAGAGAAATCAGGAATGTCTATGGAATGAATATACCTTACTAAATTACCTGGTGTGATTAAAATCATTGAATGTTATTATGTATGGATTTGATTACCTTCACTGTATTAATACCACTTATGTAGATCTCTAAAAATGTGAACCTCATTCCCAGTAGGTAATGTGGAAATAAGTAGTGTATATTCGACACTCTGGGAGCCTGATACCCTTTAAGAGTCTAATAAATATTTTAGATTCTCTTTTAAGAAAAAACATAAGTAAATGTTAAAATTAAATTTTCATAAGATTTCCATGGATCTCTCCCCAGTAGGACAATTGACCCCAAGTTAAAAAACACAATTCTAGAATAATTTGAATTCTTAATTGCTAGTTATTTTTCACACTTCAACCTCCACTGGAAGGAGGAATCTAAATCTTTAGCAAAAAGTGTACCTCATGATAATATATTTTCTATTTAGCAAATGAAAGAAATAATTAATATGAAGTTGGTTACAATAAAATGAGAAGAAAATAGCAAAAGTGGAAAATATGTAATTAAATAGGTTTGTGTCCCCTGCCTTACTATGAAATACATCTGGGTATGATGTCCAACCATGTTCATCCTAGGACAGCTGACTGGCAGAAGAAAAATGATATCTTTCCAAGTACATATGTAGTAAACAAATGGCAAAAACATATAATTATAGGATTGTTCTTACATTCTGCTGAAAATGGCTATAGTTTATTTTCTTTCATTTCTTCATTCATTCATTCATTCAAAAAGAACTTATTCAGCTCTGCACTTAACACTGTAGGAAGAAGATAAATAAAAAAATATATTCTTATTATACTCAGGGAATTTCAAATCTATTTGAGTTTCTTTCAATTTCCTTTTGAACGTTGAGTAGAAAGGTTATCAAATTTACCTATTCCTCTCTCACCCATCAAAGTTATTTTTTCTAATAGACCCATCAAAGATATTACAGTAAAACTTTTTGCCTATTTAATAAATGTACAATCATGCCATGGCCTATAATTTGGAGAAGTGTACTAAGAATGTGCTATGTATCTTTGAACCCATGCAATGGAGGCAAAGAAATTGAGAATATCTTCTACGAGAAATACAATGAATAAAATCTACTTTTATCTAATATGAATTTATTAGTGCCATCATTTCAAGAGATAAAGTAACATTTGGAACATCATATCTAATGATTTGAATTTGTTCAACATATTTGATGTTTGCAAAGGTTCTTTCCTCCTGAAAAATAACAAAGATATTAAGTGAAGTTAATAATAACGTGCACAGTTCTTGGGTAAACCCCTCCACCTTGAAGGTGAATCTGATGACCTCTAAATTGAAGAAGGTCAAAGAGGGAAAGACGGAATGAGTGCTGAGAATAATTTTCCTGAGAAGAGCATCAAAGGGCACAGGTATGCATGTCTCTCTTCCAGGCTTTAATCCTAGTCAACATTGGAAAGGTTGTAGAGGAAGATTAGCAGGTTTGTTTGGATGACTGTGATGGGGCTTAGGGAAAGTTGCTCCAAAATATGCCAAAGTAGCATATTGATTATTTTTAATTTTAAAGTACTTGAATCGTCCTCCATCGGTTCTCTCATTAGTCCACCGCGGTCTTCTCAGCCACCCGCCCCAGTCTCCGAGCTTCCCACTCGTGGACAGGTGCACTAGGCCAGAGAGGCTGGACTGTGGGTCGTGGTCTGAGGGCCTTCATCCGAGAAGTTCAAGGCACCTGTAGAACTTCCACCACACAGCCCGTGGGTCTTGCAGCACATTTGCATGGCTGCCATCCAGAAGAAATTGGTGATTATTGGTGATGGAGCCTGTGCTAAGACTTGTTTGCTCATCATCTTTAGCAAGGACCAGTTCCCAGAGGTGTATGTACCCACAGTGTTTGAGAACATGTGGTAGATATTGAAGTTGATGGAAAGCAGGTAGAGTTGGCTTTGTGGGTTACAGCTGGGCGGGAAGATCATGATCACTTGAGGCCTCTCTCCTATCCAGACACTGATGTTATACTGGTGTGTCTCTCTATTGACAGCCCTGATAGCTTAGAAAACATCCCAGAAAAATGGACCCCAGAAGCCAAGCATTTCTGTCCCAATGTGCCCATCATTCTGGTTGGGAACAAGAAGGATCTTCGAAATGATGAGCACACAAGGTGGGAGCTAGCCAAGATGAAGCAGGAGCCGGTGAAACTGGAAGAAGGCAGAGATATGGCAAACAGGATTGGTGCTTTTGGGTACATGGAGTGTTCAGCAAAGACCAAAGATGGAGTAAGGGAGGTTTTTGAAATGGCCACGAGAGCTGCTCTGCAAGCCAGACATGGGAAGAAAAAATCTGGGTGCCTTGTCTTGTGAAACCCTGCTGCAAGCACAGCCCTCATGTGGCTAATTTTGAAGTGCTGTTTATTAATCTTAGTGTATGATTACTGGCCTTTTCATTTATCTATAATTTACCTAAGACTACAAATCAGAAGTCATCTTGCTACCAGTATTTAGAAGCCAACCATGATTATTAATGATGTCCAACCCACCTGACCACCGAGGTCCTTCTGACACCGCTCTAACAGCCCTCCTCTGCACTCCCACCTGACACACCAGGCGCTAATTCAAGGAATTTCTTAACTTCTTGCTTCTTTCTAGAAAGAGAAACAGCTGGCAACTTTTGTGAACTAGGCTGTAACTACTTTATAACTAACATGTCCTGCCTGTCATCTGTCAGCTGCAAGGTACTCTGGTGAGTCCCTACTTCAGAGCTTTACTCCTTAACAGATTTTATTGGCATAGCTCTGTGATGGTCATCCAGTTTTTTGAAAATGTGCTTATCCAGAAAGGCTCAAGTCCACGCAGCTGTGGCAGAGTTACAGTTCTGTGGTTTCATGTTAGTCACCTTACAGTTACTGTGTAATTAGTGCCACTTAATGTATATTACCAAAAAATAAATCTATCTACCCCAGACTAGATGTAGTATTTTTTTGTATAATTGGATTTCCTAATACCGATATTTGTCGTCCCTGCAGAAAGTGTAGTTTGTTTTTTTTTTTTTTAAAGAAAGTGTATTTGAAAATAAAGTCAGATGGAAAATTCAATTTTAAAATTCCCATTTTGTCAGTTTCTCTCATAAAAGATGACCCGCTTTACCTGTTTTCAGCCCCACATATCCCAGTATCCTTCCACAGAGCTGGGCTAAATAAATAGGAATTTGGTTCCATGCCTGAGGCAGTCAGACTCTTCAAAAGGTGGCATATCCTCTCACCTGGACCGCAGGGTCTGGCTCTAGTTCACAGTGCTTTTTCCTCACTGTATTCGGTCCCCTACCAGAGGAGCCACCAGTTCTCTTGGGTGGCACTCAATTTCTTCTCTCCAGCTGACTAAACTTCTTTGTTTCTGTACCAGCTAATTTTTTCCAACAACTAATAGAAAAAAGACAGTTTTCTATAAATAAACAAACAAACAAATAAATAAATAAATAATAAGTAAGTAAATAAATAAATAGTTACTTGAAAAAAATGGTGCCAGCAGGACACTCTGACCCTTCCACCTGTACCCCTTGAAGCAGGAAACAAATCTCCCTCGTGAATGTGTACTCCCTGCACCAGTAGATAGAGAGACAACCTTATCACCAGGGACAGAAAATCCAGGGCTGAGAAGTCTCTGTAAACAAATTCTTCTTAGTCTCTTCACTAATTAGTTCCCAAGTCCAAGTGTCTTTGTCCTGTCAATTCTTCACAAATGTATTGTTTCTTTATCTAAAAAGTATATAAACAGCCTGCTTTGGTGAATTCTTGGGTCCTATATCTAGAGGACTTTAGTACATACAAAATTAATTTTTTTTCCTGTTAATCTGTTTTGTGTTATTAGACCAGCCAAATAACCAAGAAGGACAGATAGGAATTTCTCCTCCCTGACAATAGTAATGGCTTAACTACAGATGTGGTTTCTTTATTTGACCGAGTCCAACTATGACTCAAGATAAGAATTCTAAGGAAGTCTTTGGAAAAAATTCCAATCTATTTATTAGTACCCAATTTTTGATAGATTAATACATATTTTAAATAGGTAAATTTGTAGAAGAGGTTATAATCATTACAGATCATTGTCATATCAATACCTTGAAAATTATTTGGAGTAAATGTAGATTTGTGGTAAAACTATCTATATATGCCTTCTAAATGGTCGACCTGGGTTAGGGCTTAAAGCAGAGAAAAAAACATTAAAGCAATACTGCAGCCAAATGACATCATTCCTTCCGGAACTGATAATATATTTGTATAATACATTGAAACAGGGATCCCTGGGTGGCGCAGCGGTTTGGCGCCTGCCTTTGGCCCAGGGCGCGAACCTGGAGACCCGGGATCGAATCCCACGTCGGGCTCCCGGTGCATGGAGCCTGCTTCTCCCTCTGCCTGTGTCTCTGCCTCTCTCTCTCTCTGTGAGACTATCATAAATAAATAAAAATTTATAAATAAAAAAATAAATAAAAAAAATACATTGAAATAGGCCAGCTATGTAATGGCTATGGAAACAGGAAGCTATGTAATTCACGTTTGACTTTTATAAATATGAACGTAGGTAGTCTTTCAGTTCAGTCAAATGCTAACGTTTATCAATTATTTTTACCGTAATGCTGTCCAAGAATATTTCCTATTTTAGGAACCCCCTTTTAAGGGTGCAAGGGCTACAACATCATTGTAATGGTGAAGAATTTATTTGCAATATTAAAGTTTTACTTGGGCAAAATTTTCGAAGCTCTTTATACAGATGAAGTACTTCTAGTGCTTGGCAACACATCTAGTTTTACTGTGTTCTATATTGCCATGCATTAGCATCAAAAACACAGCTAAAAATATCTGAAAGAAATGTTGTCAACTGTCATGAAATTTATCAAATTCATCAGCACAAGGGGCTTAAATCACTGCCTCTTTAAATGTATCATCAAAAGTCGATGCAGCTTATGAAGCCTTCACTATCAATAGGTTCACTTTCATTCTCAAGGGCAAATCTTAAAGAACAATACCTAACTTAGAAAAGAATTTTCACATTTTGTGAAAGTTTTTATCAAAACTATTTCAAATAGAGAATTTGGCAAATATTTTCATCTATTTGAATAAGATGAATCTTTTCACCAATACCTATCAACTCCTATCAACTGTAAGAATGAATCTTGCTGAATCACTTTGTTTTGTTTTGAGTTAAAATAAACATTTTATTATTTATCTAATTTTTTTAAACAAATCTGATTACAAGTGGACACTTTGAATACATCCTTGAGAGATTCTAATGCTGCTGCAGGACCTGCTTGGGTGAGAACCCACAATTATAAAGCCTTTCCATTTTCCAACAGATAAGAATCCTTAGACACCAAGAAAAAAACAAATCTCTTTAATCTTACTTTCACTGAGAACATAAAAATATACATTTTAATTCGAATCTATATTAGTCTGCTCATGCTGCCGTAACAGAACACCACAGACTGGTAGTTTAAACAGCAGATTTATTTTCTCACAGTTCTTGATGCTGGAAGTCCAAGATTAAGAGGGTATCAGGATTGGTTTCTGGTGAGACCTCTCTTCCTGGTTTGTAGCTGACTTCCTTCTCACTTTGTCTTCAAATGGCCTTTCTGTGCATGCACACTCCTGGGGTCTCTCTTCCTGTAAGTACTCTAATCCTATTGAATTAGCATCCTACCCTTATGGTCTGATTTCACTTTAATTACCTCTTTAAAGGCCCTATCTCTAAATGCAGTTGACCCTTGAACAACTGGACTGTTAGAGGCACAAATCCCTGCACAGTCAAAAATCCATGTATAACTTTTGAGTTTCCAAAATTTAATTACTAATGGCCTACTATGGACTGGAAGCCTTACAGATAACCAAACAGTCAATTAATAAGTATTTTGTATGTTATATGTAATATATACTATATTCTTGTATATAGTATTGTACTATACTATATACAATTGATTCTTCAATTGTAAGAATATTGTATATTCTTACAATAAAGTAAGCTAGAGAAACAAAAATGTTTTTAAGAAAATCATAAGGAAAATATGTGTACAATACTGTACTGTATTTATTGAAAAAAATCCACAAATAAGTGGACCCATGAGTTCAAACACATGTTTTTCAAGGGTTAACTGTATAGTCATACTGGGGGCTAGGCTTCTACCAGTGAATTTAGGGAGCATAATTTAGCCTATAACATTACCCTACTTGCAAAACTTGGTCAGTGACAGAAACATTTCCAAGGTTGATCTCATTGTTATAACAAATTAAATGATGCAATTTGAATTTATTTTAAAGAGTTCTTAAGAATTATAATATTCCTTGACACAAACCTATACTTATGTCAGTGGGAACTCTGACATAAGTGGATCCTTTTGTTACTACATATATGTGCATGTCCAGGTTTTCAGCATATGCTACAATAAAAAAAGTAAAAACAATATTAGATATCGAAAGACATGAATGTTGTCAAGGCAAAGACCATCCTGCAATTAGAATTTTACTTTTTGTGACAAGCAAGTAAGAACATGCTTTCTTTTCAGATTTACTTTACAACAAAATTAACTATGTATTTTGCAAGTGGAACTCAGAGAGTAGAATGGTAGTTGCTAGGCATTGGGAAGTGGAGGAAATTGGGAGATATTGTTCAAAGGGTACAAACTTCCAGTTATAAGATGGGTAAGTTCTGGGAATCTAATGTACAGCATGGTGACTGTAATTAACAATACCATATTGTACACTTGAAATTTGCTTACAGAATAGATATTAAATGTTCTCACCACACACACACACACACACATACACACACATATGGTATGTGAGGTGATGTTTGCATCAACTAATTTTATTGTGGTGTTAATTGTTTCACAATGTAGATGTATATCAAATCATCATCTTATACACATTAACTTTATGCAATTTTATTTGTCAATTATACCTCAGTAAAGCTGGAAAAAGAGATATTACTCTGGAAGGATTATTTTTAAGTTGAATTTATTAAAAAGATCACTTTCACTACAATAAAATCAACTGTACAAAAAATTTTATGTATCTACACACATTACCTGAGAAAGACTTCTCAGTGGTAACTGATATTTTTGCATGCATACTAATGTAGGAACAGTTCACTTAGTTTCTGAACCACATAGACATAATTCTACTTGGTCCTAATTAACAAATAACCTTTGGGCAAAATCACGCAGAAGTCTTCTCATTAGTAATCAGAGAAAAATCTTCAATTTTATTCAGAGCTGTGTTTGTAATTCTAAAAATGTAATTGGATTCCTCAGGTTCATCTTGTTAGGCTTATGCTTTTCTCTAGCAGACACTCATATATATCTAATATACTTATAATCTCTTTTTATTCTCCTTAATTATTTAACTTTAGAGGGTCTAGTTTCATAATAATTACAGTACATCACATATACAGGCTTAATCACTATTTGTATGATTTAACAGTCATTGAACTATCTATTCTTTGTGCCTCTACCATTTTCAGAGTTAAAAAGTCAATTTCATTGGGTAATATAGTTATTTGTTTTATACTTATGAAATAGTCCACACATACAAAAAGGCACGGAAAACAGAAATATAATAAACCATGAAACTGTCACCTAATTAAAGAGAGGAAAAATGACTAGGGATTTTTTCTTCCTATTTCAGAGAAAGAGTAAATGAAGTAATGTCAGGTAAAATTATGTTACTACATGTCAAACCCAAATCTGAAATGGAAAATGTTATTTACCTTTTACAAACTAAATGCTCCTAATGAATAAATACCTAGCTTTTGCCACACATATCAACAGTGGATAAGGTTAAGCTTGGTGTTTGCAAAGTATCGAGAAGTGATATGGACTGGAGCATCCATCACAGCTAAAATTGTCATCAAAATACCTAACCACTGAAGTTATAGTATACACTCATTTTCACATGTGGTCTATAGTACTTACTTGCTTTTCTGAGATTATATGTTCTTATATTTTTCAGTTCTTCTTTCAAGTGACTAGGAAAGTCTTAAAAAATGCACTGAACTGCATTCATCTAAAGTTCTTGGTAAATAAAAACAACAGTAAAATCAAAAAGAAGATGATAAAGATAATTTTGCAAGTGGGAATAATGGGGAAAGATACTAAGGGAGTGAATGAATACTGAAAGGAATAGTAAAAGGTAAAAAAACTGAAAAAAAAATAAGATATTACAGAAAAGTATAAGATATTGTTGAACAAGAATACAATCAATGCACCTCTAAAAGAATTCAACCACAAAAGCAAAAAGATTCTCTTGAAAATTTAATTTCACAACTATTTAATCCAATCTCTAGCTAAATTATATGATCAAAAAAATGGGCATATTAACTTTGCTGATGTATGAATTCATATCAGATAAAGATCACTGGGGATACTACTGAGCAAAATTTATGATAATCTACTATTTATTTATTTAACTTTTTTTATATAGGCCAGGATGGTGAGCTAAATGATGATTGAGACCATGCCCTGGCATATTTTGGGTCTTTAAAATCAACATGAGATACTCCAAAAAGGAGAATCTCATGATACCTTTTAAAGAGATACTCCAAAAAGGAGTATCTCATGATACCTTTTAATTTTAATTTTTCCTGGCCAATTATTGTAGGCATGGGGGCCAATTTCAGAGACTTCTATTTGTCCTTTGTCATTACGTATACAGCTCTTACCCTTAAGGCCAATGAAGTAATGCAGTGTTTCACCAACCTACAATATGTCCAGTTTAATTATATATTCAGGGGCTAAAAAAATGACAGTGGATAGGTCTGTAGACCCAGTGGAATTATGCTAAGCTGTATCTGATACAGAATTCTATTTACTACCTGGCCCCTACTCTACAGAGGTTCATGATAATGTTTCAGGCTCCTAGGTATCAATGTCCTCAAGAATTCTGTGCCCATTGGTACCTGAGAATAGCTAAGTGTTTTGTTTTTGTTTTTAAAAAGGTCTAAAAGAACCATTATCA
Source organism: Canis aureus (assembly GCF_053574225.1). Classification (NCBI taxonomy): domain Eukaryota; kingdom Metazoa; phylum Chordata; class Mammalia; order Carnivora; family Canidae; genus Canis; species Canis aureus. Next base: position 67,088,843 of record NC_135614.1, on the reverse strand, counting down.
TATGTACTTGCCATAATTTCTACTTGGCATGCCAATTCTGTTAGTTTTGAGTTTTTAAAAAATTGTTTCTGTTTGTTTTATTGTTCCTCTAGCAAACTGGCTCTGGGATGGAGATTTATACACAAGAGGTTTTTTTTTTTTTGTGTGTGTGTGTGTGTGTGTGTGTGTGTGCTCTTAGACACAAAACCTTTAAGGAAGTGAGGGACACAGGCTTGAGAAGGAAGAGGTGAACTTTCATGAAGTTGAAACAGAGACAACCAATCCCTCAGTGAGCTTTTAGGGCTGGAATGACCCTTCAAAGTGATTCTAGATTGAGAAAAAGGAACTAGACCTTTTAACCACACATCTATCATTCCTTCTCACTGTCCTTTCTCATAGCCTTTTCTCTGTGTACACACATCCCTGGTGTCTCTTCCTCCTCTTATATAACACTAGTCATATTAAATTAGGACCCCACTCTTATGACCTTGTTTAGTTACTCTTTTAAATCCAGTCTCTAAATACAGTCACATTGGGGTTTAAAGCTTCAATATATGCATTTTGGGAAACACCTGTCTATTAAAGTAAGGTTTTAGTAATATGTTCCTCTGGATTAGAGAGGCTTCTCTACATATTGACAATTCTCTTACCCAAGTATAAATGATAGGTCCTTCAGATCATATAAGGAAATGAAGAATAGACTTTTGTTTTCTTACTACACCATCATGTCTTACTCACATGTACACACACACACACACACACACACACACACACACACCCCAGCTCCTTGGTCCATCTAGTTGCTGGGTAGATTTTTAGGTCAGAAGCAGATTTATGAAGTCATCAGTACTGGAAAAGAGAAAAAGGAAAAGTAAGGAATCAGAAATGGATTGGTCTCATTATCTCTAAGGGAATATAAGCATTTTCTCTATAGCCTTCTGTCAAAGTATAATTCTAAAATTTAAAAAAATTCTTGTACAATTAGATAGCCCATCTTATGACCTGGGGAACTAGATGGATGACAAACCTATTTCCAAAGGCATATTGAAAAACTGGCATTCTGTAATCTATGAAAAGAAAATAAATTTTGAAATACTGTATTTGATTGCTACAAAACTGATTGATTACCTATAGGACAATAAAACATAATTTTTGATGTAATATTCTTGAATGGACAAAAAAGAAAATCACTGTATTTTATTATTTTCACTGTATTTTATTATTTTATTATATAAATAATAAAATATATTTTATTATTAACTAATTTCTAACTTTACATAGTTGAGAAATGTCTAGACATAATCAATAGTAAGTAGTATGTTAAACAAAGTTGCAGTTCCTTAAAGAGTAGGATGATATGGGGTAGACCATTAGACAATGCTATAGGATGCCATTACCTGCCTGAACAATCATCTTAGCTTTACTTACTATCTTGGAATATTTCTTAATACTCTGGTGTCTTTTCCATGTAAACCAAACCAAAGTATGGCCAAAATTACAGAAGCAAGAAACCAAAAAATGGTTTTGTTTACTCTTTATATTAGGCCTACATTCTTATCAACACCAAAGAGGTTGTCATTATTACCTTGTAATTATAGTTGATTAATTTTGAAATAAATAGGTCAGCCATGTTTACATCAGTACAACTGTGGGATCTAAATATTCTTCCTCCACATTATAAGTATTGAGTCTCTGATGGACAAATAATATTGTATATATATAATAATTATTAGGAATTAGGGCATAAGCACCTCTGTTTTACTGCTTTGTAAAAACTACAATAGTTCTGTAAAGCATTGAAAACAGATTAGGGTGAAAAATCCCCATTATGAATTGGATACAACACATTTTTTAAAGGTTTTTTTGAAATGTATTTAGTAATGAGAGACACACACACACAGAGAGACAAGCAGAGACACAGGCAGAGGGAGAAGTAGGCTCCATGCAGGGAGCCCAACGTGGGACTTGACCCTGGGTCTCCGGGATCACACCCTGGGCTCTGAGTCACCCAGGCTGCCCTGAATGCAAGATATTTTAATAATGTAAGCTATCATTGACCAGGATGGCCTTCACATTTCCTTCAGTTTGACTAAACTTTTGGTGGACTTCTTTCTGCCTCAAAGTCCCTAATTTCCCTCTCACACTGCTCCTTATAGAATTCAGATGGTCTATACACAGAGGTCCTTTCCCTCCCTACACCTAGAGAATTTCATTTAGAAAATTTATAACTGTAAGTTCTTCTGTCCCTATGAAAAGTAACATTTCTGAATCCTCTTACCAGTTTTTCAACACAAGGATCATCTTTCTCAAGGACCTGGGACCCACCACACTAAAATCTTGTCATCAAGGGAGATAACCTCCATACCTCGAAGTCTCTGTGTAAGTGTAGAGGCCTTACTTCTAACTTCCATGTGATTAGCAAACACAGATGGCCTAATTACAGACAGATATTTTAAAACTCAAGAAATAACTCAATAAGCTCAACACATCCCATCTATCAGCTCCTTCTTCAATGTCCTCCAGTACTTTACCATGAGCTCTTCCCTGCCCATCAAGACCCTCCCATTCTTTACTTCAGCACTTGAGTCCAGACTGAGTTCTGGACTCTCTCTCTACCACAGACAACAACCTTATATAAAATCTCATTTGCCTATTTTTCCTCTGACATCATTTTCTATAATGACCTCCTCATTCACCATGTAACATATTTCTGAAATTGCTCTATAGTTTTCTGTCTTCCTAACTGTATACTAAACCAGAGTAAAATATTAAATCAACATTTCCACCTATGCTTTTATTCCTAGAAAAGAAAATTTGCTTGATGAGCTGGATCAGTGTTGTAATGCTTGTTACTTGAGAAAAATAACCTTTTTTTTTTAAAAAAAGACTTATTTTTATTTATTTATGATAGACATAGAGAGAGAGAGAGAGAGAGAGAGAGAGACAGGCAGAGGGAGAAGCAGGCTCCCTGTGGTGAGCCTGATGCAGGGACTCAATCCCAGGACTCCGGGATTAGGACCTGAGCCAAAAGCAGACACACTCAACCACTGAGCCACCCAGGGGTCCTGAGAAAAATAACATTGAATGATAACTCTTAAATCTTAGCTCTAAATGAAAGAAGAAGCAGACGTTTTTAGTTTGAATCAATTGATTCTTTACGTCATGTCAAACAAAAACATAGAATGTCAAACTAATTATTCTTCCATAATTTTAACACAAGAATAAAATAAAATTTTCACATGATCAATTTTAAAAAGATCTTTGAAAATAACACAGATTCTGTTTAAAGGTACACCAGGGACACCTGGGTGGCTCAGGGGTTGAGCACCTGCCCCTGACTCAGGGCGTGATCCGCAGTCTCCCACATCAGGCTCCTTGCCTGGAGCCTGCTTCTCCCTCTGCCTACGTCTCTGCTTTTCTCTCTGTGTGTCTTTCATGAATAAATAAATAAAATCTTAAAAAAAATACACCAGATAATTGCAAGCCTATTAAATTTGCAATTAGCTGATTATAAAATAATAAATCCTCACCTTTGAAAATTGAGAGAATATGAGTGATTTTTACGATTTACCAAAATGTTTGGAAGCAAAGGTAATGTCTGAAGATGTTGATGACTTAATCATTCATTCTTATGAAAAATTAACAGACTCCACAATAGCATTCTATAGAAATGGAATTGCTTAATTCTGGTCCTGCAGTTCCCTTCCCAAAAGCAAATAAAGATTTTACCCTCTTCAGATCTTCTCCAACTCATAGGGGAAAAAAAAGCTCAACTGAAAGAACTAAACTCATCTATCATCAACGTGGCAAATGTGTTATTTAAAACAATTGATTCGGAAAAATTGAGCACTGACCGCTTCATTATATTAAAAAGGAGTCACTTAAAACATCAGGGGTTCTTTAAATAGCACGCTCCCCTATTGTATTTAAAATGTGTTTACACATCATTAACTACTTGAAAGTGAACAAGGGATAAAGAAACTTGATGCTTAAAAATTAAGAGCCACTGCTATGTAAATATAACAGATAAAAATGAAGCATTAGTCATATAAGGCATCTCAGTACTAAAATAAGTACATTCACAGGTAGTCCATTGATACTCAAATTTTCAGACACATGTTTCCAATATTCTGGCATCAGCCATGAACTGTGAGTCTTTCTGTTTTATAATTAATGAGCTTGTTCCAGGTAACTAGAGACCTTCCATTTACATAATCTTTGCTGGTACTTCATTGTCACTAGTATATTAGATTTTAGGTTATTTATTTTTCTCTCTTCTGTCCCAAATCCCCTCCAAAGATATCCCCAAACCAAAAAACAAAAGATAGAGACCGTTGACCTCTATCTCGTTGAAATATTCAGCATGTATATATTGAATACCAAGGAGATTTCTTAGAATAGAATGTATAGTGGTAAACAAGGCAGATAGAATCACCATCCACATGCCACTTTTATTCTAGTGATGAGATACGGAAACTGAAGGACTCTGTTCTGCTTTTTGTTCCCTTTCTTGCTTCTATTCTTGCTAGGACCTGTACCCTCACTTTACACATTGCTCATGGTGCAATAGCATATGTTCTCCTTGTAAGGGACTAGGAGTTAATGATTTCTCTAGAATCAGATAACATCTGAGGAAGAAATGATCAGACAAAGCCATTAAATGTGTATTCCAGACCACCAGTGCTTGACATCTCAACAACAACCCCTGACTCCAAGGAATAAGTGACTTCTGAAGGACGCCTGGGCCCTCGTCCTTGTTCTAATCAGTTTTTTGATGCCCAAGAGGACACATATCAGACCACAGTCTTCGATAAATATCCCAGTCTCCAAGCAAAGAGGAAACTTTCTCTCCTTTGTTTCCTGAGTCTCCTAGACACTCTGTACCTGTACTCTCTCTACACCTTCAACAAACTCTGCTCTCGCTTCCTGTTGGTTCACATTTGACTGTGTCCCTGCCTCCAAGCTAGGTCATATTTGCAATTTAAAGATTTCTTTTTCTTCCAAATTTAGAGAGGTTCCATGACCAGCCTGAGTCTTGGAATAGGCTAACTCAGTAGTCCATTGGTACAATCAGCTGTTTTGCTGAACAATTATGTCTGTCTTAAGAACTAGCACAATTTGCTGAGGCTAAATCTAAGGGAAAGTATCAGATTCCTTCTCTCTTTTTGAAACACATTGTTTTGGCCATGTAAAACATATGCCATGTGAGCATATTCATTTATAACATTTTTGTTCAATTTGATTTCTCTTCCCTTCTAGAGATTCTGAGTCATTTACATATTCATATGTCCAATTAGTACACCTTAGTCTTCCATTAAAAAAAAACAGAGTTGATATTTATTGGATGCACAAGAACTCTAAAATCACATTGGAGAGGTTATGGCATTTTGGCTGTCATTCAGAACAAAATTTTATAAGTAATTATTAAAGAAAGAAGCACCTTTTATTATTTTTTTTTCAGGATTTAAAAATCTCTGTTGACCGTTTAGATTGTTTTTTTGGAAGAAATTTTGATAACTATTTGGAAGAATGTACTGACTCCAAATAGACTAAAAATGATATTTATTCATACTTAAATTTCTTTTTAGTTTCTGAATATTAAAATTAAGAAAATGTATTCATGCTGTTAAAAAAAAACAAAATTCAACCAAGTGCATTTGAATATCTAATTATCTTTATTAAACAATTCATAAATCAGGCATCATCCCATCTAGCAAGTAGAAGGGAGCTCCGAAGGTCTACAAAAAGGAAACAGTTTTTACAAGCTGAAGAAGGTATTCATAAACAGAAAAAAAATTATTTCAGGTAAGCCCACCTTCCTTTGGGGACAAACAAGTCTTCTTAGGTGGATTATCTCACCTTCCTTTGGGAAATGGAGAGGGCCTGAATGACAGATTACCTTATTGTTACTGACCAGAAAATTTCTGACCAGCCAAGACTATATTTTGGGGGGATATTGGAACTGCAATTAGGTTAAGTAGTAAGCCCCAGTTTGGTGTTGGCCTAAATGATACCATTTTTGGGCCTGTGGTTTTCTTTTTAACATTGTTAACGTGATTTTTAAATTTTAACAAACCTCTCTGTCTTGGGTACATTTTTTTTCTTTCCTAATTCTAAGATTCTGTATAAAAACAATTCTTTTTTTCTTTGAGTTATAATTCAACATTGATGTAATTTAAAGGTCAATAAACAATGCAGACGTGATTTCCTGTCTTTTCCTTTCATTATGTAATTGTCAAAAGTACATTTTGTACAATAGGACATGCTGTCACCTGAATAGCAGTATCATTTCCACCTGTCCCAGCACTCTGCAGCACCTGCTCTTACTTGAGCTTGAATTCTTATCTCTGGTATTAAAAATTTCCATCTTAGACACAAAACACATTTCCATATTATTTCCTTTATTAATCACAAATATAGGTAAAACTGTAATTATAGTTTTTCAGGGTTAAGTTAGTGTTGAGAATAGAATAAATCCAAACTTCTACTGGGAAATTTGTTTGATATGTAAATATTTCTCATGGTACTTTTTACGCTGCCTCCTGAAGAAAATGTTGTGGTTTTTTTTTTGACTTTTGACTTTTGACTTAGTACAAGTTGAGAGAAAATAATATGGCTGCTCTACATCGACTTGCTCAACTCAAATGCAGATGAGTAAGAAAATGCAAATCTTCCAAAGTTTTATTTTTACTACCTAAGGAATGCATATCTTTCATTGTGTGTGTGTATGTGTGTATGTGTATGTATTTGTGTGTGTATGTGGTTAACTTTGTAGAACTGTTTTTTTTTTTTTTTTAGAAATGGTTTTTTATCTCCTAAGCAATGTATTGTATTTAGACAACTTCTAAAAAATGAAGCATTTCAATACTGAGTGCAAGTTGCATTTCTTTACACAATACCTTAAGAAAACAGAGAATGAGAACACTTTTTTAAAATGATGATCTAAGACTCTCTATTTAAATCAAGCATGTTAATCTTGATCTACTACCATAATAAGCATTATATCTAGTTTTCACAATAGCAGTATAGTTTATTAAAAAAAAACCTTTCAGGATGCATAAAAACATTCAGGAGTAACAAAAGTTATAGAGAATTCTTACTTGCTCTCACTCCATGTCCTGGTGTGCTCTTGGAGAGTTAGTTTTAGAGGGTCACCTGGAATACCTTCCACAAAACTGCTGACAATATGCACCCCTTTGTGATTTAGCTTTGTGATAGACCTTCATGATGATGTACCAGCCTTTGAATTTGAATTTAAGTTCTGTGACTCATTTCTAAAAAAATAAAAAGCCAATTAACTAATTCCAGGAAGCACAAAATGCTGTGTTTGGTACTCTGTATTCTATTTTCAGAACTGGTTTGTTTCAAATTTGTGCACCAGTCTATTTCCATTAAAATCAACAAGAACATGTCGGACATAAGAGAAGAGGTTCCATAGACTATTGCTCAGCTTTCACAGTGTACTTTAAGCCAGCTTCCATGAAAATGGTACCTGGCACTCTGGTGGGTACTAAGGATAAACTCCATTGAGGCAAATAGACACTGGTACTATCTGCATGGGGCTTATAGATCATGCAAATAAGCCACTGCAAACTGTAATAAGGACTGTAAATGACATAGCATTTGAGTCGAGCCTTGAAGGTTAAGTAAGAGTTAACTACATACAGATGGAGAGAAGCTCTCCAAGCAGAGGGAAGCATATGTGCAAAGACTCTCAGGCTGGAAGAAACATAGTGCATTCTAAGGAACTAGAAGAAGGTACGAGTGTTTCAACCTGCCCATTTGACACAATGGCTTTCTTCCATAGTACAGGTAAATATCTAGTCCTTCTGTTCTCAAACCTATGCCAGGTACAGACCTATGAATCTAACCATCAGAGTTTGGGGGGGATCCTGTCCCTTTCTTTTTAGAAAATTTAAGTTGTGACAAAATGCCACCTACATTAAATAAATCCTAAGGCAGAGGTCACTTTGCTTTGTAAGTCCAACTATCTTGCACTTATTTCCTCTGCCTGAAATATTCTTCTATGATATATGTAGATGGTTCTTCCCTTCATTCAATTTTTATGTCAGAAGTCATTCAATGACAAAATCTTAAGATTTTTTTCCTCTTCCTATTATCCCTTTTTATTTTCTTCCCAGCACAGGCTTTTTGAGAATATCTGATTTGTTTATGTGTATACTTATTTATTGTCTTACTATACTCACTAGAAGATAACTACCCTAAAGTCAGGGCATTCAGTGAAGTTTCTCGTACTGGCATTCAGTAAATATTTGTGAAGAAATGAATGAGTTTTCCCACCTTTTTGTCTTTCCTCCTCCAGTTGTCACATCTCCTGCTTTTGTTTTCTACAAGTATTGAACAAGTTTACAGGCCAATTTCATATACAGTCGTTCTCAACCAAAATCAAAACAAATATAATGATGATTTTCCATTCTAGAATACCTTCCTCTGTTCCCATTCCACACCTGTCTTGCTTCAAATGCTTTAGCTTGTAACTCAAACCGTGAGGTGGATTGACTTTCAGAATCAGCCGTGTAGCCAGGCAGTAATTAATACGAGGCAGACTAGTGAGTCAGATGCAGAATATTAGCTGGGAACCAGCAAAGTCACAGAAACAACCCAGCAAAGGGGTGAAGAATGGAAACTAGAGAAGTCAGATAGGCTGAAAACAAATATGAGGTTCAGTTTAAGACCAGAATAAACCCCATAGAAAGCTAATTCACAGAAAGCAACTGCTGAGTTTTGCTCAACAAATCTTCTATTTGTTTGAAGAGACCAAGTTATCATGAAATAATGTTTCATTCAAGAAATCATGTTTCATTCCAGACTAAGTGAAGCCTCTCTCCCCTCAGATTTGGAGCAGCTCTACCCCTCTAGCATCGTTTCTAAACTGGGTGGGTTCCCTTCCTGAAACTCCATATTCCCAATCTCTGAGGCTAGGGAATCAGTCTTTCAGAAGATGGTCAGAGATTGGTCTCATTATTTAAATGAGAATTTCAAGGCAAATTTAAATTGTATAGAAATTTTCATTTATAGAATGAAAATGGTGCCCCACTTGGAGCACCTGGGTGGCTCGGTGGGTTAAGCATCTGACTCTTGATTTCTGCTCAGGTTATGATCTCAGGGTCTTGGGATCCAGCCCTGTGTCCAGCTTCCAGTTCAGTGGGCAGTCTGCTTGTCTCCCTCTCCCTCTGCCCCTCCCTCTGCTTGCTCTCTCTGTTTCTCTCTCTCAAATAAATAAATAAATCTTTTTTTTTTTTTTTTAAGAGTAAGGTAGACTCTTTTCCTTTCAGCTGGGTTATACAGTGACCACTAACCAAGCAACTTAAATTTGCCACAGAAATTTAATGAGGAGGTTAATTAAGTCTTTAATTTTAGCTGCTACTAGATAATATTGTGTCTGGTGTAAAACCTAATTGCTTATCATTCCATTATTAAAACTTCTATTCTTTTAGACATGAGAGCTTTTTGCTCTATAACTGCTCTTGAATTAGAAATCAATTTTTATTAAGAAAAGAGCAAATGCAAGGAGCTTAAGGTGTAAATAAACAAGATTCATCAGACTATAGGAAAACTGTGAATACAATCTGGAATGATTGTAGCAAGCATGAGTATTTCTGATTGTGGAATTACTTCCAAATTGTGATGAAATTCTCTCTGCTTGATATTATTTAGTATTATCTAAACTAGAATCAGAAGAATGGCTTTTGAGGCTTATTCATATTTTCTCCCAATTTTATAGAAACAAATTGTTCCTTGTAGAATATTTCTTAAAAATTGAAAAATTAAAATCATACATGATACTGTTAAGTATCAATAATCATTGTTGCTATTCTGATGCATATCCTTCCAGTCTTTTTTTCTACAATGCAATTTTAGAGTATATAGCCTTAAAAAAACTATACTAAAGTTTTTTTGAGTTAACCATGTATCATAAACAAATCTCTATAGTGTCACACATTTTTCTCTTGCATCATGTAAAACTACTGAAATTAATTGCTCTGACTCAAAAGTCAAACCAAATAGACACTGATGCAGTTCAGGACACACTAGCCCTAAATTATGGCACCTTGGTATATTGAATATCTTAGGCTAAAGAAGATTTAAAAATATCAGAAGCAGGAAGGTCACTCTGACCTCCCCCAAACCACCCTGCCCTTACCTGAAACAGTCCTAAAACTCCCATGTGAAATGTATCCTCCCTGTAGCAGGAGGAAAGAAAACATAATTATCATCAGGGATGGGGAATTTGGAACTGAGAATCTGTGCAAATAAACTTTGTTAAACTAACCCTTATCTTCCCTGTTACTTCTTCCCTCTTTACTACTGTCAACCCAAACCCCTGTGTCTTTTCAATTCTTCATAAATATATTGTTTCTTTAGATATAACAACTTCTTGCTCTGGTCACTCCTTTGGGTCCTCATTCTCTTGTTAAGGCTCACATGTATATATAAAAATTCACTAACATGTGTATGCTTTTCTCCTGCTAATATGTCTTTGTTATTTTAATGTTCAGACCCAGCCAGGGACCTTAAGGGGGTTGAGGAAAACTGTAAAACCAATGACAAAAGTGTCTGTACTCTTGTTGGTTAAATTTATTTCTTCTTCTTTTTTAAGATTTATTTATTTTTTATAGAGAGAGGGAATGAGCAGGAGGGGCACAGGAAGAAGGAGAGAGAATCTCAAGAAGACTCCATGCTGAGCACTGAGCCCCATGCAGGGCTTGATCTCACAACCAGGAGATCATGACCTGAGCTGAATCCAAGAGTTGGATGCTTAACCAACTGAGCAACCCAGGTACCCCAAAGTTATTTCTTATAGGGATAAAGAATAAGATTTCTGAAGTCACTGTACATATGTACTAGAGTCGAATAATTAAGTGTACAGCAGAGAGGAGAAGTCATAGGTCTCACTGTTAGAATGGAGGGTTACAGATAAGCAAGGGGAAAGGTAGAATGATGAAAGTGATAATGAGTTAGAGCCGGAGGCATCAAAATGAATGCATATTAAGCTTAATGTAGATTCAGGTGAATATAGTTAGAAAGATTTATGGATATGCACACAAACACAAGTAAGTACACGCATATACTTTTTGCTCTGCCAGCTATGAGGGTCTGGAAACAATGATACCTCAGTAGCAACAAGCACATCTAGCACCAGAATTCTTTTTCTAATATCATGGTCCAATAAAATAAGCTGGGGATGATTCTAGTGCTGGAGGAAGAAACACACAAGATAAGCCTGGAGCATTGTATAATATCTGAAAGTAAGGAAGAACTCAGAAAACCTACAATGTTGGGGGCATGTCAAAAGGATACAGAAGCCAGCTGAAAGAGCTCCCATTGGTCAAAGATAAAACAATTTGAGCAACAAAATACAGTAATAATGAATTATAACTAATGATAGAATATAAATATGAGTTCATATTTATATAAATCATTTAGATATAAATAAATAAATAAATAAATAAATAAATAAATAAATAAATAATAAAATCTTCCATGCAGAAGAATTCCAAATAATTTTTGTAGATGCTCTATTGTTATGTAGATGGAACATAACTACTCACTCCTTAATGGTGGCATACAGGGACTTCTTTCCAAAGAGTTCAGTATAGAAAGGGAGAAAAGGAACAGTGCATAACCTGACAAGTACCACCTCAAGGTTAACATCAGCAGTAATGTCATGTTGATAATAATTACCCCTGATGTGATGTGATAAGAATGGCACTTTACCTCTGTGGTTGTCCACGTAAAGTCACAACTCTACTATAATCATGAGGAGAACATCAGACATATTCTAACCAAGGAACATACTACAAAATACCTGACCTGTACTTCTCTGAACAGTCAAGGTCAAGGTCATAAAGACAAAATAATTCTTAGGAAGTATCACAGCCAAGAGGAACTTAACAGACATGATGACATATGCAGCATGGTATCCTGAATGGGATTCTAAAGAGAAAAAGACCTTAGGTGAAAACTAAAGAAATCTAAATAAAGCATGGGCTTGAACTCATAATAATGTATAATTACCATTTCATTAGTTGTAAAAAAATATAACAGTAATATAAGCTGTTAACAATAGAGGAAATTGGGCTTGGGGTATACAGGATGTCTTTGTAAACCTTTGTAACTTTTCTGTGGTCCTAAAACAATTGTCAAACAAAAATTTTTATTGATAAATAAATAAAATTATGATCAGTTATGTTTCAATAAATTTTTAAAAATAAAGAATAAGATTCTAGAAGTCCTAGAAAATAGCACTTGCAATCCATTGGATCTCCAGAAATTTCTGAAGACTTATTATCTATGTATAATATATATTAATAATAATATATAATATATTGTGTATAGCCATATATTTATAATATATAACGTATAATATATAATATATATTATTATATAATAATATATTATATATAATAATGCATATAATGTATACACATATATATCTAAATACACACATACACATAACACCAGCTATACACAACAAAGTCAATTATTTTTGAGGTAAAAGAAATCTCTAAAGAAAATCACATTTTTTCAAGATTTCTAAGAATTTTTTTTAATTTTTATTTATTTATGATAGTCACACAGAGAGAGAGAGAGAGGCAGAGACACAGGCAGAGAGAGAAGCAGGCTCCATGCACCGGGAGCCCGACGTGGGATTCGATCCCGGGTCTCCAGGATGGCGCCCTGGGCCAAAAGCAGGCGCCAAACCGTTGCACCACCCAGGGATCCCCTTTTATCAAGATTTCTAAATAAACAATGACATTTATACATCTCTAACCATGCATATTCATAATTATTTCTTCATTCTGACCTGTGAGAGTAAAATTTAAATGCAAATGTCATGCTTTTCTGATTAAAGCATGCATAGTTCAAGCTCTTCAGTTACCAAAATAAGTGCATTCTATCTTCTGGGAAAGTGCTAAATATGTTGTACTGAATTATCTTTAGACATTTAAAATGGTGACTCCAGGGATCACTTAATTAGTAAAGACTTTTCTAATCAATTCAAAGGGATATTTTTGCACTATGAGTAAATGAAAATGCTTACTTGTCCTTTACCCAGGGAAAATAAACTGAGATACAGAGGTTAATATACAATAATTCAGTTTTCATTCAGTTTTCTACCTGTGTTGACAGAGTTGAAGAGGCCAAATTACTTGTCACATCACAATGATCCAGTTGGGATTTTATCTAATGAAGGGTGAAGCCCTCTTAAAGATTTCTGAGCAACTGCAAAGTGACAGTGAGAAGGTTGAGAAATTATCTTTTTCACTTAATGGTACGTTTTATGGCCTTCTAATAAAGTATGTCTTCCGGAAGTGTTTACTAGGAGTCTATTCTGTTCATTACATTTTAAAGAACTTTTTCTTATTATTTAAATATTTAAACATTTGACTATTTAGAACAGATCTTCAGTGAGTCGCATCTAAATGCAAGTTGAGAAGAAAACATCTCTAAGATGTTCTACATTCTTTGCAGCCAAAGCCAATTACCTAAACAAATATTTACCAACCACCTTTTAATAAAAATTTCTTTGCTAGGCAGGAAAGCTGCATTTCATAAACTATGAAATCAAAAAAGAGGATATACAGATGGCAAATAAGCACACAAAAATGCTTCACATTGTATGTCATTGAGGAAATGCAAATTAAAACAGTGAGATACTACTACACATCTATTAGAATAGCAAAAATCCAGAACGCTAACAACACCAAATGCTGGCGAGCACGTGGAGCAATAGGAACTTTCATTCTTTGTTGGTGAGAATGCAAAATGGAAAAACCACTTTAGAAGATTGTTTCTTACAGAACAAAACATATTCTTACTATACAATTCAGCAAGAGTTGAAATCTTACCTCCATACAAAAACCTGCACATTGATATTTAAAGCAGCTTTATTCCTTTTTATTTTAAAGCAGCTTTATTCCTAATTCCGAAGCCTAGAAGCAGGCATGATGTCCTTCAAAAGATGAATGGATAAGTAAACTAGTATATACAAATGATGGAATATGATGCAGAAATGAGCTACCAAACCATGAAGAGATGTAGAGGAAACTTAAATGCATATTATTTAGTAAAAAAAAATATGGGTCTGAAAATTCTACTTACTCTATGATCTCAACTCTATAGCATCCTGGAAAAGGAAAATAAAACCATAACGATAATAAAAAATTCAATTATTTTCAGGGGCTATTGGGGAAGAAAGGATGAATTAGTGGAGCACAAAGGATTTTTAGGGCTGTGAAACTATCCAGTATGATGATGTAATGGTGGATATATGACATCATACGTTTGCCCAAACCCATGGAATGTACAACAATAAGAGTAAACCCTAATATAAGCTAAGGATTTTGGGTGACTATGATGTGTCATTGTAGGGCCATCAATTATAACAAATGTACCACTCTGGTGAGAGATGTTGATGGTGGAGGAGGCTATGTATGAGTGAGGGTAGGGAGTATACAGGAAGTCTCTGTACCTTCTGTTCAATGTTGCTGTAAACATCAAACTGCTCTAAAAAAAATAAAGCCTATTTTTTAAAAAGGAAGAAAAAAGCACAGTACATTAATTTTTGCTGTGGTTATTTGGGTTAATTGACTCATTGGCACTGACAAGCCATAGACTAATGATACACTATGATATGGTTGAAAAAAATTCCATAGGCCTTCTTCTTTCCTTCAGGCTAGGATCCATAATCTTTTTTGGTGCCATGAATCCTTTCAACTGTGACCTCTTTCTCAGAAAAATGTTTTACAGGCACAAAGTTTTAAGAAGAAAAGCAATTATATTGATATAATCATCAAAATATTAAGAAATTTGTTTCAGTAATATATATGCTACTTTAGTAAAACATGAAACAATAATACTTAGGAACAAACATAATGCCTACTATAATCTTGAAGTAATCATGAACATAAATATTGTTTAAATATATCCATAAGAACTATAATTTAATATGAAAGTATGGAGATTACTAGTGATAAAAGAGCAGATAATTCAAATAGCATGCTGTTATGTTTCCCTATTTTCATAAATGAAGACAAAGACAGATTTAGATTTCATTCACCCTATCGTTTTTGTATTTCCCCTGATAACAACTTTCTCACTGAGAAAACTTGTATTCATTGTTCATCCTGCCCTTAACGGTCTTTCTCTAAAATCACTAGGACTGGGTCAAACTTGCCCTTCCCATCTGAGCTTCAGTTTGTCTTCCATGGAGAGGCTTTCTTTGAACCTTAAAATCAGAGCAGCAAATCATTTACTTCTTTTACATGACTCTTCTAAATCCTCTGCCTCACAGTCTCCTTATTCCTCTCTCTTCTCTTTAGGTAGGTTTAGTCCTTTTTCACCTCAGTATCTGCAGTATTTAGAATGTTTCCTGGTATGCAGTAGTTAGTCAGTATTTGTTGAGTGAGTAAATGGCTGATATCTTTCCACTTGTGCCCTACAATTCACAATCGCTTCCTAAACTCACAATGTGATAATTCTAGAAGTCTAAAGAGGAAAAAGGAAAGAGGAAAAATCATGCTCTTCAAGGGAAACACCTTGTAGATACATATATTCCTGCTTTTCTTTGTCCTTTACTCCAGAATAAGTTCAACCAATTATATACTAAAAATAGAAAAATTGCAGAATCCACAAACATCTTTACGTGCATTTTCTTTGTTTAAATTGACATTTCCTGAAGGATTTAAAAATACCACATCAAGAAACATAAAAATACTCAAATTCTTTGACACCATAATTCCTCTCTTATAAAATTAAAGAAGTAACAATATAGGAAAAAAAACTTTTCTGTACATATATGATTATGGCATGTGTTGATGCCAGGAAAAAAAAAAGAGAGACTAAACCTAGGTAACAATATGGGAATGGTTGAACCTAGGAATATATAGATTGCAGAATGTGAGGCAAAATAATAAATTATTTCTATAAAGGATTTTCAATGAATAATTTTCTTATACTCTTGAGTGAAAAAATTATGTAAAATTTTATACATAGGAGAATGGCATTATATATCTATGTAGCACTTATTTTTTCATGTATTAATTTATTAACTTAACTCACTATTCAAAACAATAAGTACATGCAAATACAAAGAAATAACACAAAAAATTTCAATGATCCTTGCTTGGGAGGAATACAGATGATTTTATTTTCTACTTGCTCCTTTGTAGAATTTTTAAAATTTTCTCTGTCTATAGTATTTTATAACATGAAAATACACTTAAGTCAGAGGCAGTACTGAGATGTTTATGGGTCACATCCTTTTCCATGCTCCACTATTACTGTCATCTTGTTCTGAAATGATGTGACCTGAAAGAGATAAAAAAAGTCTTGATTTTACATATTAATTTACACATGGAATTGTTTGGATGGAGCCCCTGAGGAAGAATGCCAGAAGAGGCTGTCTCTGAATGGCCAAAAGATGACATCAAAGCAGCTGCTTCACCATGTGTGTTAAACTAAAATTTGTGCCCAGGAGATTCTAGGACATAGAATTCATGCTTCTATATCTCAAAGTCCCTAAACCCTTTTTCTTATATCTATTTTCCTTACCCTTTAAGACTTCAATTCCTGAAACTGTAGAAATCTTCTTTTCTATGTCTTGGTCTATGCATTTAGATGAATTAAAACTTATCAGAAGTGAAACTGAGCAATGCTGAGAGCCTGGGCTCCTGTCATTTCTGTGTCTTCTCTTGAACCCATCTTCAATCTGATAGCCCATGAATACTGAAACACTTCTTTTGAAGATTTAAAGTATACTTACAGTGGGCTTGTAATTATTGACTCCTGACAATTCCCACCTGGGAAATAAAAAATATGTGAAACTTAAAGCAATACATTTTCTCATTTAGTACTAATCCATGATGGAAGACTATTAAGTCTATATCTGAAATTTCATATACTACTATATTTTATTTCTATCTGTAGAACTATCCTCAATCACTGACAAATGAAAGGTGTCAAATTGGGTAAAAGGCTGACATACCAAACCTAAAAAACTACAGTTTGGTTGTTTGGTAGAACATATCACAAAATAACTTCCACTAGAAGCAAAGAGAAATGAGCTTTAGTTGATGGAATTAGAGCAATAGATCAGTGCAATGAGATCAGTGTGGGCTTTGTCTCTAAATCACAGGAGAATGTTCTTTAAAGAAGAATTTTGGGTTATACCAGGTCTACTGAATCATCAATATTCAAAAGAAAAGGTAATTCTGATACTGTCTATCCACAGACTAGTACTTCAGAACTAGTATAAATAAATTTAACAATCAATGAATTCATTCATTCATTTATCCATTAATTTATTCAACAATTATTGATAAACAAGTCTGTGCAAGACACTGGAAATTCCTTGAGAAAAACAATAAGCAATGCCTCCCCTCTCTCATGCATCACAAGTCTTCTTACACTCTGCTCTGGGGTCTTCTCTGATATGCAGGAGCCTAGCAGCACAGCCTGGAACTATGAAGCAACCCTCAGACAATGGGAGATAGCAGTTCAGGGGTAAATGATTCCATTCCTTCCCTTCAGAAAGTTCTGGGAAGTATTTATACCCTTCTCAGGAAGTTCTGGCAAAATTAAGTCTCTGTTGCCCACTAGAGTAATCCCTCTAATCCTTATATTGGACTTTTCTCCTTCCCTACTTCACTCTGGTTTCCCAATCCAGTGTAATGGGATCATCTCCCAGATAAACAAAGCCCAAGAATTTATTCCAAGTGGGGCTTTGGGGAGAATCGAAACCAAGTCCAAATTGAAAGATAAACCCCTCTTTTTCAGTTAAGGCCTTCAAGAAGAAGACACCGGGGATCCCTGGGTGGCGCAGCGGTTTGGCGCCTGCCTTTGGCCCAGGGCGCGATCCTGGAGACCCGGGATCAAATCCCACGTCAGGCTCCCAGTGCATGGAGCCTGCTTCTCCCTCTGCCTATGTCTCTGCCTCTCTCTCTCTCTGTGTGTGACTATCATAAATAAATAAAAATTAAAAAAAAAAAAATAAAAAAAGAAGAAGACACCAAGATACAATCAGATGCTGAGGATATTTCCTGGGGGGGGGGTCACCTATTATGCAAAGGAGGCTGAGAAATCTACAGACCATGATAAAAGCCTAACACCTGTGATGATGAAAGTTGGATCAGAAAAGTCTTAGACTGATGTGCAGTTCTAAGAACATTTTGAGAAAGCTCATCAGTCCTTGAGCCAACGTTGCCATTCAAAGTAACTCCATGTCTGCCAGGAATGATCCTGCCTTATTTTTAATTCCTGCCAGTCATTGACTAGCAGCAGCCAGCAGGAAATGTAGCCTTGGTGCATATTCACTGATGAATTTCAAACAAAGCATTTGAATGTATATGTACATCTATGTATTTATCTATCAAGAGGGATTTATTATAAGAAATTGCTTCACATGGTAATGGAGGCTGAGAAATCCCAAGATCTTCAGTTAGTGAGCTAAAGACTCAGGAGAGTTAACGGTCTAATTCTAGTCTGAAACCAAAGGCCTGGGAACCAGAACAGATATAAGTTCCATTTTGAAAGACATCAGGCTCAAGATCCAAGAAAGGCCCATATTTTAGTTTAAGTCCAAAAGCAGGAAAAGACCACTATCTCAGCTCAGTCAGTCAGGCCTTCGAGTGATTAGATGGAACCTGCTCACATTAGGAAGGGTAATCTGCTTTACTCAGTCTACTGATTCAGATGTTAATCATATCTAGAAACATCTTCACAGACATACCCAGAATCAAATTTAACTAAATGTTTGGGCACCCCGTTACCTCGTCAAGTTAGCATACAAAATAAACCATCACACATATCTAGGTTTAATTTGCCATTCTGCCCCTGTAGAATCTAGATGAATCCAGGATAGTTACTGTAGACTTCATACTTTGTAGGCTACCTCAGTAGAAGCTCTGGTTTCATCCACTGTGCCAAATGTGGCATCATTGCTAAAGTATAAATATTTTGAGAAACAGCTCCTGGTGTATAACTGGGCCCTGAGAAAGAGAGAAAGGAAGAGAGAGAGAGAGAGAGAGAGAGAGAGAGAGAGAGAGAGAGAGAACACTTGGCCATGGGTGCTATGTACCAGAAATTCGTTTATTACCTCCTATAAGCCCATCTCTAACAGGCCACAATGATGCTTTGGAAATGTCTGGATATTCTTATTTCCCCAGGTAAAGTCACCTAAGTAAATACCCACAGGTTCCTTTGGTGAAAAACTGGGGGAATCTTCACAGTATATTCTTGCTATGGTATTTTATGTTGCTTCCTCTTAGTAAACCAACCAGGTCTCTGTCAGTAGGTTCTGGATTTAAAAATGGGCTTGAGTCTGGGATCTGAGCAAGAGAATGTGACTTTTTAACCACCCTCAGTCTCCTGTTCTTCCATTCTTACATCTTTTTGGTTGTTGATGTTAACCTTTAAAAATAAAATACTTGCCTACCTTTCTGTCAGGACACCATGTTCTGTTAGCCATCTTCACAACTCTGTGTAGGTTGAGCAAAGCAACTGGATCTCCCTTCAACCTGTTGGGCATTACAGAAATTGTTTGGCAATTAAGCATTATGACTTAGCCTCTATCACCTCATCAACTTGACCTCATCAACTTCATGGATATTAATGAGTCCAAGTCTATAAGGGCTTCCTCTACCACCATCCCTGACCTGCAGAGAGCTACTACTGAACTTCTTAGTGATGCCAATGATGATTCACTTACCAGATAATTTCTGATATATTTGGTAAATATTGTGTTCTCTGAGCCCTTCCTTGGCACACAATCCTTTTGGGGCTGGTGTGGGGAAGGTTTTCTTAATTTATATCATATATCATATATCAGCTGCTCACTTCCCTCAATCTATTTTATTCCTTCCTCTGCCATGTTCCAGGGCAACTCAGACATTCTATTTTGTTCAGCATTGGCCAAGTTTCTTTAGACTTCGAAGAACCAACTTAGCAGTGAGTTTGTCCCATTCCCAGAGGCCTTTGCCACAGTTTCAAGTGTTGTGTCCTGAGAAAGTGACCTCAAGACAGTGAATTATTGCTTCTCTAGTCTTGTAGTCTTCCCTTTCCACCCAAATACATTCCCAGGGGTGTTCTTCTGGCTCTTCTTAAGCAAGCAAAGATAATTGCAATAGTTATACTGCCACAGTACAAATTATAGTTCCATTTACTACTTTTGTAGACTTGGGAGAGTTATTTAATTTTCCTATGACTCAGTTTCCTCATATGCCTAATGAGGATGATATATTAGTTCCCATCTCAGAGGGTAATTCTGAGTTATTAAACTGTAATGATATATAATATATGTTAATAATATATATTATAATAATATATAACATATAATAAAATATATAATAATAAAATATAATATATAATTTGTATATAATAAAAATGTGTAGCATTGTGCCTGCACACAATAAACATTCAAGAAATATTAGATGCTTGCTATGTAATGACCTGTATGTAAAATATAGGCTTGACTACTCTCTCTCTTTGGCTACCTTACATGACATACTGGGATATGAAGTGATCCTAGCTAGTTCAACCATGTATTAAAATACTGGACTACAAAATAAGCTGCTAATAATCCTACGTTAATTCTGTGATGGTCATAAAAATAAAAGCTGATATTTGTAATTTGCAGCAACTTTTCAAAATACTGCAGAGTGGCACTGTTCCAGTGGTGTCTCTTCGTTTCTAGCCCTTTGTAGCCAACTCCCATTGTGGTGGAACATGATGCATTTTAGAAGCTTCTGTCAGCTTTCCTCGGGAATTAGGTATTTTCACTTGCCTTGGAGGCTGTGAACCATGAACTGTCTGTCTCTTTTAGCTTTTGATGAGCTGACCTTTCCATGCAACAGGGCCTTCCGGTTGCGTATCTTTGAGGATGAGATTGAGAACTTGTACAAGATAGTTTTATTAGGAAAATGGTGCAGATTGCATGTGAAATGATAGCCCTCAAGAGCAGAGAACATCAGGAAAAAAAAAAAAAAAAAGTGTCTCTCCACAGCACCAGAAGGGGGCATAGATATAAACAGGACTTCACTAAGTATTTCGAATTAGACCACAAGGGAGATAGGCAGGGGAAACAGACAAAGTGCACCAAAGTCACTCCAAATGGGACCTTGTTATTGCTACAGGCAACGGCACTCAACAAGCCAGACTGGGGTACAGTCACTAGATAAAATGCTGGTAAAGACAGTGAGCCTCCTGGGGGACCACTGGGGCAGTCTTGCAATGGAAATACTAACAAAATGATCTGTAGGTGTTTCCAGAATTATTTTGAGGCCATATGCTCATGTTGGCTGTACTAAACCCCCATAAGCTCTACACTGGACAAGTAACAGTTCACTCAGCAAACATTGAGGGCCTACTGCACATAGTTTTGCTAAGAGTATCTGGGTGGCATTCACACGGTTCTGAATCTCAGCTATTTCTTAGGTATGTGACGTAACTTCTCTGTGATTCAGTTTCTTCACCTATAACACATAATTATCCTTCACAGAATTGTTGTGAAGACTGAGCGACCTAATGTATGTAAATTGTACCTGACATATGATAAACTTTCTATAAATGCAGTAATTAATTTCATTATGATTGTTCCTTTGGTACGAAGCTCTGCATAAAACATGGTCTATACCAGTCGGGGGCTTATAAAACTGTCAAAACTAATAACAAATGCATAGTGCAACAAATGCTAGAGTATAGTAGAACTCCTTAGAACTCTTTTAGTCAAGGGTAAACAGATGGCTTGGTGGATCTGCTTTATTAGCAAGAATGAATTTAAGAAGGGAAAAAGTAAAAAATAAAATTTTGAGAGACAAAGGGAGTTGACTTTTCTTCTTTCTTTCTTTCTTTCTTTCTTTCTTTCTTCTTTCTTTCTTTCTTTCTTTCTTCTTTCTTCTTTTATTTTTGTGAAAGAAGAAAACTATTGTTAAGGCGTATCCCCTGAAAGCTGCCAAAAATTGGAAATCCTTTCCTTTAAAGAGGTACATACAGAGACAGCACTTTGCATATAGTACTATATACAATTTGCGTTTTTTTAAATCAGCATTCTGAAACATAGAATTTCTTGTTTTATTAATTATCAACCATAGGGGAAAATCCTTCTCCAAACTGTAGCTGTAATTTAGGAACTGAGAAATGGCTATAGAGAAAATTTGTACTGACCCTAAAGACACAGTGAAGAAGCCAGAAAGCTAAGAAGCATCTCATAACTCAATCTGGCATGGTCTGTGGCTTTTAATGGCACTTTACAAAAAGAAGCATAACGTTTTTTCCTGCACTGGGCTGTCTGCCAGGCAGCCGAGAACATTTGTACATTTATATGTGCACCTAAATCAAGAAGCCTTTCTCAAGAGCTGGAAGATGCCACCAGGTCTTTGGGATCTTGCAAATTGATCCTTTGTCCCAGGACATCCTGGGGGGTCCAGATTATATGCAGCAAAGCTGGAAGTGTCCTGGGAACAACTCTGTCATTCTTTTAAGGCAGGTCAAGTCAATGTTTATTAAGGGGCTGAAAACACCTACATCTCAGTGCTCTCTTCATCCTGCTTCCAGATCTTTAGAGAAGGCAGAAAGTTATTTTTAAATTGAACCTCGCAGTGGAAGACACTCTGGCAGGCCTTACTGTTCCCTTTAGCCATGCCTGTTTGATGAGAAAATTGTCAACACTTGTGACAAAATAGTTAAAATTGTTTCTCCAGTGAAATGAGGAGCAAATTAGAATGTTTTTTCTAGGTCTTCTATTGAATTTCAACTTATTTGTCATTCAATGGGACACTTTGGCTTCATATTATATTGTGGTCATCTAGGGTTTCCTCATCACATCACTACTAAAGATTAGAGGGAAAAGCTCCATGCCTTCCTCATAACATCCTCACAGTTAGGCAAGAAGGTATAAATACATTGCCCTATTTTTTAGTTCTTCTCTTCTTTACTTCCTGGGTTATTCTTTCAGTGTTCCCTTTGGAAAAACATTTTTTAAAAAGACTATTTATTTATTCATGAGAGATAGAGAAAGAGAGGCAGAGACACAGGCAGAGGGAGAAGCAGGCTCCCTCTGGGGAGCCTGATGCGGGACTCCATCCCAAGACCCTGAGACCATGACCTGAGCCAAAGGCAAGACGCTCAATGGCTGAGCCACCCAGGTACTTCTGGAAAAAACATTTTTAAACAACATGTACTGGTCAAACTCATGCTTTCCTTAATGCATCTGTTCAATCAACAAGTATCTACTGAGTACATATCAAAGGGATGGAGACACACAATAGCTGAATAGCAACATACAGTATAATAGGTCAGGTAGTGAAAGGGCTAAGAAGAAAATAAATGCAAGGTAACAAGCTAAATGATGATGGAAGAGATTTGTTTTAGAATGGCTGACCAGAGAAGAGCCACAGCTAAGGTGACATAGACTGGAGTCCTGAATGGAGGGACATCCCTCTCCAGCCTTCAAGAATTATTGCTGAGAAGGTGATGAGCAAGGGTATCCACGGCTTAGCTATACACCTGTCTGATTCTCTGGGAATTTGTATGAGCAACAGCTCCAATTGCTAGGGAGCAATGTTTGAGACAAGGGTCGCCTCTTCTGCCTGAAAAGCGGATGTAAACCCTGCTGGGAAAAGAAATAATGATGCTTGTTGGACCCGGCCCGGCCAGCCTGTGGAGCCGAGTGGGGGCAGACTGAAGCTGTGCAAACATTAAAGAGGACAGTCATTCTTAAGAATTTCTAGTCTCTTCCAAACACAGCCCAAACTCATTTATTATCTCAGTCTCCCGAATCAAAGCTGTGAGAAGGGAACATGTCAAGATAGCAATGGAACAAGATAATGGGTGTAAAATGACAAAAAACAGGAAACCTCTTCCCCAGTGATTCCAAATACTGTCACAAAGGAAAAAAAAAAAAAAAAAAGTCTGTTAGTTACGGAAAAGGCAACCAAAACTGCAGTTCAGCATCTAGGAAACAACTTGCTAGCTTTGCCTGTCTAAGGATTCTGGTGAGCTACTGGCAGGAATCATACCCAATTAACAAATTAGCAGGGTTAGGAGTAGATACAGTGAACTGAAGCAATGAGATCTTTAAGTGACATAGTTTTGGTTGATGCTTAGCCGGGAGGCGCCTCACTTACATAATCATTATCTTTATTTTAAACCAAGAAAAAATAGAAAAGAAATAGGCCTTAACAACTGCGTATCAGTGTTCTGTTCTAAATTATATTTTATACAGGATATATTTTGTACAGGATTATTGGCTGATCTTCAGAGAATACAAAATTATAGTTTTTATTCCTTTGGTGAGATCGAGAGGCAGCAACTGTATATTTCATGATGCATGGGAACAAAGAATTCTCACCCCAGTGAAGCAGACCACATCACAAGATGGGCTGGTAAGGGTGGTCACACTTAGTGCGGTCATTCTCTAGTTCCTCTGTCATTTTTAATTTAGTTTTCTGATTGCTTCAATATATTTTCTCAGTCGTTTGCAAATTCAATGAGAAACTGACTATCAGAAATAATTTCACTTCCAACAATGAGATAAAGCATAGTAAATAACTTTTATTCAGCTGTTTGCAGGGGATAATGTTTCTACATCCTTGGGATTACATGCAACTTATTTTTCTTCCAGCTTTTCTTGATTTTTCAAAATTTCTGCTATAAACATCTATGGATTTTATTATTTAATAACTTTCCATTAAAAATCAATAAAAGGGCAGCCCAGGTAGCTCAGTGGTTTAGCGCTGCCTTTAGCCCAGGGCATGATCCTGGAGACCTGGGTTCAAGTCCCACGTCAGGCTCCCTGCATGGAGCCTGTTTCTCCCTCTGCCTGTGTCTCTGCCTCTCTCTCTGTCTCTGTGTCTCTCATGAATAAATAAATAAAATCTTTAGAAAATAAAAAATAAATAAATAAATAAAAAGCAATAAAATTCTTCCACAGAATGATTCAAATCTATTTTCCATTCAGTTTCTTCTAGTGGTTCAGACTCAACTAATTCTTCTCTAATTGACAGCTAGGCCACTTACATATTTGAAGATAATTATCTTTTTTTGTTGTTGTTGTCCCCTCTGTCTAGTCTTGGCTTAGCATTTCCCTTCTCTCCACCTTGACTCCAGCCACATTACACATTCCCTTCCTCATCTTAACATTGTCTTTAAGTCAGAAACAGTTACCTGTAGCACTCAAACCTGAATGAAGAGCTATGGTATTTTTATTTAGAAAGGGGGAATCCATTGTGTAGACTAAAATAATGATTTTTCTAATATTTATTTTACCATGCTGCTTTATGGAAAGGTTCCAGTGGACTTAAAGCTTTACATTTGGTTTTCATCTACTAGACTAAATTATGGCTCCCTGCCCCCACACCCACCAAAGTTTTGCTTAAACAATTAGTTTTTCAAATTAAGACCTTATCATGTTTATAAATACTAACTTTCAATTTCTTAGGTCACCTTACATCTCCAGGTGATGTTTTTTTTTTTGTTATGTTGTTTGATGTTATTTTGTTACTGCTGATCCCTTCATCTCATATAGTTTTCTATCTCACCTAGGTCCAAGGTTTGCATGTATGTGATAAGTAAAATTCTTACACAAGTTATTAATGAAAATGTTGAACAGATCAGAGTGAAGAAAAGATCCTTGCGACAAGTTACCACAAACCTTCCCTCTTACTGGTCATGGGTTATTAATCAGGATTTTTTAAATAAGATAATTAGCACTTGCTAATGACTGCCCTTACAATGGTCCTAATGACTTTGAAAATAGGTTGTGAAGAATGCTCGCCCTATCCCTTATGAGAAAATCAAAGCATTAAGAGGGTAAACTTGAATCCCAGTCTGGGTGATCTGACTCCAGAATGCAGGCTCATAACCTCCATCATCATATATGTCAGCCATTCTTCTCCAAAATTTCTGGCTTCACTTCATTGTCAGATACCTCTGTGGTTGCTTTCCTTCTCATCTCGCTTATGCTCTCATAACTTTGGTTTGGCTCCCATCCACTGCTCCAAGACTTTTCTATAAAAATAAAAAATGTTAGGCTATCTTGAAAATGAGATCGTGTTGAACACATCTGTTCACTTAGATTTAGGGATTAAATATATTTTCCTCGGACAAAGAATCTCTGATCTTGCTTAACCTGGATTCAGTCAGAGCTCCTTATTAGAATACTATAACATTTAAGTCTGTCCCAGCTGATCTGAGACGTAAGGGAGAATAAAAATCAGTCTATACTGGAAAACTATCCACATAGGAAGATAAGGAACCAACATGGAAACCCAGAGTACCAGGGAATAAGAAGTCTTCTACCATCTGGAGCAACATCCCTATAGTGTACAACCTTACATACCTGAGAGACTGCATGTGACAATTAGCTTCTTGATGTCAGGAGCAAAAAAAGATGCTTCTACCTGGTGCTACAAAGAACTGTTTATTCAATACATCTCTTCTGCCCTTCACCTTCTTTCAGCATTCTGCAGAATCTTTCACCCCTAAATCTTTATTCATGATCTTGACCTCCAGTTTCTTCTCCACGTGATTTCCCTATTTTTTGCACTGAAGTCATGGTAGGTGAAATGAAACGGGGCGGGGGGGGGTGGGTGGGCAGTGAATCAAGATGAGGAATCTACGGATTCCAACTGACTGCATGACAACAGGATGCATGACATTGGTCATGCCCCTAACCAGTAAGAGCAATGTGGACATCTTTAACATCCTTTAAGAAAAAAAGCTAAGGTTTTAAGGTTCTTAAAAATTCAGGTGATAAATATTTCTATTTATTTAGGAGACAAATTTTAATTTTTTAAAAAGTCTATTCTTCAAATTAATACCTGAAAATTTGATGATACATAAGTGATATAATAATAATCATCGTATCAGATTCTGGGAATATTGATAGATTCCTCCCTTTACTTATAAAAGTAAGGAAAAAGAATAAAAGCATATTCATAATTAATAAATATCCTTTAGGCTATCAGTCATAAGTGTATATATATGCATATACATATATATTTACATATTTTTATTTATTTATTCATGAGAAACACAGAGAGAGAGAGGCAGAGACACAGGCAGAGGGAGAAGCAGGCTCCATGCAGGGAACATGACGTGGACCTGATCCCGGGTCTCCAGGATCACACCCCGGGCCGAAGGCTGATGCTCAACCACTGAGCCACCCAGGCGTCCTCGGTCATGAGTATATTGAGGTCACAAAAAATTTCCAGCAGTAAAACTGTGTTTCTCTGGGTCATCACTATCCTGTAGAATTACAGGTAGTCAAGCTTTATCCGAATTCTTGATTCTGTCATGTGGAGATGAGAAGAGAGAGAAAAAGGAAACATTCTAGAATATGTCACCAAATAACTTATGGCTTCAGATCTTTATAGAATGATAGGCTTCTGTCATCCAAAGGCAATGCATAGACATTGCACATACTACTCCTATCTAGCCAGAAATTTACACTATTGTCCATTTGTCTACCCTGTCATTTGTACAATCTGTATGGGAAGCAATAAAATGGAGCTGTTAGGACAGTCACTGCTTCTCCCCCCATTCCTTCCATAGGCTTCTGACTCTTTCCCTTTGACCTAACCCATTCTAAAGGCTCTATCTTCCCTTTTGTGGTAGGAGTTCCATATAAGTCTTATGACTCCTTTGGCCTGTTAATCTTATTTATCACAAATATGCCTATTGCCCATCAGGAATTGAGGTCCTTTGTCTCTCTCTTCCTATCATCTTAAAGTAGACTGAGCTCCAAGAAGACTACTCATTAACTCAGGATGCAATTACAATGTCTGTTCTTCTTATTCCTGTTTAAGGAATTTAATTAGCAAATTCATCCCCATGATTTTTGTCTTGGAAGAGCTTTTGTTACTTTTGAAACACTGAACTAATAATAAGGAATATCCTTTAAAAACAAAGATAATTTCATTAAGATAATTTTGAAGATTGGCATTCTGACTAACAAATAGTTAATGCTAATTTGAGACCTTGAAATTTGTGAAAATGTTCCTAATGCTGATTTCACTTGATGGTCTATTCCTTGGAGACATTAATTCAAACAGTGCAGTAGAAACAAATATAGCATGATCATTATATTTATATAATTCAGTTTCTGCATAAACTAGTGTGATGGGGAAAAAGCCTCCTTTTTCCTTATACACTATGTTCTTTTAGCATTCCTATTTAGACTAATGATTTCCCTTAAGGCTTACAATAATTAATTTTCATTTTTATCAAGCTACCATAATGTGATTGTCTATTTTCCCAAAAAATGATACTTTTCTTCTCTTGGCAGATATGTACAACATTTAGCAGTTCTTCCAGCTTTTGTTGTTTTTTTAAGGCATAAGCACACACATTTAGTAAGAAGAAATTAAAAACAGAAAGTGTCAAATTAAATGCTTTCATTTCTGCAAACAATTTCACTACACTGTAAAGTCATATAACATGTCCTAAAAAAAAATAGAAAAGTTGAAACTACTGAGTCACAGTACACTAACCTTGGAAATGTTTTATTATGAAGCCAGTGAGATCATTTCCACTTTTCTTACCATAATGGAATGAAAGGATTGTATTTGGTTCTAACTTAAAATATGTTAAATCTCTTAAAATATGTTAAATTTATTACCAAAATTTCTTTGTAACAGATAATTTTATCTGAAGTTTTCTTTGATTCTTGGAAATAAAGCAGGAGCATGAGAATATCTTTATAAAATTTCTTCCCTCACTACCTCTTTTACCCAATGAATGATTATAACAAAAATACATGGGTTAGGAAAAGGACCTAAAACATTGTTTTTAATTTTTGTCTCAAAGGATAAGAGCCCTCTAGTTATTATAAGCATAAGGATCTTCAGTTAAGGAAAAGAGATACTACTTAAGGAATTCTAAAATGGAAGTATGGAAATGATCTATGAAGCTTAACCAACTGAGTACATCTCCCATTTCCCTGCTTTCAAATAGATATAATGTGGTATAGGAAATGATTACTAAGTGTTCCATATATTGTTAAAGGTTTTGGCAATATCCTGTTTATTTGAATTCTATTTAGTAAGCTTTTTTATGGTGATATACATTAGAAATTATAAATTATTTCATATTTAATCATGAATAAGCAAATATATAAATGTGATCTCTATGATGGTCATATTTATTACCATTAGAAGTTAAAAATATGGAAAAGAAGAAGACCGGAATGATACCTACAATGTTGGATTGGAATTGAACTCATGTTTTAAATATAAATAAATAAATAGAAAAATATAGACAGATAAATAGATAGGTGAATATAAAAGTAGATGTAGATATGCGTGTGAGCATTTATTTCATAGCATTATCTGTGATTGGATTTAGAATCAAGACAATGCAGTTGCAATGAGCACACCTATTACCAAGATCGTGATTTCTAAATACCATTCTCCAATAAAAGCAACCCAATTTCTCATATAAGTGACTGGTTCCTGAACTGGTGCCAAGAATATATAAAAATCATCTTAGAACCAGAAAGAAAAAGAAGGGCTCTAGGAATGATGGGAAATAAACAAAGCCTTAAAAAGGCTGCCAGTCACCAAATGTGGGAGAATTTTGTTATAAAAAAATGATATTAACAGATTATGACCCATAAAGCAAATTTAGATTGAGGGGCCATATTAATATAAATGAATAAAATAAGTAATTGGGAAGAAAGAAAATCTCATAGTAGATTTTCAATAAACATAGAAGAAATGATAGAATTACAAAATCACCATTTCACAGATATTACTATAATAAATTTGTTTAGGTAGGAATTATGTGAGTGAACTATAGTGGATGAACATGATAAGAAACAAGGTATTTACTGAGTCACAAAGAATTCACAAAATATGTGTTAATTACAAAGAGTGACAACATTACAATGAACAAATCTGGTAGACATAATCTAACTAAGTGATCAAAGGTACCCAGTAATGAGCCAACGCAGTATCATCTACTTACTGATAACATGAAGTAAGAAAGACACAGTTTCACTTTTGTGATACTCCTACAAAAAGTGCAGATCCTGAATCTATTCATAAGAAATCTCAGTACAGGGACACATGGGTGACTCAGTGGTTGAGCATCTGCCTTTGGCTCAGGGTGTGACCCCAGAGTCCTGGGATCAAGTCCCACATCAGGCTCCCTGCATAGAGCCTCCTCCCTCTGCCTCTGTCTCTGCCCCCGTCTCTCTGTGTCTTTCATGAATAAATAAATAAAATCTTTAAAAAAAAGAAATCTCAGTACAAATACTCAAACACAATTAAGAAATACTTTACATGCAGCCTGGCTTGAACTTATCAAACATGTGAGGGTCATGTAAGTTCATGAAAGACTTGTCTTCCAGATTGAAAACATCTGAATATACATGACATGTAATTGTTATTTGTGATTCTGGATTGATTACTGGACCAGTGTTATAGCAAATAAGTGTGTGTGTGTGTGTGTGTATATATGTATATATACACATATATACACATATACATAGTAATATATATACACATACATAATACATATATACATACATATATATGTATCTATATATACCTCTATGCTATAAAAGACATTAATGAGACAATTGGTGGAATTTTTTAGTAAGTCTGTAAATTAGATAACAACATTGTATCAATGTAATTTCCTGATTTTGATTATTGTACTGTTATGTAAAAGAATGTTCTTGTCTTTAGGAAATACACAGTGAAGTATTTAAGAATTAAAATTTCTGCCTTGGGTTTAGGAAAGATGTAATCATCAATTTCTTTATTTCTTCTAGTTCTTCTATTCTCCACTTAAGAAACTGCCTCTGGTTCTTCCAGGATGGAGCAGAAGGAGAAAAGGTGTAAGGGGTGAATCATGTCTTTCTTAATTGGAACCAGTGTGATTTCCATTGGTGCTTTCTGGGCTTCATGGGTTTGAGAGGGAACAGATGCTTTTATTGCTTCACTAGAAACCTTCCTCCAGGACCACTTGACTGGGCTTCCCAAGGTATGGGCCAAGCATTTTCATCTAGCTATCAAATTACAGTTTTTCTTTGGTACCTGGAGATTTGGTACTTCAGCTTGTAGCCTGGTGTTACACCCCACTTCTACTACTGTCAGGCAAGGTTTAATATGCCTCCATATTTTCTGTGAGAGTCAGATTTGGTCTTTGAAAAATTTCTCCGTACTGAGAAAATCTTGAATCTAGAACTTCTCCAGTGCAAGTACTTGTCTTCATTCAGAACTTCCAGCAAGCTTATTTTGAAATTTAGACTTTTCGAGGTATGGTTTAGAGTTCAGGGCATATAGTTTATGCTCTTTCTTACTTAGCCTTTTCTCTTCTCCCATGGTGAAAAGGTAAAATGCCATGAAATCCTAACCCATTTTTCTCCAAATAAAATTCTCTCTCGGGCTTCCCACCGCTAATTCTTTTAGAGTTAAGTTAAGGACTTACATGGTCTCAGAATTCTCTGCCTTGTCTTTTATAAATACTGCATGAAATGTCTATCACCTCTCTTTGAAATGTGAGAATATTCACCACCTATTTTTTGTAGTTTTGGGGTTTATGACACCTTAACTGAAACTGAGACCAAAAAAAAGTTCTATTTTAACATCTTAATGTATATGTTGCAATAATGATCATCTGAAAAAGCAGCAGGATCTCCTGCAAGCTGAAGTTTATACTTGTTGAGAGATGGTCTAGAGTGGCCATCCTAAATACATGTATTTCTACCAATACTAAAGTGCTCTAAAGATTACTTCCATCATGTTTCTTGGGATTTGGTGTTTGTTTTATAGTTTTCATATGAAACACAGGTGAAGATAAGGTGGGCGTCAACAACTCAGGATAGAGATTCAAAGTCATTGATCCAAAAACACTGAAAGGAAGCCAATTAGAAAAAAAAACAAAGAGTAATTGTCTGATATGCTATGGGTTGATTTTTTAAATTTATATTTAAAGTTTTAAACAATTATAGATTCACAGATAGTTGACAAGATAGAACAGAGAAGACCTATGTACCCTTCAATTTCCCCATTGGTTACATCTTACCTAACTATTGTACAATATCAAAATAGGAATAAAGTGTATTTTATCACATGTGCAGACTCATGTAACCACCATAGCAATCATTATACAGAACTAGCCTGCCACCACAAAACTCTATCTTGTGGTCCTTTACAATCCTTCTGCCCTTGACATCTCTAAACCCTGGCAACCACCAATCTGTTCTCTATCTCTGACATATCAAGAAAGTTAAATAAATAGAATTATACTGCATGTAATCTTTTGAGATACTTTCATTCAGGACAAGATCCTTGAGGTCCATCTAAGTACTTGCATGTGTGACTAGTATGTTCCTTTTTGTTGCTGAGTACTATTCCATGGCATTGATGGATTACGATTGAACCATTCATGTATTGTACATTTGGGTCATTTCCTATGATTGTCTTTTACAAATAAGCTAGTATGAACAATCATGACAGGTTATTGTGGAGATGAGTTTTCATTTTTATGAGCTAAAGGCCCAAGAGAGTGATTGCTGGTTTTATGGTAAATGCATGGTCGTTACTGTAATAAGCTGCCAAACTAATTTCCAGGGTGGCTGGATCATTGCACATACCCATTAGCAACATATGAGGAATGTCGTTTTCCTGCATCCTTGCAAGTATTTAGTATCATCAGTATATTTTATTGTTGCTATTGTTCTTATAGCTGTGAAGTAATAATTCATTATGGTCTCAATTTGCATTTTCCTAATGGCTGGTGATGTTGAACATCTTTTTATGTACTCATTTGTCACTTTTTAAATTTTAATTTTATTTAAATTCAATTTTCCAACATATAACACGCAGTGCTCATCTCATCATGCACCCTGCTTAATGCCTGTCACCTAGTTACATTATCCCCCTACACATCTCACCTTTTATTTGTCACTTTTATATTCTTTGGTGAGATGTCTCTTTTGCCTTTGTCCCATTTTCTGACTGGATTGTTATTTTTTGTTTGTTTCTTTGCTGTTGAGCATTGAGTTCTCTATGTATCCTACATATCAGTCCATTAAAAATATTTTCTCCAAGTCTATAGTTTTTTTTTTTTTTATCCTCTTAACAAGGTTTTTCCACAGAATTTTTTTCTTATATTGAAGAAGTTTAATTTAACATCATATTGAGAGTATGTACCCTTGATAAGATAAGGTGATAAGAATGGCACTTCAATTCTGTGGTCTTCCTCTCAAAAACATATTATTCCATTCTGGTCATGAAAAAACTTCAGAAAAATCCAAATGAAGGAATGTTCTACAAAATACCTGACTTACTTGCCTCAAAATTGTCAAGGTCATCAAAAACAAGGAAGTCTGTGAAACTGTCACAGTCTAGAGAAACCTAAGGAAACAGAAGTACTAAATATAATGTGGTATCGTGATGGGATTCTGAAACAGAAAAATGATATTAGGTAAAAACTAAGGAAATTCAAATAAAGTTTGAGCTTTAATTAACAACAATGCATCAATATTGGTTCATTGTTCACTATGACAATTGTAGAGTACTAATATAATGTCAATAGTAGAGGAAACAGTGTAGGGTATGTGAGAGCTCTCTGTACTGTCTTCACAATAATTCTGTAAATCTGAAACTGTTCTAAAATTTAAAATTTACTTTAAAAATAGAAAAATAACTGAGGTTTAAACGTTATATAAATTGCTCAGTGAAATACACATAGGAAAAAAATTGGAGCTGGAATTTGGATGCAAGACTCTAGAATCAGAGCCCCAAATTAAACCAGGATTCTATAGGACGGATTAATGCAACTATGTCATTCTGCAAATCATGTAGAATTACAAACAACTGAATTCTAAAACAAGTAGAACAACATGGCATAAATCTGCTTACCAGAAAAGAACGTTTTGAAAAACCATCTACAGTATGAATTTTTCAAGATAACTTAAAAGAAGTTGTTTGATTAAGAAAATTGCATATACATACACATGCACACACCAAGGCCAACTATCCAAAACATCCAAATGTGGGTAGCAAAGTGAAAAATATTTTGCAAATTTCTTTTGGCAATACATTAATTCTATTTCTAATAGTGAAAGTAGAAGAGGTAAACATGTCTTCTTTTCAATTTTAATCAATAGGTAATCTTTTAAGTCTTAAATTTTTTAGTAAAAACTATACATATTTAAGGTACACATGATGATTTGATAAACATATACCTAATAAAATGATTAGTATCATCAAACTAATAAATATATCCATTTCCTCACATAATTACCTGTGTGTATGTGGGTGAGAATGCCTGAAATCTCTCTTTTTTTTTTTTGAATGCCTGAAATCTCTTAGCAAATTTCTAATATTCAATACGATATTATTAACTGTAGTCATATGCTGTATACGGGATCTCTAGACTTATTCATCCTACATAGCTGCAACCTGGTACCCTTTGACCAACATCTCTCCATTTCTCCTACCTCCCTGCCCCTGGTTCTCATCATTTTACTCTTTGCTTCTATGGATTTGGCTTTTTTAGATTTTGTACCTATGTAAGATCATTTAGTCTTTTTCTTTCTGTGTCTAGCTTATTTCACTTACCATAATGTCCTCCAGGTTCATCTGCATTGTGTCAAATGGCAGGATCTCCTTCTTTTTTAAGACTGTATAATATTTCATTGATTTATTATTCCATCTTAATAGATGTTTAGCAAATATTTAAAGAATATTGTCCAATGACTCTGACTTATTAGCTACCAGAGGTGTAAAATCATGATTCTGCCTGTAATTTTACTTGTTAACTCTGGTCTGAGCAAACATCTGGAGTGCTGACTTTTATCAATGATCTTCCCTCCAAGCACTTAATTAACTTAGGCTCTGTCTCCTTTTTTATTTTCTTTCCTTTCCACTTTCCTTCTCTTCTTTCCTTTCGGAGTCAAACACACACACACATACACACACACACACACACTCCTTAAGTATATTTCCCTTATTAAATCCTGCTGGAGTCCTTATTTTATAAATCCTTATTAAATATTTCCCTTATTAAATCCCTTATTAAAAACTAGAGCAACAGAAAGTCTTGGATAAACCAATTAACACTAGGGTGTATATAGCTGACAAAACCTGAAATGTGTTAAGTACTTAGAAATATTTGCATATTAATAAAGGACAGAATATTTCCCTCAAGGACAGAAGTTTTAATGAAGGAATTTTAGCAGTAGGAAAGCTGGTGCAGTTTTGGAGTTAGAGCCTGTCTGGATGCCCCTTTAGTTCTGTTCAATCCAACAGATTTGTGTCAAACCGCAGGAGTATGATAGATTTTGAGAATTCAGAGATGTAAGATATAGCCTTAGCTTCCAACAACTCATAATCTAATGGCAGAGGTAACTCTAAAAGACCATAATAATTGCCATAATGAGTAGAGAAGTATAGGAAACTGGGAAAGAATGGGGAAGGGGAATGTCCCACACAAGGCAATATTGTAGAATAAGTATTAATCAGCAAATAGTGCTGAAACTGGAGAAGGTGAGAATAGGATGAAACCAATCTTACATTCCTGAGATAAACCCCTCTTGGACATGATCTAGTATCACTCATATATATATATATACATATATATACATATATGTATATATATACCCACACACGAATTATACATATATAATATATAATAAAATATCCAATTTTATATTAGATTGTCTTTGTTGACGATTTATAAGAATTTTTCATTTGTGTTCATGAGAGATAATGACTGGTAGTTACCTTTGTCTTAATGTTTCAGTCAAGTTTTGGTATCAGAGCATGACTTGCCTCATGGAGGTTGCTTTAGATTTTGTGATAGACATCTTTTGCTTATTACAGTCTACTTTCAAGTAACACACCATTTTACACACCAACTTCAGGGTTGTAGTAAATAAAGATCAAATGCATTGATATACATCAAACATTTAGGACAGTACCCGGTAAGTAGTAAGTAAGTGCTATTTGTTTGTTGATAAGCACATTTAGAAATTGTTTGCTTTTCCCCAATACAATGTGAGCTTCAGGAAAGAGGCATCTTCCTCTCTTTTATTCAATGTTGCATTCTAAATCCTTATGATATTTTGCTGAAAAATTTTAATCAGTGGTTTAGTTTCAAAGATGTTGATCGAGCCCAAATGCTTTTGGGAACAACTTGCTCTATAATTCCTTCATTGGGATCTTTACTATCATTATTCCATAGCAATGTGGTAAAAATGATAGCTCTACCTACAACCTGAGGGCTCAGGAAAACTTAAAACTATAGCAAAACTACTTGGGAAAGGAAAAAATAATTATTTTCCTTGGCATGATTTTTTTTTACTTATCTCTTCTTGGATTTCACTTTCAGTACCTTTAGATATACAGATTAAAATAAGAGCATATGTCTTTAGCAAAAGGTCTGTTTTTGTCTAGTCCTTAATTTTTCCTAATAAAATGGAGGACACTTAGAGTATCTTGTGAACTACATAGGAGACGGAGTCCTGTTAGTTTCATAAGATTAATGTTCCTTACCCTATCCTCTCTCTTTTCATCTCCTACCTACCCTCAGCCTACAAATGAATACATTCTTAAATGTTATTTGAAATAAACTTTGCAGGAGTTAAATAAATAGATTTACGTCTGAAGAGAGATATAATTTATGCCTTAGATTGGTCAGAATTGGACACTGACAGTCTGGAATATAAGCCAGTTTCACTATAATTTGAATTACCAAAGTTCATTCAAGCAGTATCTGTAACTCATAGTATTGATCTAGTTATCCCCTGCTGCTGGACACAAAGGCGAAAGATTGCTATCACAGAACCTCCTGCATTTAAGAAAAAAATGAAAAAGAAGAAGGAAAGAAAAAAAAAAAAGAAGAGAAAGAAGGAAGGAAGTCCCCCAATAGCTCTAATTTCCTTTATAAGTGAAGGAGATGGTAAATTTAGACATTCTTGCAGTTCAATCATTAGTTATTTTAAATCCTTTGGGGTCCAAATATAGTTAACTGATAGAAGACTGTCAGCACATACACTTTTAATTTTGCAACTTGGGCTTCTTTCCAGAGTTCTCATATTTTAAAAATATTATGCATAGGTAAAAAGGGGAGCATATTTGACTAAACTTAATAACATCTCCAAACAGATCAAGCAAGTAAGTTTAGCACTCACTCCAAATTAAACTTAATTAACTTCTGATTTGAAATCAATTTTCATTACCAAATATTTTTTAGGCACTGGTTACTTTTCACCACTCATCTCTCAGAATCCAAAAACCAAATATTGAGATTATGACCCATGACCTTCCGGTAACTTGTTTCTACTCTGCCAGCATCCTGCATTTAGAACATTAGTCTCATTCATGTAAGCACCACTTTCCTAAGCCAAGACTTCCATTAGGTCAAGATTAATGTAACTAATGAGCATTCTGTGCCCATGTTTAAACCCCCCTCCCAGCTCATCATTTGTACTCCCCCTTCACGATCTGTCATTATGACACAGTCACCTTTGAGATAATGAATGTTGAGCCAAGTTTAGAAATCCTATCACAGGCTTGATTCTCCTTTTTCCCTTCTCCCTCTCCCTTCTCACCTCATCCCGTCGGCCCCCACCCTCAGGATAGCATTTATGCCTGTGACTTTTGAATTAATTAATAAACATTTCTTTAAGAATGTCTCAGGAAAAGATATAACACTTTTTTAAAAGTTTCAAGCATTGACCTTAATTTACCTGCCTTCCTGGTTATTCTCGAATCCTCCTGTCTTACAGTTGGACACACTAATGAGAGGAACAGTTACTACCTTCTCCCAAAATAAATCTGACTAATTGGGAAGTTTACAAGATTAATTGCAAGGAGTTTTGCAAAAAGTGCTTGTCCTAGAAATGATCAACAATTTGGTAACATAAGTGCACTCTTTTGAATTATGATTCATTGAGAGCTTAAAGCTACTTTGTCTACTTTACATTAGTATTTGTGGGCATAGGCTCCCTTTTAAAAAGCTGTAAATTAGACAGTGGTCATACATGGTTGAACTAATTATTTGATCTTATTTGATATAGTTAGAGTGAGTGATATCTGAAAATGGCATGTAAATGTATGGGAATATGCGAACAAAGTCATATAAACCAGTTTGCAAATATATAACACAACTATCTCTAGAAATAAATAAGCAACTTTAGACTTTGGCTTTTTTTCCTTCCTCAATATATTCCCCACCTATTTAGATGCCAAAAGGTTAATATAGAAATTACATCTGTTTCTTCAGAATGGAAGGATCCAGATGAGGCAACCATTCTCCTGGAATTCTCCTAGGAGCTCCTGATGTCTGGGTCTTGTTATTTTTCTTGCAGAACTCATATGCTGAGGTGATAGAAGGAAAAAGGAGAGTTGATGAACAAAGTGGCCTTGTAAATCCTTACACGTTTCTTCCAATTTCTTACTCGCTCTTCCCTCCCTGTGAAAGCTCCTGGAAGTGGAGTTTATCTGAAAGTCTTAACTGTAGGGTAAGTTAAGCATAAAATGAAGAAAATGCAATAATTAACATGAAAGATGATATTCTATTAAGCATCTATTCCTTATCTTCCATCAACCTCCGAACCCTCACTTTTTTCTTTTCTACTTACCTAAAATCCCGATGTGAATTGAGAGTCAGGAAAATACAGTTCAACACCTAAAATTGTACTTGTCTTGTGTAGTTATCTAGTCAATTCATGCTTAAATGTATCATTACTCTAATTTAATTACAGCTCATTGAAAGGAGGTTATAATGTTCATAATACTGACATGGTGCAAGTAATTAACACATTTATATGTTTAATTGATTAACAATATCAAAACTCCACTGGACTTGGCAGAGTAAAAGATATATTTCCTATCTTTCTATCTCAGGATGGCCTTTATGAGGTAAGAAGTTTATAGCAGGAAGTGATAGTGTACAATCAGGGGAAAACAGAATATAGTGGGGCTTCTTTTCAGGCTCAAGATCATCAAAAGAGCATAAGAGTAGTAAGGAAAAAATGCTGGTGGTGGGAAGTAAATGAGACCCTGGTGTTTCTGTACTATGAAATGTCTCCTGTGGTTTTATTTATATATTATACCTATTAATATTGAAGTTGCTCAATCTTCAGAGTGAGCAACAGTGAAATGAAGAGTCCCTGATTTCAAAATTTCCTTTAGCCCGTTGAAGATAAAAGCATAGTACTGAGTTAAGAACATCAACACAATAATTATATCTTCAGCAACCTGAACATGTACATTCAGGTTGTATCAAAGTATCTGTTGGGCTCTGACCAGACTTTCTTAATACCATCCATTTTCAGACCAATTAAATTACCTGCTTAGAATACCTCATGAACACTCAATAGCACTTTAAGGAATACCCAAGGATAAATATTCTTTAAAAACAGTGTTTAAAGATCATAACCCATAGTATTAGAGGGCTTCATCTTCAGCTTTAATCAAGAAATTACTCCACGGATAATGCATATTTTCATTTGAGAGTGAGAAGATGTAACCATTGAAAAAATTCCCATCTTTCTTTTACCCAAGAATTGCTTATGTTTCAGTGTAGGCTTTTATCAATTCTGTGTGCATAATTTCACATTTGTTTGATTTTCTCTGGGATTTTTGTTCTGACCTGCCTGCATGGATGTGAAATTACATATTGCAACTGATAAAAGATTGATGATGTCTATCTAAACTGTTTTGCCTGGTTAGAGCAGGTTTTTCCTAGCTTTACACTTTTAGTAGCTTATTGGGCTCATGGGGATGCCTTGTGAGATTAGTCAAACACACTTCCTAATATTTCAAAAGGCATATTTTCTGTCAGTCCACAAATGGGAATCTACAATATATTTGATTTTTCTAT
Source organism: Canis aureus (assembly GCF_053574225.1). NCBI lineage: Eukaryota > Metazoa > Chordata > Mammalia > Carnivora > Canidae > Canis > Canis aureus. The sequence goes on along the minus strand of NC_135614.1, from coordinate 67,049,000 downwards.
GACCCTGTGAAATGTTGGACCACAGTGTATACCTCAACGTGCTGCTCTGCTGTTCCAGTTAAGTGGCATGTCTGTCATTCTTATATTCACTAAGAGTTCCTTGATTCTAGTATCTGTTTCAGAAAACCACTCCAAAGGCTACAATCTTCATATATGTATGTATTCCATGTATTGTCACAAGGAATCGATCTGTTATTTGTAAAGATGGTTCTGATTTTTTTTTTCTTGTTTTTGAGTCCTAGTGGTGGGTTCTGGTGTTACCCAGATTCACTCACTAGTCATGCAGTGCAGAATGGCAGGAAACTGAGATGGGACACCTTGTGTCCTATTTATCTTCAATTTAATGCTTCTTTTTCTCTTGGTAGCTTCAGTTCAAGAATCTCCAAACTTAGCTGATCATTAGTACCTCCTATAAGACATAGATTTCTCAGCTCTTTCCCTGGAATTTCTGATTCAGTGCATTTGGAATGAGGCTCGAATTTATCTTTTTAACAGATAGTCCTGACCTGAGGACCAAAACTATCTTGGCATAGAGGTTGCTCAATAACTCTTTGAATTGATAATTAATGAGAAATTGCAGTATTGCTTACTCAGCAAATTTGTATCTGCTATTTTTCCAGTGATTGAAAAATTAAGTGGAATACAGAAAGAAATATGACCAGTTTCTTGATGTTAAGGAACTATCTACATTAAATGATTAAGCAACAACCAAAGGCAACACTTGATTAATCATCAAAATACTGAGTGAAAGTGCTGCATTTGTTCAAAGAATAAGAAAATTGGAGAGGATAGAAAAGTTACACCATTCATTAGCATATCATTACTGAGCATCTACTACTTGAAAAACTAGTTCTGGGGAATCAGAAATGAATAAGACAATCTCCGACCTCTAGAAATTCTGGCTAGTATAAGATGAACATTTAAAATAATAAATAATGCTATGACATCGATATGATTCTATGGGAACTGAGAGATGGAAAAAATTATCTGTGCCCACAATGGGTGTGTTCAAGGAGGGCTTAATAGGAAAGGCAATGCTGGAGATTAATCATGTTATTTTTAGAGACACAAGGTCATTTGGGCTTCAGTATTGCTTGTGTCTACCAGGTAGCTTTGCATGCAAACAAGCTCCCCCTTCTATGAAGTAGGAGGATCCCACAAGAAGTTTGAAGGTCACTTAAACATCATTCCTACTGTTACAGGTTTAGAAATGTCAGATATAGGAGCCTGATATTTCGAAATGTCTACAAAAATAGATTATTGCATCATCTCAAAGACTATTTGAAATACAGTTTCAAATCAATTGTAAATAAGATCATTCCATTTTGAAAGGAATTTATGATGCTAATGTTAAGGTTGCATGTTAACATAACCCCTTGCTAATTGAGAAAGGTCACAGATTATTCTGGTCCGTGAATTATGTGACAATCAATAATTATGAGATGAGAACATGTATTCCAAGACAAGATTGATACAACATAACTAAATAGGTCTTAAAAGGTTAGAGGAAGACATTTCTTTCCATATAGGAAAGCATTTGTCTCTCTGTTTTTGGTTGTTGTTATGCCATACACTTTAAGAGTATTATTTTTCAAGTACTTAATCTATTATTCTAAAAATTCAATCACTAAAAGCTTCTCAATCAGCCTAAAATCTAATGCAGGGTGGGTTTCATATGACACAAGGAATGATACAAGTTTATCTTGACAAGTGTAATGCTGATGGAGGCTGGGGTGAAGAGGAAAACAGCATAATGCTACCTCAAAAATAAAAATATCTTCAAAATGGAGTCCATTATGAAGTTATCAGTGTTGTCTCTGGGGGAGGGATTCTCCATGAAATAGCAATAATACATTACTTTATTTGCAAATTTAGCATATTAGTTTTATTGATGTAGTCCATTCTCTGCAAGACAGCTTACCTTGTCTTGAATAGAAGCTGAATATTTACTTAGAACATTTTAGCTATCTGGTCAGAGAGCAGAAAGACATGAGCATAAGATAGGAATACTTAACAAGGACACAGGTTATCAAAGGAGACTGTTTAATCTTATTCTTGAATATTTTTAAGAATAAGATTGACCAGGGTGTAGGGAATGTAACAGAAAGATAAGACAAGGAGCATAGGTCAGGTCACACTTGGGGGACCTTACATACAGCTGAGAGGGTTCACATTTTACTCTGTAGGTAAATGGAGAGTGACTAAATGTTTTCAAGGAGGGAAATGGAATGATTGAAGCTGGCTTTTTGTATTATTTTATTGAGACAGCAATAACAATAAAATTTTTTCTTTTCTGTATTTTATCTATTACAATAACATTTTAAAACTGCTGCAATTAATTACTTAAGAATTTCAATTATAATTTTTCAAAGATAGCCTTCCTAGTAGTCTTAAAGATTTGAAGTTTTCAAATAGGATTTCTAATATCTAAGCCAGTAGAGACCTATTAGAAAATATATTTCTAAGATAATAAAAACTACCCTAGAGCCTACTTTATACTGTTTTTCTATGTAAATTAACATTTCAATACCCTTTTATTTGGGCTTATTTTTCCTATAAGGAGGATTCAAGTTATTCAGGACAAAGAATAGGAGTCCAATACTGATAGGAAAAGAAAGGGTTAAATGTGAACTACTTTGAGGCTAAAAGAAAGTAAAGGTAATATTATTCAGTTAATGATGATTTGATCTGCTGTTCAGCATTTGTAATGAGCACAAAGTGATTCTATATTTTTTTAACCAACTAAAGGCCATTTTTGTTCCCATAAAATACAATCTTGCAGGAACAAGAATCGCAGAAGCCATAACAGGGTAATGAAATTCATTCATGGCAGTGAGGTCACAATGCTCTCTACAGAAGTACAGCCCCAGAATACATATTATGACTTGCTCACTCCAGGGTTGTGTTTGTGCATCCAAAGCTGATATGCTGTGAAGTAATCAGGAAAATTAGTTCCATCTGCACGACCACTTTTTAAAAAATCAATACTTGCTTGACTTTTAACAGGAAAGCTTGAGTAGAATATTTGAAGCAAGAAATTATCATTTTATTTTCAAGTTAAGAATAAAGGGAAAATGCCTGCAGCTAATTGTGGCCACTTGCACTGTATTTGAAACAATGTGGTTAAGAGGGAAGACAGTTCTAGATGCTCTCTAAAATAAAATCATTATATTAAAAGTGCTTTAACTTTTAAAATAATCAGGTGGTGTCATTGAGTGACAGTGACCATAGTCTACAACAGCTGTTGTCCCTTCAGCAAAGTCTTCAGTTACATTGAATTGGATACTTTAGGTTGGAAAGCTGTCTGATGAAGAGCAGAATGTTATTTGAGTCATTATTCAAAAGGTAAGGGAAGTGCCTGGTCTAATGGTCAGCAATGAACAGGTCAAGGATCCATTCTAATTTCTGAAGCCCAAAAAACCAGTGAAATCTAGGTAGCCATGACTATTCAACTTATATAGACTTTCATCTAAATTAGAAAAGGAAAATTGGCAGGCTAAGTGCAATGAACTTTGTAATGATGTGGCTTTTAAACATGGATCTATCTTGGCTTTTCTCAAGGAGAAAAGAGGAGAAAGAAAGAATTTTAACATTAATTTCTAACTGATTTAAGTGAATGGAGTACATAAACAAGCTCATCTTATCTTTGGCATCAATACTTTGACCTTGGGAGTCTCCTAAATGGTTAATTGACTCATTATATACCAACTTTAATTTTGTTAATAACTCACATCAGTATTCTTGCAAAGAAATTGATTAGATATTTATCAATTATTAAGCTATGTCTAAGACATCAAATATTTTTAGTGCATTCAAATAGTTTGACAGAGCTAATTTTGTTATACATTAATCCATTGATCATATCTTTGTAGAACAAAAATAACCCCATGTGTATCAGCATTCAGTAACAGGGACAAGGTAATAGAAATAAATATATGGAGAAATTGTGTTACTATGATGTTTAATAAATGTCATGAACTACCAAAAAGTACAAACCTACTGTTCTCCTACAATTATATCAAAGCAAGCAAACAAAAATTAAAATGAAACAAAACAAGCAAACAAACAAAAACGAAAGTAATAGATTAAAAGAAATTCACCAAACTGAAAATTCTGAGAAAGTGAAAAATCCTGAAGCTCGTCTGGAAGGAGTACCAGACACTCGGCCCATAACAACATGTTTTGCTAGATATGCACTGGCTTTGCTAAAAAGAAGGCTTTCAGCTCCCTAGAACAATGTTATCTCAAGAGTTCGATTGAGTACAACAAACATTGTTATTGATGAAAACATTAGGCACATACTGCCTTTGACTGACGGTATTGTTCTGTACTTTGCTTTCAACTATAAAATAGAAAGTCATCTGTTTTATGCTCTGCCAGAAAACTGTCATGATCTAGAATATAAACTGGAGTCTTGGGGTTCGAATCCTTTTTTTGCCACTTAGAAGCCAGTACCTTTGGTCAAGACTGAACGTTTTCATACTTGGGTTTCCTCCTCAGTATAAGAGAGAAAATAGCACCTTCTTCATTCTTGTGACAATTAAAGCGTTCATAATATAAAGGGTTTGGAACACTGCTTGACACATGATAAATGCCCAGAAGAAGTCAACAATTATTATTCATAAGCCCAACATTATAAGAGTGAGGTACATGGGTCTCATTGTAAAGTTCTCATTCAGGCAAATTTATTAATCTATCTAGGATCTTATTTTCTTTATCTCTTAAATACAGATTAGAGCTGTGCTTTCCAATGTAATAGTCACTAGGCATATGCTCCTTGTGATTATGTGACTAGTCTGAACTGAGATGTGCTGTAAATATAAAATGTACACCTGATTCTGAAGATTGCATTTCCACCTATCCCCCCTAAAAAGAATGTAAATATCTCAATATTTTCTTTGTATTGGTTGAGGTGGTAATATTTTGGCTATATTATTTAAATAAAATATATTATTAAAACTAATTTCATCTGTTTCCTCTATTTATATTAATACAGCAACTGAAGAATTTAAAATTACATATATACGATTCTTCTTAAATTTCTATCAGACAGCACTGGTCTAGATAATCTCTTTTCTATATCTAATATACTAGGACTCTGATTTTACTCTGAAATTAAGAGGTATTAATCACATATTTTTTTTAAAAATAAGCCAGATAAATCAAGAAGGATAATATAAATATTTTTTACAATTTTGTACAAATATTTTACAAATATTTTCTACAATATATCAAATTTTCTAAAATTTTAGAAAATTTTAAGTTTATGAAAACCTAAAATGAGAAATGTCAATTTTGAGGAGTGGAAGAGGGAGAGGACAGAGGGAAAGGGAAAGGCAGAGGGCAGGAAAGGCAGGCTCCCTGCTGAACAGAAAGCCAGTCACTGGGCTCAGTCCCAGTCCTAGGACACTGAGATCATGACCCAAAGCCAAAGGCAGACACTTAACCAACTGTGCCACCCACCTGCCCCTAAAAGAGAGACATTTATAAACTTCTTTATGAACTCAGTCAAGTTGGAGGCCATGTCTTCTGCTTTTTTTGGTATACAACTATCTTTAAATTGAGGAAGTTTAGATTGTATTCTAACACCAGATGAATATGACCTCAATTTGTTTCCTTGGCCCCACCTGTTGCCAATATACACTTAGGTTTCTCATGTTCTGAATGTCTTTGTCTGACAAGTAGAGGTGATATCTTCTGATAATGCTGAGAGAATTCAGTAAGTTGTGTTCGTCGTAACACCTAGAATCTTATAATTCTTTTCTTTGTTAATAATGAGAAACAAGAATAATGGCATTAAGTGAAAGAGTCATTCTATTATCAATTAATTTGATTGAGATATAACTGTATGAAAACCCTGAAATTAGGATTATTTATGTGTTTTAGTGACCAAGAGATTTTTTTTTCTTTTCCATTTCCTATGTTGTGTTTATTAGTTATTATTTTATTACTCCTTAGTTTTCTATCTGTGTTTTGAGTTATAAACTATAACTAAAATCACTACATCCTTTATAGCTTTTGTCACTGACTTTTTTTAGATCAAGGGAGAAACTTACTACAGTGGAGCAAAATGTTTACAATTAAGAAAAGATAAGGGTAATTTATTTATTTATTTTTTTTGGGGGGGTTTCAAATCAACTGACAGGTTGATTTGTCAGTTTTATGGTTTTCATGATTTACATAATAGGGTGTATACATTATCTGAAGTCTTCTAGACTATGGAAGATTTGTTTTACTGCCCACTTAATCCACTTATAAATTCAAACGTTGGATTTTTGGGGGGTACTGTGTGAATTCAAGAGTGGAAGGTTTACTTGTTTTTTTTTTTTTTTTTTAATGCTTTCATTCCAAAGTTGTTCAAAACCAGAATAAGCTTGGAAATAAAAACAGATAACATCTCTATATGAGACTTCTATATTTGTTCTCCCTCTCAAACAAAATAAAATTTATTCTCCATATTAGTTATCTAAATTTAATTATCATGCCCATCCTACACACTAAGCTGAAATAGCTTTATACACATTCAGTTTTACCATCTTTCTATATAATATTCTGACTCTTATAGATAATGTGTTAGTAAAAATAGTTTTCCACTTACCATATACAGTGTGCTCAAAAGTCTATTTACAAAGTTGGATCAACTCTTACTAGCTTGAGGACTTGGCAGACATATTCAGAGATGCTAATAGTTCCGTGACCTGGTGTCACCAAGAGATCTATCAATCAACATTTATTCCTTATATGAAATGGCAGGATTCCTTGTTATAATTGGATGGTCCACCAGCAAAACTTATTTCCTTAAGAAACAAAATCTCAATCCATATAAAGTAGTGCTTATGCCTGGACCTAGAATGGAGATATGGGTTAGTTTCTAAAACATCACAAATATTAGAGTGAATAGGATCCCAGAAGGTGCCAAGAATATGTGATTAGTATCATCTACTGAATGGTGAGTGTGATGTAGTTCAGGGCTTTGAGAACATTCAGATCTATAAGATGCCCCTATTGGGGATCAGCTGTACCATCTGGATCTATAACATGTGCAGGCCAATTACAAAGTATTTCAAAATAAGATCTTCTAATTTTAGAATTCTATTCTAAAATAGCAAGATATCCAGCTGGAGAGATCCAGTGAACTTCAATTTAAATAAACAGTTGGCTAAGACACTATAAAGCAAGTTAACTCAAAATGTGTTTTCCAAATCTTTGATATACAGAGTGGCCTTAACACCGGTAAGAGTTATACATAGTGTGGATAGATGATGTTATATCACTTTGGAAGATAGATTCTTTTCTGCACATGCCTTTTTTCCATTTGCACAAATGCACTCAGATGATCTTATGGAATTATGGCAAGCATGAAGAATGCTCTGGCAACAAATTCCTATCAGCGTTGACTTTCTCCGTGTGCCTTTTATCGGAAAATGTTGTTCAGGGTCTTCTCTGCTTTGCACGAGCCAAGAAATTAGCTCATGGCCTTTTCGGGTAATAAGTACACTAGAAAAAAACTAATCTGACATATGGAAATGAAAGCCTCATTACTTCCTTAGAGTTCCCTGGGGTGCATCTTTATAATTTACTCAGTGAGAAAGCCTGAAATTGAAATTCTGAAAAGATCACTCTTTTAATTACCCCCAAGACTAAGCCAAGTCTGGTTTCTAGAGCCATTATCATCCTAGACAATTGTACTTAATCCCATAGTAAATCAATGACTATTATTCACTCTTGATGAAAGTGTTGGAAAAATAATATAAATAATTTAAGAATAATAATATTATAGGTAACATGTTACCTATAATTATAATAATACATAGGTAATATTTTAAACACATACCAAAAAACCATGTCCCCTTTTTAAAGGACAAATTTCAATTTTAAACTCTTTTCATTTGCAGAAAACACTTTTAAGCAAGGATGTGAAGGCAAATGGTGCTAACTGACTGCTATCATTACGTAACTTGATAATTTTCACATTGGTTAATAACGCATAATGATGGTGGTAATCAGGGCCACAGATGGATACTTATCCACATCAGGAAACACAACTGAGTTTAATTTAACTCTATGGGGAATAAGTGCCAGGGGAACCCATTCCCCCAGGAGAGGTGGGAGGTGGATAAATAATTCTCCACATGATTACTGAAATGCTTTATTATCTAGTGCAGCTCTGATAACTGATTTTTTATATTTAATCACTATATGTGACACAGAGAAATTTATTTGCATTATTTTTCACTTTGAAACTCATATAGGATATTCCACTCAGTGAGATACAGAATAAAAGTGACATGTAGAAGCAACAAGTCACAATGAAAGGCTGTGAAAGGCAATAATCTTTCATCCCCACACTTCCATCATAGTTTGCATGGTTGCTGAGAAAAAAAAAAAAACAGTAGAGATAGCGTGCCTTTTCTTATTTCCTGAAGAAAGATAGCAAGGGAAAAAAAATGTAGAGATGATATTATATAATGAAGCTTCTTGGATGTCTCAGACTCTTCTTTAAGGAAGCTTTCAACATGAAAAATATTCATCACAAAAGACAAATAAGATTATTTACATAATGTGTGTGCAGCTAAATATTAATAATGGAGCATATTAATGCTCTATTTGGTTAAAAAAAAGCACCAGCGGTGGCATGATATCTGAGGTAATTAGATTATCTTCCCTACATTATTGTGTATCTGTTACCACATGAAACCTGTGTTTCATCTAAACTGAACATCTGACACATTTGAGCATGTTACTTTCCATGATTTGTTTAATGCTATTCCCTCTGTAGATTGTTTATTTCTACTCCCATAAGCTAATTCTATTCCCACCAATTCCTCAAATGTTTCACAAACTTTACAAACCCTGCCGTGGCTTCCTAGCTCTTTGTACTTTGTTTCTAGACTTAAGCCCAGAGAAAAAAATAATTCTTTCATTAATTGAAATTTTTCTAAAATCCAGCTCTCGAAAAAAATAATCATTACCCCTCCTCCCACCTTCCAAACAACAGCAGCAACAACAATACAGCCAGAAAGTATTAAAAAAATAAAAAAAAAGACATAAGATTACAAAGACACAGTCTGTTTATAATTGGAAAAAATCCAAACATCTCAGTCTCTACGTTGTGATTATATATCTGCAAGTTTATCATGGATCTTCAGAAGTCATATTCCAAAGTCAGAAACAATTATTTTACAAGGACATTAGTACCTTTCAGTAAAAAGACTCAAGGCTTCATAAATTTAGGGGCTAGTTACAGAGTGTCCTTGTTTCTGCTTACTGATTTGTTTATTTATATACAAAACAAAGATTTTTGTTTCTTTATTTTTACCATGGTATTGGATGTACTTAAACTATAATGGAGGCAGGAGACAAGTCAGTCTGCTTACTCAATTTTTAGAGATTTTATTATTTGGTAGCCATTTGGAATTTAATCATGATGACTGGTGTTATTATTAATATTTTAGGTGTTTTACCCTGATTAGAGCTCTTGAAATAGACTATGTGTTACTAAAGAGTTACCCAAGGAATTATTGAACATATTGAATTTTGAACTGGTTGATGTATGCTAATGGGTGCTAACTGATGAAGAGTATTAATTATTAGTTGGGCGGCAACTAGTTCAGACAATCATGGAATGTATTAATGCAATGAAGGTAGAAAGAATGACTGACATCATGTGCATCTAACTCTTAGAGGCAATCATGTTCAGATGAAGTGATCAAAACTGCTGGAAGTAGCTTTTTAGGCTTGTTTTTTACCTCTCTACCACCCTCACCATTACTCATGTGGGTGGGTACTGTTCCCTTTTGCAAAGGGAAGTGTCTGTGATGTCTAATAACTTTGTTAAGTCGAAGTTCTCAGTACTGATTGATGGCTATGGACAAGAGAAGATGTTTATCTTTTAATCGTTTGGGGAGTTTTGTTGTTGTTACTGTTGCAATTGAAAACAGTGAGGTCAAAGTGAAAATATAATGTTTCCTAAGAAAGAGATACAAAAAAAATCATGAAGCTTTGGAAGACATGATTGAATAGAAATATGAAGCTAAGAAGAGAAAATGAGACAAGTTATTATCTCCAGCTTTTGAAAACTGGAGAAATATAAACCATAGAGACAAGAGTCACAGAGTATCCACAGAAGCAGAGCCTTATGGGAAAGACCTACCAAGGCACATTGTGTTCTGATACACGACTTCCATCTCATGACATCTGGAACCGAGGCCAATCCTATGATATCTTTACTTCTGTGAATATCCTTATCCACCAAATAAATGTGTTCTGTTCCTCGTTTCCCTGTTACATGTAAAAGACCACCATACTCTAAAATTTAATTTAATCTCATCTAGAAATGTCAAATTTCTGCATTGAAGCCAGTAGAAAGTGCTCTTATATAAGTCAGTATGCCTATTTAATGAACAGCTATATTCTCACCCCTTCAGTTAAAACCAATAGAATCACTCAATAGTAAAGAACCTACTGAATAACAAAAACAAAAATAGGTTAAAAGTTTCAGTATCTGTCCTCAAAATGTAGAAAACAGATAAGGAAATAGATAAATATAGAGGGAAAGTGTAGTATGTTAAAAACCAACACCAATTGTTATGGAAACACATACAGCAGATACTTAACCCCCCTTGAGGATTGGTGGAGGCATTTCCAGAAGAGATGACCTCTCAGCTGATCCTAAAATGATAAAGAGTGGCCACCCAGTTGAAGAAGAAGAGTTTCTGTGGTAAATCACTCATGACATTTTTTCCACCAAATGTATTTTGCATGTATGGGCCTGACATATTTTTTAACTCTACAAAATTGCTCATCTAATGGGAGCAATTCAGAAACAAACTACATTCTTTTAATCTAGGTTCTTCCATAATCTATGTCAATCTCCTCTCATTTTCTCCTGCAGTTTAGCAGTCTTATTATCCATACTGAGTATTGATTTTATTTGCCAAATTCATTTCATCTATTCACACAAAAATATTTATTGAGTACAATACTAGGCCATGCAGTGATTAATTGTGCTAAATGAACTGTAAAGCTTTTTCTAATCCAACATTATATTTTTCCCAACATTTAATTTTAAAATTAAGTTATTTATTTCATGACATTAAAAGGATCATACAATGAGCCATGATATACCAAACACCTAGATTCTTCAGTGAATAGTTTGCTATATTTATTTTGTTACATATATGTCTGCCTACCCATTCATTATTTCTCCTCCTTCTCCTTCTCCTTCTCCTTCTCCTTCTTCTTCTTCTTCTTCTTCTTCTTCTTCTTTCTTCTTCTTCTTAATATTTACCCATTTATAGGAGAGAAAGAAAGAGAATACAAGGAAGGGCGGAGAGAGAGGATTGTCAAGCAGACTCCCTGCTGAGCGCAGAGCCTGAAAAATGGCTCCATCCCACCACCCATGAGATCATGACCTAAGTTGAAACCAAGAGGTCAAACACTTAACCAACTGAGCCACCAAGGCGCCCCTACTTGTTCATTCTTCTCTCCCTCCATCATTCCATCTATTTTTTGTTGTTGTTATCCTATTTAACTTTGTGGTATTGTTAGTTTGAAATCCACATGGATTGTATTTAAATAAGATAAGAATTCTCTAAATTACTTTCACTGCCTCCTCTAAGTTAAATAATCAGCTCCTTATATAGGCATCATTTAAGAAAAGTGTCATGGGAACTATATGTCATAGCTCCTTCTAAGAAAATCAAGAATTGAAGAGATTGGGGATTGGTAGGGGGCAAATGGCAATTCATCTGGAGCACCATTAGTCAGCAGGGGAGAAAACAGCAGAGAAAGATACATAGACATAATTATAGATACATATACATATATATTTGTTTTGTCTTTAAGCAAAAAGGCATAAATAATGTCATAGTAACACACTTTTACCTTGTTTGCCATGTTATTTAGATTTGTTAACGTATTGTTTTAGTTTGGGCTGCAATAACAAAGCACCATAAACTGAGTAGCTTATAAATAACAGAAGTAGATTTCACACAATTCTGGAGACTGGAAAGTCTGAGATCAGGGTTCTAAAATGGTTGGAATCTGGTGAAAGTCATCTTCTGAGCTGCAGACTGCCAACTTCTCATTAGCTCACATGGTGGCAAGAAAAAGAGAGTTCTCTGGTGTTTCTTTTGTAAGGCACTGATCCCAATCATGAAGACTTTACCCTCATGACCTGATTACCTCCTGAAGGCTCCACCTCCTAGTATGATCACATCAGGGGTTAGATTTTCAACATACGAATTTTGGGGAGACACGCTTAATCTATAACACATGCAATGCTTCAAAAGACAGTATCTGGTACATAGACCTAATTTTACACTCACAATTCACACACACTTCCCTGTCCACCACCTGCTCACAATTTATCTTGCATCCACATTTAGCTTTTCAGAGGTTGCTCTAAATAGCTTTATAATATCACATTACCTAATCAATACCCATTTGAGGTAGGCTCATTATCATTTCTACACTTGATGAAACAAATGTTAAAAGCCTAAATAGAGACATAGCCAAGGTCACCTCACTTGAGATTAAAAGAGAACATTTTGGTTTGTTTCACTGCTATGCTCCTATAATCTCTGTTCTAATGATATAACCATCTTACTGGGGAAAAGGCCAAATTCAGATCTTAACCCAACATTCTCAGCATATAGTCTATGGTACCTGAATCCTCAGACAATTTCAAATGTTGCAGAAATTGTAACTTGTAGCAGGGATCTGAAGGAATCTAAGGTAATACTTGGAAAATTTTTAAGCAAGTGAACTGAAAAATTGGGGCATGTTGAACATTTGTTTGCCCATCCTTTGAAAACCCTTCCTTTCTCTACTTTTGCTCTACTCCCAACTCTGTGGTTGGGAAGAAGCAGAGCTCTTCTCTTTTTATTATGCCCAAGAATAGCAGATGCCTCTTTTCCAGCTGCAAGGACAGCTTAGGTATTTGCACTTAAGCAATGTATAGCCATTCAAGTTCATCCATTTCCAAATGTTGGATTAAAAGGCCATAATGACATACAAGAGTGACTATGGAGACCAATTTCTAGTGATGGTGGTAGCAGCACTCGCAAGCATTTGCTAGGGACAATGAGGCCAGTGGTTAAGGCTGTGTTAGTGTCTGGAGTTGGCAGGATTGGTGGAGCAAAAGATACTGTTCCACAAGAGAGGTAGTGATGTCTTCATCAAGTTAGTTCTTAGTCATGTTTTTGGCTAAGGAACGAATACTTAATTTTTGTTCCTTCTTTTCTTCTGAACTGTTTCTTCTTTCTTTCTCTTGATATTGTGAACTACTTAAAATCTCTTTAAAAAAACCCAATTAATAATTGACTTAAACCATCATGAATAAGCGCCCATTAATTGTACTAGGAATTCAGGTAGAATTAGAATAAGTCCTAGTTTCAGATCCAGGTTTTCAGAAAAATGATGGGGTTATTAGTTTTCTGTGGCTGCTATAACAAATCACAAGAAATTTAGCAGCCTAAAACAACATCCACTTATTACATCACAGATCTGAAGGTCTGAGATCCTGGTATAGCATGGTTCAGCCGGGCTTCTCCTTAGAGTTCCACAAAGTGGAAATCAAGATAGGTTATATTGTCAAGGTTGTGTTCCTTTCTGGAGGCTCTGAGAATAAAACTGCTCCCAAGCGCATTCAGGTTATTAACTGAATTCAGTTCCTTGAAGTCATAGAATTGAGGTCCCTGTTTCTTTGCTGGCTGTCCACTGGGGTCTGGTCTTTGTTCATAGGGGCTGCCTGAATTTCTTCTCTTGCTTTATTTGTGGTCTCCATTTAGTAACAATGGGTCAAGTCCTTCTCATGCTTCACATGTCTCCAACTTCTGAATTTCTCTTACTCCAGCTGGAAAATGTTCTATATTTTTAAGGGTTCATATTCACTAAGCCCCCTGGGTAGTCTGGGTTAGTCTCTTTATTTTAAGGTCTATAACTTTAATTACAACTACAAAGATTCTTTTGCCACATGACATCACATATTCATAGGGTACAGGGATTATGGTGTGGGCCATTATAGCTGGGGGCCATTCTGCCTACCACAGTGTTTGTTAACTGGTTCTGTTAGGGCTGAAGATAGTAAAAAGGAATGGTCTCTGGAGGCCCATGATCTTTAGGGGCAAAGTTAGTTACATTATCACCCATGGTTTTCTGGGATAAAATGCTCGTTGAACACAAGGTTTTAATGTGACCTAGAAACACAAGCCTAAAGGAATAAATGACAAACCCAAGATCTCTGAGATGGGCCGGCTTCTTTTAATTGCTCTGTAAAGCTCAATGAAATAGAAGAACCAAAAACCTTTCCTCAATTTTGGCTGAAGATATAGTTAAGAACTGAATCAGTTTCTATAAATGTGTTAAAGAAATTTTCTATGTCATTTGAAACTAAAGAATGAAGTACCTCAAAGTTTGATTGCTAAGGTTACCTTGTCACAATGTCAATTGAGTTTACAGGCTCCGTGGGTTATTGGTTCTTTTGAATTTAAGGCAACAATCAGGAAATAAAGAGCTCCTGAAAACTGAAATGTAAATATACAGGAAGAATGAGAACTACCCTAATCTTCAATATGTTGTTAATTAAAATCATTCTCTATTTTCAGCTAAAATCATCATTATCTTGATGGAGACATTTACCTTGCAAGGGGAAGTCATTTTACTATATGCCTGTCCTTTATCATCTATCACTATTTTCAGAATTTTAGTTACTGTGAGATCTCACAGTGGGATATCTGCGTGTTGAGGTCAGTAAAGCTCACATAAGTTGTTGGAGAGTTCCCAACAAAAGAATTGCAAGACATTGATAATTACAGTAAAAATCAGGGTGATATATGTGAAAACTGCTTCAGAGAGTGTTAGATTTCATAGAGAAGTATCCATGTTTAGAGTAGGTTTTGGTTTGTTAAAATAGTACCAAAGATTCTAGATTGAATATTCTTGGTTAAGCAGCTTAAAATATTTTGAACTATCCTCTTAATTGATTGGCTAAAACCTGAGGTCAGTAGTAACTTACCCTACATGAATTTGAAATGCCAGAAGTCTTTGGTATATTGTGGAAGTAGGGATCTAAAAACTTCGGTACTAAGAGTTATGCATTACTCTTCTCTCTCCATCTTCTGATCATGACCCTGAGAATTATCTTGAGCACACTAGCAAGGCCAGTGTCTTTGAAATGCTTCGTCATGGCTGTTCTTTATAGGCCCGTGCTTTTTGGTAGTTAAAATAAGTTGCCTCAGTTATCAGGGTGAGATTAAATGGGTTCCTTATCTTCTAGGTGCCTTATTTTGCTCATCTATAAAATGGGAGGAGATAGTAGTAGCAGCTTCCTCATGGGAATATTATGTGAATTATCTAAATTCATGTTTGTAAAACACATAAAACAGTGCTTGACATAGTAAATACTACATGACAGTTGCTAAATAAAATAATAAAGCTTTGGACTTCTTCAGATCAAGATGGAGTAACAAGTACCAACTCTATCTGCTCACCTGAAGCAACTCAAATATTGGGCAAACTATATGAAAGAAACCACATTGAAGTCTTTGAACAACAGGCAACAAAGGACAGTGATCCCTGAGAAATGAGAAACAAACAAACAAACAACAACAACAAAAAGAAAAGAAAGAAATGAACAAATAAGGTAAGACCTATAATTGCCCCAGCTTACTGCCAGAAGAGTTTTCAGGCAGTGGCTCAGGAAGGTGATCCCAGGCAGAGCCGGGTGGACTGCTTCAGTTGAGAAGAGAGAGCTGTGACTCTGGGGAAGACAAGGTGGCTGGAATGTCCAGGTTAGAATAGTGAGAGAAGCAAGATGCACATAGATAAATCCAGGCAGCCCCAGAGGGTCACCCTCAAGGACCCAGCTAAGAACAGATCAGCAAGTACAGATGAGGAAACTGTTCTCTGACGGGGGAAGACACAGCTGAAAGGACTAGAAGAATAGGGCTAGAAGCTCACATAGGGCAGAAAGCATGCCAACAGAAACCAGGAGTGACAAAGATATAAAGAACATTAGAAGTGCTTCATGCATGGTTAATTATATATTTTTTCTTCTCTCCTTCATATATAGTCAACTGTTTAAAGTAAAAATAGCTACAATATATGGGAGGTTTAGATAGAAGTTAAATGTAATTGGACCATGAAGGCCTGGAAAGGATAAATGGAAGAATAGGATTCTCCTACTAGAAGTGAAATAGTGTAAGATTAGATTAGAAGAGAAGATTAGATTAGAAGATTAGAGGAATGAGATGAATATATTTCATAGAACCCTAAAGCAACCACTTGGGTAAGGCAACAATGAGTTGGAGCTCGTAAGCCAACAGATAAAAGACAATTAGAAAAATATCCAATTGAGGGGTGCTTGGGTGGCACAGTAGGTTAGCCTCAGACTCTTGGTTTCAGCTCAGGTCATGATCTCAGGGTTGTGGGATTGAGCCCTGCATTGGGCTCTCCACTCAGTGTGGAGTATGCTTGAGATTTTCTCCCTCTACCCCTCCTTGTGCTTTCTCTCTCTCTCTCTCTCTCTCTCTCTCTAATAGATAAATAAATCTCTAAGACAAAAGAAAAGAGAAAGACTCAATCCAGAATAAAGTAATAAGGGGTGTGGAGAACAAGGGGTGAAACTAAACATAAGATCCTAAACCCTTACACTTATGTTTCCACTTTCTTGTCATACTATTTTTTAGCTCCCTGGAGAGTTATAAACATTTGTTTATTTTTCTTTTGCCTAGCAGTTCAAAGGATTCAGAGCAGTTGGGCTCAATGCACATTTCTACAACTCCACTATTTACTATTTATAGCTTTTTCCTTTCTTGATCCCGGTGTAATGGAGCAGTGAAGCAAAAATCCCTTCCCTGGTGACATCCCAAATCTCCTTATTGTCACCAGTTATTTTTGTTACTACCAATCCAGGCAGAGCAGAAGTTTGACTTTGGCTACATTTCCAGGCCATGCTATTTTCATTTCTATTATCTTCTATTTTCTTCCTCAGGCATGGTATACTTTACTCCAGCATCTTTACTGGAACTAAAGCAAATCAAAATAGGACAGATACAGGTAAGCAAATCAGAACACACAGTGTGTTTATTGTCAGCCTTTAATCTGTGTTGGTCATTGCTATTTCCCCAGAAACTATAGCATTCCTAGGAGTGCTTAAGGCTGCTCAAGTAATTCTGAATGAATGAATGAATGAATGAATGAATCTTAGATAATATAATTTTTTTAAATTTTTATTTATTTATGATAGTCACAGAGAGAGAGAGAGAGAGAGAGAGAGAGAGAAAGAGAGGCAGAGACATAGGCAGAGGGAGAAGCAGGCTCCATGCACCGGGAGCCCGACGTGCGATTCGATCCCGGGTCTCCAGGATCGCGCCCTGGGCCCAAGGCAGGCGCCAAACCGCTGCGCCACCCAGGGATCCCTAGATAATATAATTTATATATTTTCAAGGTTGCAGTCTCTTTTTTTCAGGCCCTGTAAATGTGTGATTCTTATTCTACCTCTCTGGAAGAAAGAAAGAAAATGAATTTGGGGTTTAAATATTCAAATTTTATGTAGTGGGCATATGATCTTGGATAAAGTAACTTCTAGGACTCTCCATTTCTTTGTTTGTACATAGAGACCTGCTAAAAGCTAAACTGAAGTATATTAAATATTTTAAGAGTTTATTTGGGTAAAAACCTATTGGAAAGTGGTAGTATCAAACTGGAAGCAGTTAGGAGGACTCCATGCATAGGTGCGAATGGAAAATTTTTCATACAGAAAAAGTGGAAACAAAGCAAGGAAATTATTTGATTGGCTATAGCTAAGTGTTTTCCTTGCCTATAGCTAAGCATTTGCCTTGTTTGAAAAAACCTAGTTATCATTTGTCCTTAGGTTTTTATTTCCTAACCTTGGGATATTTATAGGCTTAGGCTTCAGTTTGCTCACTAGGCTGTTAAGGTATTAGAACCACCTCAGTCTAATGGCCTCTTTAATAAATTTAACAGAGCATTATAATTACCCTTAAACAATGGTTGGAAGGGTTAAAGAAGGTTATTTTCTTAAATGCCAATGGCAGCTATGAGTACAAACAACAATAAACACGTTCCTGTTACAAATAATTGTCTGGTCCATGAGGGACTGACAAAAAAATAATGTGTCTCATTCTCTAGAGTCACTAAGACAAAATTATGTCAATTTCTCACTCTCTTGAGTTTACAGCTCACTGCACACTTCAGGTTCCTTTTAATGTCCCAGCTCTCCATATATTTTCTATTGTCCCATTAATCTACTACCTGCTACCTTGTGACTCAGAGCAAGCTTAATTAACCCTGTTCTGGGGTTACCTACTTGCTGACTCATTTTATCTCTTACAATTCCCCCCAATCCTTTTACGTGGCATGTGGTTTCAACCCACCTCTTTATATGCTTATTGTGCATCTTTGTAGACTCATAAAGGAGCTATTTTTAGTTCTTCAGAATGGAACATTCCTTCACCTTTTAAGCATGAATTTTACAGTTTATGGTGATCAGGGTTTGATTAAAGGAATCAATCCTATTAAAAATTTGGGGTCTTTTCAACAGTGAAGATAAGAATATGGGAGCTTGAGAAATGAGGGAAGTTTGAGAGTGAGGCAACAAAACATACTAAGTGCATAGTGGAGAGAAAATGGACTTGTTACTTCAAGAGCTCTCAGTAGTAGAGAGGAGAAGATTGGAGTTCCAGGAATAGAAAGAGAAGAAACCGTTGGAAGTGTGGCAAAACAAATATTTCTGCATTGGCTTCTGATTTCTTTCTTGAATGTCTAACTAAAGAATATTTAAAATTTAAAGTTGTGGGTTGTGTCCAACAAGGAAAGGTTCTGCCGGGCATGATTTGAGGTTGTGAATGAAAATCTATAGAGAAGTTCTATTTATAGATTTTATAGCTAAAGTTGAATGGGAGGCAACTTTAATTTGTGTTTGCACGGAAGTAGATCTTAAATAATATGGAATTTCTGTCCATTAAAGGATTAGCCCAGAAATATCAATAGAACTTTTTACTGGCGTTTCTGCAGAGTATAGTTAAGCCTAGAAACTTTAACTCAAAGGAAAATTTAAAATTTTAGCAGACCAATATTAAAAAAACATTTCCACTTTCTTCTCTCCTTAAGGCATTGTGCCTCCAAATGTTGTCTACCATCTACGTACTATACTTTAAAAAAAAAAGATTTTATTTATTTATTTATTTATTCATAAGAGACACACAGAGAGAGGCAGAGGCATAGATAGAGGCAGAAGCAGGCTCCCTGTGAGAAGCCCGATGCAAGACTCAATCCCAGGACCCCGGGATCACGACCTGAGCTAAAGGCAGACGCTCAAGCACTGAGCCACCCAGGTGCCCCATACCTACTATACCTTGAATGTTTGTTAAAATGTATATTTCAAGACTATGCCTTGGTTCTACAGAAGCACTGACCTAAAGAATAAAGGAATAAAACAAGATTCTACAAGTAAGGTAGTGGAGTGTGATGTTCAAAGTACCCAAAAGATATCCAACTGTTGAAACACTGATGCTACACTTGGCTTAAACTATTTTTAGTTGAGTAAATGAGAAAAACATCATATTCTACCCCTAATTATGCTAGCAGGTGTGCACCAGATAATCAACTTGACTGAAAATCCATCTTGGGTTTCTATAGGCTAGGTGAGAATGATTAAGGTTAAAACTGCAGGCCTTGCTATTATGGGGGGAAGAGTGTAATTAAAAACAGGATTCAGTGAAAGCAGGATTTGTGGAGAGAAGACCTGCTTATTTGTCTCATTAGTTCTATTTCAAGAAAACACTTCATAGGCATAAGGTAGGGGCATATGTTCAGATATAGTTACACAAGCTTTGTATAAAGATTTAATCCCTAATGAGACAAAGAACATTACTAGATACCAGAGTGTGGGAGGACTACAGAAAGTTAAAGATTATTTGATTTTATAATTCTGCTGTCTTGAGCTAATGGGAGTAAGCCTGTTTTTTTTTTTTTTTTCCAGATACTTAAGGACAGAAATCTCTCTACCATTTGTCCAAGACTCCAAGTGAGACAATGACAGTTATGACAAGCCTTTTAAAAACAATATGGTTTTCAATATTTCAGCAAATATTTATTAACTACTTATGCTGTAGGCACTGAGGAAACTGGTGAACAAGAGAGAAAACCCTTGCTGATCTAGTAGAGCTTAAATTTAATGGAAGACACGCCATTCCTGATTGTTCCACTCTCTTAGTTGGATCAGAAAACAATAGGCTAAGGTTAGCACTACCATGATTCTGGCCATACAACTCTATTAGTTAAACTAAATAGTTAGCTTCACTGACAACCGTGCAAACCTTCTGTTTCTATTAATCGTATGGTCAACTGAAATGTTTAGTTATCAAAGTACAAAAAGTAAAAGATCTTGATAAAGCAGACTAATATAGTCTGGAAATTAGAATTACCCCCAAAGGGCAATAATAATATTGAGGGAATTGACCAAGTAATACAAGATGAAAAAGAATACAGTCTATTCTTAATTGAATGGTTTCCAAAGTGTCTTAGTCAGAGATCATTTGATTCCAAGTAACAGAATCCATTCAAAGCAGCCTAAAAAACAAAAGGTGAATTCATTAGAAAGATTGCTTTTCTCACAGAGCAAAATGGCAGCAACAGAGGATTCACAAGGTACTAAAATTTTGGCTCTAGAAGGTCAAGAGGACACAGTTTCTAGCTTATGTTTTGTACATATGCACATGCCTGTATTATTTCTGTTCATACACCTGCTTTGCTTTATTAAGTGAATGACTAGTCCTCCAGGTTTATGTTGCCTTTTTAATTTTTTAGCTTTATTAAGATATAATTGATACACTTAGTGTAGATTAGATTAATTTGGATATAAGCATACACTCATGATACCATCACCACAATAAATATATCTATTACCTCTCAAACTCCTCTTGTGTTCTGTGGTATGTGTGTATGTGTGTGTGTGTGTGTGCACGCGATAAGAACACTTAATATGAGATCTATCTTCTTAATATATTTTGAGAAGCACAATACCATGCTATTAACTATAGATCCCATGTTGTACAGTAGATTCCTAGAACTTGGTTTTGCAGAGCTGAAACTTTATGCTCATTAAGCAATGACTTCCCAACTCCTCTTCCTAGCTCCTGCTCCTGGCAACTATCACTCCATTTCCTGCCCCATGAGACTGACTGTTTTAGTTACCTCATATAAGTGGAATATTCTGGTATTTATCCTACTATAGACCCAACAGCAATTGTGTAATCACTTCAATCTCAGGAGAAGATTGGTCCAGTTTATACCCAGGTGTTTACCTCAGTACAATTGTGGATGATCATAGTGATATGGTCCACACTCACCTTGCGTCAATCATACCTGGCAACTCTAGATAACCTTACCATATGACTTCTCCATCCCTACAGGCAGTCATTGAATTTTCCTGGGAAAAATTATACAACTGTGCTAGATATTTTCAATGAAGTATGTGATAAAAAAAAATTGAAAAATACTCAAATGTGACCAACACTTTCAGATCTTTCCAAGAGTTCACATCTCTCTCCATAAACAATCTGCTTTCCCTCTTCACCCTCACTTGGAATCATGGTCTGGTCTCATAGTTCAGTATGACAATAGAAATCATCAACATGTAAGCTTCTGTATCTCCCAGCCACCCTGGACACCATATTATCTTCCTTATCCTTATTGTTGTCAATTACAACATTAGCAACAGCATCAAAAATAATAACAAGAGCAACTGCACTTGTCATTTCTTTTTCATTTTTTTTCATCTATTACAATGGAAAATGTGACTTTCAAAAGTCGGTTCCTTTACTGCCATTCATGGTTTTCAACCCCTTTCACTTTTTAAAAGAATCTTTTTCCTTTTAGTCATCAATCTTTAATCTGTTGTCAATCTTTCCTCTGTTGATCATAACCAGAAATATATCTTTATATTTATATACACTCAAATATTGTAAGAATCATATATAATGGCTAAAAGCACAAGTTGCACTGTTCTTTCAAAGTTTTTCATAGGAATATGCTGGGGAGAGAGCAATGTTTATAAGTCTCAAAAAGTAAATACATGATACACATAAGCTCATGGATCCTACTGAGAACCAGGCTTGAACTTCCAACCCTAAGAAAAAATTTCTTCATTATAATATTAGTTAAGAATATTTAAGTGCAATTTTATAATGTTTCCAAGATGCTTCTCTGCAAGTATGCTGAAGGAAATAGTGACAAGAAACTTAAGCTATAATTTCAGATGTAGAATAAACTTTTGCAGAATCTTCTTTTTTTTTTTTTTTAGAATCTTCTCTTTTAAAATATTTTACTTACTTATTAATGAGAGACATAGAGAGAAGGCAGAGACACAGGCAGAGAGAGAAGCAGGCTCCTTGCAGGAAGCCTGATGTTGGACTCACTTCCAGAATTCTGGGATCACGCCCTGAGCCAAAGGCAGACGCTCAACCACTGAGCCACCCAGGTGTCCCAACTTTTGCAGAATCTTAAGTCACTAATAACAAAGTTAAGTTAAAGCTAAAAATTAAATAAACTTACATTTTAAAAATTAAATTAAAATACTGAAAAATTTTAAATTAGTGAATTCCTGTCAATGAGCAAAGCTGATGCCAGAAAAATATCTCTAAACTCTTTTACATGTTCTATTATATTCTAATATATATTATATCTAGATTATAGAATATATCTAGGATATCCTAATGTATATATATTCTAGACTACATTACATATCAGAGTTAATTGTATCTCTCAAATATATTACTATTCTTTCAAAGAAAAAGAAATCTAAACTTCATTTCTTAATTTTTGCCATATGACATATGAAATAAATGGGATACAATATCCCCCATTCCAAAGGATTGTAATGAATATATAATGAGATAATCTATTAATATTCCTAAAATATGTTTAAAAGAAATGATTTATAAAGTATCTTATGTAGGGGTGAGCCTGGGTGGCTCAATTGGTTGAGCATCTGACTCTTGATTTTGGCTCAGGTCATGATCTCAGGGTCAATGAGATGGAGCCCTGTAATGGGCTTTGTGCTCAGCGGGAAGTCTGAGATTTTCTACTTCGCCCTCTGCCCCCCCGCCGCTTGTGCATGTTCTCTCTCTAAATGAATGAATGAATGAACGAATGAATGAAATAAAAATCTTTTAAAAAATTATGTAGTTTCAGACAGATAGTAGGTATCTAAAGTATTATATATGATAAAATATAAATAAAATATTTATAAAATATTTATAAAATAAAAATTATATATATATATATATATATATATATATATATATATATATATATATAAAATATTCTTCTTTCTTCACCATTTTACTTTGAAAAAAATAAAATTCTATGGGCACCTGGCTGGCTCAGTTGGTAGAGCATGCCACTCCTGATCTCAGGGTTGTGAGTTCAAGCCCCATATTGGACATCGAGTTTACTTAAAAAAATAAAATAATAAAATAAAATTATAGCTGTGTATCAGCAAATTAATGAAGGGTATATTTTAATGAAGATAAGACTACAGTCATGATCTCTTCACTAGAATGCTTTCTTTGACCTCTTCATTGGGCTAAGCTCTGATTTCCTCTCAAGACTAAACCGAGATTTCATTTCTTAAACCTAGGTTAGAGGGATCCCTGGGTGGCGCAGCGGTTTGGCGCCTGCCTTTGGACCAGGGCGCGATCCTGGAGACCCGGGATCGAGTCCCGCGTCGGGCTCCCTGCATGGAGCCTGCTTCTCCCTCTGCCTGTGTCTCTGCCCGTCTCTCTCTCTCTCTGTGACTATCATAAGTAAATAAAAATTAAAAAAAAAAAAAAAACTAGGTTAGAGAACCTTCTGGTACCTCTTGTCTCCTGATTGTGAAGCTTAATCATAGGGATATCAGTCTCTTCCCTACTTGAATACAAATCCTGTAAGAATAGGATCATACTATCATATCATAACCTAGTGTCTTCTTTGTAATGGATTCTAAACAAATGTTTATTGATTGAACAGTTTATTTTGGGTATGAAATATTGAGTTGTTCAGTAACTCAATCACTTTTAATTTTGGAACTTCCTGATTAGCTAAACATTTTAGTGAGGGTTTTTTTCAGTTGCAAGTGACAGGAATCCACCTGAAACTAGTTTAAACCAAATAGGGGAATTTATTGTTTTACCAAACTCCAAAAAATAGACAGGAGCAAACTTGGCCTTAAGGGATACTTTTAATCATTGATGAAGATGGTCAAAAAAGGCTTTCTCACGCTGTCTCTTGTTTTTATTTCCTCACTTTTTTTTCCTGTACATGGTTTTCTCCATGCAATAGGACGCCCAGTTTTAGAAAGTTTTAGAAAGCTCATATACTTCCAGTTTGACAATCCAAGAAAAGGAGAGTCTCTTTTCCAGCTGAAAATGTTCTGAGGAAGAACTTAAATCAACCTACCTTTGTCTACCCCTTGGATCAGTCACTATGGCTGGGCAAATGAGGCTTTACTAATTAGCTTTTGTTGCAAAGCAACCTCAAAACTTAGTGGATTATATTACAGCCATTTATTTGTAATATAATTCTTTAGGGTGTTCATTTGAAATGGGT
This sequence comes from Canis aureus, assembly GCF_053574225.1. Classification (NCBI taxonomy): domain Eukaryota; kingdom Metazoa; phylum Chordata; class Mammalia; order Carnivora; family Canidae; genus Canis; species Canis aureus. The sequence goes on along the minus strand of NC_135614.1, from coordinate 67,024,382 downwards.
TAATTGTGTGGTCCTTCTGGTCTTGGTTGAGCTCATTTCTATAGTTAGAGTCAGCTGCTCATCAACTGGCCTAGGATGGTCTCAGCCGGCATGTCATGTCTCTGCTTAATGTACTTTCTCTTTATCCAGCAGGATATTTTGGGCTTCTTATATTATGGCTGGGCAGGCTTTAAAGAAAAAGAGAGAATGGAAATATACAAGGACTGTTGAGGCATAGGCTTGGATCTGGACTTTACTTACTTCTACATCCTATTGGCCAAAAAAATGTCATAAGGCCAGGTCGAGTTGAAGAGGCAGAAAGGGACTCTACATTTTAATTGTAGAAAGATTATGGTAGGGCTTGCAAATGTTGAGGATACAGGTAAAAGTAAAGGGTTGTGGTAATCTGTGTTGTCTACCACAGAGGTAGAATATTGATAATGTATCATTTGTTACTTTATGAAGTATAGGTCAAGAGCAGAAGAAATAGTACAGCATGTGTGTATATATATATATATATATATATATATATATATATAACTTTTAAATGAAATATCTTTTCAAAAATCATATATATGTATAAAAATTCTTAAATGAAACATCTTTTCACAAATCATAACTTTTTCTTATTTTAGAAAATCAGTAAGGTAATTTTTCAGAAATAGTTATAAAGTCAGCAAAATTTGAATATCAAACTGATTTATATTTTTGATATGTTAATTTGCAAATAATTTTTTTCATATACATGTATTTTATAAAGATTGTATTATTTATTCATGAGATACAGAGAGAGAGAGAGAGAGAAAGAGAGAGCAGAGACATAAGCAGAAAGAGAAGCAGGCTCCATGCAAGGAGCCCAACATGGGACTCCATTCCGGGACTCCAGGATCATGCCCTGAGCCAAAGGCAGACACTTAACCACTGAGCCACCCAGGGATCCCACACATAGATGTATTTGATTTTGTCTTCCCAACTTTTATTATATTACAGGAAGCTTTTTACTTTATTTTATATTCTTCTGCAATTATCTCCCTCCCTGGCCTAGTATAATGTTAGTTGATAGATATATTTGCTGGTGTATTTTTAAAATCATTTTATTGACCAAAATACAAATAATTACATCTATCATCTATCTATCTATCTATCTATCTATCTATCTATCTATCTATCTATCATCTATCTATCTATCATCATCTATCTATGTGTGTATGTGTGTATATATTTATATACATAAAATTTGATTTTTGCCATGGTAGTGTGGGTGGCTACTAGAAAAATGTGAATTACACTTGCCTTTAGACATTAAAAAACAATATTCAGCTAAGCAACAAATCAACCTTAAAATATAAATGTACTTTCACAATAGAAGTAGGGAAAGAAATGATTGACTTGAATTGCTAAGTCATTTCACACAACGATACCAGGGTAAAATATTTCAAAATTGTTCTTACTGAACACTCTTCTATTCCTCCCACATACACAATAGAAAAAAGAAATCGTTATACAGTCAAAGTAAATTTACATACTTATATACAGTCTGAACTCCCTTGGAGGAGCAAGAACAAGAAAAATATCTTTTATGTCCTTGGAACATATTTGTTTAAAGAAAAGAGATCTTACTCCTGTTACTTTGGGTATTCATTTCTTCTCTAGCTAAGGATAATGGTGGATAAAATAATAAAGAGTGGCTAAAATAATAAAGAGGAGGAGTAAATATGATATTTATTTATGTGGAAATGCCTGAAGGTGGTATATGTGTTTACACATATTTGACCTACATTTTATGAAGACATCAATTCATCACTTAAAAAACATGGCACTGTTTCTACTTCCCTCAAAATAAAAAAAAAAGAGACAAATTTTAAAAAATAGGTACATATAACAAAAGGGCAAAGAAGGACTGATGTCCTCAAAAAACAACAACAAAAAAACCCTGTTTTCATCATGAAGACCTTGAAATTCTAGCAGTGGCTTTAATATATATCAAAACTTGATTCAAGACCTTCATATTTCATAACTGAGAAATTAAGAAATCTACCTAGAGTCATCCACCTACATACACTCAGGAGGAGATGGGCAAAATGGCACTGTATATTTACAATAAATAATTTAGCCTGCTGTTTTCCCATCTTCTTTGACTTTCTCATTATTTTGGGCTAATTAGTAACCAGTATGAGGAAAGTAGGCTTGGGAAGAGACTTTTCCATATCAGGAAAATCAAGTGTTTTATAATAACACTGTACTTTTTATTATGTGAAAAGGAGAAAAGAAATACATACCTGAAACAAATGAAAGATTCCATGTCAACTATTCTCAACTAAAAGAATTAAAAGAAATACATAAATTATGAGTTTTATAATCACCTCCTCTTGCTCTCCCATGAAAGAGTTTCTGCTAGTCCTTGGTGACTGAGCGTTTCCTATACAGAATGAAAATAATGGGTGGTGGAGTGGGAAACAAAAGACTGGCTGTGTAGGTTTTCCTTTGGAAAGGGCTTTTCCTCACAGAAGTTGTCTTGAAGTTGAGAAAGGGGATCCAAAAAATATTAATAGGGTAGAACTGACAATACTAGCTGAATAGTTGAATGTATGAGGTCAAGGAAGGAATATGTGGATATGATTTTCAGATTCATTGTTTGGGCATCCATGGTAGGCAGGATTAGTACATAAAACACAGGAAGAACAAAAGGCCTGGGAGTAAAATAAAGAGTTTAGTTTTGGACATGTTTGGGTAATTAATACCTGAAGAAAGCAGTTGGATGGATGGGTTTGGAGTTCAGAGGAGAATATTAACTGGAGCTAGAGCATTTCGGATCTAGTAAGAACTAACACTTGAACAGTGTTTGTTTTGTGTTCTGTACTCTTGTGAGCATTCAAACTAGAGGATGAGTCACTTAATACAAGGACCTCCTGAGGAAAGTACATCACTGTTATCACAGCTCCATTTCACAGATGAAGACATTTAATCTCAGTGAGGTTGAGCAACTTGCTAAAAAGTGGCAGAAAGTAGAAGTGGCTGAGCTACTGTTCTAAATCAGACATCTTGTCTGCAAAGTCCAACTACTACACTCTATTCCTTCACATAAAACAGGTCATTGAAATAGTTTAGGAAAAGTGAGATAATTTATTCAATGCTTAAAATTGTGGAACATGTGACTTGATATTCTTGAAGTCTTTGCAACCTAGTGAGACATTTAGGTGTCTAAATTTACTGATGAACAAAGCAACCCAGTTTATCCATACATACTCAAATATGCAGTACAGATCTTAAATTCTGTAGGCATTGAGGAATGGGAGCAATAGTATGAGATGGAGTTACTGAAGGTATCAGACTGAATAGCACTAGCACTCTCTAAAATTGAAACTTTAGAAGTTGTCAAGAGCCAGGGAATGAAAGGCCTCCTGTGCCATGACAAACAGTTGGAGCTTGCTGCTGATAGTAATTAAATGCCTTCAAAAAATATTAAGATTGGAAAGAGTTGAGCAGTAAAGAAAATTCAATGAGGCCTGTATAAGAAGAGGCTGTGGGATCATAATTAAAAAGGAGTCAGTTTGTGGAGAGTATTGGGGGAGAGGACACAAGAGAATTTCCAATTGATATTTTAAGATAAATCTGAAGAAGAAAGAGATGGAAAATTTCCAATGATTTCTTGTAAGATTATCTCAAGACCTAAAGGATTACTCTCAGCCATCACATGAACTTGCAAGAGATGGTAAAATGATAAGAAATGGGAGCTTTTTCAAGAATTTAGGCCATGTGTTAAATGTGTATATCTTTTTGGCTTTATCTTTCCCTTCTTTCTCAATGTTCTGCTGGAACTAAATAATCCAGACACACTAACTGTCTTAGAACAGATGTTTTTCCTTGTTCAAAGGTAATAAAATAATCAAACAGGTGTAATGTACTAACTCGGCACTAAGTTGGCAACTCTAGGCTTTTGAGTAGCCACTTAACTTTGAATTGAGTAAAATATTAAGGAATTTACTAAAGAGATGTCAAACCATCACATTTTGTCTAAGATTGTTCCTCAATAGGATCCTTACAAAAACACTGGTCACTTTTTGGAAACTAACTTGCGTCATCATAAATGCTGGGCAATACATGATGATGTATTCTATCTTGAAAAATTCTGGTTTTATAGCTGATATCTTAGTAACAATATTCTCCCAACTATTCTTTAAGAAACAAAAACTCCTAACATAAAAAGAAAGAGAGCTAGAGACAGAGAGAGAGAGGCAGATCAAGAAAAAGATTCGTAACCAGGAAGAAAAAACTGATGGTTATCAGAAGGAAGGTGTGTGTGTGTGTGTGTGTGTGTGTGTGTGTGTGTGCAGGGGGAGGGTATGTGAAACAGGTGATGGAGATTAAGAAGTGCACTTGTATGTAAGTGTTGTATCTCTATATTGTACACTTGGAAGTAATATTACAATGTATGTTAACTAACTGAAATTTAAATAAATTTCAATAAAAACTTTAAAAACTCCTATTGTAGACATAAATATTTATTTATTTATTTAAAGATTTTATTTATTTATTCATGAGAGACACAGAGAGAAAAGATTCCAGGCTCTGCATCAAGTTTTTTCTATACAATAATATTCTTCCTAAAAGGACGTCTTGGTTTTCTACTCAAATGCCATCAATGGCATTTGCCTAACTGTTAAGTTTGAACATTTTTAGGCTTATAATTTAGGCCTTCCTCAATTTAACACCTTTTTCTCCATAAAATTTCTTCCCTTGAGTCAAATATACCTGCAAGAATTAAAGTGCTAATCAACTCACACTAAGTTTCTGCCAAATTATTTTCTTCCTGATGAAAAATAAAATGGAAAGATTTAAAACAATGGAGCAGGGACATCTGGGTAGCTCAGCGGCTAAGCACCTGCCTTTAGCTCAGGGTGTGATCCTGGAGTCCCAGGATCGAGTCCCACATCGGGCTCCGTGCATGGAGCCTGTTTCTCCCTCTGCCTATGTCTCTGCCTCTCTCTCTCTCTCTCTCTCATGAATAAATAAATAAGATCGTTAATTTTTTTAAATAAAAAATAAATAAAACAATGGAACAATATGGAAAAGGGGGTTGGAGACTTCAGACAAATTCACTTTTATCATATTCACGCTGAAATATAAATTGTAATTCTCATTTATGCATGACAGACTGTCATGTCTGTCATGCAGACTAGGAACTTGTCTCTAAAGTAAGAAGTATGCTAAAAAATATGACTCAAGTGCTAATGGTTCCAGAGTCTAGGAGAACTAGGTATGTTAAGAGCATTGGAAATTTCTAAGCATTTCAATTCATGTTCAATGGCAGAAATTCATGTCTGTAAATTGTAGCTTAAGCTAAATTGCTAACCTGCACATACACCTCATTTTAAGAGAAACATAGGCAAAAAAGGTCACAAAGTACTGTGACTGGTATATGTAGGAAATTATCTTCCATGAAAATAACATGTCTCTTTCCTAGTTATATCCCCAGTACAAAGCGGTAACTAAATTCAATCTCTAAAAATAAATTAAATTTAAAAGTAAATTTCTTTTTCTGCCTAACAGAGATTCATCTCTCCCCAAATCTGTTAAACTGTAATATCTATTTTAGCAATAAACAGTGCATGAAATGAACATCTCTAGGCTTCTGTTGATGGGCCAAGTGTCTGGTTAAATAGATGCAGCCGATTTGAAACTCCTGGAAGCTTCCATTTTTCACTCTTCATAGTTATTGGCTTATTTTAGTTTTATACTTTTATCACCTGTCTACAGACCTCGAACAACAATGTTCACCATAGTGACGCTAAAGTACTCTGACATGAGATGGATGTTTTCTTTGTGATTTATCACAAAATGATAGTGAGAAGTTTAGATCTCAGCTCCTGCTGGGAACAAAGCTTTCAGAACAAAGGCCTGATGATCTCCCATAGAGTGCTTACCAGCTCAAACGATGTTACGGTTTTGTAATTGTAGTAGGAGATTTTAAAGTATCAGTTCTAAAAAAAAAAAAATCGTCTTGTATCTTCTCCCTGGGATCTTGCTGTCCAGCAGTGAACCTGAATTTAAAGGGCAAGGCTGGACAGAATGTCAAATTCTTAGGGGCAGGATGCTTGCTTCAAACCGGAGGAGTTCAATGATCTGTAGATGCCTACAGAGCTTCAGTCACCCAGTTCCTATCTCTCTCGGAACATCAAGTAGGTGGTTGAACACTTAAACTGGATCTGCATTTCAAAAAGGAGAGTACTTGGAATATATTTCAAAAAACTGCTGCCTCTTCCTAAATAAGTCATAAAGACAAGTCTTTATATGTGTTACCGAGTCTGCGTGTGCGTGTGTGTGCATATGCATATATTCTAATCATCAACTTCATCAACAACAGTGACTACTGTTCTCTATTGCAGGTTCTTAATTTAAGGAGACATGATTATAATAATGTCTAGCATCACATATATCATACATGGCGACCTGTCTGGGGCTTGACCTCTCATGCACCAGGCTTCAGGATAAATTCTACTGACACACGTTATATGTGAAGAGTAGGCTCATATTCCCACCTCTGTATTGCATCTCATGAAGAATATTGCTGAGGCCAAAATGCCAATTAAGGGACATTGTTCTCTTGCTATTTCACCTATTACAGGACAGACACGAGAAACTAGCCTGATCAGTATTCAGATTGACTGACATCAAGAAGACTGGTTATGCGGTTGCTTACTGTTCATGGAAGTCATCTGGAAATATAAGTTGCCAAACACTTGGAAATCTTAGGTTCTGAAGAATGTTCTAGTGAATATAAGTCTGAATTTCCCTGCAAAATCAAGATTGCATGCCTAGCTCCTTCTGCTGGGAAACCTGGGAGTTAGGTATCAGGGTCACCTAGTTCACATTCCAGGTAACCCAGGATGATTTAGAAAATGCTGCTTGTATCTAGAAAGTTTGATGTGAGTCAAGAGTTGCGATAAACTTTTTGCAAGTTATCTCACGTAGTCCTCCCCAATTCCTATTCTCTTTTTCTCTTCTCTACATTGTTTTCCTCCAAAACTCCTTTCACCATCTGAATTATTTTATTTTTATTTATCTGTTATGTATCTCTTCCTAGAATGATATAAGCTACATGGAGGCACAGATTTATGTCCTTCTTGTGACATATTCATATTGTCTAGAATATATGTTGACACAGCACACTTGCTCAAGAAGTGAGCTTGAAGAACTAATTATTATTTTTTGAAGAACTAACTAGATTAACCTAAATTATAAGTAGAACTAATGGTAGTATAATTAAATTATAAGTAGAATTAATTCAGTTAGTTTGACTGAACCTCTAAGGTGACATGTATGACAAGAAAATGGAAACAAATGAAACCAAATTCAATGATTAAACAGCAGGAATTCCATGCAACATGGAGAAAATATCATGGATGAAAGGACCAAGAGACTTTCTTCAGATGGTTACCATCCAGGTGACTCCTCTGGCTGTTCAAGAAATCAGCTTCTATTGGGCTATCTGGAAGGCTAGCTAATTAATAATTATTACAAAATAAGATCTATATTCTTTCTACTTTTAGTCATTTTATTTTTTTTTTATTTTTTATTTTTTAAAATTTTTTTCTTTTATTTATTATTTATGATAGAGAGAGAGAGAAAGAGAGAGAGAGGCAGAGACATAGGCAGAGGGAGAAGCAGGCTCCATGCACTGGGAGCCCAATGTGGGATTCGATCCTGGGTCTCCAGGATCGCGCCCTGGGCCAAAGGCAGGCACCATACCGCTGCGCCACCCAGGGATCCCTACTTTTAGTCATTTTAAATAACTATATTCTGCATTTCAAATTTCACAAATCTGATAATGGGAAACCTATATGAAAATAGAGTATACTTTGATAGTTTTGAATTAATTTAATAAATGTTTTCTGTGCTGCTGCCTCTTCTTACTCACTTTTGTTCTTCCTAATCCTAAATCTTTACTTCCTTTCATAAAATGTACTATCATATAAAAATTAGAATATCTGTTCAACAGTAAGGGTATTACAGAGAGTGCAGCACAAATCCCTGTACAATAATCCTTCACCCTATCAATACCTCCTTTTTATAACTAATATTTTATAATAGATGCATTTCTCTCCTGAAATGGTAATCTTTGATAGAATCAAATTTAAAAAATAATGTTATGCCTTACATGTAATATGAATGAAACCTAATAAAAAGATATTTGTAGTAAAATAATTTAAAAAATAATGTATAAATACTAGCATGCAGTTATATCAGAACTTTTCTGAAAGATTCTCATTTTCCCCAGACAAACCCACACTCTAGGGCTTGGTACCCACTAGACTGAAATTCTACATAAAGAATTCTGCTCTTGTAAGTGCATGAGAAGATATGTACCTTGACAGTGTGCAGTTTTGTGTGAGTGTGCACAGTATTTGTTGACTTCTTATGTTTAAGTTCTGGAAAATTTTGACAACTTTTCACTCTTGAATGTGCTCTGGTAGTAGCAGAAACTCCTCATGTGTACCTAGCAATTTCCTTCCTGCTGAGCCACTGCCAGTAGGTTTGCTTCTTTCTGGGTTGAAAAGCTGCTTTTGGTTGTATTTTTAAATTTCTGAATAGGCATCACTTTTAAGTCTCTTTATATACCTACTTCATTCCATACCATCCAGTCTCCAAAATAGTCATGTTCTTCTGGAAGGGAAGTGCCCAGGATTTGTAGTGAGGCTATTGTTAGTGTGTTTTAGATAAGTTATAAGTTCTTATCTATGTCAGTTCTGAAGCATAAACATAAAAGTGCCTCTTTTTCCCAAAATTCCCATCTTCCTATTTTTTTAAAAAATATTTTATTTATTTATTTATTTATTTATTTATTTATTTATTTATTTGAGAGAGAATGACAGAGATAGTGACAGCAGGAGCTAGGGCATTGAGTACAATGCAGAGCTTGATCCTGGGACCCTGGGATCATGAACTGAGCTGAAGGCAGCCGCTTAACCAATTGAGCCACCAGGCACCCCTCCTCCTTCCTATTGTATTCTGTATTTTTAATATCTTGACACTGAGTTCCTAAAACCTGTTCCTTCTGCCTTCACCTGTGCATTTCCGTTGTCATTATAAACTAACTAGTTCTCCATCATTTTAAAAATTTGTTATTTATGAAGATTTTGTGACTTCCTTTGGAATGCATATCTTTGTTTAAGGCATACATTTTTAGCTCCACTATACACAAAAGCACATGATTATTTGAGAGGATTTATCATAGCAAATAAGCAGATTATGAAGCACATTGTTAAGAAAGGCCCATAAAACACATCTTTAAAAAGATTGAGGGATCTGTAAAAACATGCCAGAAGGAAAGTAAGAAAAGAGAATGTGGAACTAAGTGATGGAAAAAAATCAGTCCCTTTATAATAAACCGAATTCTGTGTTACATATTCTAAGAAATCTTCATAAACTCTGCAATGTCATATTCCCTTTTGTTCTTTACAACTAATATTGTGACGCTACTTGCAATCAAAATGAATATTTAAAGCTCCTTTCAGATATATATTTGATCTCCTTTGTTGTCATTTTCCCTCTTTATAAGCACGTACTTGAATTGCTTTTCCAAAGTGGATTGTCAGCAAAGCTTGCTTCCTTGTGAATCCAAGGGCTTGTAGCTCCTGTAGATCCTGAGATAATTCCTGATAAGGTGGACAGATAGAAGTCTTGTTTATGTATAAAATATTAAACTAGGACAGTTTAAAAACTGAGATGTGCTGGGCCTTTGATTTTGGCTGGTGGTCAATCTCCTGGATTTATCTTGCCTTTCTACCTAAAATAAATGAATAAAACCACTTTTCAAAATTTCTGAAGCCATGGTCTCCTTATATAACATGAGCCCTTGAGTCTGTCAAATACTTTGTAATTGGGAGATAATAGCACCTTAAGAAATGTCACAGCTTCTCTTGCAAGAAACTTAGCTGTTTTTGGTCTTTATTTTTCTTTTTTCTTTTTTTTCCCCTCAAAAACACATGTGTTTTAAGAAATATGTTGTGCTTGCGGGGAGCCTGGGTGGGTCTGTTAGTTGACCATCTGACTTTTTATTTCAGCTCAGGCCTTGATCTCAAGGTTATGATTTTGTGCCCCACATTGGGCTTCACACTTGGTATGGAGCCAGTAAAAAAGAAAGAGAAAGAAAAAGAAAGAAAGAAAGAAAGAAAGAAAGAAAGAAAGAAAGAAAGAAAGAAAGGAAGGAAGGAAGGAAGGAAGGAAGGAAGGAAGGAAGGAAGGAAGAAAGAAAGAAAGAAAGAAAGAAAGAAAGAAAGAAAGAAAGAAACATGTGCTTGAGACCATAGGCAGGAATTACTTCAGATAAGCTATCATAGACACCTAACATTTTGCAGGTATAAACTAAACTCCTTACATAGATATAACTGTTGAAGTCACTTAAAAATACATGCAGGAAAGTTTACCTTTTACTTTCCTACTATATATGTTACAACTTAAAAGAAAAGGCATTTCCCAAACCTACTTAGGATCAGAACTTTTTCTGGGACATATTATACTGGCTATTTGGAAAGTAGTTAATATTCCTGATAAAATGCTTGAGCAATTTTCTGACAGACTTTTAAGAAATTAAGATCTCTACAGAGAATATTTCTTTACTCAACTAATACTCTGATTTATAAAGAGGTTAATGATTTTTAACCAGTAGTTTTCTAAAAGATGATTGTCAAACCAATAAATTTTTCCGTACACAATAGTTCTACTTTAAAGGAATCTTTGCATTGACTTGCTAACTCAGAACCCTCTTGTCAAATTTAAACTAAAACTTTGACATGTTTGTAGTCAAGTTAACTGAGAAATTGTTTGAACAAACTAGCCAAAGTCTCAAAACTTGCCAACATTCATAACTTGAAGCAATTAAAATCATGTAAAAGTTTTCTGCTTATGTGGCTCATGTGAAGGCAGATAATAATCTGGCTTCAGGAAGACTAAACTTTGATTATGGGTACCAATTTAAGAGGTTATTATCTGAGAGTTTCACATGTGGAGAATGAAGAGTCAATGCCATTTATTCATAAAAATGTAGAATGCCATATGTCAATAATCATCCATTTAAAAATAAATGAAAACAAGCCCAAATTAGTGGCTTTGATCATTGTTTTTTTGTGAGAGTAAAAATAGCTTAGATATAAAACTATCAAATTATTAGACCTTTATAAATAAATCACAAATCTTTAGATTTTTGAGGGTTTGAATTTGGGAAGACATATTTATAGAGAGATGGGTGGGGAGTGAGAAAGAGAGAAGTAGAGAGAGTCTTTTGGAACATGTCTAGGACTTCCGGTGCAATTTATGAGCCACACATATAAAAACAATCACATTTTGTTTTTAATCGCAAATAGTGACACTAAAAGACATCATTTCCTGTGAAGGAAAATAGGGCTTCAGAAGAGTTTTGGCTAACTCCTAAAATGGAATCTACTATTACTGAGATATACCACTGTTGAGACTCTTCCTATCAACTTGCTTTGAGTCCTAAGGGCTGTTCTGAACTGTTGGGGGAGTCAAAGGTATTTTGATTCATGTGAACATCCTTGGGATATGTGTTTGGTATTTTAAGATAAGTACTGTGAGGAGGACAGTAATCACTTGATCTTTTAATATGTTTGTTAACAAGCCAATATAGTTGATTTACTTTGATCCTTGGTATGGAGAAAAATGGAGAATGCATGCTATATAGTGCATACATACCTTATCTGTTAAACACTTTATTTTTCTCAAATGAGATATTTCACTACGTTAGATATCAGAATATCATACCTTGAGCAATTCAGAAATGCACATTTTCAAGAGAATTTTAGTATGTTAGGTTGATTATAGATCTTAGAGGATAGTTAGGCAAACAATTTTTATTTTGAAATGCTTGGAAGCTAAGGTCTTGGGCAAATACATTATAAGAAACAAATGAGAATACATTCGGCAAACTTCTTTTGAATCTTTAAACTTTTCTGAGTTATGCTCTTTCTTCTCTCAAAACAAATTCTCCCAAATCTGAGCAGTTTCCTTCAAAAATTTAAGAGGAACCAAAAAATCTTTCAAAAAAATATCTTTGCCTCTACAAAGCTAAATTTTCTCTGGGGAAAGATATGATTAGTCTGGTAAAAAAACCAATTTGTTTCTTTTCGGTAAAATTGCTTCATTTTTAAAAGAATGTCTGAATAACTCTGAATCACTTGTATTTATTTATATAAACCTAATGAAACTTAAAATAGTCCTTAGCTTTTGAACATTATATTTACTCAGACATGTTCAATTAAATAAATAAATTGTTATTAACTGTTATTATTTAAACATTTACAATTAAAAAAATGAAGAGATGTTTCCCTTTGGGAATAAGTGGCCACTGATTCTACATTAGAAATGTAAATAGCCCCTCAAACTACCCATCTTTGTCAATCTTTGAAGTGTAATGCCTTCTGTAAGATTTGGAGAATCTTTGGAGTTTTAACCAAAACTGTTTCATCGTTTCTTTCTGTTCATACGGGTCCTCACTCTCATATTCTTAAATTCTCCTCCATCCCCTTTATGCTTGTCTTAAGCAAAGTAATTTCCATTTCAACTTCTAATCCCCTGTTGTCCTGTTCAGCAAACCTAGGATTTTCCTTGGGATCCAGCCTCTCTGCAGGATTGTGTGGGATTCTAAATAGTTACCCACCTCCCTCCGGCTCCCCATTTGCTTTCACAAATGACTTTTCCTGTCTTGTTAGCAAAACACACATTTCAACATGTATCCACTCAACTGGAAATCTTGGTTTCATAAAATTAAGAAGACAAAGCATAAAAGTGTAACACCATTGGTCCAATATTAAACGCTCTTTAGGAGGTTTAAAACCAGGATTTCTCATTCATTTTATGCTCTTCTTTGGCCTAAGATAGTGGCCAGCAGTAATGAAATGTCCATGGCCCCAATCACCTGCTCTGGTGAACATCCATATTTTTAAAAAGTGTGTTTCCTTTGTCAGGAAAGGTTAATTCTTTGTCCGGCATTTCACACATTACTCTTGGAAACAAATCCAGAACCTTATGGACAAGACCTTTTTATATCAACTTAAATAATTCTCAGGGTGTGATGGGGGCAAATAAGGGCAGGGCCTCTGACACAGAAACCCTTCGAAGCCCCTTTTGTCCCATCAGAGGCTCAATAGGAAGCAGGATCAGGATGAGGGAGGCAACTGAGGCAAGTCATGGAAGCACAGTTTCGATCTTGTCTTCATTTAAGATCGTATTGTGACATTTGGTTCGTCATTGATTATTACTTTGATTTTTTTAAACATTGCATTAAAATACTGTTTGCCTTGGTTGCTGAGAGCTTTTTGGTTGCTGAGAGCTTTGGCACCTCAGATTTTGTATATGAGGCCTTTCTCATGTTAGCTCGTGCTGCCCGGCTGAGGGAGACCAGCTCCCTATCTGATCGTTCAGTGACAGAAGAGAATATGCTTGAATTTGGGGGATAGGGAACAATGATTTCAGTATTCAAAACCTGAAAAGCAGCCAGGTATGACAAAACTGCCAATATTTTCTTCTAAATAATTAATATAATTATCTTTGTTTTGCTATAGATTTGTGAATAGGCCACGAAATTATTCTTATGTACAAAAGCTCATGCTTCGCATGTCCTAGAGTGATAAAGAAAATGATGAAGAACAAAAGGACAAATATTCACAGAAATGTCCATTGTCCCTGGGGAAGGAAGGAATGTGGCCTTTGGTCAAAAACTCTAAAATGGGAAGAGGAATAAGAGTCCTCTCACTGGATTTGCATCTACATCCTTGATGAACTTAGGTAGAGTAATTTATACTTTTTTTTGCTCCCTTTTAAAAGCAGACCTTCTCTTCATGATTGAATTCATTGTTGCCGTTTTATAAAAAATAGATGGCATTTTTAAAAAGGACAGAAACAAAATTGCTTAAGAAAGTCACTACTTTTCAGGGCCAGTAGCAGGTATACTTAACTCTGAATACAACAGCAAATTTTCTTTATTTCATCTTATTTTCCTGGAGAAAGGACATATTAAATAAAGTTATAGAACTGAGCTAACAATTCAGTGCATGAAGCCGGTCACACTTGCTTAAATTTGTAACCATTACTTTCAGGACTCAAAATGCCTACTGATGCTCGGCATCCAATTATTCTATGAGGACTCCATTTCTTTTGCATTGCACAGAATAAGTAATTTTCAACTAGGCAGAGCATGTGTTAAAATTTTGCGAGGTGTAGTGTAATTATACGAGCAAAACAACTAGACCCGTATCCTAAAAGGATAGAGGCATAAGAGAGGTAAATCTTGTTCAAACAGCTGAATGTCATAAATTTTGAAAGTAAAATTCGTAAGAGCAAGTTAGCATAGTAAAATTATAAAATTAAGAAATATAAACCCTTAAATTTAAAACGAAGTCATGAGGATTAAAAAAAAAATAGGCCTGAAAGAGGATAGAGATCACTTCTATTTTAAAGTGTAAATAATTTGGGATTTGAAATAATAGCAACTAAAGTTTAAAACACACATATTGTTTAAATCACCCAAGTCCTTTAGGAACTATTCTAACTTGACTGTGAACTTTGTAGTGTCCTGCAGATGTTATGCTCACTTAAGCTTACAGATAGCAAAATAACTGCCTTTTTAAAAGTGGGATGGTGTCCGTCAGGGAATCATTCACTTATGGAGTGGTCACTGAGACCCAGAGACAGGCTATTTATTTGATGAATAGAGTCTATTGCCGTTCCTGCCATTTATCCTTACAGTTTTCAAGAATTCTTCATTCAGTGTAATAAACTCTATGTCAGGCTCTTTTAGATCTGATTCAAAATCCACTTGTAAAGGGAGGTTCTATCACTGAAAGCCTTTGCAAGGCCCAAGGCTATCATAAAAGAGGTTTGTATAATAAATTATAAGGTGACTTTTTTTTTTTCATCTCTAAATCTAATAGCACAGAAATGACTGTGTTTTTGAATTGGGCAACAACCACATGTTAAGGAGGCACAAAGAATTAAAAACTTCATCTAGTACTACACAAAGAAGTAAAACACAGGGATAACTGGAAGACCCATGTTCTATTTACCTTCCTCACTACTGTCATAGGCTATAATTAACTTTATAATGACTGTCAAATATAAGCCCTCTTGGAAATCTTATGAGGTAAAGGTAGAAGAGGCAAATCTTTACTCATTAATAAAACAAAACATTTGATTAGAGTATATTGATAAAATAAAATATTCATGATTTTAGTTTATTTTCTGTTGAATTTATTAATAATCTTTATATATATTTATATATGTATGGCTTTGAGCAAAGACAAAAGAAATACTCTAATTCGTCCCTGATCATACAGTTGTTTTAAGAGTCAGCTATTCTACTATTTTTCCAGCAGCAGAGAGACCAACCTTTTCAATAATACATTTCTTTCTGTACAGATTAAAACTCCATACTTGTGGGCTTGACTATGTACAGAGAAAAGAGGTCACTTTTCAACTAGCAATGGACTTTTATATTACAGGAATGTGAGTCATTTTTTTTTTCTTAACCTAAGCATATATATTCATTCATATATGTATATAATTTACCCTGTGCCATTTTATTAGTTTAACATATAAACCTTAATTTTTTTTGTCCATTCTGTTACAAAGTGAATAAAAATTTTATGGTTGCACTGAAAGACCATGCAATTCAATTTTTCTTATGTTTCCCAATAGTGCTCAAAATAAAAAACCAAAGATTTATATATAAAAATATTTCACTACCAAACCCATTAGTGCTATCAAATGTAAACCTTTAATAATTTAAAGGACCAATACATGATCTTAATAAATTGAAGTTAATTCTCAATATTTTAATAAAATAAAGGAGTTTTGTACTGATATGTAAATGGTCTTGCAGCTTTCCCAAAGGCTCTAGGGAGACTGAACAATCCCCTTCTTACCCCAGTCCTGACATGCCATCAGATGTCACCAGCATGTTAATGACAACATTACATTGACTAGCATTGTTGATAACTTCCACACAAGCTGGGATCTGTTAGAAATGAAACATAACAACTCATTTTGGTATAATAGGTATTATATCCGTAAAAGGCATAACAGGCAGCATGGATCCATTTTAGAGTTTTTGCTTTTATTTTGTATTCTGTCCTCAAGTCTATCTGGAGGCCCTGCCCCATTGAATGTGTGATCTTGTTAAGTTCTTCTTAAATGTATCGCCAGGGTCAAAGATACCGAAGACCTCCGCTTTAGGTCATCCTCTTAACTTGGGTTATTTACAGAAGTCGGTTATTAGGGATCTTCCAATTGTGTTCCAGTCATCCACCACATTTGTGGGGTGCATTAGGCACAAATGATTACTAAGGGACTTCTCTGAGAAGAAGCAGATGTTCACAGGTCATGGAGAGTTAGGGAAACAGACAAACAAACAATGCTCACATTCAATTTGCCCCTGGCTTTCTGTCATCACGTCCATACATTTTCCAGCACATTCCAAATAACAAACCTCCTGTCTAAGGGCTATGTTAGTCACCACATGCCTTAAGATTTACTAACCGTTTTATTACAATATACATAGAACAAAGTGTGTGCTCCCAAAAAGACATGATGCTATCGTGTGTTTAGTTATTTTAAATTAACACCAAGGTAGACTACCAACTATCAACAGTGAAGACACAGAACACACTGGCAACTCCAAATCAAGCTGTGGTTTACAAATCATCATTCAAATAATAGTAATAATAGTAATATTATTAAATGAAAGTGGAAACCTCACTTCTAGACTTAAGTCAGAGATCCAAGTCAGCCTTATAGGAATTTTAAGATAGGCAATTAATGAATGGTTATACTTTTCTAGAAATGAGGAATACTGTAAGCCTCTCCCTACAGTGACTGATCTGAACCTATTTTTTTTTTTTTTTTCCAAAAAGCATGCAGGGACTATTTTCAGATGCTTGGTTATGGCAAGAAGGAAGAAAAGTAATGATTTTCGGTGTAATACAAGCAATTTGTAGAATTGAGCATACAGTTTTGCATAAAACATTGCAGGTTAAAATAATATTGTAGGTTTCAAGCCATTGCAGTACAGTTGAATAACTGCTACAATTAGGTTTTGTAAAATTTCAAACTCTAAGTTTTGAAGTGAAGCAATAAAACTAAATTCTTGAGTGATGACTTTTACCTTCCTACAGCACAGAATAGCTATTTTTATTTGGGTTGAAAAAGTTATTTACAACTAACATTGATTGAGTCTTGGTAAAAGTCCGATAACACATGAAGACAAATATCCCCTCAGCTTTCTGAAAGATCAGTGAACGGGTCTGAGGTTAGAGATATTCGTGACAGTGGCAATGCTAGTCTCCAACCGCGGCCAAGCATCCCGTGTGTTCTGTAACCTAATTCAAAATTGAAAGCACCAAAATACAATTTAGATCTATAAAATGGGATTCGCTCTTTAATTCTCCGTAATTAATGATTAACAATTTAGATGCAGAGACACAGCTAATGAAAGAAGTTTTAGTTGGTGCTATTCAGTAGTAGCTCACTTGAGTTGCCTTTTAAAATCAGAGTTTTGTTTCCACCGAATCCAAGAACTCCTCATAAAGTAGAAGAAATACACATATCAAAGGAAGTCGGTAAAAGTAGGTTAAAAATAAATGATCTTACAACAACATTTTAAATCCTTTAATGAGTTAAAGAAAGGAAGACATGTAACACTGAATGCTAAACAGGTCTTTTGAACTTCTCTTGGGAATTTAGATAGATATTTAATAGTAGATATATATTTATATATTTTACATTTTGCGTGTAGGCCAGAGCTGTCTAAAATATCTCTTCATAGTAGGCTAGAGGAATCTATCAGGAGATAGAATAAAATAGGATCTGAGAAGGTTCTCAGTTTATCAGTGTTTCTTTCTGCTTTGACAATCAGCAGGGATCATAAATTCGAAGCAAACCGTGGCTTTTCTGCCTCTGGGTCTGTAGTTAAGACTGAGGAGGACTCTCTGGGGAGAGCCGCTGCTGGTGGAGGGGGCGCGGGGGGCGCTCCTCGGTTCGGGGGGATGGCTCCCGAGGACATCTGTCGGAACAGGGTGACTCGCTGCGGGACGGTGCCCCTGCCCCCCGCCTGCAGGCCCGGGCCGTGGACGGCTGTCACGGGCTGGGGGATGGAGGCCAGGGACTCGCCCACAGTGGGGTGCGGTCTGGACATGAGCGTGGCAACCTCGTGGGGCAGCGAGGGCTGCGAGGCCGACAGGGGCCTGACCTCGCGGGTCAGGCTGGCGTTGTGGAGCGCCTGGGTGCTCCTGTGCACGTCGTTCCTCGGCGTGGAGGGGCCGCCGGGCGTCTGCGGCGGCTGCGGGGGCTGCGGGGGCTGCGGCGGCTGCGGCTGCGGGGGCTGCGCGGGCTGCGCGGGCTGCGGGGGCTGCGGGGGCTGCGCGGGCTGCGGCTGCTGCGCGAGCGACAGCTGGGACGCCGTGGGGGAGGCGTAGTGGAAAGTTCGAGCGGCCAGCGGGCTCTGGACGGGCGGGCTGCACACCGCGGTGGTGTAGGAGCAGGGCGAGAGCACGGCGGAGGGCTGCGGGGTCTGGGTGCCGGGGCTGGGGGAGTGCAGGTTGCCGTGCGACAGGCTGGGCGCGGAGTACACCGGCGGGGACTGCGTCCTCGCGCGGCAGGTCGGAGTCGCGGTGGAGGAGGTGGGGTTCAGGGCTGTCATCTGCGGGTAGTTGATCGGAGCGATCGCCTGCACCATCTCCCGGTCGTGCTTCACGATCTGCTTCAGGATCTCGTTCTCCTGATTGTTGAACACCCCGGTGTTCAGATCCTTCTGGAACTTTTGCAGCAGAATTGAATTTTTCTTCCCTGGCAGCGAAAGAAAGAGAGCCACTTAGAAAGCCTCCGGAGGACGGGCGGCAAGCCCGGGGGACAGCGGCTCCCGGGGACAGAAGCGGGGACAGAAGCGGGCCGGCGCCTCGCACAAGCGGCTTAAAAGCCAAGTACTCACCCCTAGACCCAAACGGACAGGCGCCTCCTGCCCCTCACACTTCCTCTATCTGCCTGGGAAATCTTACCTCCTGTGCAAGTCAGGTTGAGAAGTGTGTAATATGGGCAAAGCCACCTTACAGAAGAAAGGGAGAGGCTTGACACGAGAGCTACTCTGAAGAGCGGGAGAAGAAAGGGCATTTGGGGGTCAGGATGGGCCTGGAATCAAACTTAAGTTTAAAGCTACCTCCCCCCCCCTCTCCCCACCCCCAAAGGCCAATAGGACATTTACTCTGTGACAGGTACTCTACAAAAGGCTTTAGGTAAATTTGTTCTTTAATCCTCAACTCCTGGAGGTGGGTGTGGTTGTAACCCCATTTCACCCAGAAGGAGAACGGGGACAGAGCAAGGTTAAGAACAATGTCCAAGAGAACCTGGTGAATAAGAAACAGGAATGGGGAAGGAAGATCCTTAGGAAGGGCAGCCTTAGGAAGCCAGCCACACGCATTTGCATCATGTGAGTGCTTTCTAGAAATGCAGTCTCTTAAGCCCCATCCTACTTGCTGACGAAGGTGCTGCATTTTACTAAGATCCTCAGGTGATTCGCACAGGCAAACTGGAGAAGCCCTGTGGCAAGTCCTTTACTTTTGAGCAGTGCCCTATAACTGTGATCTCCCCCCCCACCACCCCCATAATCATATTCTTCTCATCTCTGGAGCTTTGAAAAATACTGATTTTTGTCTGAAGCCTACCAATTAAATCGGAATAGCCAGATTTCAATACTTTGGAAGCATATTTCCTCAGAGGATTGTTATGCGTGGCAGGTTGAGAACCATTCCATTTTCTGGAAGGTCTTTGTGAGGATTAAGGGGTATGGTTTATGGCAGGTTCTCCGCTCCCTCTAGAATCTCAATAAGCATTACTTCTCTTTCCTGCCACTGTCTTTGGAGCGGTTTGCAATAAGCAGACATTCTCTGGCAGGATAACGATAGAATCAGAATTAGATTGATGAAAGAGGGAAAAATCAGCGATTTTTGGTGACATCATTGGTAAAATAATTCCCAGATAAGTATTGTAACTGAAAAGTGAATCAATTTGCCATATTACTAAATAAAGTTAGAGTTAGAAGGGATGCTTTTTAATGGAAATATATGTTATAAATTACTGCTAGAAAACTATCATTTTAAATGACTTCCAAAATAAATGCTTGTCTCTCCTTATAGAACTATTTTAAATTTCTAAAGAAGAAAAGCTGCTATATTAGTAAAAAATATAAATGCTGTTTCAGCATATTGCCTTAACTAAATATGGTCTACACATATAGGCAAAAGCTACAGAATGGAGAGGGACAATATTTCTTTGTGATCATGTGAATAGTCAACATTTCATAATGTAAATATTTATGAACTTGTGGAGAAATACTATAATTTTAATGCACTGTTCAAATTTTATAAAGATCAAAACTGCAAATGCTTGGTGCTTATTAGCAATTTTATTGTCTCTATTATTGATTGTAAGCCATTTCATGCAAATTTTCTTATA
The DNA here is from genome assembly GCF_053574225.1 of Canis aureus. Classification (NCBI taxonomy): domain Eukaryota; kingdom Metazoa; phylum Chordata; class Mammalia; order Carnivora; family Canidae; genus Canis; species Canis aureus. Next base: position 67,003,886 of record NC_135614.1, on the reverse strand, counting down.
AAAATTAATTGGAAAAAGTGAATAGAGTGAAGCTGTATCAGACTAACATAAATTCTCTATTAAAATATCCTCATTTTAATGCTTTCTCTAAAAGACATCTAGCTGGCTTAGGAAAAAACTCATGTGCTCAGAAATTAGTCTCTAGCTCTACCATGAGCACTCACATACCACAAAGAGGTAATTATTTTCAAATTAAATAAAGATGCTTTCAGGAATACCCACTTTTATGGGCACTGTCTCGACACTATGTCCTATTACATGTCTAAGTTGTCAGTATGACTTTCTAATCTGTGTGTTATGTCTAATGATAATGTCCAAATGTCACCTTTACTTCTCCTAATCTAATTTCAGGCCTTTATGCATCTGTCATCCCACTTCTGTAGAAGGAAAGAAAGATACAAAGTGCGTAAGAAAAGCTGACGTAAGACTACATCAATAAAAAATCCTTACCTTAAATAAGAATGAAGCACTTGTTTACTTCCAAGTGATCTCAACCCCATCTCCTTTGAGATCATTGATTCCTTCATCCCTCCCTACCACCTCTCTTCAAGAATGTTCATTGTGTACTAGGTACTGTGAATTTAATAGTGAATTAGACATGACCTCTACACTCACAAATCTTAGCATCCTTAGAGCAGTTACAGTAAGAAAAGCAGTATTGTGATGGAGGAAATTCCTAGGAGTGTGAGAGAACCTACTCAGGATACTCAGCGTAGGAGTGGGTGGGAGGTCACAGAAGCATTCTACAGGGGATGGAGTAGAATTAAGAGGGAAAGGGGGCAGAGCAGGGTAAGGTGGGGAAAAAGGATTTAAATGTAGAAAATGAATGCATACCACCTTCTGACATTAGAATGTTCCAGCATATCTTGGGAAGCTAATAGCAAGCCAATCTGATCTAACTTTACTATAGCAATTACTCAAATCTTTAAACTAGTGTAACTAATGAGGTCTAACTTATATATTCTTATTTGAGAGCAGAGAAGACTTTAAAATAAGTTGATGTTTACAAAGTAAAGCATCTATGTAGGGTACTTCTATCAAGGCTTTTCCTGCTTGAGTCTGTATTACAAACATTTCGAGAAGTTTCTACTGAGACAATTAAAGTGTACAAGCTTTCAGTTCTCAATATAAAGATAAAAATGTAAAGTTGATACATAATTTTTTTTTAAAACCTTGTGGTAAAATTATTTGGTTTGTAATATAGACTCATACTATTGTATTTTTAGTTCTATTTTAGTGCTACCTAAAATTTTTATCGTTGCTTTTTACCTGAAGATTCAAACTGTTTTGGCATCACTGGGGAAATCAGATTGAACAGCTAGTAAAAATAGAGATGATTAAATAAACCCAGAATACTTAGAGAAGAGGAAGTTAGTAGAAATAAGGCTAGAGCTAACTGCTATTTCTAAGCTAATTAATTAGGCAACCTATGATAGCATTTAGGACTTAACAATTGCAAACATGTATCAGCCCACTGGAGCATAACTAAATTGTACACCAAAAATGATAGAAAGCTGAAGAGAGGGTAGCCCCGGTGGCCCAGCGGGTTAGCGCTGCCTTCAGCCCAGGGAGTGATCCTGGAGACCAGGGATCGAGTCCCACGTCGGGCTCCCTCCATGGAGCTTTCTTCTCCCTCTCTCTCTCTCTCTCTCTGTCATAAATCAATAAAATTAAAAAAAAAAAAAAAGCTGAAGAGAGTACCTATCCGATCTAGTCGGTCAATGGCAACCGTCTCAAAGGCTCTCCTCATCATTGGATATTCCTCCAGGACCTCATTGAAATTGTCCACAGAAAGTGAATAAAGACGGCAATATGTATCAGCTCGAACACTGGCAGTACGGCGTCCCTTGGTCAGCAAGCAAATCTCTATAAAAACAAGAAAGGAAGATTTATTTGGTAATTTTGGTTCAAAGACCGCTAAGACTCACAATTTTAACAAAGCGTCATGCTGTGATCAACCAATGATTGGCAGCGTTTTCTATTTTATCAGTAATTTTCTTCTGACAGTAATATCCAATGGACAATACTCAACTTTAAAATAATATTCTTTGTTAAATAGTTAAAGCTTTTAGTTCAAATGGAAAGCTGATCCATTGCCTATCCTTCGGCCCTCATTCCAATGCATCTGAAATAACAATAAAAATGTAGAAAAGGAAATCATAAATTCACAGTGGAGTTGAATACTGGAAGAAACCATAATGAGACAAGATTTTTATAAAGTTTGGAAAGCAAAAAGCAGATCATATGATATAGATAGAAACTAAAGTGAAACCAAAGTGAACCCAAACATTGGCCTAGAAAGTCCTAAGATCAAGAAAAACTGGACCAAGGATCCTGAGGAATGCATTTCGGGCATGCCTCATGTAGTTCGCATATTCCCAATGAGACTGGTATAGAAAATTATATTCCAAATGCACAGAGAGGCTTTCTATTTCAATAATTTCTAAGAAGATTTTTTTCTTGAGAACTGGATTTCCAAAATATAGTAAGCAAACATTTGCAAATTTGGAATCCCTTATTTGCTAGCTAAGTAAATCTGCAAGTGATAATTTTTATTTTGTTTTCCTAAATTTAATTAAACTGTATATATTTTGAGTTTTTTAAAAAAAAATTGAAATAATTTAAAAATTTAGTTTCAAGATAACCAATTTGAAAAGAGAAATGAGAGAAGTATTTCTGAATGCACAATTTCCTAACAAGGAAATAACAGCAAAATAATTATTGAAAGGGGCTAAATTCACACTCTTCTCAACTTAACTAAGTTCAGTTCATGTTAATAAACACAGTGAATTGGGATCCCTGGGTGGCGCAGCGGTTTGGCGCCTCCCTTTGGCCCAGGGCGCGATCCTGGAGACCTGGGATCAAATCCCACGTCGGGCTCCTGGTACATGGAGCCTGCTTCTCCCTCTGCCTGTGTCTCTGCCTCTCTCTCTCTCTCTCCCTGTGTGACCATCATAAATAAATAAAAATTAAAAAAATAAAAATAAATAAATAGACACAGTGAATAAATTATGTGGTAGGCATTATGTGCTTGATGTTGGGCTGGAAATATGAATCAAACAGAATATCAAAGTTTGAGTTACTTATATACTGACGGTTTTAAAAAAAGAGTTCATCTTAATTGGGAGTTCATTTAAATGCAATCTGGTAAGAACAATGATACAGACGGTGGGCATTCTGGAAATATTAAGAAGCACATCTGAACCAATCTGGGAGGATAGCATTTTAGGAAATGCCACCTAAGCAACCACTTATGTTGTTGTTCATGCTGGTAAACATGTTGCAAATTTAATAAGTAATATTGTGGAGTGTTCATGCTTGTGTGCATGTGTGTGTGTATGGGGAGTATGTAGAAAGATGAGTCTATATTGGTAAATATTTAAACATAAAGCTATTATGACGCCATAGGATCTTCTGGCCCCTCTAACCTAAACAATGCAATTAAAGGAAGTGTTTTCAGCACTACCCCAATATTAAATTCCCATTGGTCACTCAAGTACTAATGTCATATTATATAATTTATGATTGGCACATTATGGTCAATAAGCTGATGAGAAATGTATTACTTCTAGGTGTTGCTTTCAAATCTGTGCAAGTTGTCACGTGGAATGGTTAGGTTATAAGCCTCATGGAAAATAACTAGTTAAGATGCAACAGAGATCTTAAAAAGTATCTGTTATCTTCAACCCAGAAATTTCACGGGACAATCTAACCCAAGGAAATAGTCTGTAATTAGAACAACATATACACAGTGATATATATATTTATTTAAACATCTGAAAATGTGAGAATGCCCTAACTGTTTAACAAGTCAAGATTCAACCAGTTACGTGGCCACTGGGTGAACTATGTGGCAATTATTAAAAGTGAAGCTTTCAAAGTCAATGTGATAACAGAATGGTCGTGAAAGCTTAAGTGAGAAAAGAAGGAAACAAGATTGTAAATACAATCTGATAAAGATGATCAAAATGATAATAATATCTACCAATATGCCTTGTTCTGGATAAAAAACATTCCTTTTTGCAGATGTGTATTTTTCAACCTCCCTTTATATAAATTATTTTTATTTGTGGTGTGCATAACTTTTATTTTAAAAACTTCAAAAAATTAATATCTAAGTGCACAGAATAGGAAACAAAAAACAGGAAATGAGGGAATGCAAACCTGTTATTAGTAATTACTACTGTAGGAGATTTCTTCAACTTTACCTTCCATTCTTTTCAATATATTTTTGTTTTGGCCCTTAGATGTTTAATTTCCAAATGCTTTCCATTTTCCTATGTTTATTGCTCTCTCATTATATCCTTTTCTTTCATTATGGATGTAATGTCCACTCTCTTCTGATGGGTGTTAAGAGTTCTGATTGTGAATGACACATATGAACAGACCTCAGTATGTTTCACAAACATAAGTGGAAGAAGCAAGACATGAGTCCACACATTATACGATTCCATGTATATGAAGTAGCCAGAAAAGGCAAATCTATAGAGACAAGCAATTGGTTGCTTGGGATAGCAAGTGGGAAAGGAGAGTGACAATAAATGGGTACAAGGAATCTTACCAGAGTGATGAAAATGGTCTAAACCTGACTTATGGTGATGGTTTCATAATTTGGTAAATTTACTAAAAAAAATGAATTGTACATTTTAAATGGGTCAACTGTATATGTAAAATATATTGCAACAAAACTGTGAAAATGAAAAAAAAAGGGCTTTGGTTTCAATATTTTATACGTTTATATTTTAAGTCCTCTTCTGTTTTCCTGAATTCTTTCTCTTCACTACTTCTGCTATGTCTACTCACTATGTCTAGATCTTTCCCTTGAATGTTTAATGCTTTCTTTGGGTAATCCATTGACATCTGAAAAGTCTGGTGAAGTGGCATAATTTGTTGATTTGGAGTTTCTCTTTAGAGAAATGAGATGGGCAGTCTGTTCTCATATGTCCTTAAATGCCAGAATGGAGAAGGCTTTACTCCAGGGTCACTAACCTCTGTTCTAGCTGTCCTAGTTCTCTGCCTTCTTCAATCGCTTTCATAGAAGAATATTGGGAGAACCAATGCCTGGACAGCAGAACAGGCTGTTCTGCAACGTGGGGTGAGGGAGAGAGAGTCCTTTGTACCCTATGCAGGCCTTGGGTAGGTCACTTGTTTTCTCCCTCACTTTTCATTTGGCCCTCTTAGTCCTAGGCTATCAGCTGGGAGCCATTCTTCGGTTCTGTCAGGCGATCTGCTCCCTCCCCAGCCACAGTCTACCTATATCCATATCATCTATATCTATCTATCTATCTATCTATCTATCTATCTATCTATCTATCTCTATCTATATATTCCAAGTTCCTTCTATTTTCCCTTCAAGCTTCAGTAGTAACCACTAGCATACTTAAAACAAATTTTTGGCTTAAACAACTGAAATTTTATGTCATCACAGTTCTGGAGGCAACACAAACTTCTTCAGTCATTATTTCTTGGCATCTCCTCAATAATTTGTAGTGAGAACCAGAACAAATGAAGGTATATTCATGAGAGGAGAATTAGTCACTGGTCCGTGTGAAAATCACTTTAAATAGTCCCTTCTTTTAAAGCCTCCAGACTCTTTGTTTCTATCATGAATAACAAAATGAAAAAATGCCACACACTTAGCAATGAGAAAAGCAAACCTTCTGATCGTAAAAGAGTCTTAGATTTCGTAAACTGAATTTCCAGATTCAGTATGTGAATGGAGCAGTTGCTTCTCTGTGAATTAATTTTTGCTTAATCTTAAAGTTATTTTGAAGATCTACTTATTGAGGGAATACAGTCCTGTGTCAGGTGTTACAGAGGTTTTGTGTATTTACTTGGTGTGTGGATTTGGGTTTAGGTAAAAAACAGAGAAAGAAAAACCATTTTATTCATCTGTAACTCATACTATCCTTTAGGTGCCTAAGAAATTTATTAGTATTTATTAGTATTTATTTATTTAGTATTTATGTATTTAGTATGTATTTATTTATTTTAGTATGTATTTATTATTAGTATGTATTTATTAGTCTGTCACTGTTTTTATTTTCTTTTATTTTCTTTTATTAGATTTCCTAAGTATTACTTATCTCCCTCACTCATTTTAAAGACAGCAATCATACAGTGACATTACTGTTTGCTTCCCTGTGAGTGCAACCTTGAGTTTTGAGCCCAGAGAAAATTATTTTAAAAAGCTTATGCGTACATCAATGATAGTGGACGAATTCAAGACCCACACTAAGTTCTATTCTTAAGTTTTAGATAATGTAATATCGGTTCCTTGCGAGGTATAATAGAACTTGCCAAAAGATTTGTAATAGAACTTGCCAAAAGATTTATGTACTTTCTTTAAACAACACAACATATCTTTGTGGGTTTTGTGCAATATCTATAATGAAGAAAGTATCTAGAAGGTCTAGTAATATTTTCTTCGGTGTAGATAACGTCGTTACCCACCAGGTAGAAAATTAACTTGCTTTTGGGTGCTCGGATTGACGTCACACAAAAAGCAAAACACGCAATGAAATAAAATTGAACTCCCAAAGAACAAACTAACTGCATATTACAGATGTAAGCTTCTAAAAGAATCTTACGGCATATTTTCTAGACCATGTTGCTTGTTCCAATCTCCCTACTTTTCTTCTCATTTATTTACTGTTTGAGAACTCAGCTAGGAATTTCCCAGTGGTGCAATCACTGCTTTAAGAATTTTAATGCTGGGGGATCCCTGGGTGGCTCAGCAGTTTAGCGCCTGCCTTCAGCCTGGGGTGTGGTCCTGGAGACGGGGATGGAGTCCCACATTGGGCTCCCCACGTGGAGTCTGCTTCTCCCAATGCCTATGTCTCTGCCTCTCTCTCTCTCTATTTCTCTCTCTCTCTCCCTCCCTCCCTCTCTTTCTCTCTATCATGAATATATAAATAAAAAAATCTTAAAAAAGAATTTTAGTGCTAATTTACTTGGAAATAAATCCCTTTATCAGGATACAAATTTCTAAATTATAATCAAGAGCACAAGTATTTGAGGACTTGACATATCAATTTTAATTTTGTATGATTCTCTTGTTTTTCTTTACAGGATAAGTTATTTTCTTTACGGGGTAAGTTATTTCAGTTACTGAAGAGGATAACTGACAGTAATGCACCCTATTACAGGCACACTGGAAAATTGTGTTCAATTTTAACATTATGAAGAGTATGTCCCAGGAGATTAAATTTGACTCACCACTACATAAATATATATACTTTTAATAAACCTTAGGGTATGAAATACAGCAACTACTCAATGCTATTTTTATTGACATTAGTTAACCTTGATTATAAGCATTTCAGGCTATCTGACATTACTGTCACCTATATAAAGTCATTTTATAAATGGCGTCAAGAATTTTGCAACTCAGAAATACTTCCATGACCTCTAAAACAGAGTTTGACATTGCAGTAACACAGAAACTTACTAGAACTTATGACAGAAATTTGTAAGGTAGTAAGTTTAACCTGAGGTTCTAGAATTTATGGGAAAATGTGTACTTGGTTGCTCATAGTAACTTAAGCAAGAAGCTGCTTCCTTTTTTGTATCCGATATCATGAAGTAAAAACAATTCTCCATTGTATATCAAAATACTAATTTCCTGTAAATTACTTGGGCTCCTAGTGTCTTTCCTATAAATTACTTGGGCTAACAGCGTCTCATAGAATGTGCAAGAGGAAATATCATTTTTTTGTTGTTTTCTTTCTATATTTGTAATCTTTCTATATTTATACTAGTGAACTAGTAAAATATCACCTCTTTTCCCATAGGAGGTGGTAACATCTGGCTTAAATCAATCTGCATATCAAGCTTGGCTTGCAGAACTTGAGATGTCACATGGATTTGAATAGGAATCTAGGAAATTTGGAGTAGAACATTGAATAGATGTAAATTTGTAGTATTTGATATATTTTGAAATATTTCACATCTTTTTTAAGCTTCTGAAACAGATTGGATATAACATACTTCCAAGTTCAGATATTATAAGAGGTATATATATTACAATAAGTAGTCTAATAACTGGAACATCCAATTTTGCTCTATTTTCTGAGATTATAACTGATCATTTCAGTTCTCATAGACACAGTCACATTCGTACAATTATTAGTATCTTCTACCACTGGTCATGCTGTCATTTATATCATCTAAAATTATTGCTTTGCCAGAGAACATTTTAGCTCTTCCCCATACGTTTTGTCAATTCATCTCTCTTAAAGTATAGCAATTAGGGTGACCACCCGTGGCTCTGAGTATTGGCCTAGTAGTGGCATCTCAGACAAGTTAAGCATTGGCAAAGTTGTTACAAGGATTAACTAAAATAGTGCTTACAGAGTGCCTGGCACAAGCCTCTCACAGTGTGGGCACTCCTAAAACATGAGTCCCTTCCTTTCCCCCTTATGTTCCCTCTCTTCTCGTTATATTTTTCTCCCTTGTGATTTTGACTCTACCTGCTGGAACAAAGGAAAAAGTAATGTTTCATACATCAACTAACTGTTCAAATTTGTGAAATACAATTATCACCTCCCACACCCTCCACCCTCTTGTAAACAATCTGTTCATAAACTAACCATCCCAATTCCGTAGACTTCTCTCAAGTGAGAAGATTTTACACCCATGGACACCCTTCTTAATTATCTTTGTGTCTCCACTGTACTTGATGGTCATGTTTCTTAGTGCCTACAGCACACTTTCAGACTTACTTGTTTATGTGATATTGCTCTAAGCTAACTTATAAGGTCTTTAATGAAAAGTACAACCATCACATTTACAATATCTAGTGCTTGCCATAGATTTAGTCATGTAATATCATTGTGGTTCAAGAAATAAAGAATGAATGAGTGAATGAATAAATGAAAAGCAGAACAACTTATACCAGTGTGCAAATATTTTTCATAAAAGAAAATGCTCACATTCAAGCATAATATTCCAAATAGTCTTATCTTTTTGAGGAGCTCTGACCCTATCCACCAAATGTTACATTGCTCTTATCTTTTACCCAGTTCCTATTAATTGCAAACATATCTGTGACATGATTGTTTCATGCTGTTGGATATACAGATGTTTTCATTAAGGTTATACTTTCCACTTTGACACCTCTCATCCCTTCCCTTTTCTTATTATGGATGTGTCTTTAAATTCCACTGTGACTCCTTCAATTGCCTAAGGTCTGCATAAAATCTGCTTTACACAATACTATTTATAAACTGTTATCTACTATATATTTATACTACTTGTCTTTGGCAAGTTAAAATACTTGATGGACTATCTCAGTAATTTTCAAGATACCTGTTGGATAGATAAAAAACAATCACTGCTGGCCCCATGTTAGTCCATGTGACTGACGTACAGAAGATTAAAGGGGATATGTTATGTGATTGGAACAAAAATCACATAAAAAATATCAAAGCTAAGAGGGTAAGACCGTACTTTTCCTGATTCTATCCATCTTTAAAAATCCACTGGACCACTCCAAATCTTTCCTTTTGATTTTAAATCTCCCAACAAATCTTTAAAAGTTAATCAAACACCTTGAATTATAAATGCCTTTAAAAAAAGCAGCCAGCTTTTAAAAATTGATCAAATGATTTTGGCTCTTAGCTACATCAAGTGTGTTTTTTGAAGTGATATCTTGACAGCTCTGCTTTCCTATGTGGTTTAATATGCTTACACCAAAAAAAAAGTATAGCAGAAATAATAGTCTAAACAGAAAATATATTCGCTAGGTATTTATGAGGCAGATCTACTACAACCAAACAGTTATTTGTCTACAAAACTTTCTCCTGGTCCCCTCTCTCTCTTTCACTCACATACACACATACAGATGTGAATGATTACATAGGGATTTAAATACACATTTTCTTGGTTTATTCAATGTACCAATTAATGGTCAACTGATTCATACTGGAACCTTCAATGCAGTGCTTCCCACACTTTAATATGCATAAGAATCCCTTGGACCTCTTGCTAAAAAGCAGACTAGGATTAAGTAAATGGGGATGGGGGGGGGGCGGGACTGACAATGCATTTTTCTAACAAGGTTTTAGGTGATGTCAGTGATGGGCTTTTTTGGGGAAAAGTCTTTCAGCTGTCAGATTTATATCTAAAACAGACCTTCGTGTTTAAAAGAAATTGGAAAAATGTGGCAAAAAGGAATGGAAATTAAGGGATGGTATAAATTCAAGTCAACAAATGACTTTCTTATCGCACCTTGAATGAAAATGTGGGGAATATACAAGAAATGAAAGAAAAATCCTTAGAGTTTATAGTTAATTAGAAATCCAAACACAATATGTAAGACAAGCTTCCGAATAATTCCAGAGCTAAAGCATCTGCTAGGGACTTTAACTTGATAAAAATCTCAAAATCCAGATAATAACATCATCTGTTATAATTGATTTTTGTACACTTTTGGTGACAAGAGAAGGCCTAGGTAGACTCCGAAAACAGTGTAGGAATTGCATTGCTTAGGTCCTGAGGATGGAGAAGACAGATAAGTGGGAAGGGAAGGAAGATGGAGTGGGATAGTATCATGAGCACAGATTCACAGAAGAGGTTGGGTAGAGGGTTTCCATGGAACTGTAAGGGCAGCTTTCTCAGGACCAAGGGAGTCTGAGTAGAGACAGAGAATATTCCTCCACAGATAAGAAATTTGGTCTTGACTGGCAATATTTTTGCAAGGCTTCTGAAGGAAGCAAGTTGCATGTAGAGTATTGATTTAGGAAAGAATAAATGCAGTAGAGCTGGAGGAGTTCTGCCTCTCGGTATCTTGCCATACATGGGAAAAACATTCAGCCTCTCTTTTTCTAGAAGGTAAACTTGTTCTCTTTCAAATTGTTTCCTGATACAGGAATATTAATCTAGAGTTGGCTTGTAAAATGAATGGGGAAGGGTTCCTACCAGGTAAAGAAAGATTTGTAAAGAAGTTTCCATTATAATTTGGGTATGAGGTGATGGGGATTTGCCTAAAATAAAGCTGTAGCCTCCAGAACAAAAGTGACCTCTTTTAAGAATTATTGTAAATGAAGCTTCAAAAGAACTTGAAAGGTGATGAAGCATCTGTGAATTTTGAACCTGATGTAAAGGCAAACCACTAGAGGATGTCTGCTTTGAGTAAAATAACATGAAAGATTGTTTTGGAAAAAAATCAAACAAAACTTTGGCATCCGGAGAAAAATCTCATTTCATGAAACACTTCCTGACATGAAGCCAATAGTTCCTTTTTATAAAATTGGTTAGATGAAGCATTTTTTGTGTGTGTTCAAGTTGGTAAGCTTTCACCATGTGACTGAATATGTGTATTAACAAATGCAACCACAATTGATGCCTACGTCAAAGACTAGCATCCCACACCTGGCCAGCAGCCCATAGGGTAGCCTGGCTGGAGAACTGTCCCTGATGGGGATGCTTTATATTGGATTGTGACTGACAGGCCTAATTATATCTTCTCCTGGGGAGATGGAAAGCGAGGAATGAACAGCTAGGAAAGTCAGAGATTGCGTATGTTATGGGAATGGTGTATCCCTAAAATGGCTCCTGGGGTACTGGAATTGCTATGGCTTCCTGGAGGGCAGTCTTTCTTGCCATAAAGTCAGATGACTTTCCTGAGGTGGTTTGTTATGCTTCCTTTCTTCTTAAAATAAGCTCCACCACCTTAGCTAACCTGAGCTTGACTCAATGCCACTCAGCCTGAAAGTACCTGACTCCCACACATCTCCATCTGTGACCTCTTCCTAGATATTCATGCCAGTCCATTTTGTTAAAAGCCTCTTCCTTGTATTTTCTTACCCTCTCTTGAGAGATTATAGTGAGTTCTTCAAGTCCAGTACATGAGTAGTCATAGAGAGGCCTTGAGGAGAGTAGAAAACTAATATTCTACCTACAGAGTTTCCATTTTCTACTTCTGAGTAATCCAAGATATCAGTAGAGAGGCCTGCTGGATATCTCTTTTTGTGTAAGGTAAAAGTAAAACTTTGTTAGACAAACAAAGCAACCCTACTACCACTCCCCACCCAGAAAAAAGGCACAATCACAAATTCATCCTAACACAGGTAAATATCTATTGATATCTTCCCCCTCCAAGAAACATCACTGTATATGACAACAAAGAAACAAATTCAAGGTAAATTTTATGATTTTACAATCATAAAAATGGCACTTAGGTTCTGAATTTAAAAGTTTGCATAGAAGTTCAAGTATGTATTAATGATAAGAAATAATCCACATCAATGATTAGTTGGTTTATTTAGTAGTATGAGGTGATAGAGGTAAAACACATATGCATTAAAGGGATAATAATAAGTGAAATACATTTTACAGAATGCTTTTGCTTATGTTATTCAGAATGAATTAAATTGGGATTAAAAGCTAATTTTAAAATTAGAGGATATATCAGGGTTCCTATAGCCAAATCCAACCTTCACATTTTTGCTGATTTTTATTATATTATGCATAGTTTTCACATTTTAAAGATTTGTGAAACAATATATAAATTAAAAGATAAATAAGCAACAGAGATCATATGTGGTCCATGAAGCCTAAAATATTTACTACGTGGTCCTTTACAGAAAAAGTCTGTTAACTCCTAGGTTATATAGATTTTTTCCCCCTTCCAAATAAATGACCTTTATCATACCCTAACTTAGACAAATAAAATCTGGAAAGAATAGCAATCAGTGGACTAAAGATGCATAAGTTATGTTTTAGCTTGTGATTTCAAGCAAAGTGAGCTAAAGAATTGGGTCATACGCCCCAACAGTTTATCTAAACTACATTAAAAAAAATTCTTTCCTGACCTACTTGGTCAGCATGATAAATGGACATCAGGAAACTCTCCTATCGAAGATGGTCTGACTCTCACCCTGGAGAAAAGACATCTTCTCATCCTTTATAAGCTTAACTGAGATATAACCACATCTTTTTCAAACTATATTCAATAGAAACTTCACTTAACCAGGTACTCAGTTAACCAGGATTTCCTTCTCAGGTTTGTGGAGAAGGTAGGGATAGAAGGAACACATCCTTTTTTTTTTTTTTTTAAGATTTTATTTATTTATTCATGAGGAACACACAGAAAGAGGCAGAAACAAAGGCAGAGGGAGATGCAGGCCCCATGCAGGGAGCCTGATGTGGGGAGCCCCATGTGGGGAGCCCCATGCAGGACTCGATCCCAGGACCAGGATTACGACCTGAGCCAAAGGCAGACGCTCAACTGCTGAACCACCCAGGTGTCCCGAAGGAACACATCTTAATGATAAAAGTTAAAGGAAGGGTTCACTTTTCTCCTACTTTTTGCTTATTAAAATTTGTACTGCAGAATATTCTAAATATTCTTAAAAAGGCAGAATGATATACCAATATACTGTTGCGATACTAGTAGGATAGCATAACATCATAGTCTAATGAACTGTAGAACAGTGTAAATACTAATAATAAAATAAATTTCTAAATGTTCACCACCCAGCTTAAGCAAGTACTAATTAAGAGCTAAGTTTGTTTCACTAATACTTCGCATATCCCCCCCTTATTACTCTGAGGTAAATTGCAAATATATTAATTCAACTGTAAAGTTCCACTATTTATTACTAAGTATACTCACTGTAATATCATTATTATAGCAAAAAACTAATAATAATTTCTTAATATTATCAAATATTCAGTCAGTGTTCAAATTTCTAACTAGGAGCAAAGTTGCAGGTCACGTCACAACTCTCTCCCCTTCCCAGAGGAGCCTTCAGCAGAAATATCCCCTAGGACCTACAACATTGGGGCACTGGGTGGATCAATCAGTTAAGGACCCAACTCTTGATTTCAGCTCAGGTCATGATCTCAGGGTCATGACACTGAGCCCCACGTGGGGTTACATGCTGGGCATTGAGTCTGCTTAAGATTCTTTCTCTCCCCTTCTCCCTCTGCACCCCATGACCAGCTTTCTCTCAATCAATCAATCAATCAATCTACATCATTTAAAATAAGTACAAATAAGTGTTGAAAGATAAATGATATGTAATCTATTATAACACTATGCCAGGACAAGAAAAGTATACTTATATATTTCAAAGAAAGATATTAACCTATTTTAAGAGACTCTCAATTGAATCTCTTAAATTGAATTTCAAAAAGAAATTCTGCTTTTGTTGAGCACACTAAAATATAACGAGAATAACTTAGTCCTAGAATATTGATTTATCAAGGTATAATTCCATTACTATTTTCTACACCATCATTATCATTAGCAGAAATCCCTAAACAGAAAGAAGGATAACAATGGAAACTTCAGAGACCAAGTGAGAATGAAAGAAGAGCTGAAAGGATCTCAGGAGAAAAGCAAAATAAATGCAAGAATGATAATTCTTCTTGTTGTCAGATTTGTATTAATTATTGGATGTGTGTTTCATTATATAAAATTGAACGAGATTCTCTAGACCAGAATTTCTCAACCTCAGCCCTATTCATTTAGGAGTGAATAATTCTTTGCTGTTGGGAGCTGTCCTGGGCATTGCAAAATGGTCTACTGCATCTCTGGCTTCTACTTAATAGATGCTAGTAGCAAATCCTTCACCTAAAAGCACTGGACTGATGGATTGACAGTAGTGCTGATGAGGACATACAGTTGGTCTCATCTCTCCATAAACCTTGCCCTAAAAAACCAAGGTGGCTGGGGAGCCTGGGTGGCTCAGTCGGTTAAGTGACCAGCTCTTAATTTTGGCTCATATCCTAGGAGGGAACCCTGAAATGGGCTCTGTGCTCAATGGAGAGTCTGCTTGAAAGTCTCTCTCTTTCTCTCTCTCTCCCTCGCTGCCCCTCCCCAACTCAAGCACTTTCTCTCTGTCTCTTTCTAAAATAAATAAATAAATCTTTAAAAACCCCACAAAAACCCAAGGTGGCAAATCTGCTATTGCTTTGTGTCTTTGTACAACTTTTGTAACATCTTGAGAATAGAAGCTTAAAATTATGTTTTGGATCTCAAAGCATCTATAATTAAACTCTTTGGGGCATTTGCTTTAGTTATACAATTTTGGGGGATAATCTTGAAACACTGTAAAATAAAACTGATCACTTTGTTAATAAGAGAAAGCTAGTATTTAAACACATTAGAAATCCTTTTTGAAAGCTCCATCTATTTTTCTTTTCCATTCAAGCATCAGGTAACTCCAGTTGGTTTACAAGTTTAATTCAATAGGATAAAAAAAAATTTGCTAAAGAGTCCATGGCATTTAGATACAGGAAAAAAAATGAGAAAAGGAACATAAAATTTAGTGTTAATAAGTAGTAACCAAGGTGCAAATTTTCTGTGACAGAAAGTTTAAATTGGGGCGTTTTGATAGTATGTGGGCAAAAAAGCATTTGAGAATATGCAAAAACATAATACAGAGATGCTCTTCTCTTTGGTTAGCTATATAATATGATTAGGGAAATGTTAAAAGATCCACATATGATAGTATTTCTTTTGTGTTGGGATGCATGGTTAAACTTCATAATATTTTCTCTGATACAAAAGCAAAAAGAGGTTTTTATTTTTGATAGAGAAAAATGAAGTATGTCCAATACGTGTTATGTAGCCCTGTTACATAATGAGCAACATCCTCAACAATACGCTTACTGTTAAGACCAAGACTAATCCCATAGAGTAGATAAGTAAGTGTGCAATCCATGTTACCCCAGTGGAACAAATGGGCAATACTAAGCATGGAAACCCTCATCCAGAAACTGTTTTATTGTTTTCAATGCATTTTTAACTGCTAAAATTATTTTATTTATTGATTTCTTTTCTTTTTTACTTATCTGTCAATGCATGAGGGCAGGATATAATTTCTCTTCCTCGTGTTGCCATTATCTACAAAGGTAGCTGACACTTTGCAGTTGTTCAATATTTGTTGAAGACTGAATAAATCAATAAATGAGTAGTTGTGATATGTTTAGATATTATGAACAACTAGCATATTTTAAAAATTGTTTAATTAAGACCGAAATATGGTCAGTACACTTTTTTTCCAGATCTGGACACAAGTAAAAAGACATTAAAAAGATTTTTAAAAAATCATCCATCATCATCAGTACATAAAAGAAAAAATATCATAATATAGAAAAAATATTTTAGTATAAAAATTAGAGTAATTTCAAAATAAAAAATACACAAAATATAGACAGGACAGTTTAATAAAAGGATAATTTACTCCATTGTTCTTTTTAAAAATTTTGTTTATTTATTCATGAGAGATACACAGAGAGAGGCAGAGACATAGGCAGAGGGAGAAGCAGGCTCCTTCTGGGGAGCCTAATGTAGGACTTGATGCCAGGACCCTGGGATCAGACACTCCACCACTGTGCCACCCAGGTGCCCATACTCCACTGTCTTATACTACTTATTTCAACACAGACCAGAGAAAAATCCAACACAAACCTGCACCAGCTTGCCTTCTAGGATTTTGAGAGGCAGCAGTAATAAGAGGCTTTCCATCATGATACATGGAGATGACATGAATAACCATTAATGATTGTTAATTTTATCCTGAGCTTGTGTTTTTCCAAGCTCCAGACTACTGAGTTAATCTAATGTTGAAGTGTTAAAATATACATGTGGTAAACGATGCTGAGTAATCAGTTTTTGGGTCAGAGATTTGTCTTTATTCTCCTTGTTCTCATTGCCAAAGTTCTTCCTGCTTTAGTTTCCCTAAGGTCTAGTACCTCTTTTTTTTTCTCCCACAAAAAGGTTAAAGGATGACATGTATCTTTCTACCACTGGGCTGAGTTTCCTTTTCCTCAGCAGAGACAGCTGGAGGCATTATATCAAGGATGTTTGTTTTTTACAGCCTAATTGACAACTAGGGTATTAGCATAATGGGATAGGGACTTCTTTTCCTCTCCTTTAGGTACTCTTTATGTAACTTTAGAACATTATATACAAATTCTAGATGTTATAAGGTTCATCTATAGACTCAGCCTTTTTTGACAACAGAAACATCTTGTAATACACTCAATGGTTCTATAACCAAAATGATAGTTGTAAATGTGGAAATGCCAGAAACTTATGAAAGGTAGATAAGAAGACTGAATAGGACCCCTAATGAGAGGAATATCAAGTTTCTTTTGCTTTTCCTATTACTAGCTCAGAATACTAATGGAAATAGGTTGTTCTAATATTAAGGGAAGAAGAAGGGGACTTTCTCAGCTAGCATTCCTCATCTAAAACATACAACACAGAAAAGCATTTCAGTGATTATTTTATGAATTCTCACAAGGATGGTACATAAATAGTACCATTCTAGATGCAGAGATGCTAAGTTAATTCATTATTGTAACAAACACTTTAGGACAATAGGGCTTAGTTCTTTCTAGGATCTATCTGGTTCAGAAGGGCTGGGGAGTAGTAGATGAAATTGGGAGAGGATTAAGTAATTATAATAGGTTATAATAGGAACAGAGATGCACTCTTGCAATTTTGTGCAATTCCTCATGTTTGTGAGGTTAATGTAGCATTCTTTTCTGCTACATTGTTAGTGGTAGCTTTCAAAAGGGAAATGAATTCTCCTAATTTCTTGTGAACCAGAGCCATCTTAATCTTCATTTCATTATTGGAGGTCTCTGGTATGGCAAACAGACTATTGATCCTTCTGGGCAATTTATAAGCTGTCTGTTCCACAGGCACTCATTCATCAATTCAAAAAATAGATACTGGATAAACTCATGGATTAAGTTACTGCAAATGTGGCAGATGTTGGTGAGAAACTGTATATATGACCAATATAACCACTGCATACTTAGAATGTGTGTAGTCCAGCAAGCTCTACACCTAACTCATCCCTTACTCCCTTTCACCTCCACCTTTGCAAACCTGCTTTATCTATATTCACTATCATGTTAAATAGCATCACATTTACACAGTTACCCAAACCCAAAACATGGTGCCATTTGTAAATTTTCCCTTTCTCTTATTTTCCATAAACAGCTGGATTGTAAGTTCCACTGATTCTTTCCTTTAGCATCTTTTCACATCTTTTGCTGAGGATTAGTTTAAATCTTCATTACTTCTTGTCTGGGTTATTTTTAAGACTCTCCTGTCTATCTGCTTGCATGGGTGCCTCCCTCTATGAGAATTCTTATTCCTTAATGCAAATTTGGTCATTCCATCCTTCTTGCCCATTGAGTGTAGGATGAAATCCTAATTTCTTGCCAAGACATAGATCCGCATTTACTCATCTCTTGCTACTGACTGCCTCCCACTCTACATTCCAAACAGACTGAATACTGTATGGGCATTTCTTCAAATCACCATGCTTTCTGTATTCTCTGCTTCTACACTATCTGCCCCTTCCATCTGGAATGCTCATTCCACAAACATCTCCTCAATCCACTACCTCCCACACAGCCTTCAGGACTCAAGGTAGCTGTCATCTCCTTCAGAGAGGATTTTTTGAACAAATTCCTCCATCTTAAATTATTTTATCTTATGTTCTTAGTGAATTGGATTGTACTGATGTGCATATCTATATGACTTCCTACATGTTTGCTTTCTTGAATACATACTGATTACAGGACATAGTGACTGGAGTATAAAGAATGGTCTCAATAAAGCTTGTTGAACAAATGAATATTAGTCAAAGCATAGACTGTTAACATTGACTAGATAATGTTATTTATATATACTCTAATTACAATGGTATGTGATAGGTCGAAAATGATTTTATGTCATCGGTTGAGAATGATTTTATGTCAATAGATCAAGTAGGAAATATTAATGTGGAATAGGGAAACACATGATTAATAAAAAATAAAATATATTTGTCTATACGTATGTACGTGTCTGTGTGTGGATGGTTATTTCAACTGAAGACCTACAAAGCCCCAGGTTAGATTAGAGTTATAAGGTTTGAAGAGATTCAGTTTAGTAGGCAGACAAAGATAACCTAATTGTAATATATTCAACAAAAAGGTAGAAATAAGCTGGAACTACTATCAGAAAAAGGAGCAATGCATGGATCAGCCTGGAGTTCAGAGCAGACTTGCTGGAAGAGTAAGTCTGAGTAAGTCCAAAGTAGGTAAGTGAATGAGATGAACGAAAAGCTTTTGCCATGAAAATGCTACTAGCTATCCACTTTGGCCATGAAATCTATATAAATATTTCACTGAAAATGATATATTTCAGGGTTATCTCAGGCCTCGGGAGAATGGGAAGACATTAATATATCTATTTGATATAATATATTAATTATAGATATATCTATATCTATCTATTAATATATAGGGTCAATCAGTGTAATCATACCTCCCTATGGCAACTATTTACTAAATGGATATGTAGATGTATGTGAATCTGCCAATACGAGTATGGATTATTATAAATCAATGTTTCATTTTGTGTCTGCATCTACCTTACCAAAGCACACCTAGTATTTTCCACACACACACACACACACACACACACACACACAATTTCATCACTTATCCCATGGAACTGCTCCATAAAGTGGGTATTATTATCATTATTTTACTACTACTGCACTTGGCTAAAAGAATTTGATTAACTTACTTAAGACTAAATAACTAGTCAGTAATAGGGCCAATATTTGATTCTCATTCTGTGTGAGGCCATACTTGTTCCATCCTGCACCTTCACAGATATTGTATTTGCTGATTAAAAGGGAATTCCATTTTTTTTAAAAACTTTATTTATTTACTAATGAGAGAGAGAGAGAGAGAGAGGCAGAGACACAGGCAGAGGGAGAAACAGGCTCCATGCAGGCAGCCCGATGTGGAACCCGATCCGGAGACCCCAGGATTATGCCCCGAGCCGAAGGCAGGCACCAAACCACTGAGCCACCCAGGGATCCCCTAAGAAGGGCATTCCTTTTTTATTTTTTTTAATTTATTTTTTATTGGTGTTCAATTTACTAACATACAGAATAACCCCCAGTGCCCATCACCCATTCACTCCCACCCCCCACCCTTCTCCCCTTCCACCACCCCTAGTTCGTTTCCCAGAGTTAGCAGTCTTTACGTTCTGTCTCCCTTTCTGATATTTCCCACACATTTCTTCTCCAAAAAGGGCATTCCTAAAGAGAATATTTTAATACATGGTAAGCCCCTTTTTTCCCAACAAACATTTTTGAAGTATCTTAGGGGAAGAAGACTATATTCATATAAATTACTGTGAAGATAAAAATTAAAAGTAATTGAAACAAAAATATATTTAGTTGATAGCTAAGTAGAAGGAAAGTGATCTACAGCATAGCTCCAAAGAGACTTAGCATCTGTGCACTGAAACGCTCGTTTGAACAAGTCCAACTGTGTTTCCTAACTATGCCAATCCTTTCCCTTGGCTAATACAGAATCCAGTTTACAGAATATATCAAACTGCAGCCTGCTTGCTGAGAGGAGCTGAACGCTGCTTTAATTTCCCAGCCGGGAGCTGGTATTTCATCATGAAC
Organism: Canis aureus; assembly: GCF_053574225.1. Classification (NCBI taxonomy): domain Eukaryota; kingdom Metazoa; phylum Chordata; class Mammalia; order Carnivora; family Canidae; genus Canis; species Canis aureus. Next base: position 66,983,439 of record NC_135614.1, on the reverse strand, counting down.
CAGGCATATTAAATTGTTGTGTAAATGGAAAGACCACAATGTAGGCCATATGGCAGTTTCTCTTTGCAGAAGAAGAGAGACCTTCAAATCAAACTGTTAAGTCTGTGAACCATTTGATGTCACAGTCATTAGTTTGGAGACACGGACAAGAGATTTCTTTATCTTGTCTAAGTGTTCTTCCCTCCTTCTGCCCCATAAGAGTGATGGGTCCATTTATAGTTGAAAAAAACAATCTAGGTCAAGCTTAAATCTATTATACTGTGAGTGAGATGTCCAGAAGTTTCTATTCCATAACAGAGGGAAATATGCTACTTTAAAATCAATTTTCCAAGTCCACATTCGGGTCATGTTTCTCTGTGGAATGAGTTGGATGGATTTCAGATCATTGGAAATGGGTTTCCTGAGGTGATAGAGCAAAATTAGTTTCATATACTTTTTTTCTGTGAAACAGACCATTCTTTCCTTCAATTTTCAACCTCTACCCCAACTTTTACTTGGGACACCACTGTTTAGCTTTTACGACTCAGCTCAGACATTACTTCATTCATCCATCCAGGAAATTTATACCACAGTCTATTTGTCTCAGGTATATTCTAAGTGTTGCAAGTGTAAGACAAGAGACTTACACACCCATGGAACTCACATTTCATAGAAGGACATGGAAAACCTCAAAAAAATAAGATGACTTGAAAAGTGACAACTACAATAGAAAAATACAACATAGTAATATGATGGAGTGATAGTGCATGTCTAGAACATCATAATCATAGAACTGTTGATGCTTCAGGACTTTTGATATCCATTTTAATAATTTCCATTCATTTTAATGATTATGTTTTTCTCCAAAGATTTTCTTCTCATTTCAAAACACATAGCAGTTTCTGAAGCTTTGACTTCCAGTCTAAGTTCCTCACTGACATGTTCAAAACCTCATTTTCTCTCCCCACTGCTGTTGTAGCAAATTTTTGTCCAAATCCTTGCAACTATGACAATGCCACAAATTACAGATCTTTTTGTCAGGGATCCTTCGTGAGAAAGCAAATCCTCTCCTTCAGAGTCACCTGGCAGAGTCAAACCACTTAGGGCCATCCTTTTTTTTTTTTTTTTTTTTTTTTTTTTTTTTTTTTTTTTTTTTTTAGGGCCATCCTTTTTCACAGGATAATCATTCTCTCCGTTCTTTGGAGTTCCACCTTTTCCCTCTCCCTGGCTGTACCACCTTTTCCCTCTCCCTGGGAGTACCCAGGTCCATAGGTATTTGGTTCTGGCACAAGTGAGCCAATAAACCCAGCAAATGCAAAGAACTGAACGATGAACCCAAGATATCTTCCTAAAATGTGATCTTCTGGGCTGGAAATGAAATTACACGTCCCTTGGTGCCATTGGTTTTTTTCATTTTCACTCTTCTTATATGGTTAAAGACTTCTTGCTCAAAAGCCAGTGGGAATTAGGTTTATTCTTAGGTATTTCTGAAGTCCTACAGACACAGACACTTTAAAAACAATAAATTTCATTTGGAAGGGTAGTAAACATTTTTACAGAATCTTTTTTAGCTTTCAGGTAGTAAAGGTATCTGTATTTTGGCTTCGTATTCATTTCTGTGGTTCCAGAGCAAAATCTCAAGATTGTTATCAGAAAATGTAGCCAAGACCAATTATCACCAGTTTCGATTCTCTCCACAGTTTTAGTGACAAAAGGGCTTGGCTCAAAGATGCTCAAACTAATGATGGCAGGGATGTTAATTTTGGCTTTTTTTTTCCCTAAAAAATAAATATACTTTCCAGCAAAATTGCAAGGTATATGTCTATATACACACACAAAAAAAGGTAGTTATGACAAATGAGTGTTTCAGAAGGGCTTCATAAACTGGAAATGACCTAGGATTTGTTTAGCAACACTCTGTGGTTCTCTTATACATATGGTATCAGACACCATCAGACAAATTCTCTTTTACAAAAGATAAATTTAAGTTTTTAGCAACTATGTAATTAAGAAACTTTACAAAACTAAGCCTTTTGGACAGCTGCAAACTTTTACTGGATCAATTTCACGTGGGGGGAGGAGTTGTAATTAAGTTTTAAAATTTCCTTTCTTGATATCTTAAACAGGGATAGAGTCTTATCATAAAAGCCTAGGATGCAAAATTATACTTACAGAATGTATTTGCTCAAGTATGGTCATTTCCCCTAATTTATCTTGCTGGAAATTTTCCATGTAGGATTATTTGTCTGGAGCACAAGTATTTTGAAATTCTGTAGTATGTATTATTCTTTGCTGTAACATCCTCTTGTCCTTGCACAATTAATCTTATTGCAGCACAAGTAAATCAAATCAACTTAGAAAAATTAATCTCCATCTATAACATGTATCTTTGTAAAGCTGTGTCACACAATGCAAGGAAGTGATCAGACATCTGTGTGTTTCACCCAAACAGAAGGTCAATCAAAAATTTCACACTGCAGAATGAGCACATGGCTTAGTTCGAGCCCCTTTTTTGCTCTGACCTCTGCAATTATAACCAGAATGCCTTGGTACTAAAGGCACTGAAGCCAAAATCAAGCCATTATCAACTCCAAGATTCTCAGAAACTTCTCTCTGTATCACTTCCTTTCTAATTAGATAAAAGAAGGGGGAGATATACAGAAGACAGATATGGGGGTATTATTTTGGTTTCTCTCTAAAGATGTATAATGATAATATATATATATATATATATCATTGTCACACCACAAATATATAATGATAATAATAATTATATTTACCTATTTATATTATTTCTTTAAAAATGTAACCTATTGGAAATTGAGTCCATTTGTATTATGTCATCTTTCTCTTCCAACTTACAGTAATACATGCACAGACATGCATGTTGCACATATAAAAATGATTTCAGTATTTGGTAAATATTGCACCAATATTTCTAGTCTTTTATTGAGGCAGGGAGCATCAGTGGCTGTTCTATAGTTACGAGTATCTTATAAATTCCAAGAAAACAAGAAATTTTAACGTGCTTGTTTTGTCTACTATAAGAAAAGTAAACATGTGCTGAATTAATAAGGGAACCATTGCACTGCACAATGCATTCAATTAAGATTTCAAATGCTATTTCTTTAAACAGTCTGATCTGTACTAGACTTTAATATTCTCATTCTTGTCCAATTTGACTGTATGAGTGGCTATTAACTGACTTGCAAGAATATTTAGACATATTTTTGGAACCTTCTATTTCTTTCTTTGGAGTTACTCACTGCACGCCAGTAAAACATTCATGTGTTATTAATGTGTTAAGGTGTTTCTCTTCTGACATGTGTTATCAGGTACAAAGAGACTTCTTAAAACTGGTATTTTAAATTTGCTAAATACACTCAAACATTTCAATAAATGTATAATACTCTGCAAAATAGGTGATAAAATGTAATTTAAAGTGCATTAGATTTTTTCCACTTCATTATCTTTTTGCTGAACTATTCTGACAGGTAATCTCACTCTCTCCTTGTTAGTAAATTCAACTACAAAGAGTATCTCCATAGATAATAGATAGGTCAAAACAGTCACACTTAATTGGAAAATGCTTATAATTAGTAATTTCAGGTTATTTAGCAAGAGTCCAGAAGGAATTTGTGCGCATGTATATGTATGTGTGCAATGTGTTTGATAATTCAGTCTAAGAAGAAAGAATCCTTATTTTCTGAAACGCTATAAAATAACACCTTTGGTAACAACTTGCAGAAAATTCACCTGTTACTCTATGAAGAGTAGTGGCCTAGAATGATAGTGCATTCCTGCCCCTGACAATCTCTGTGCTTGTGCATGTCTTAGGCTCCTCATTTGCACAAGGTGATGAGATAATGGATTAGATCCCTCCTAATTCTAAACTGTACAAAAATGTTTCTGAATAATTCAGCTTTTGAAAACATATATATTTGTTCTTCCATTTCCCTCTTAGTGCATTTAAAAATTGATATTGAAAATGGTAAATATTACATATTTTTGTAGTTATTTTAATCTAATATGGAGTTATATGATGTATGTGAAATTACTTAGTATAATGCCTGGCCCATTAAACACTGCTTGTTTGGAGAATTTGGATTTTATTAAATTCTATGGTATTATTTCTTGTGTGTGTGTGTGTGCATGCACACTCACAGGAGTACATATGGTCAAGAGATTAGGATTTTCAGAGTTAAAGATATCTTTGTTTTGAAAAAGCTTTCAAGATTATTTATCCTATCTCTATATCCCTACTTCCCACCATTTACACACTTGATTTAGAGTGAATTTCTTTGCTACTGGATTAAGACTAACACTGACTCCGGAGAATAACACAAATTGACAATCAGATTCTCCTGTGTTGATTCACTCCACATGAGCACTGAATCAATAATACCTCAGTAGCATACATGCATCTGCTGCTCTAGAGTACACCAGCACTGTTACTTTCATTGCTACCTAACATCCCAGCACATACTCTACGCCGTTCTAAGTATTTTATACATGTTAAATCATTTATTCCCCTAAGCAAGGCTAATGAAGTAGGAATTATTATTACCCTGATTTTACCACCTCTGATTTTGAAACAGAGGTTTGGGGAAGATCAGTGACTTTCTCCAGGTACAACAGCATCTCAAGATCTGACTTCAACACCTACACCCTTAAATAGTACCCTTCTGTAACACCACAAAGAGATTTTCAACCAGCCTCTGACACTTTCTATTTTTTTTCACTACCCATAAAAAAGAGTTGTAGTTAATTTTTATACACTAGAACATGAAACATCACAAATATCACTTGCCTCCATTTCTATTCAGAATGCCGGGGTCTTGTCTTATAAAATACCCTCAAAGATAATACTACAAACACAATATACAACCTTCATTAATTGAAAAATATCATGGACTCTAGAATAGGCCAGAAGACATTTTGGATGCTCAGAAAGCTATTAAAACAAGCGATTTGGCAAAAAAGATTACATCCTCAAGAGTCGAATTCCAACATAATCATAGTACTGGATGACTCCAGATGATGATCCTAAGCCCCAAGATGTTTAAAAGTTGCCTGGGGACATGAAGTTGGGTCCATTGACAAAGATGGGACTAGAGCCTGGCTCTGTGGATGCTGAGTACTTTGCCACATCATGCTATTTCCTGATCCTTTTTTAGCTTTGTTCCTAAAGATAGAATTTGACTGTTTAACTTGCAATATTATGACAGAGGAATAACAAAGCAAGAAAATATGCTTAGGCTTCTCGGACATAAACTTTTAAATTGAATGTGGTTCAGTAGGGAAAAATCACTGGGGCAGTTGTATAGTTTTAGTAATGTGGACCTTAACACTTGAAGGTGAAGGTCTAAATTTAAGAGTAAGTAAAACCTGGGCACAGAATAAAAAGCCTCTGTTATTAGCACAAGTGGGAGGCCACTTGGAAAAGGAAAAAGCTAGAGATAGAGTTGAAATGAGGACACAGTGAGAAACCAGCCATCTGTCCACCAGCAATGATGCACATAAAGCAACCCACAGGATACCATCGCCTTCCGAATGAACATGCTCAAAGAGTGGATTCTTAAGATCATAAACAGTATGTGTTGGGCATTTATCAAATATAACTTTAACAATGTTTGAAACTCAAATACTACAGTCTGGTAAAGAGCCTGGCATGTTTCATATGCATATCTGTTAAGTCTTACGTAGGATAACAATGTGACTCTGAGAACGTCAAAAAAATTTGTTTCCAAGGGTATGCTTAATGCCACAAACCATAATATTTATTATACCCACAGAAAGATGGTCTTATTTCACCTCACCTCACTCTAAGCTAATAGCATAGAACAGAAAAAGTGAGAGGAGAACAAGATCACAATTATTTTTTTTTTTATTTTTTTATTTTTATTTTTATTTTTTTTAATTTTTTATGATAGGCACACAGTGAGAGAGAGAGAGGCAGAGACACAGGCAGAGGGAGAAGCAGGCTCCATGCACCGGGAGCCCGACGTGGGATTCGATCCCGGGTCTCCAGGATCGCGCCCCGGGCCAAAGGCAGGTGCTAAACCACTGCGCCACCCAGGGATCCCAAGATCACAATTAAAACTAAAAATCTGAATCCAAGTTCTCTCCATACAGTTGCTCTACTTGCACAATTTGTTGAAGGGTGCCTACCTAGAGACACACTTGTCCCTCATTTTTTCTCTTAGATTCCAAAAATACAATGAAGTATGATAATGGTCCTTAAAAAGAGTGTCCCAATATAATAATAGTTTGCACAACTTTTATCCAAAGAACTCAGAATGCTTTACTAATGTTAGCTCATTCATCATACCCAGCTGTGATGGAGGAAGAGCAGATCTGCTGAAGTAGGGCAAGAAGTACTTAGTCAGCAATGCTATGCTGAGGCTTTGAAAGCCAAATGTGAGGCTGGAGAGCAAAAACACAGAAGCAGCAAAAGAAGTAACCATAAAGGAATCTTGCTACTCCGTGCAACAGTAAGATATTATCAAAATACTAAGCCTAATATCTAGTTCACATTTGTGACTTCTGTTAAGAAGCTGTGGAAAAAATAAAGAAGAGTAGACATTATAATTTCATGTTTGAAAAATTGAAAAGAAATATAAATAGAGATCATTTATTAAAGTTTGGTAGTTGGCTTAATGATATGAAATATTATTCAATTAAAGATGGCTCCAAAATTAGATTTGCTGCCACAAATACTAATTCAATAAAAATGATGTACCTGAAAATATGCTAAGGTTGAAGATACAAATAAAAATGTTAAATGATCTTCTATATTATTGATATAATATAGGAGTATCTTAGTCCTGTAGCCCCTGTGCATCTTTTATATAAATGCTGCAAATAAATCACAAGAAACATTAGAGATGGAGAGAAAATAAAAGAGTATAAATAATATATAAAAGAAAAAAATAGTCTTAAAAGGATAGCCATCAATTTAGTTTAAGCATGTCTTCATTGAAATATAGATAATTCTTATCATAACATTTAAAGCATGTCATCATTGTGTCCATCAGAATGCTTGGAGACACTTCGTCCAACACACTGGCTTCAGTATTCTTCGTTAAATTTGCTATTAACAATCTTTCATTTTAAAATTCCTATTTAGTCATTCTTTCTTTTTTTTTTTAATTTATTTTTTATTGGTGTTCAATTTACTAACATACAGAATAACCCCCAGTGCCCGTCACCCATTCACTCCCACCCCCCGCCCTCCTCCCCTTCCACCACCCCTAGTTCGTTTCCCAGAGTTAGCAGTCTTTACATTCTGTCTCCCTTTCTGATATTTCCCACACATTTCTTCCCCCTTCCCTTATATTCCCTTTCACTATTATTTATATTCCCCAAATGAATGAGAACATATAATGTTTGTCCTTCTCCGACTGACTTACTTCACTCAGCATAATACCCTCCAGTTCCATCCACGTTGAAGCAAATGGTGGGTATTTGTCATTTCTAATAGCTGAGTAATATTCCATTGTTTCAAGTGTTATATCCTAGAACTCATTTATCACCAATAAGTTACTTGAAAGAAAGGAGCAGAAAGAATAGAGATAAAGAGTAGAGACAAGGGAAAATATATTCAACCAACCGTCCATCCATCCATCTTTTCATCCATCCATTCATTTACTCATTGTACAAGTTCTTACTGAATGTGTTATAGTTCAATCACTGTGCTTTGATACCTCATGTTTAAATTGGATGAAACCATAGTGTCTAAGCTCATAAATTTCATAATTTAATATGAAAGACTGATATATAAAATAATAATTAAAATAGTTCAATAACAGGTTAAGATTAAAGTGTTATGAAAGTAGAGAGAAAAATCATCTGTCAAAGGAGATGAAAAAAATTTTTGAGTGGTATCTTAAAAATACAAGAGGCAATGTATAAGACTGAGGAGTGGAGAGGGATTTTTTTTAACCAAGGGGATCATCTTTGCAAAGGCAACCTTTGCTTGCTTAAGAACTAGTAGTATTAGGGGTCAGTTTAAGGGTATCTAGAGGGAAATATATGAGTTGAGATTAGTAAGATAGGTTGGGCCAAATTGTACAGAATTTTGGAGATTATGTTAAAGGATATGGATATTAATCTTCATATGGAGGCCAGGGGTCACAATTCAGATGATCCTTGTGGAAAGAAAAAAAGCTGCAGAATGAATGAAAGCAGGAAGTACATGGTGCTGGAAGCTCCCCTTTGGGGAATCCTGGGAAATACAAATGGAGTAATTTGGGGCTTCAGAAAAGAGCACATTGGTTCTTCTCCAATCATGAATACAGATTTACTCTAAGGAGAAGACTTAAAGAAAACATCAATCTGGGAGATAGTTTTCTCTTAGATTATCCTTGGTGATGTACATCCTGCTTAAATAGTTTTTCCTCCAGGTACACTTGACAGAAAGCCCTGCTACTTTTTAATCTCTGAGATATGCATACAAAAATGGGTAAAAAAATCCTTCCATCTGTTCTATATTACCAAAAACTCCTTTAATAGCACACGAAGTTTATCATTACAAAAGTTATCATTTGAGTAACAAAAGTAAAACGTGAAATCCAAAGTCTACTAGTTAATCAAAATTTAGAAATTTATATTTTCAAAAGAAAAAATAATATTTTTAAAATATTCAAAATAATTTTATGTTTTAAAGTGAATCATAACCTGTTAGATTTGTTTCAGCTTGCAATATTATTGCAATATCATATTTTTTTAAAAACCCGTATTTTCACTGAAATCATTTTCCCCAGTTTCTGATGAATATTAAAATTTAAGAACTAGGTAGAGACACATTTTTAAAATTCAGTGCATGAATTAGAATTACAGGTAATGATTAGGAAGCAAACTTGCCCTATAAAGATTTTACTTTGGTAAGTTCAAGGTGTGTCCTGTATGGCCTATTTACAAAGCTCCAAAGATGGTCCTTGTGAACAACCACAGGGATATAGGAGAACCCGGATTTGTAACAAAGACCTTTCTATTTTCCATACCTTTTCTTTCACCTCTTCCTCCTTTCCTACTTTAGTAAAGAGAGAAAGACATTATGACTTCAAAATACAATCTTTTTTTTTTTTTTTTAAAGATTTATTTATCTGTTTTAGAGGGAGAGAGAGCAAGGGGAGGGGCAAGGAGAGAGCGAGAAAGAATTTCAGCAGACTCTGTGCTGAGCATGGAGTCCAGTATGGGGCTTGATCCCACGACTTGAGATTATGACCTGAGCCAAAATCAAGAATTGAAGACTTAACCAACTGACCCACCCAGGTGCCCCTAATAAAACGTCTTCTTAATGTTCATCCTGATTTTCATTGATTGTCTCAGACACTTGAATTTAATTTTTTATTATGCATTGGTGTATTTATACATGACGTTATAGAATCATAGAACTGTGAGGTGGGGACACAGATGGGGATTAACATCTCTCTCACTTGATGACTTAGCAAAGCTGTGGTTGTACATTATCTGGTATAGGTAGACTCCTAGGTGGGCTAAAACTTGTAAAAAAAAAATCTTCCAGATCTGTCTTATCACTATTAAAACAATTATTTCATCAGCCTAATCTAAGAAGAGAACACATGAGGAAGCAAAATACAATAAAGCAAAAAAAAAAATCGACAAGAATATGTATCGTTTTTCTCTGCTGTGATCTTCTCATAAATAAAATGGAAGGACTGAACAAATCAAGTTTTGAGCTTACTATCAACAGATATTTTACACTTTCTAGAAAATCTGTATCAGCTTTTAGAAATGTACAGTCCACCAGAGGTGGCATCAACTGTAAACTACAGATTGGCAGATGTTTCAGTCCTTTTAAAAATAATGAATAGTCATCATGACAGGGATTTCCTGTGGTTTTTCAAATCTGTGGCTCTAAATTTAAAAATGCCAGATGATCATTATCTAGCCAAATGCATTTTGGGCATAAAGATCCTAAACGTAAACATTAGCTATATGAAGTTCCTGGCAGTCTCCTTAAGACTGGCAAAACATTAGACATTATTAAGCAGCACCTAATATCAAATTATTTATAATAGCAGCAGTCATGGGAATTATTTTTCTTCTGGTAGGTTTGTTTCATATGACCAACCATAAGAAGTACCTATGAGACAGATATTTTGAAGGAAAGAAAGTTGGGAAGCTGAATTGGTTAGAACTCTTTGGTGTGGAACGACAAGCAGCTGTTAAGAGGTGACTAGAGATAACAATGATAATGAATTACATTATATTTGAAAAACAAATGCTTTTATTTAAAAATCATAAACTATTGAAAAAAGATACATTACTTGAAGTTTTAATAAGGCATATTAATAACACTTTACCTTACTCAGTGGATAAAGTATTAATAATATGATTAATTTAATAAGAGGAACATATGAACAGATTTCAAAGGTGTTTAAGAAATGCATGTATAAAAGGGCCATGGATGCCTTTGTAAGGAAGCTAAAGCTTAGCTGATGTTTAAAGTTTATATCCTAGAGGACAACCATCATGCCTTCTCATAGGAGAAGGCTATATACAGTAGACAAAACATAGGCTTTGAGTTCAGGACATTCATAGCTGAGTTTGAAACATGATTTTGTTGCTTTTCAGGTACTGGCCTTGGCCAAGGCTTATTTTATAACATTTTCCTAAGAGGAAGAGTCAGGAGGAGTTCAGGAACTCCTCTTCCTTTAAACAAGAACCTCATTCCTTCAACACCTGAAACTAATTGCCTCACCATCCACCTGGCCTGAGCCATGATCTCACAGGTTGCTTTATCCTCACTCACTGTCACTCCCAATGGGAAGCCTGGGACTTCCTAATTGATCCTATATGCCTGGACCTACTCCTTAAGTGGTTGTATGGGCAGGGAGGCATTCCTTACGCTTCCTCCTAGCTTTAATTTTCCTAGAAGTATTTATCATTATGTGGTAATGTAGTTTAATATTTCAGGAATTTAGTTTTCCTTATTGAATTTTTATTTCTAAAATTTAAGTACTGTATAAAATAAAAGCTACATGACTGGGGAATTTTGTCTATTTTGTTCACCGCTTTATATCCCCAGGGACTATGAATGTGCTAGGCATGTACTATATGTTCATTCTCTTGCACTGCTTGTCCTAGAACATTACTTGAGACTTCTGTTGGTGAGAATACTGGATGAGATGATACATGTGCTGACCTAACACTTTCCCCAGCCTTGAAACACACACACACACACACACACACACGCAGAAAACAACAAATCAACACAAAAACTTCTCTGGGTTAAAACAAAACAAAATAAAATCAATTTCTTCTAGAAATATATTTTGTATTACTGTAGAAATAAATCAAGTCAGGCAAAGAATACAAAACTCTGAGTTTGGTCGTTCTTTGAAAAGTCTCTACATTTCATTATTCTGCTTGCCATTCAGTTGGAATGTTCTGTGTGCTGATTATATTCATTTAATTCAGATATTTGAGAAGAGTGGAAAGAGTGTTCCTCAGTTGGTCCCTGCTCTTCCGTTTAATTATACTATGAAGTTACCACCATTGGCCATGCGAATATAGAATCAGTATAAAACAAGAATATTTCTGTTCATTTTAAAATTCCATATCAGATACTTAAAGAGGCATGAATTATAAACCTTGACATGCTAAATAAGTACAATTTGTTATTATTAGGTTTCAGCTGCTTTTCATGATCTTATTTGGTGTTTAACTTGAACAAATATCAACTATATGCATAAAAGAATTGAAAGTGATATAAATCTATTTTTTCCCATAAATTATCTATCAAAGGATTGTGCTTTCACTACCCTGGGGTGCACTAATAGCCACTTTAGGTCTCCATAGTGAAGATATAAATGTGGCTATAAGCATGGTACCCAAACAAAATATTATTTTACAAAATTTCTTACTGAAGTGAGTTGGGTTGAATAAGTACATATTTGACTCATATAGGAATAAACTATAGGAGAAATATTTGTTAAACTGTTAAAAACTGTGAGATGACCTCATTGGTTAATTTAATAAGGCTAAATTTATAACTGATCATTTATGTCTCAAGAAATTAGTAGAATGGAAAAAATATTCTGTATAGAATTGGATTTTTTTTTTGAGTGAGTGAGAGAGAGAGAGCGAGCATGCATGGCAATGGGGGTGAGGGGAGAGGAGAGAGAGGCCCAGAGGGAGAGTGAGACTCTCAAGCAGACTCCACACCTAACACAGGCCCAACATGGAACTTGATCTCAAGACCCTGAGATCAAGACCTGATCTAAAATCAAGAGTCTGACACTTAACTGACTGAGCCACTCAGGTGCCCTTAGAATTGTATTTTATTTTTAAATTATCTAGTAATTGTAGACCATTTCATTTCTTTAAAAAATAAATATCCTTTAATCTTATCATCTTTCTTATGTATCACTTACTATCAATATAATTTATTTAACATATTTGATATTCTGTAATTCTCCTATTCAAATATGTGTTTGTTTTCACTCTGCCACTCTATCTCCAAATGTTACAATTAAAAAAATTTTAAAACAATATAAATAAAATGCAACTCATGCACTATGCAATAGCTTCAGACCAAAAGTGCAACCTATTTAGAAATAAGCAATAAGCAATAATAGGGGCATCTGCCTGGTTCAGATGGAAGAGCATGCACCTCTTGAGGAGTTTGGATGGGTCTTGAGTTTAAGCCCCACTTTGGATGTGGATATTACTTTAAAAAATAAATAAACTTTTAAAAGTATTTTAAAAAGAAAGAGTAATAATAAATTACTATCTAAAAAATGCAATGGAATTTGACCAAAGCAGTATAGTCAGATTTATATGTACTCAAATTGCAGTCATCACAATGAAGAATGGTTAAGAAAAATATACTAAATTTTTTTCACCCAAGAAGCTAAAAGAAAAAAAGCAAAAAACTAAAATCTAAAGACAGTGAAAGGTTTCATAAAGAAAAACATTTCAGAAATTCATGAAAGGAAAAAGCACTTTCTTTGGAAACACCATGAAAATAACAAGTATTAATGCAAGTGATTAAAAAAAAAGTGAGAACGGCATTAGGAAAGAGATATATATTATAGATTTAGATGTAATTAAACAAATATGAAATGGCTTTCAGTTTTAGTTGTGACATGCTTAGAAGTTCTTACTCCTTCTTAGTAAATAAAATAAAGAAAAAATAAAAAAATACAAAAATAAATAGAGAGATATTCTGTGTACATGGACAGGAAGATGAACTGTCAGGCAGCCCCAGTGGCTCACCGGTTTAGCGCCGCCTTCAACGCAGGGCATGATCCTGGAGACCCCGGATCGAGTCCCACGTCAGGCTCCCTGCATGGAGCCTGCTTCTCCCTCTGCCTGTGTCTATGCCTCTCTCTCTCTCTCTCTCTGTGTATCTTTCATGAATAAATAAATAAAATATTTAAAAAAAGAAAGAGTAAAACAATTAAAAAAATAAAACAAACTGTCAAGACGTCAATTCTTCCCATTTTGATCTATAGATTCAATTCAATCAAATAAAAATCCTAGCAAGTTATTTTATGGATATTGACAAACTGATTCTAAGTTTACACAAAGCGGCAAAAGGCCCACAATAGGCAACCCAATAAAGTTGGAGGATTGATGGACCCGACTTCAAGACTTACTCTAAAGCTACTGTAATCAAGACTGTGCGGTATTGGTGTAAGAACAGACAGATTGACCAGTGAAATAAAACAGAGAGCCCAGAGACAGACTTTTGTAGATATAGTCAAATGATCTTTGATAAAGGAATAAAGCCAATACAATGGGGAAAAGACAATCTCTTCAACAAATGGCACTGGAACAAGTGGACATGAATATACAAAAAAATAATAATAATCTAGGCACAGTCTTTACACCCTTCACAAAAATTAACTCAAAATATTTCATAGACCTAAATATAAAACATAAACTATAAAACTCCTAGAAGATTACATAGGAAAAATCTAGATGCCTTCCTTAGATACAACACCAAAGTCACAACCTATAAAAGAAATAGTTGAGAAGCTAGACTTCATTAAAATTGAAAAGTTCTTTAAAAAAAAACCCCAAAAACCAAAAAACAAAAAAAAAACTTCTGCTCTGCAAAAGAAAATATCAAAAGAATGAGAAGACAGCCACAGACTGAAAGAAAATATTTGCAAAATACACATTTGATAAAGAACTTTCATCTAAAATATACAGTCTTAAAACTCAACAATAAGAAAACAACTTGATTAAAAATGGACCAAAGACCTTAACAGACACCTCAATAAAGAATATATACACATGACAAATAAACATCTGAAAAGATGTTCAAGGTCATATGTCCTCAGAGAAATCCAAATTAAAATACAAGAAATCACTGCACACCTATCTAAATGGCCAAAATCCTGAAGACTGACAACACAAAATAAATACTGGTGAGCATATGGAACTACAATAACTCTCATTCATTGCTCTTGGGAATGCAAAATTATAGCCACTTGAAAGACAGTTTGGCAGATTCTCATAACTAAAAATACTCTTACCATATAATCTAGCAATCACACCCTTTGGTATTTACCCAAAGGAGTTGAAAACATGTCCACAAAAAACTTGGATGTTTATAGCAGCTTTATTCATAATTGCCAAAACTTGGAAACAACCAAGATGTCTTTCAGTAGGTGAATGGATAAACTGTGATGCATTCAGACAATGGAATATTATTCTGCACCAAAACGAAACAAGCTGTCAAGCAATAAAGAGACATGGACAAACCTTAAATGCATATTACCAACTGAATGATGACAAAAAGGCTGCATGTTGTATTATGACAACATATGACATCCCTGAAAAGGCAAAACCATGGAGGTAATAAAAAGTTCAGGGACTATTCCAGAGAGAGAGAGAGAGAGAGGAGTAAATAGGGAAAGCACAGTGGATTTTTAGGGCAGTGATAATATTCTGTATGATATTATGATGAATATATATCATTATACTTTTGTCAAAACCCATCAAATATAGCATACCAAAAATGAAACCTAAGGCAGATCATGATATGGGGTGATTATGATGTATTGGTGTAGGATCATTCTTGGGGCCATTCTGGTGAGTGATGTTAATAATGTGGAGGATGAGCATGTGTGGGGGCAGGAAGTATATGGAAAATCTCTGTACTTTCAAATTGTGATAAACCTAAAACTGCTCTAAAAAACCATAGTTTTAAAAAAATTAAACAGTTGCAGAAATAAACTCTTGTATATATGATCAAATGATTTCTGACAACGATACCAAGATCATTTAAAAGTAAATGATAGTCTTTTCAACAAACGGTGCTGGGAAAATTAGACATCCATATGCAAAGAATGAAGTTGAACCAATACCTAACACCATACATAAAAATTTAAAACGGACCAAAGACCTAAGTGCAAAACCTAAAATTACAAAACTCTTAGAAGAAAACATAAGAGAAAGCTCCACAACATTGGCTTTGGCAATTATCCCTTGGACATGACACCAAAGGCACAGGTAACTAAAGAAAACAGACAAATTGGACTTCCTGAAAATTTAAAAATTTTGTGCCTCAAGATACACCACAAGCACAGTAAAAAGGCAAATAAAATATTTGCAAATCATGTATCTGATAAGATATTAATATCCAAAATATATAGAAAACCTCTAATATTTTGTGAGGTGGTGAAACTATATGATATCATAATGGTGAATACAGGACAGTAAGCATTTGTTAAAACTTATAAAATTTTATAGCACAAAAAGTAAATCATATGGTATGCAAATTAAAACAATAATTTAGGAAGTCAGAAGTTCTCAGGATAGAATGCAGAATGTAACAAAAGGATATAAATGCATTATAAATGTTGAAACAACCTCACTGAAGGAGATTAGGGAATAAGATGCTGACCTAAGCATCTTTGCAAATGAGTGAAGAGGCAAAAAGAACTTTACATGAGATTTATTCTCCAGTTGATTAACTTATTTCCTATGGATGTATATTTTTACAATTTTAAAACCACTATACATGCATATTACCACTGAACAGTTAGGTAAATATACAGTGGAAACCAGATTTCCTACTCTTGAGTGAAGTGTTATAGATAAACAAGAAAAGAAAGTCAAAATAATCCATATGGTAATGGATTAGAGTTGGAAATATCAGTAGAATGAAACCTTGCCCCTCGTACTCTTTAAAAATAAATAAATAAATTTTTAAAAAACAAAAAACCAAGAGCAAACCAGAGGATGTTACAAGTAAATGGGATCTGAATGAAAAGAATATATTGGGTAAAACCTGGGAAAATCAGAATAAAGTGTGTGCTTTATTACTTATTAATAATGTATCAATATCGGTCCATTAATTATGACAAAAGTATCATAATAATGGTAAATAAGAAACTGGGTATGACATATATGGAATTCTCTGTATAATCTTAGAAATAATTTTCTATCTAAAATTGTTCCAAAATTAACACTAAAAGTTTATTGAAAATAAAAAGGGGACTTTGTATACATATATATATTTATATAATGTGAAAATTATTTGGAATCTTCTGGAGATTTTTTTTTTACATGCGGATGTTTGGATCTCAATTCCATTCAATTCCATCAGAAACTCTTAAGGTATAATTTTGGTTCCGGCATCAGATTTTATTTTTTAAAGCTTTTTAGTATTATGAATAACTGAGTTATATGAATGGAATGATTATTCATAAACAAGTAGAAAACTGAAATAGCTTTAATATCCATAGGAGACAGAGATTCAGACACAAGTGGCTTTGCATGTGAAACTTAAGAAGCCTTCAAGTATTAGGCAATGCCTAGATTGGTTAAGCTTCCTTAAAGTAGAGAATACATTTTTTAATGGTTTTCTTACTCTCTCCAAGAAGTAAACAAAACCTGATATCCAAAATTAGGTAGGGGATCACAAAAATAAGCACCATTAACAATAAATAACAGCCTAATTTCAGTTATAAAGATGTTACAAGGTGTTGAAAAATAATAATACATCAGGACAAACTAGTTTTTATCCTAGAAATGATTTTATGGCTCAATACAAGGATATTCATTACCATAACTAACTTTACTAATAGTGTAACCAGATAAAGTTAGGGAGACAAGTGTTCCAGACTTTGTATAAAACCTTAGTCATATTAACAAATACAACTGCACAGTAATTAAAAGTTCCTTTGAATTGACAAAATGTATGTTGAATGTAAAAATACATTCTTCATACATAATAATGCTTCCACAAAGTCCTTTCCAGATGTTTCTATATTTATCAAACCTTCCATTAATTGCATCAAAAATGTTTTCTCTCCCAAACCACCTATCTCTACACTTGGCCTGTACATGTACACTTTTTATTTTTTATTTTTTACTCCATCAGCTTTCAATTACTCTTTTTTCTTTATTTGAACATTAATCCTCTGTGCTTTCGAAAGTAGACTTTTTTGGTATTAGCTTCCCAAAACTCTTTTTTCCTTAGTACAATGCACAAAGGCTTAGGGGCTAATGAGGCAGCACAGAATCATGACGAAGAGTGGGAAGAAGGGGAAGCTGGAAACTTCAAAAGTATCTTTCATGGATGAGAGAGAAAGTCAAGGAAGCTAATTATCTTGAGTTGATATATTTTGTTCAGCCACAATAGATTAATGGATAAGAACCTTATGGTTATTTTTATATATTCCAAAAAAGCACTTAATAAAATTCAAAACCTTCCCTAGTTAGTATTTCTCAGCTGTTATTGAAGAAAACTTCAACTCAGCATATATTTATTTTTATATAACAAAATGGAATTGTCTTTTTCTCAACTACTAATTTGATTTGAATACTTTTTTATCATTACTGATTTTTTTAAGGGACTCAGATGTACAGACTGACTAATCTTCAATGAACAAAAAATATATATATCTCCAATCCGGACTTACTGATTCAGAATCCCTGGTGGGTGGGGCCTGAGCATCTTTGTCATTAAACAGCCCTCTGGTGATTTTGATGGACACGCTGAAAATCAGAGGGAAGATAGGCAACTACACTATTAATTTCAGTGTGAGGTGGACAGAGACCAAGACTTTAGAAAGCTATGAGAAGTACTATGGAGACACAGAAGTAGGAGACATTGATTCTGACTGAGAAGTCTTCTAAAAAGATGGCATACTATAAAGTCTGTGAAGGATGAACACAAATTAGCAAAGATCATTTATTCTATACCTCACTTCTGAGAAGGAAAAGAGCTTCACTTGAATTGCCTCTTACAGGATAAACCTATAGATATTTGAGGACAGATTTCTTGCCTTTTCCTAAGAAAAATATTTCAGTTTCCTGGTGTTAAGGAATATTTAAACATTAAGCTTGCCAATTCTGATACTGTAGTACCAGAGGTCTAATTTAATCATTAGGTTTCTGATGTTTTGATGGAATTGGTAGAAACTAAGAAAAGTGTGTAATATCCCTCTTCTGCTTGTTCTAACATTATTTCCTCTATGCAAAAGAGCCTCTACTGGCCTTATATTAGCATAACAGCTCCTCTATAGTTGTTTTACTTTTTTTGTCTCAATGCTATTTGGAAGCATCTTTGATTGGGATGATTAAAGCTCCTCTATGGATCAGCACGTATGCTAGAAAAGGTACAGAACACACAATTTTCTTCCTGATATATAAAAAGCTAGTGGATTTAATATATGTATGTTTCTTTTCCCCTGGCGATATTCTCTCTCTCTCTCTCTCTCTCTCTCTCTCTCTCTCCCTCCCTCCCTCTCTTTTAATTGACATGTAATTGACACAATATGTTAGTTTCAGGTATACAATTATATAGTAACATGGAATCACTCATGTCAAGCAGTAGCATGTCAAGGAGTGACACAAGAACCAAGGGCATTGGAGCTAAGATCAGATACTGCTGAAATTAGCACCAGCTGACGACACACTCAGAACTGATGATGAGCAGAAACAGAGGAGGTCTGAACACAGATCAAATCCCTTTAAAAAAAGGAGGATATTTGCAGCAAATTGTCAGACTTTCAAGGTACTGATCCTTTCACATCTGACCACATCAAAAAGCTGCCACTGAAACTCTGCCAGATTGATGTCTGAACAGAACAGACACCCTCCACTCCTTGGACACAATAAGCAGCACACGCCGAGGGCTGACCCCGACACACCTGGGGCTTATCTCAACTGTGTGTTCACAGACCGACTTCATGTTTGGTTCATTAACTTCCTACCCCCTGTTCTACCTTGTTTGCTGTGTAACTTGTCTTGTGCTTTGTTTTGTGTGACGAGTAAGAAGCCGAGTTAAATGAGTAGTAAAATGTTACTGAGTTTGGAATCCCGAAACTGCTTAGGTCAACCTTGCTTTACAATTGAATAAAACTGAACATTGTGGAAAGACACAATTCATGTGTGTGCCTTCATAGCATGTTCGTGACAACAACATAATACTTTGATATTTATGTATATTGAGAAATGATCACTGCAATAAGTCAAGGTAAAATCTGCCACCATATATAGTTACAAAATTCTTTTTCGTATGATGAGAACTTTTAAGATCTACTTTCTTAGCAACTTTCAAGTATGCAATACAGTGTTATTTGCTATTGTCACCATAGTGTATATTATATCAGCATATTATTAAAGAAGTACTTTAATTTTTGCAGAAAGGATGAAATCTTCCATATGTGATGGTGGAAAACATCTCTTTTGGGGAAAAATACAGAATCTTGCCTCACACTATACTCACAAATATATGCTCGGTAGATTAATACTACAACATAGTATTCAAAATGTAATCAAAGTATGGATAATAATCAGTAGACTGTAATAAAATAGTAATAAAATGCAAAACTAAATAAGATAGAGGTAGAGATAGAAAATATTTTAGTAATTTTACAGTGTACAAAACCCACCCAAGGAACACAAAATCTCTAATGCCTTAAGGGAAAGGAAAGGCAGGTTCATATCACATCAACGATAATGAACTTGATTGGCCATGGGGTGACCAGGTTGAACATAATTGTTGGATGTGTTTGTGAGGGTATTTCCAGATAAGATAAGCATTTGGATCAGTAGATTCAGTAAAGTAAATTGCCCTCCCCCATGTGAGTGGGCATCATCCAAATCACTAGAGGTGTAAATAGAACAAAAGTAGGAGGTGGGGGTGGGTGGGGAGTTTGACTCTCTTTTTCTCACTGCTTGCATTAACATCTCATCTCATCTTCTGCCTTCAGACTGGATGCACACCTTTGACTCCTCTGGTTCCCAGCTTGGGAAGCCAAACTAAATTCTCCCACCAGCTTTCCTGGGTCTCCAGCTTGTAAATGGCAGATCACAAGACTCAACAGCCTCCATATTTGCTTAAGTCAATTCATTTCCTTTTGTATATATATTATCCTATTGGTTCTGTTTTTCTGGAGAGCCCTGACTTATACACCACTCAACCAGAGGCTCCATTCCTCAGCCTTTCTTATATGTAGAGGTACTCTGGTAATTAAATTCTGGCCAATCAGATATGAATAAGCACAACATTGACAATTCTAGGTATACCTCTAAAGAGAAGTTGCTCACTCTTCACTTCCTCTGTCCCCTTCTCTGTCACCTGTGAGTCATATCTAACATGATGGATAAGAACTAGTTCCTCTGGTATAAGAGAGAAAAGCACTCAGATGGATGGCAGACCAACAAAATAGATGATATCTGGGTCTCTGAAAGCTGTCTTGGGGAGAGGCATCTGACCCTCCTGGAATTTCTGCATGAGACAAAAATATACTTTTCATCTGGTTTAAGCCAGTGTTCATAAGTTCCAGTTTGGGAAGGTAAAAAGATACTCCAACTATACAGCAGCAAAGGTACATGTACTGAACATGTGACACCACTGATATGTGAAAACATACCATTATAGACACTTTTTATCAGAATTCAAATACAAGTTCATAGTCAAAAGCCACAAATCAACATTCTGATATCTCCAAAATTCTGATAAAGATACATAAGCAAAGCAACATTCAGCCCCATTGCATTTTCTTTTTCACTAACCTCCAAAGTAAGAGCCATCTGTCAGCTTCATTTCCTTACTGGATTTTGTGATGACACCAGCAACACCATGTTGAATGAAATACATTTTTTTACCCACAGCTCCTTCTCGTATGATATAATCTCCAGGTTGAAACACCTCAAATCTCAACTTGCTCAGCATGGCAGTCACAAAATTGGGATCCGCATTAGCAAACAGTGGCATTGTAGCCACTAGCTTCCGACAGTTGAAGTTGACTATCTCCTAAAGATGGCAAGGGCAAACAAATATGAAGAGAAATATTAATCATATCAGGAAGAAAACCACATGCTTAAGTTAAAATCTACATATAACATAATATTGCGATTTTAGTTTAGAACCAAAGACACATAAATTCTAATAATCTGCATATCTCTTAAAAGCAAGAAATTATGTTTTATTTATGTGTAGAAATTCTGTATTCCCAGCATCTAGTGCAGTATAGGCATATATTAAACACTCAGTAAATGTGAATTAAATACATATGCCATACCTCTTATAATTTCCAATTCATTTACTATGTATAAAATTAGAACTTAAATGTGGAAGAGTTTTGGTTTCCCTTTTATCTTGTATGAAGAAAAGAAGCCACAATACCTCCTATTAGCTATAATATTACTGCTTCTGTGCTCCATTGTGTTGAACAATCTAGCTTGCACCTACTGACCAGAATTCTGAAACAAAGGCCCAGCTGCCAGACAACAGCATTTTGATGTTTTTTTCTTCATGTTATTTACATTAAAGTAAGGACGATGTGGGTGTGCAGAGAAAGGTTATACAAAGAAGACTCCAATCTAACTATACTTTATAATTATAAATTCAATCTGTTTCTGAGTTAGATCAGACGATCACTGTTTCTAAAGCCTCTTGGGTTTCCACTGGAAGTCTTAGAGTGGAGGGGCCATATTTTCTTTTTCCTGAATTGTTTGTTTGTTTTATGTCTGGAACCAGGCCAGTTCTAAACTATAGTTACACATTTGATTTCATTCTGTAGATCTGGTCCAGATTAGACATAGTAGTATCTCTTTGGGCCAAAATAGAGATATGGGACCAAAGTTTTTTTTTTTTTTAAGATTTTATTTATTGGAAAGAGAGAGAAAGAGAGAGAGAGTGCACAGGCAGGAGGAGAGGTAGATGGGGAAACAGATTCCTGGTTGAGCAGGGAGCCCAATGTGAGGCTCGATCCCAGCACCCTGAGATCATGGTCTGAGCTGAAGGCAGATGCTTAACCGACTGAGCCACCCAGGAGCCCCTGGGACCAACCATTTTTTTATCTTGCAAGTTAGATGTGTTAAGAGATAAATAGTAGGAATTAAATTTTACCACAATGCCATTTCTCAAAAATCTCTTTTCCAATGAGCCCCAAAGGAAAAGGGTGAACCCTGAATTTGTGATCTCTTTTAATAGACATAGATACTGAAGTAAACCCTCCTAAGACGTGAGAAGAAAAAAAAAATTGAAGGTATTAACAAAGGCTGAGACCTGAATTCTTGCTTTGAGAAAATATGTTATACAAACTAAAGGATTCTAAGACTGAGGGGAAAAAAAAAAAGTTTCAATCTTGCTTCATGAAATGAATGACCTGACCTTATCCCGGAATATGTAGGGAAATTCTAGCTGATATAGGGAGGACAAAATTTGGGGTACAAGATTGAAAAGAAAGTATTTCATCTTTAACAGTATTATCTTGTCAGTTGTGCAGAGCAAAGAAGAGTCTCTAGTGGTGGGGCTACATGGAGGATGGTAAAATATCTAAAAATCAGCTATAATAAGCAAAAAGTGAACACAGCAAAAAAACAAGAGAAAGATGTTACATGTGATATCTACTGTAGCATCACCCAATCCCAAATAATGCTCACCTGACTCCATGGGTGGCTGTACTGAGGACAACTTGTGGTTAATTTTAACTGGTGCTGAAGAGCCGTGGTGGGAGTTGGGACTATAGTAAGTTTCAGCTCATAGTAAGTGCTCAGTAAAATGCATGCAGGTATGGAAGATGGAAGGAAGGAGGGAAGGGAAAAAAAAACAGGGAAAAAGGAGGGAATGAAAGAAGGGAGATGGAGCTTCAGTTGTGGAAAAGAGTGCCTACAAAGACTAATTTTGTTCCCATTGGGAGATATTTACTTAAAACTCTTAGAAAGCTCTCTCAAGCAAACAGCTTGAGAAACAAGTCTCAAAAATATGTATGTAATATGAATAAAAATATGTTTTTTATCATTCAAAATACTTTGATACAAAAACTTCATAAAGATAAATGGTGAACCACTCAAGGTACTCAAGGTAACCTTATGAGTTGAAAGAAGACACACAGAGGTCATTAAAAGGACCAGATTGATTATTTGAGAGTTAATGATTTCACATGTAAAATGACATTGAATACTGTGGAGGAAAATGAACGTAAGTCAGGTTACAGAGAAAATAAGAATTTTCAAACAAAAATAATACAATAGGGAATTCTTTTATCTGTGTTCTTAGATTTAAACTACACAAATTTTTCTCTTCATTTTTCTCTCACCATTTATTTTAGAAAATAATTGGAAATATATTTTATAAACAATTTAACTGTTCTTTATTTATATGAATAGCTCTTCTTCTATTACACATTGCATATTCAGGTACACCTATTGTAACTGTCTTGATTATAACACCATGGGGATAATTTCATATTATCGTTATGGCTTAAAGGAATCCATTAAATTTTCTCTCCCTCTCTGTGGAACTTTTACCCCCAATGTGACAACTATCAGATTGAACTATAAAAAGCATTTGATAAGAAAAAATGTAATTAGACAGAAAGTTATTTGCATTTAAAAGTCCTCTCTGCCCGCAAAATTGGCTTGCTTTAAGCTTAATAGAAACAATCATGTGAGTCTAGAAATGAAGCAAAACTTTTAAAAGCTCTTCTCCATCAATCACATTTCTTTATAGCACATTTTCGTAAAGAACATATTTAATTAAGTTATTAATATCTCTCCATATGTAAAACAAGACTTTTAAAGCTCCGCCTCCATCAATCACAGTTCCTTATAGCACATTGACTTAAGTAAGACACACAGTTATTAATATCTCTAATTTCCATCCCGATTTTTTATGGCAGTTGTTACAATGTGCCATTTTAGCAATATGTCTGGCCTGAATTAGGAGTAGTGACCATATCCATTAAATTGAGGAATGCTCCATTTCTAAGGGTATCAGACATGGCCCTGACCTTAATAAGGTACTCCAAATTACCAAGCTTACTGCCAACACTTAAAAAAATGAAATTACTTCTTCCTGGAGCATCCCGTAGTAACAGAAAGTATAGAAATGCTAACAAACAAACACAAACATAAAAAAAAAAAAAAATCCCGTAATGATGAGTGTATTTCAAAGAGGGTCAAATGAAAGAGCTACCAATAACTAAAGCTTTAACAATTGGCAAAACAAGGTAAACAATGTAGTATTAGATTGATTCCAGAGTATAAACTAAGTAATCATGAGATCATATTTACATAATATAATTAAACAATTGAGTAAATTAAGAAGTAGGGGAAAATAGACAAATCTGTTTAAATTCCAAATAAACTTTTATCTATTAAATAAAAGCATAATTAATGCACGCAACACACAACTATAAAGAACCCTGCATTTGATCTTACTTTGACGTGTAATTTTATTTCAGATATGAAAGTCTTTCCTTTTCAGTGGTCCTTCATTTTGTTTTCCTAACATATAGCAGAATTATTTATGTTCATTGTTTAGTCACAGACTAGAGGTCATTTTTTCAAGTGTCATACAGAATAAAGTGCACTAATCTTAAGTGAATTTTTCAAATGCACACCATATCCTCTTTATCTATTCATTTGTCAATAGTTGGGCTTCTTCTATACTCTGGCTATTGCAAATAATGCTGCTATAAACACTAGGATGCATGTATCCCTTTGAATTTGTGTTTTTGCATTCTTTGGGTAAATACCCAGTAGAGCAACTGCTGGATGGTAAGGCAGTTCTGTTTTTAACTTTTTGAGGGGCCTCTGTACTGTTTTCCACAGTGGATGCACCATCACTGATTTCTCTTGAATATTTATTTACCTTATATTGGAACTGCTGGATGATAAAGTAAGCTATATTTAATTTTAGTAGATAGTACCAAAAGTTTTCTAAAATGATTGTATTATTTTTTTCACATACAAACAATATATAAGTTCCAGTTATCCTACATCCATAGTAAAATTTGATGTTATCACTCTTTAATTTTAGCCATTAGTAGGTATGCAGACATATATTATTGTCTACAAAATCTTTCTCATTGTAATTTTATCTTACTTTTTCCCAGTGATTACTGTTGTTAGGCACATCTTTATAGGATGACTGATCAGATGAATATCCTGTTTGGTGAGATGCCCTGTCAAGGTTTCCCCATTTTTTTTTTTTTTTTTTTTTGTGTTGTTGGAGTCCTTTTTATAGTCTTGACGTGAGTTCTTTGTTGGGATATATATTCT
The DNA here is from genome assembly GCF_053574225.1 of Canis aureus. Taxonomy (NCBI): domain Eukaryota; kingdom Metazoa; phylum Chordata; class Mammalia; order Carnivora; family Canidae; genus Canis; species Canis aureus. Next base: position 66,957,948 of record NC_135614.1, on the reverse strand, counting down.
AAACATCTTCTCCCCATCTGTGACCTGCCTTTTCACTCTCAGGGTTATCTTTTATTTATTTATTTATTTTTTGGTTTAACTTTATATATACAGAGTTTGGTTTAAAAATATATATATACATACATATATATATGTATATATATTTAAATATGGTTTAAATATAATTTAACTATGGTTTAAATGTATATTATATATATATAGAGAGAGAGAGAGAGAGCGTACTTCACAAAGGATTTTTTAAAAGATTTTATTTGTTGGACAGAGAGATCAAGAGCGAGCACAAGAAGCAGGGGGAGCAGCAGGCAGAGGGAGAGGGAAATTAGACTCCTGATGAGCTGGGAGCCCAATTCAGGACTCAATCCCAGGATTCTGGGATCATGACCTGAACTGAAGGCAGATGCTCAACTGTCTGAGTCACCCAGATGCCCCTGGCTGCACAAAGGATTTTTTATTAATTTTTTAAAGATTATTTATTTGAGAGAGAGAGAGAGAGAGAGAGAGAGAGAGACGAGCTGGTAGGAGCAGAGGGACAAGCAGACGCCTTGCTGAGCACAGAGCCCAATGGGGCTCGATCTCAGGACCCTGAGATCATGATCTAGCCAAAGGCAGACATCTAACCAACTGAGCCACCCAGGCAACCCACAAAGGATTTATTTTACACATAAATCAGTACTTAGGAATCATGCAAACTCTGAGACCCTGGGAAAGCTTAAGCAATATTTTTTATTATTATTTTAAAAATAGTAATATTTTAAGGCAACCTGAAGCACTGAAATTCTTTACTGATAATTTAAGTATCACTGTGGAAAGTTCCATTTTGTGAAACATTTAGTTCTCCTCTATTCTGCGTTATTTTATTCTACACAAGATAGTTCTAAAATGTTTTAGGCATGTAGCTATAAATATAATTACCATCATTATAATAATGAATCATAGAGTATCTTAACAAAACAGAGCTGCTGTTACATTGCTAAATTCCTACACCCAACACACACTATATTTTTAGACTTTGCAGAACACACAAGACCTTCCTTCTAAGAACTTATGTTAGATGTCCAATGGCATCCAGCCTTTCGACTTCTATATTAACTTCAAACATAAGGAAATAAATATAGTCAAATATATATCAGTTGATACTTTATCACCTAGAACATCCTGTAAAAGAGTGCTGGTGATGTTGCCCATCCCTGCCCCTCTCAAGTTCAGTAGCCTGGACTAGTGAGAATTAGAGTAAGTGAATGTGTTAGAGTTTTGTCTTTTTCTTTTTTTTTAAGGCAGGGATAATTTTAAGAACGAACATAATAAAAATAAAAGAATATTATCCTACACTTTAAGTATTACTACCTCATTTTAAAGAAGATACTGAATAATCTGCCAAAGAGCACATGCTTGCAAGAGGAATAGCCATGGCTTTCTGGGCAACCCAGCTCTCTAACTTAGGTTTTGGGTGGATTCTAAGAATCCATCTTGCTTTTGCACATATCTGGAATTACCACAAACCCTAAAGATTTTGGTGGTAATCATAAATTTGTTCTTTTGAAATTTACACATTTTGAAAGTTCAACATGAATATTTGTTAATTGGGGGGTAGTAAACTGATGGCTATGAACTTGGCTGTTTTTATTTTACAGCAATTATTTTTAAAAATCTAAATCAATGCCTTTATTTCTTGGAAAATAAAAGAAACTATTCAGGATTATTCCATGGATCCTTGCCCTCATCATGGATTTCATGTAGACAGCATCAATTAAAAAAAAAAAAAAAGTCTTCAATGACCTGCCAAAGATGATGTTCTCTTCCCTGTTACTCTTCGTAGGAAGATGATAATCTTGTGGACATATTTATGGTATTTTTTACTAAAATACCAGGCTCAAATTCTGATTTAAAGAATCTGGAGCTACATCTCCAAGGGTTATGGCTCAAAATCTCTACTTTTAATAACACACTCAAAGTTATAAGCAGTCAGGTTTGGAAACCATGCTTCCTAAAATAAATATCTAAAAGTTTACATCTAGTTGAGGGAAGAAGATGTATATGTATATATTCAGTATAAAATGGTTCTAAGTAGTAAAATAAATATAGGTTAGCCTCCTCTCTCTTTCTCTGTGTGTGTGCACACACATGTCCAATCCCTGATTCCAAAACTAAATGGCTCTGTGCCCATACAAAAGTGACTCAGATTCTTCTAATCTTAATCTTCTCATCTGTAAAATGGAGATAACACTAGAAATTCTATCATAGATTATGATAATTAGCACACGTAAAGCATTTAATGAAACTCACTCAACATTACCTGTTTTTTACCACTATAACTTAAAGGTATACTAAAAAACAATATTGGTTAAGATCAAATGAATTGTGCAGACCATATATAGCCTATACTTTCAAAGAAGCAAATGCTTTAAACAAGTGCTTAATTTAGTAAAAGAATATTGAGTCAGGTTAAAAAAAAAAAGTTGAGTTGGGGATTATTTATTAAAAATCAAAGTTAAGGTGAGTGTAGAGATTCCAAAGAAGAAAGTGATGAGATATTCTTAGGGCAGAGTCAATGAAATTCCCTTTTTGGTTAAAGTCAAGGAATAAAATAAAGGATTCTTACAATAAAGCTGCTCTATTGATATAATAAATTTGGAGGGTGAACTGTACATACACATTCCATTTTTTTTTTTAAGAAGGAAACACATGAGGCAATTTAAAACCAATTTTCCTCAGCATCTCCAACTGGCTTATATTGATCTGGTGGTTTGCCTTCTAAATTGCAAGATGATTGACAGCATGTGTAAGAAAACTGTCCCATACAGGCATACCTTAATGTTTAAAAATGTCCTTAATATTTATCCAAACATTGACTAACAAGTTATGTACACTTCAATTTCTTAAACTGAAAGCATTTCCCTTGATTTCTATGTCTTATTAGGGAATATTTAAGATAATCTATTTCTAAAAAAAAAAGAAAAGAAAAGAAAGATAATGTATTTCTCTAGTTGAGATAATCTGTCTTATTTTTTACAATTTATTATTTTTTTAAGATTTATTTATTTATGGAGACACAGAGAGAGAGAGAGAGAGAGGGAGAGGTAGACACAGGCAGGCTTCATGCAGGGAGCCTGAGGTAGGACTTGATCCCAGGTCTCCAGGATCATGCCCTGGACTGAAGGTGGCGCTAAACCGCTGAGCCACCAGGGCTGCCCTGTCTTATTTCTTAAAAGAAACCTTTAATTGCAACTCCTAACTAATTTGAATATCAAAAACTATGTAATAAACTACAAAGCTAAGGAATATTTGCCTTTAACATGTATTTTGGGAAAGTTAAAGGGTTTAGAAATAGAAAACGGAGGATTGCTGAATTAATATAGAATGCCTCAATTTTAGTGTACTGTAGTTTTCCGTTTCATTAAAGAAGAAATTAATCAAGTATTTTTGTATTAGCAAAGAGGTGCATTTGAAAAAATCTCAGAAAGAAATGAATATACACACATCTCAAAATATATAAAAGAAAGAAATCTCTGTATTCTCATCACCTTAATAAGTCTTTTAATATGTTTATGTGTTCCCTTAAGACAATTTTTATGCACCTTAATATACTTTTAATCATAATATGCATTCAGTATTTGTTTCTCTTTTTCCTCATTTTTATAATATAAAACATTTCCCATTTTGAGACATGGTCCTCATTGCTATTTTTTTTAAATGGCCACAGGATATTTCATATTGTATTAGTCATAGTTATATTAAGAAAAGTCCAAAAGAGGTACAGAGAAGTAGTCTGCAATGGCCTCTTTAATACTGACATTTTTTTGTTTACTTGTTTTGAAATCCAGCTCTATCATTAGTTGCTAGATTAATAGTCCCTTCAGATTATGTTAAAGGTAATTATCCTAAGATCTCTGCATATACAAATGGCCAATTATGATGAAGTGGCTTAAATGAAATCTGACTGCTTGTGAAGGGTAGATCAGAACAAGACATATTTTTGGATGGACAAATTCAAACATTTTGATGTCTGTTGTTTCAGTTCTCATATGCATCTAATTTGGTTTTGAGGCATTAAATCACATTTAAGCCTTACAATATGAATGCAAATGAAGTTTGAAATTAATTTAGTCTTAGCATCGTCCCATTGATTTGCCTTCCTAGAACATGGAGACATATTGCTCCATTAGATACCAGGCAGAATGATAGCAAGTGACAGAAAATTCTCTTAACTTTCATTTAAATCTGATTACGATTATGAAGCAAAGAAAAAGAGGTAGAAACAGACCAAACAAACTAAATCAAGGAGTTGTGTATATTAACAACATACGTGTTCACTGGAGACTTTGTATCCCAGCCCTGCTGTGTGGTATTCTAGGCTGAAGCCCTGTAAAAATTTGTATAAACTCCAATAGAATGCAGCTCCAGTGGCCTGCAAGCTATAAGCACGATGTAAGAATAATTTGCATCATAAGCCTATCTGACTTGGTAAACACAGACTGATGTGAACAGCAAAAAAAGCAGACAGATGTCCAGAAATATGCTGAACTAAAAAATATTATTAAAACAGAACCAGCAGATAATAGTGTGAAATAGAAGACAATCCTGAGAGGTGTTTGGAGAATATGATAAGACCCTATGTTTGAGAATTTAAAATACAATCCACATAAATTCACTTTTATTGTTAACAGTGATTTTATCATTAACAGTGATAGAAATAATCCGTGTATGATAGTATATGAACATGTACAAAGGACATGAGGAAATCAGGCCAGGCCCTAAAACCAGGCAGGCATCCTAAAATGCATTAAATATTCATTTATATGTTAACATTAGTTAAACTTGCAGGGAGCACTGCATGTGTTGGCAAGTGTTATGGGCTTAACATAATGCATATGCTGAAATCCTAATTCCCAGTACCTCGGAATGTGACCCTATTTGGAAAGAGGGTCTTTACAGAAGAAATCAAGTTAAAATGAATTCATTAGGGTGGGCTTCAATCCAGCCTTCCTGGTGTCCTTATGAGGAGAGGAAACAGATACTGGAGATACGTTAGCACAGAAAACAAAACAAAACAAAACAAAACAAAACATGAGAGGTCATTGGAGGAAGGCTTACTCTTTCTTGTAAGCCGAAAAGAGAGGTCTCAGAAGACTCCAAATCTGCTGACACCTTATCTCAAACTTGTAGCTTGCAGAAGAGTGAAAAAATACATCTCTGTTGTTTGAGCTACACAGTCTGTTGTATTTTGTTAGGGCAGCCCTAGCAAACAAATAGAACAAGTTAGGCTGGTAAAGTGTGGCAGGAAGAAGGAAGCTGCCCCCTTCTAATTATCTGCCAAGACACAGGGGAACCCTGGCTCCCAAAGTGAGGGAGTGGCAGCAGCAAGATATATTCATGATCCAGTGAGGGTCACTCTGAAGTGACATGGAACACAACCCAGACCCTTCAACAGCTCTGAGTTCTGGCAGGTGGAAGTGGCTCTAAAGATCCAAACCAGGGATACAAGATTGGGTGCTATTTTATAAGATTAATTTTGAAAATTTTCATTATATATATATATATATATATAAAACAATTTTATAGTATCAACCATTCCTAAGTGTGCAGTCCACACGTATGTTCACAATGCTGTTTGACCACCACCACATCTAACTCTTCCATCATTCTCAACAAAAACTCTGGAAACCATTAAACAATAATCCTCCCTTCCCTCTCCTCTCATTCCCCAGTGACTTCTGTTTAATTTCTGTTGCTATGAATTTGTCTATTTCAGGAACCTCATATAAGTGGAATTATATAAAAGTTGCATGGAACTAATTTTTGAAGTCCTAGAAACAAACAATGCCACTAGGGAAAGCTTGGTGGGTGGTCGGGAGGGAAGTAATGAACGATGTTTGAAAAAATCAAGGAAAAGGCCCAGTTGGTCTGGCTCTCCCTCATTATAATAACACATTTATTTTCTCCACTCCTCTTCCTTGATATCCCTTCCACATCCTGACCAGCACTTGCTGGTCTTTTTACTAACAGCTATTCTAACAGATGGGAAGTGAGATCTCATTGTGGCTTTAATTTGCATTTCCCTGATGATTAATGATGTTGAGCACCCTTCCACATAGCTGTTGGGCATTTGAATATCTTCTTTGGAAAAAAAAAAAAAAGTCTCTCCACATACTTTGCCTATTTTTTAATTGGACTACTTATTTTCTTGCTATTGAGTTGAATCCCTTATATCTTTTGGATATTAACCTCTTATCGGATGTGTGGTCTGCAATATTTCCTCCCATTCCATAGGTTCTTTCACTTTGCTGATTGTGTCTCTCACTGTGCAGAAGCTTTTTAGTTTCATGTAGTCCCACTTATTTATGTTTTATGTTTGCTTTTGTCACTTGTGCTGTAGGTGTCACATCCAAAAAAAAATCACTGCCAAGATCAACATCAAGAAGCTTTTTTCCTGTATTTTCCTCTAGGAGTTTTATGACTTCAGGTTGTACATGTAAGTCTTCAATCCATTTAGAATTTCAGTATGTAGTGTCAGCTTTCCTCTGGCAATTAACTCTACGTGAACTTTTTACATTTCTTGTATTTTTAGTAATGTACTTTAATTTTTTTTTTCACAGCTTATTTTTTCCCATGTATTTATATCTTGTCTCTCCACAAGCATATGGTAAGCACTTTGAGACTAAAGCCATATTTTATAATTTACCTTCCCATCATTCCTGGATCAATGTTTCGCACACATCAAAAAAATTGATAAATGTTTGTCTATTTGTTTTCTAGATGCTAACTTTGCAAGGGAAAATACACACATAGAGAAAGAAAAAAACTCAATTTCTTTGTTAAGCAATGTGACCAAGACCAGGCCAGTTAAAGTTTTTCTAGTCTTTTGTTACTGTGCCTGTTACATGAATATCTGATAACTTATAAGATCCTTGTATAACTTTAGAATTCTATGATTCTAGCCTGTTTTAGGTAATCTTAACTAAACACATTTTAGAGGGTTTTTAAAAATCAACAAGTATATATTTTAAAAATGATTCAGAATTGCCCAAAGTAAATATGCATGCAAATTATGCTTTCTTCTCTAACAGTCTATTCAACAAATTAAAGGTCAGAAGGACAGTATGATACTCTCAGCCCGATTCATGTTCTGTGAAAATGAAATATACTGACGTCCTATATTCTACTGGGACACATGATCTGTACCTATTTTCAGCCCATGGCTCTTCACACTCCATTGTTTAAAAATAGATCAGTTCTGAACTTTGGAGACAGGCTCAGAAGGGCATTAACCTCTTCCTTGACAGTTAAGTTTGCCATTTTGCTCTAATCGAATAAGTATAAATCTGATCATGTTAAAAATAGACCTCTTTACTTTGTACACATTCCAACAGGCTCTCAGTAAGCAGAGGGGGATAGTTCACGGAGTTTTTCTAATTGGATTTTTAGTTTTAAATACACTGCCTGCTTTTGCTAAAGCTTTCATAGGTCTCATGATCCTAACATTTTAATGCCAAATTTTGATGCTAAGACATTGTCTCCAGAAAGCTGGCTGTTAAAATGAAGTAAGATCTTATCAGCAGATTGTTTGAATATATTCCAGAAAGAAGGAGACATATGATAAGGTTGGATTTGTTGTCTCTCCTATGTGTGGCCTAACACTCTCTGTCTGACCCGCTCATGGCACTTACATGCAGTTATAATTAATTATTTAAATTTTTGTCTCTCACTAAGCTGCAAGAGCCACAAGAGCTGGGACTTAATCAGAGTCTTCATTGAATCTTAGAAATATCAAAAATTAAATTTTACTGTGCACGTTAGTGTGTGCCAATGCATTTCTATTTTTTTATATTTTTTGCTCATTTAATCTTTATAACAACTCTACATGGTAGTTATTACCACCATCATCCACATTAAAAAATGAGGAAAATGAAATACATACAAGTTACTAAATGGTCGGTCCCAAGCACACATACAGTAAGTTGTGGGACTGGATTTATGCATCTATTTTTATTTATTTATTTATTTATTTATTTGTTTGTTTGTTTATTTATTTATTTATTTATTGGGACTGGATTTAAATGTGGCTGACAGAACCAGGGCCGCACTCTTAACCATGATTCTGCAAAGCCCCTCCATAGCAGCTTCTAATTCATTGTTGTACAACTGAAAGGATATAAATGACTATTAATGGCACTGAGAGTATCATAAAATGAATTTAAACTGAATAGTTTAAAACAATAAAACTGGATACTTCTGAGCAGCTATGGGAAAATAGGAGCATACTATAAGTGAATGGAAGAAGAAAGAAAAGTTATTTCTAGGCAGAGCAAGGAAAATAACAACTGGAGTATGGAAAGGTTTTTAGAGATTAATTTGGGTTTTGCAGACTCAAAATTTTGACTTGATACAGCCACAGAGGAATAAAGATTGAAAATTGTAGATAATGAAAACATACAGCATAAAATAAGAGCTTTAATTTACAGTGCCAAGTTTCTGAGAACCATCTTCAAGATTTTTCTCAGAATATTATAATTGTTCTGGTCCAAGTATTTTAGTTCATAGTGAAATGACAGGTTTTTAAGATGATTTTACAATTACTTCTCAAAATGCTGACAATTCTAATGGGGCCAGAGCTCATGAAACAAAAGGCTAGTTTCCCTATCCAAACTGAAATAGTGAGCCACCTCACTATTTGGTAGACAATTCAGGGTCACAGATGAAGCTGTGTGTCCACACTTGGGTTAGGCCTGGACACTGGTTCCACTCTAGAATTGTCTGGGAAGACTTGGTATGGAATATAAAAGATGTATTGTCTATTCCATTGATGTTACTGTATTATAGAAATTGGACAGAATATCTATTTACCTTCTATAATGGTACTCTATTGAAATATCTCCTTTTCTGGGGCACCTGGGTGGCTCAGTCAGTTAAGTGTCTGCCTTTGGCTCAGGTCGTGATCTCAGGGAACCTGCTTCTCCCTCTCCTTCCCTTTTGTAGTCTCTCTTACTTGCTCTCTCTCTCAAATAAATACATAAAATCTTAAAAAATAAATCTCTTCTTCTCTCACCCTGATTGTACTAAATCAGTAATGTAAATGTCTAAAAAAAAAAAAAAAAGTCTGAAAAGAAAAACAACCACAAGTAAAATAGGACATTTTGGCTTATAGTAATAAAAAAAAAAATCACAGAGGAATCTAAAGGTGTCAGCATCCTTCTGTTACACATGAGAAACCACATTTTTCACAATATAATTGAAAGTGATATTAGGAAAATTCTATGGCCAGAGTACTTCATAGTTCTGGGCATCACTTTTTATCTACACAAATACCACTGTTTTATTGATAAAATGCTCTCTTTGAGTTCAAATCAATGATTCCTTGAGATGATTTGTGAAGTGTGAGATACAAACTCTCTGTACTTATTTATCCAATAAGTAATCATTAAGTATATACTAAGGACTGAAGTTATGGTGGAAATCAAGAAAGACAAAGTTCTTGTCTTCTTGGATCCAAGACAACACAGTGTACACAACAAAAAGGCTTATGGAATGGAGAAAAGAGTTCAAGAGAACTAATTTAGGTAAACTTCTCAGGAAGGCCTCTTTGAGAAGGTGCCTTTTTTAGAGAAACAGGAACAATAAGAATGAATCAGATATTTGTTGAAGGCATATCAGCAATTTGTCCCCAACATAAGAAAAGATTAATGTATGTACTATAAACCTAATTTATGCCACAGAAATAGAAATGGAAGAGTGCATTCAATGTAGTGTCTTTATAGTATCTACTAATAGAATTAATTTGCATATGGACTGTATGAGATTCTTGTAAGAGCTTTCAAAGGTCATGCAAGTGAAATTCCTTCTGCCATTTTACGTCTTTGGGAGTCTTCATATTAAAAAGTATTCAGACACATTGAAAAAAAAAGCTGGGATATAAATGGATAAAGTATAATATGGGCTTAATTTATTATGAATCTAGAGTAATATTCACATTCCTTAACATTGCATTTTATATTTTTAAACAATAGATCTTTTTCATATGTTTTTTGAGAGTCTGAAGATTTGACTTACCTTTCAGTTCTGTATATTCCTAAGTACCCAGACCTGTGTCAGCAGAAATCACTGCTCTTTAGTATACAGGAACATCTCAAATTAGGCTACATATTTTCATAAAAATAGGTCTTCTACACAATGAAGTATTTTAAATTAAAAGTCTTGTTGCAATAAAAATGGTGGTTGACTCAAAATTGAACATATGATTAGCAATTATATATGGCATGTGTGTGTGTGTATACCATGCACATCTTATATTTTTACCTTTACTCACAAAATACATATCAAATAATCCACCTTCTGCATGTTGAGTATTCTACGTTCACTTGTTTGGCATTTATGGTATCAGTCATTCAATGTCTTCTCTGCACCAGGTACTTTCTAGATACACTAGATACTTTCTAGATACTTTCTAGCAGCACAACACTGACCAAAATATGCCTTTGCCAAGTTGATGCCTTAACTTCTAAGTTAAAAAGATTTCTTGGGATCTACCACTATGACTTTACTACAGTAAGTACATAATACTCCAATTTAATAGGGAGCAAGATATATTTCTTGTTTTTATTGAACTTTTCTTCAGAAAATATCTGGCTTTTTTAGGTTCAAGCTTCATTTAAATAATGACTCCTGTTATCTCTCTATGTATTTTCTTTCTTTCTTATTCTACTTATCTTGTTACCCTTCTAATAATGTCTTGTTAACTTGATATAATATTAAGTGTAGGCTTTTGCATGATTCTGATGCCAGACGAGCAAAGGCTGAAATGCAAGGAACAAATAGAGAACATTGTTTTCACCTTCTAAGGTGTTAAGTGTCTGAGCATTTAATGATTCCACTTACAAAATCTTTAACTTTATTAAGTAGTCACAACTCTTACTCTGTTTTTCATTCATAATTCTGTTAAAGGCCATTCACTCAGTAAATACTTACTGAGTTCCTACTATAACCTGTGAATAAAAATATAAAGATCAAAGCATAGTCTCTAGCCTCAAGAAGCTCATAGTCTTAAAAGAGATAAACAATAAACTGACAAATGGTAAATACAACGTGAGAGGCAGAGTGGTCAGGGAAAATTTATGAAGAAGTTCATGTGTGTTAAGAGTGCTTAACGGGAAGTGGAATATAAGCTGAACAGAGAGGCGTGAAGACGGAGTAGCATGAGGAAAAGCAATGAGGCAATGAACGGCACTCTTCTTTTCCCCAGAAAATTATGAACAATTCCCTGTTGATGAAGTATTAATGAAAAAAAAACTAAAGATGAAGGCAGGGCATGGAGCATCTCATATGACATGTCAAGTAAGTTGGACTTTTTCTTGCAGGAGATGAGAGAGTATGATCAGGTTCTAGGAAGAGAGTAGAATTGTCAAACTTGTGTTTTATACTAATCAATATGGTGGCTGTGTGATGGTATGCGTTCAAGCAAACTCCCCACTCACAGGTGGGGAGACAAGTTGGGAGTGCACTTCAGATGCTGAATTACAAGATGCTGAGACTGAATTATGGTATTTGAAAATATGATGAAAAACATTGGTCATAATTTAGTGACTGAAGAGTTGTAGGAATTAAGGAAATCGTACATATGGTTTCATTTGGCTGTGGATAGGTGTAGGGGTAAAACTGAAAACTGCACTTTTTTTCTATTGAAGATCAGAGTAAATTAATGTGTGGCAAGAGGAAGGGTAGTTAATAAAATACACATGATTAAAAAAATGTTCTTGGTAACCTGATTTTATACTACACTGCGTTTTCAGCACAGAGGAATGCTTCTCATTTAAGCATGCAATTTTAGGGCTTTACACTCACTTTTCTCCTGGCTTTCTGTATTCCCTCAATGACATTTTATGCAGGAATCATAACATTTCCCTGTTTCTTTGAAATATATCCTTAGTTATATAGTGTCTTCCTGTCTTTTGATAGTCTTAATCTCTGATACTATCTCTTGGATTACCTTTGTCTCCATGTTATGGGCTCTCCCATCCTGCCTTTGAACCCCTTTAACCCCTTGAGAACCCAGCCTGGTTCCAGCTCCTCATCCTCTGCCTTTCAATGAAGGGGATTTGGAATTTTTTTAAATTAATTAATTAATTAGTTAATTAATGTATTTATTTATTTATTATTTTATTTTTTTAGAAAAAGAGAGAGTAGAGGAAGGAGAGAGAGAGAGAATCTTATGCAGGCTCCACACCCCCACAGAGCCCAACACAGGGCTCGGTCTCACAACCCTGAGATCATGACCTGAGCCAAGGTGAAGAGTTCCATGCTTAGTGGACTGAGCCACCCAGGCACCCTAGGGGATTTGAGTTTAAAACAAATTCTATAATCCAACAAAGAGATAAAGCAAAGCATATTGATAGATATTTTTTAAAATTATTCATTATTTTATTTAAAAAAATACAACAAAAATGAAGTATGAATTGTGTTTCCCAAAGTCAAAAAGAATTATGACATTGTTATTTGAGTTATTTGTAAAGAGAATAATTTTGTAGAGAAGATTTTTGATTCCTATATTGACAAACTTTTAACTGGTAGTTTAAGGCTCAAAAAATTTTTCCAATAACTTTTAAAACATGTAGAATCTTAGGAATGGTTATAAATGGTAAGGACATTAGTTGCAATGAAAATATTTATTCAACATTTAATATATGCTACATGTACTAGGAATTTCAAAAAAAATTAAACTATAAATAAGCCTTTGCTTTTAAGAAACTTTCAAGACAAAAGAGGAGAAGACAAATAAGAAACACTAATGATAGCATAGACAGAATGGATAAGGGGAACACAAGAGTTGTGGACTCTGCTCATTAGGGGTCAGAGAAAAGAGAAATGAAACCTAGCCTGGAAAAGAAAAGCAAAAGTGATAAATAAAGAAATATTATTTGAACTAGGTTTTGCTAACAGATGACAGACATTTCTGAAAAACATATGATGTAAGGTGAGAAATTATAATTGATTTTTGCAAAACAGCAAGTTGCACAGTTTGGCTGTAGGCCACTTTGGAACATGTAGAGCAGCAGGGAGGATAGAGCTGGAAAGTTAGCCAGGATCAGAGCACAGAAGGGCTGGAATATGAGCCTCGGGAGGCTAAATCTGATTTAACTTTGTATGTAAAGAGTGAAAGTTACTGAGTAGAGAAATGAGTAGCTTGTATTAAAAAAAAAAAAAAAAATCTGGCAGCCATGTTTTAAATGGTAGTTAGAGAAAACAGCCCAGAGGCTGGAAGACAAACTAAAGAGACAGTTCCAATTGTCCATGTGAGAGGACTAAGGTCCGGGCAACAGCAGTGGGAAGGGAAACAAGGGCACAGGTGTGGGATGTACTGCTGCAGTGAATTGATTGCATTTGGTGATTGGACAGGAAAAACAGAAAAAGATTCAAAAAAACAAAAAAGGACTACAATTTTACATTCAAAATGACTTGAGAGAATGACTAAAACATTTGCTGAGAGACTTCAAAAGAAAAATGGTTTAGTAATGGAAGATAATGACTATTATATAGCTTACTACATACACACACACACACACACATATATAGGGTTAGGGGAAAATCATGTAGATTTTAAGAAAACAGCATATCAGCAAGAACTTAGAGCTCAAAATTTATAGAATTAAGGTGCAAGAAAAAAGATAAATAAAAAAAAAACCAAATTCAGAAATGAAAGCCAACGGCTTAGTTATGGTTCAGGGTCAAGGAAACCCAAAAAAGAGATTCAGGATGTGTGTTTTGTTAACAGCTTAAAAAGTACCAATACGAGCTGACAGATAAAGGTTTTTTGATGAGTAACAGGTCACTGATAACTTTCCAGGAAATGATTTTGCTAAAGAAGTGGGGATCAAACCACAATGTAATGATTACACAGAAATCTTTTGAGAAGGTTGGTAGTAAAAGAAAGAAGGGAAAAGCACTGTAAGAAATACAATCAAGCCAAAATTCTTTTTGTCTAGGATGTTTGATCAAAACATTCTCCTGGGCAGAGAGAAGAATTCTAGGGAGGGGTGATTACCAAAGTTGAAGTGTTTTAATGAGGAAATAGGAGGAAACGAATTACTTGAACAAGTCAGGTTAGTCTGTAATCAGGGCCTAAGGAATAAACAGGTGAAATGAACATGGGAGGAGAAATCAAAAAGAAGATACAGAAACAGTTTAGTAAATATGAGAGACAGAGTGGAAGATGTAGACACTGAGGCCACATGAAGGACTCATAACTAGGGATTCAGAGGATAAAACTGTTCTGACAATCATAGTTAGAAGAACAATTTTCCAGTACTTTTTTTCAATAATTTCAATAAGTCTGTATACAGGAGAACATATGGGAGAATAAAGGCAAAAAATATGTATCAAATATGTATCAACATTTATTCTGTGTAGTGTCATAACATGGACTTGAAGATTTGCCACAACAACAACAACAACAACAACAACAACAACAACAAAAAAAAGCCATGACCATATACCATGGGGATCAAGGACTACAAATCTTACCTCTCTCAGAGGATCATTGAGTTCATTGAGAATGTTTTCTTCATCAAAGATTTTGCCTTGGTATCTGTGTTCATAGTAATCATGTATCTTCTGACGCATATCAGCTGGTAACTTATGGAATGACATGTATTGTTCCACTTGTTTGTACTGTGAGGAAAGGAAAAAGGGAATTAGAAAACATTGTTAGACTGTATGAGGAATCATCATGTTACTTGGTTGTGCCAAATTCAGTGACATTTGAATAACAAATGAAAAGAAAAAAATCCTTTGAGAGGAAGGAAACAATGTACAAGGATATAATGTATTTACTCTGCCTCACAAACTCTGGGAGGAATTTCTTTAGGGAAACATTTCCTGTAAAGAACTGAGATGAGGAGGGGCATGAAAGCAGTTCAGAATGAATTAAGAGTGTCACCCCAGAAAAGCCAGTGATGGGACAAGAAAAAAAAATGTGAGGTTATTTTTTTGGAATATTTTTGTTTAGCTCTGTTATAAAAGAAGTATGAAGTTGAGGTTTGGCCCCTCATCTGGATACAGAATCTCCTAAATTTGGGTAGAAAAAAAACGTTTTATCTTAGACCTTACAGCAAAAGGTCAGACCTAATTAAAATTTGAATTTAGTGACAGAGAGCTTGGCAGCTGTCTCCAAGTCTTATACTCAAGCAACACAGATGCCCTATAAAGTATATGTCACTCTTTAATTTAGGACTTAAGAGAGTATCAGGGTGAGACTAGATCCATGTAATTTTATATCTAAAACTTAACAGATGTTAAAATCACTTAACCGAGTAGTTCTTAAACTTGATTGTTTATAAAACTTGGGGTGAGGTTGGCATTTGGGAATGCAGATTTTCAGACTTAACTCCTGAGGTTGATTCCCTTGATGTATCTACTTTTGTGAATTTAGACACACACACATATACACACTTTGAAAATAAATTCCTAGTATTCAAAAAGGCACGTAGAAATTAACTGGGAACTTATTAGAAGAGTTTCAGGCTTTACTCCAGACCTATGAAATCAGAGTCTACATGTTAAAAAAAGATCGTCGGATGACCCATACACATTTAAGTTTGAGAAATATTTCCTTGATGCTGCAAATGCAGGTGGTCATGAGTGTATACTTTGAAAAAATTAATTAGAGCCCCCCCAAATGAGTTTCATTGTACAGATGATAAAACTGAATACAAATTAAAAAGTAGGCACCAGAATTGGATAAACATACTGGAATAAGATTCTTCTCTTAAACAAAACACATTTGATGTGTTTTGGAGAACACATGGAAATTTATTTTCTCACATCTTTTCCTGATAACTTAGCTTTTACTAGAAGATAGAGGTCCCCAATTCCTTGTCTGTAATTAGCAAAGCTGTAATTAGTACTCAATAGCACATATATCTAACCAGAAACAGCAACCTATGACATTTCTTCATTTTTTTTTTTTTTTTTGTACATACCTTCCTTTCACAGAACATTCTTATTTTTAAGATATTCCCTTTTGGAGATTAGTATCCTTAAAGGAAATACAACTTTGTCATGAGACTTCCTTTATTCGGTCACCAGACTGTCCCCCAAGTATTTAAAGCCTGCAGGCCTAAATATATCTCTCTCTGAAGCAACTTGATTATGATTTAAGGATTTTAAATTTAGGCACCAATGCTGTCACTGTCGTTGTGTATAAGTGGCTTCTAGCATGTACTTGAGAAAGATTGGTTAGTTCTTCCTGAAGAACTCGAATCTGTATGCCTACCTAATCTTGGTAACCCACTTCTAGAGACCTGGGTAACTGTCTGCTTGATCCCTCATGCAGCTGGTCTGAAAGTAAGAAGTTTCAGTGACCTCTAAGAGACTGTTGTGTAGGATAAAGTTGATTTGCACCTGGGTTGAAAAGCTCTACCTTTATTTCTAGAGACACCTGTGCATCTGATTTTTACTCTTAGCCAAAAAAAGAGGGCAGTGGGATATTAGATGTATTGTTTAGGGTCTGAGCCTCCACCCAGACCTAAACCCTAAGTTTAACATTTGCACTAATGATTTGCAACCAGTCTATCTGGTTTGACTATTTTGACTTATTTAAAGAGCTACTGAGAACTTTGTTTTTGAGCTCCTGAAGCCAATCCAAGGCTCTTGCACACATTTTGGTGGCTCAAGTCAGAAACTCTGCATGTTCCACATGCCTAAAGATGAAGCCCATCATGCTGGGGAAAGGCTCTTGGGTCTTTGATGCATGTCTGCATCCTCTTTCTCCAAAGCACTGTATCCTTTGCTTTTAAACAAAAGCCTCATATGAGTAAAGTCTTGTGAATCCTGTTAAACATTCAAACTTGGGAAAACAATAAAACAGCTTAAGAGCACAGGACTGCCTCAGTTTTAATACTTACTGCATTGATGACAGTTCTAGACAAATAAAGGACTCAACTTGTTTCAGGATCAGTAGGGGTCAAGTAATCTCTGTTTATTTTTCTCAAAAAATTGCTTGCCCAAACACTGCTTGGATTGGTGAGTATCTTTAAAATTAACCAGGATACTAGATTTCTCTGCCCTTTGCATGCATTTCTGTGGGTGTGGGAGACAGCATTACAAGTTAGTAGTATTTCAGTTCATTTTTATGAGATCTATGGCTATGTGCAAAGGCCTATTCATCTAGAGAAACAAGAAATCTGCTCAGTATCTATCTTGAATTAGAAAACTAATCCTTAATTAGCTAAATACAAATGTTACATATAAAGTTATTTTTATGGAAAGTCAGAATTGGTTGAATCTAGTTATTTTTCCTCATACAAATCATTTAATCCCTTTAGACTTTAGTTTATTAGACTACAGTAAGAAACTACTACACCAAATGAATTTCTTTGCTCTTTCAGACTGAAGTTCTATGAATATTTTTCACTTAAACATACAGTTGAATTTGATTTTTGAACCTATATTATATATTTCAAACATTAATCAATTTATAATAATTATTGATCTAACAAATATTAGCTGATTGCTGTCTGCCAATGGTTTTCAAGGTGCAGTCAGGATGCATATAAACCACCAGTATCACTGGAGAGCTTGTTAGAAATGCACATTTGAAGTTTTCACCCCAGACCTACAGAATCAGAAACTCTGAATTACAAATTCTAGCAGTCTGTGTTTTAACAAGCCTACCCTACACTAATGCCAAGTTTTGTGTTATCTTAGGACATAAGGAAGCAATTTGAGTGAGTATAGGGGACAGAAAGGAACTTCAGTTTTAATAAGTCAAGCTTACGATGTCCAGGGCACATTCTAATGCTTATATGTAGGTCAGGCACTTAGAAGAGAAAAAAATACACAAAGTCAATGACTAAGCGATCACCAAGGGAGAATGTGTCAAATAGATTAAAAAAAAAAAAAAAAAAGTGGAACCTACATTTTAAAAGCAGATGAATCATGGAAATTGATCAAGTTAAGGGAACTGAGATTAACTAGCCAGATGGGACAGAACCAAAAAAACTCAACTCAGCCAAGAAGGACCAAGTTTCAAGGGGCAATGTAGGGGTACAGGGTACTCAAAAGGAGCATATTATAAGAAAAGAGGTACTGTACCATAACCAGTGAGTTTGGGAATTAGATAATTATCTTTGTTAGAATATAATACTTATTGAAAATAGGAGCTATTTCTTTTTGTCTGTTTCCCTCATACCTAACAAGACTTGCAAAATTGAATGAAAATGTGACCTGCCTATGATGTGAAGAATAAAAATAATAAGTTACTCATTGAAAAAGACACCTAGAGGTAGGCGGATAATGGAATCAATGAGGTATTGGAAGTTACATATAAGATGACAAATTCAAAAAAGAAAGATAAAATGGAAAAGTTTCTGTTAATTGCAGTACTACACTATATGCGAAAGATGATTGATACTCAAAATAGTCACTGAGGAAGGGACTTTTGAAAAACAAAGTTGCAAATATAATTTTTTTCTTGAATATATAAAATCAGCAGTTCATCCCATCAGATCTAAAGAGACTATGATGATCTTAGGTGATGATCAGGTGATGATCTTAGGGTAGTAACAGCAAGACCCACACCTGGCACTGTGCTCAGTGCCCTCCCCTGCTCCTCCCTCTCTCTAAAATAAATAAATAAATCTTTAAAAATATTAAAGAGACTATAACATCATTGCCATTTAAAATTCTAATGAAATTTTATTTTCAAAATTTTCTGTGCAATTAAAATATACATAAAGGGAATGGCACAAACATGATACTAAAAATGTCGTTTAATACATATAATGAAGACAACATTCCATTATTAAACTCACTCACTTTTCCCATGTTACCACTTTCAAAAGGTATTTTGTCTATATTGCTAAGTAATACACTTGTTTCTTTTTCTTAAGTGGGTTAATTATGGCAACATTTATTGACTTTTCACCATGGAAAAGTAGTGTTAGCCACTAACAGCCACCCCTATTTTCTCACTTTCTCTCTCATTCTGCAGTTGTGTCCCTAGTGTTAATTCTTCCTTTGATTTCCTTTGCAACTTTACATATTTATATCTCTATAGCTTGTTCAGAGAACTCTAGACAAATTTACCAAATGAAATGTAACAAACTTATTCTTTCATTTCTACTTTTTAACTTTTGTCATCTTTACTTTTACAATATATAGGTGGATTATAATTTTGTACTGCAATTGAACCTATCAAACCATACAGTGTTTGCATTACTCTACTGTTTACCACAATGTCAAGTACAGCATTTGATGGCATTTCCTTTGGTTATGTGGATTTTTAATGATTTTTATTTTTTTGCACAAGAAATTTTCTTCCAGCATCCCTATCCTAGCTGATATCCAGTAGGATTTCCCTTTATAATATCCCTGTTTGAGTTCCCTATTTTCAGAGCCTATGTTTCTCTTTTGGTTTATTTATTCATATTGTGGGAGTCAATCCCCAAGTAAACCACTAAGGAATACTAAATGAGATATAAGTTTCTTGAATCTTTTCTTGTCTGAAAATGTTTCTTAAACTCAGCTGATAACCTGACTACATATAGAATTCTTGGGTTGAAATTCTCTACTTGGATCTTGAGCCTTTGCATTTGATCCTTTATGCTGGATATGATCTATGTTTCTTATTATTTATTTCATATATCTAGTCTGCATTTTCCCTTACATTTATGTATATTCTTTACATTTTCTCTACATTCTCCTACATTTCTCTTACATTCTTAAATATTTCCTGAAATTCATAGAGATAATTTTAATTTCAAATATCTTCTCTTTTTCTTTCATCTTTTATTTCCATTATTTTATTGTATTCATTTTAGAGAAATACTACTAATACATGAGTTTTAAAGAAAAAACAATTGTAAGGCATACTTTCATCCCTGAAATGTTTGGGACGTCTAAATAGAGGTAAGCTTAAGTGTCCACTGGATTTAGCTTTAGTAAAGGCTTTGGTGATTTTGCTTTAAATGGTTTCATTGGAGTATGTATAGAAATGTCAGGATTAGGGGTTATTACAAATAGATTGCAATAACTTGAGAGTGAGTGGAAGTAAGAAATGGAAGTGAAAACATCAAGTATAACTCTCTCTCTCTCTGACCCTTTTTGGTTAGGATGGGAAAGCCAGAATCATAGCATGGTAAATGTAAGAAATTCAAATAAATTTAAAATAGAAGTTTTAATCACATTTGTATTATTTTTATATCTATGATTTATACCCTTATCAGGAAACGGAATCACCTTATTTTAGATCCACTACAACTTCATCCCAATTGTCAAGACTACCAGATCATGTAAATTCGAGTGCCAGAAGTTTCAGTAATTTTCCATTTCCCTGTATCACCATTTCTAACATTCTAGTCAAAGTAACAATCTCTCCTTTAAACTCATTCCAAACTTTCTAACTACATTATCTGTATCTATATGTCCCTGTCTGACTGCAACTCTTATTCTTTTCCATAATCCAGGCAGAAATCTTTTTAAAATGCCAACTTTATTGTCACTCCTTTCCCTTAAGCCTTTTAATGGCTTCCTGTTGCTTTCGAGATGAAGTTCTGACTTCCTAGCCTATCTGACCTTTTCCTGCTCTACAATATACATTTTCCCTTTGTTCACTATGCCCTAGTATATTAAATTTCTTTAATATTATTATTTTTTTTCTCTTTTACTTATCAGAGAGAGAGAGAGAGAGAGAGAGAGAAAGGCAGAGACATAGGCAGAGGGAGAAGCAGGCTCCATGCAGGGAGCCCAATGTGGGACTGGATCCTGGATCTCCAGGATCATGCCCTGGGCCAAGGTGGTGCTAAACTGCTAAGCTACTGGGGCTGCCCTTCTTTAATATTCTTAAATGTACCCTAGTCTCTGGATGCTCACACACTTTCCTCAATCTGCAATGCTGTTCCACCACATAATTTCCTGGCTAGTTCCTATTCATTCTTTAATTTTCTTCCTCAAATTTCACTACATCAAGGAAATATTCTCTGACACCCAGCCGCCTAAAGTCCTCTTGGTACGCACTTAGAAAAAATGCTGAGTTTACACCTTAGTTATTCTAAGAGCATCTACAATTACTTGTTAATTGTCCTTGACCCTCTTGTTCACCACTAAACTGCTAAGGTGTTTGAATGCAAGTAGTCACTGATTGAAAATCTGGTTATACATTTTCTGAAAATTCTCTGGGTAAAAGAGACTAAGAATGTAATATCTGACTCTTTTTCTGTTGTAATAATGGTATCAATGAAGGATACCAGATATGGAGGTTCTCCCACAAGGATTGAAATTTTGAATTCATATTTCATTTTTATGAGTTGTTTTGTATATTAGTCAGAGCACATTCACTAAATATCAGATTCTCTTGAAGTTATCCTGGACGAATTCCATTCTTTAAAGAATTTGCAGTTTCTGTCTTCATCTGTGGTATCAGGCTTTATGTCAAATACAGCTCTAAGTAGGAGGAAATTATTGATTAGAAAAGAGAAACTGCCTTCTTATAATTCCAAAAATGTTTATAACAATTAGGAAAACAGCAGAAGTTAATAAAAACATATGTAAAATATATTAATTATATTAAGTAATGAAATGATTAACCGATTGCCAACACTTCCCATGCTCTCTACTTTAAAATCTCCATCAAGATTTTCAAAGTGTGGGCAGCCTGGGTGGCTCAGCGGTTTAGCGCCACCTTCAGCCCAGGGCCTGGTCCTGGAGACCTGGGATCAACTCCCACATTGGGCTCCCTGCGTGGAGCCTGCTTCTCCTTCTGTCTCTCTCATGAATAAATAAATAAAATCTTTAAAATTAAAAAAAAAAAGATTTTAAAAGTGTGATGATTTCTTTCTATTTAACTTTATTCAATAAGCTAGGATTTTTATTTCGGGGCTATATAGAATAAAATCATTGTCTTAAGAAGATTAGTGGCTAATTAGCTGGTTAGAACATAAGTGATTATTTAATGACTTGTTAGGATTTCCTTTCTATTAAATATGTATTCTCTTTGAAAATAAAGAGTTTTCTTCATCACCAAGACAGGCCTGTGTACATCTGAAAAAGTAGACAGTTTTCAGTTCTCCAAGCATGATTTTACATACTGAATGCTCTTGGAAGATAGGAATCAGAATGGATACTTTTCATTTTATTATAAAAGCATTTCCATAAAAATGAAAGGTAGTATGGTTATTCATAACTACTGATTAAATCAAACAGACCTCTCAAATTTTATGATTCTAACACCAGTCTTCAAATTTATGAAACATTGCATATAAGTAGTCAACTTTTTGTTGAAGTCTTTCTCTTAAGAAGCATTGAATTACTCTACAATGTTGTTTTCTACTATCTCAAATCACTGTTTACAATGTAGCACATTCCCAGAGCAGATTCTTAACCTGTGGGATGTCTTTGTAATTTAAGACTATAATGATAGGGCCAAGCTAAGATGGGAGAGTAGTAGGAGGACTCTAGGCTTGCCTTGTCCCTTAAACACAACTAAATAAATATCAAATCATTCTGAATACCTAAGAAATTGATATGAGGACTGAAAACAAACTATACAACTTGATGGAGAACATATTAGAGATTCATTCATTAAAGAACATATGTAGCTGAAAATGCAGTTAAATTAAAACATGTACTTCATGATCAATAAAAATACATCATTGTAAAAATGATGTCTGAAATGACATTTTTCATACATAATGAAAAATTGCTGTAAATTTTGTATTCAATGCTTATATGTTGTAGATTTTTATCATAATTTTAAGAATAATAAAAATTAAATATTTAAAATTTCCCTTTAATAACAGATAATCAATCATCAATCACTTTTTTTTTAGAGTGGGAAAGAGAGAAAAGAGGAGAGGGGCAGAGGGAGAAAGAGAGAGATATCTTAAGCAGGCTCCCAGCATGGAGTCTGATGTGGGGCTTGATCTCACCACCCTGAGATCATGACCTGAGTTGAAATCAAGAGTTGGATGCTTAACTGACTGAGCCATGCAGGTTCTCCAATTATCACTTTTTTTCTTTAAAAAAAAAAACTGTTTAAGCCAATCATCATTGAATTTATAACTAAGCTATCTTTTTTTTTAATGAAGATATTTTTAGTATTGCCATTTATTTACATGGTAACTGAAGCCGTGGTTTCTATTTTGATCCCACATTTGAAAGTAAACTAATCCCTATATATTACATATATATAGTTGCATATAAGATAGTTATATATATGTGTGTGTGTGTGTGTATTTGCATTAATCTAGCTCTATATATAGCTAGGTTATATGCAAATGAGTTTATCAAGCATTATTTCTAAAATATTGAAAATAAGATTGAATCATTTTCAAGAACTATGCTATAAAATCTTCAATTCATATATACTGAGGAGGAAGTTTTTTTTTTTTTTTTTTTCACTGAAATGATGGCTTTATTCCTATATACTGAGCAAAATCTTCAATTCATGTATACTGAGGAGGAAGTTTTTTTTTTTCACTGAAATGATGGCTTTATTCATATTCACAACTAGTATTCTTTTTTAAATTGAAGCAGGAAGAAGTTTCCTTTCCACAAAAATGGATTCATGATTCACGATTTTTAAAAAATTCTTTTAGGCAACACGATTATATCAGAATAAGTCATATAGTAAGAAAAGTATCCTAATATACCTAAATTCTATTTCCAATAAATTCAATGAGGAAAAAATTAAAAGCAAATAACACAGGAAGAAAAGTAGATGGTTGAACAGTTATCTTTTCTGCAGAAGTTTGAAATATTTCTACTTTATCTTCACTTTTTATCTTTTTTTGAAAAGCTAGGTAATGAAACATGTTTTTCTACAAATAGAGAATTCTTCAGCTGTTAAGATGTGGGGAAAGCTTTTTGCTGTAATGTAAGTATCTACTTGGCCTGGAAAACTCAAAATTACAACCTACCAGATGATCTTAAAATCCTTACAGAAAATATTATCAGATAAAAAGTATTATTTCTCCATCCAAACGATCTCTTCCATATAAACATATACTGGCCCTCTGGTTTATGGAACCTAAAGCTATTCATTCAAATATTTCACAATGGATTATATTTTCATAAATTAAAAACAAAAACAAAAACAAAAAAATCTCAAAAATTGTTTACACTACATAGTTCATTCTTTCTTTTATAGTTTGGTTTAAAAATGGACAGATTCTCAAAAGTTTTCCAAAAGTTACTAGAACACTGTTTAAGACTTAACTAAACAAGTAATTAAATAATAATAATAATAATAATAATAATAATAATGAAAAGTCATTGTATTCAGCAATCAAAAGAAAGCACTTAATTACAAAGCAAATTGTTCACAGAAAACATTACTAGAAATACAATTTTTTAGTAATTACAGAATAAAAGTCAAGGGGATAGATGATCACTAGAAGTTGAAAGCCATTATAATTATTATAATAGGGTTAAAATGTATGCTCGAATATTTTTAAAAGCCTTTTCCTGATCTAAATGGTTTTCATCTTTATTACTGTAGCTTTTCTTGTGTGTGTGTGTGTGTGTGTGTGTGTGTGTGTGTAGGAAAATGGTTTTTATCCTTTATTTAACAAGAATAC
This sequence comes from Canis aureus, assembly GCF_053574225.1. Classification (NCBI taxonomy): domain Eukaryota; kingdom Metazoa; phylum Chordata; class Mammalia; order Carnivora; family Canidae; genus Canis; species Canis aureus. Next base: position 66,933,388 of record NC_135614.1, on the reverse strand, counting down.
AGACTGACATGCATGATAACTGCATCACATTTCATTTTAAGTGGGACCACTTAAAACATTCTATGCTGTCTAAACACCTTTATTTCCCTCCTCCAACATTTTTTTTCATTTACAGATGATGATCTTACCTAAAATTTCAAAAAGGAGTAGAAACTTTCACATAAGAACATCTATTAATTCATTTAGTATGATACTGCAACTTCTTTCCTTCTCTTCTTGCTCTTCTGACAATGGAAGTGTCTCTTCCCCCTTTTGAATCTTATTTTTCAGCTGTGTTTGAATATCCTTTCTTCATCACTCCTCAGAAACATTACCTTTTCTCTATATATATTGGCTCCAGCCAAATAGCATTTAATATACTCATCTCTCCACTTAAAATAATGATAATAATAAGAAGAATATGAATAAAAATATCATCTAACTCATAGATATGACATATTATTTTCTTGGCATTCAACTAAATACTTATTTAATTGTCACAAAAATCTTAAAAAAGATTGCTACCAGTATCTTCACTTTACAGATAATGAAATTGAGGCACAGAGAATTTAAATAACTGGTGTAAAGTCACACAGCTAATTAATGTTGAAACCAGGTATGGAATCGAAGCAATCTGGATCCACAGTCTGTGCTCTTACATGCTATGTGACAATCCTGTCTTCAAAAAGTGACTCTCAATGGAGCATGAGTAGCCTTCCATCTACCACCTTATGCTTCTTCCTTTTTTCAACCATTTTTTGAAGAGTAGTTTATACTCATTATCTAATTGCACATTTCATTAAAACTAAACATTTAGTTTTAGCTGCTCTTCCTTCTATTCCACTAATACTACTTTTTATTTCCATGATTTTCCAATGCTTATCATGATACTTAATTAGATACTTTGCAAAGATTTTCTTATTTGGTATCTGGGTGGCACGGAACATGAGTAGCATACACTATTGATATACCATCATGCAATCCCTCTCCCTTTGCAAAATGGCCCACTTCTGACCTCAACTGTACCTGTGGTGGACAGTGCACATCAGGCTTTCTGTCTCAGCACTGAGAAGCTTAGAAAACTTGCTCAACTCAAGGTAGAGTTACATGGAAGTTTGGGATTAGGGAAGGTTGAAGGTAATACCTCCCAGTGCAACATTCAACCAATGGGAGACTTGAGTCTACCGATTATGGCCACACTTCCTATTCTTCAGAGAGAGAACTCTAAGGTACATTTTACATGGTTTATCAGAGGGTCCCAGTAGGACTAAGTCTCACCTGCCTACATTGGAAAACAACTCTAATTGTTCAGTGGCTTTCCCTTCCCACTCTCACACTTCCTGCTTCACTATCCTGCTTCTTGGAATTACTCTCCAATAAATTGTCTAAACCACCAAATCCTTTCCTTAGGTTCTAGAGAACTCCAACTAAGACAACATTACTATTGTTCCTTTCCTTTTAAAGACACCTTATTCCCTGGTTCTCTGTCTGTATATTCTTCTAGCTCTCTTCTCTTTTCTGGCTGCTTTTTGCAGTCTTATTGTTGATGGCTCTTCTGTATATGTTAGTGTTTCCAAGGATTATGCCCAAGGCCTTTTTTTTTCCCCCTTTTCATCTTACATATTTTCCCTTAACAATCCTTCCCACTTGCATGACTTCAGTTATTATCAATATATCGCCAATCTCTAAGTCAATAGCTCTAGCAGGAAACTAATCCCTTATCTTCATATTCACATGTTCTTCTTCCCCTTAAGTATCTTCTCTTAAAACATATTTCAAAATCACATCAAAGACACCATGACTCAAATTGATATCATCCCCCTTCTTTCTCCATACCTTCCTTATCCAACCAGCAGCCTAAGTTATAGATCTGGCTTAAAAGACAACCGTCTCTGTTTCCAACATATGTTTATCTTCATCTTCCACAAACTAACCATATGCCTTTGAAGTTGATTTTAAATGTTATTTTCTCTGAGTATTTTTCTCTGATACCTGCCTCAAACTTTAATGTACGTTAAAATAACATGGCGATGATGTTAACCCAAAGATTCACATTCAGTATGTATGGGGTTGGAACTAAGGTTTGGTATTTCTAACAATGTCTTCAATGATATTTATCAGAAAATCACAGAAGTAGGAATCTAGATTAGATTAGATGCCTCCATAACACCAAACCACACCTTGGCTCTTTTCCCACTATCATAATTGCTTATTAAATTGTCTATATTTTCTGCTAGACCATAAGCTCCTTAAAGGCATGAGTATTCTCTACTAGAACAACTTGACGAGTCCTCTTACCATTGTATCTCTATTCTCTCTTTAATACAGTGATTCACACATAGTAGGTGTTTAATATTCACCAAATTTATTAGTTATATATAATCTAAAATATTATTTTATTGAGTAAATTATATTATTTGGTCTTGATTGAAAAGCAGATTTAAGGTACTTATTTGAAGTACTAGCACAAATGCTGCTTTTCTTTGACAAAATCAAATATATGTAAAACATTTATACTTTTTAACCTTTTTAAAAATTAATTCTAATGATACATTAAAGAGAAATATCAAATACCCATTCATTGTCACAAAATGTTTAGCATTTTTTCAAAGCAGCATAATATGCCTTATTTCAAGTTGTAAGTTCCATAACTTAGTTCATTAACTTTTAACTTAAATGATGTCATTTAATTTCAGAAATTAGATAGGGAAGGAAAAAGTGTTCCCTAAACTATAAAGACTGTTAGCTATAAATATAGAAGTTATATTTCACACTGAGGTTAAATCTTATAGGCTACACATGATTATAACTTTTAGACTAATAATGGGGGCTAGTGTAGAGTGAATAAAATGTTATAAATAAAAAAAATAGGTGCATTGATTATTGCCACATCATATTCTGTGTCTGTGTTTGTACATGTACATGTATGCTATGTTGTGTGTGTATGTGTGCACACTGTGTTGTTTGTGTATGTAATTCTTCAATGAAAATATTCAAGTTTAGATATGTTCCACTGGGAAGATATATTCACTCTTTTCAATGAAGAGTTGAATAGGTTGTTTTAAAGATTTAATTTATTTATTTGAGAGACAGACAGAGAGAGAGAGAGAGCGCAGTGAGGAGGGGCAGAGGGAGAAGGAGAAGCAGATCCCCTGCTGAGCAGGGAGCCCATGTCAGGGGGCTTGCTTCTAGGACTCTGAGATCATGACCTGAGCGCCAGGCAGATGCTTAGTGAACTGAGCCACCCATGGACCTCTGAACAGTTCTTTTAATAGTATATTTCCAATATTCTCTTTCCACCAGGTTCAGCCAAATTTTTAAATCATCAGTGATAGCTATGCCTGGACGGCTCAGCAGTTGAGCATCTCCCTTTGGATCAGGATATTGTCCAAGAGTTCCAGGATCGTGTCCCACATCGGGCTTCTGCATGGAGCCTGCTTCTCCTCCCTCTGCCTGTGTCTCTGCCTCTCTCTCTCTGTGTCTCTCATGAATGAATGAATAAATAAATAAATAATCCTAAAAAATAGTTAGTGATGGATGATAAATTATTTATATAAGCTTTGTGTAAGTGCATTAAATAGGTTCATAATTTGAAACTAAGGACATCGTTTAAATATCACTAATATTCTTCATTATTTCTGGTCAAAATATTTCTTAGTATTAGTGACAGCTTGATTTACTTTTGAAAGTCTCTCAGTAATGCAAATTATTTTAAAAACATATTATGAGCAACTATATGCCAATAAATTAGGCAATCTAGAAAAAATGGACACATTTCTGGAAAACCACAAATTACCAAAACTGGAACAGGAAGAAATAGAAAACCTGAACAGGCCAATAACCAGGGAGGAAATTGAAGCAGTCATCAAAAACCTCCCAAGACACAAAAGTCCAGGGCCAGAAGGCTTCTCAGGGGAATTCTATCAAACCTTTAAAGAAGAAACAATACCTATTCTACTAAAGCTGTTCTGAAAGATAGAAAGGGATGGAATACTTCCAAACTCATTCTATGAGGCCAACATCACCTTAACCCCAAAACCAGACAAAGACCCCACCAAAAAGGAGAATTATAGACCAATATCCCTGATGAACACAGATTCAAAAATTCTCAACAAGATACTAGCCAATAGGATCCAACAGTATGTTAAGAAGATTATTCACCATGACCAAGTGGGATTTATCCCTGGGATGCAAGGCTGGTTCAACACTCGTAAAATAATCAATGTGATAGATCATATCAACAAGAGAAAAACAAGAACCATATGATCCTCTCAATAGATGCAGAGAAAGCATTTGACAAAATACAGCATCCATTCCTGATCAAAACTTTTCAGACTGTAGGGATAGAGGGAACATTCCTCAGATCTTAAAAGCAATCTATGAAAAGCCCACAGCAAATATCATTCTCAATGGGGAAACACTGGGAGCCTTTCCCCTAAGATCAGAAACACGACAGGGATGTCCACTCTCACCACTGCTATTCAACATAGTACTAGAAGTCCCAGCCTCAGCAATCAGGCAACAAAAGGAAATAAAAGGCATTCGAATTGGCAAAGAAGAAGTCAAACTCTCTCTCTCTCTGCAGATGACATGATACTGTACATAGAAAACCCAAAAGACTCCACCCCAAGATTGCTAGAACTCATACAGCAATTCGGCAGTGTGGCAGGATACAAAATCAATGCCCAGAAGTCAGTGGCGTTTCTATACGCTAACAATGAGACTGAAGAAAGAGAAATTAAGGAGTCAATCCCATTTACAATTGCACCCAAAAGCATAAGATACCTAGGAATAAACCTAACCAAAGAGGTAAAGGATCTATACCTTAAAACCTACAGAACACTTCTGAAAGAAATTGAGGAAGACACAAAGAGATGGAAAAATATTCCATGCTCATGGATTGGAAGAATTAATATTGTGAAAATGTCAATGTTACCCAGGGCAATTTACACATTTAATGCAATCCCTATCAAAATACCATGGACTTTCTTCAGAGAGTTGGAACAAATAATCTAGAGATTTCTGTGGAACCAGAAAAGACCTCGAATAGCCAGGGGAATATTGAAAAAGAAAACCAGAGCCGGGGATATCACAATGCTGGATTTCAAGTTGTACTACAAAGCTGTGATCATCAAGACAGTGTGGTACTGGCACAAAAACAGACACATAGATCAATGGAATAGAATAGAGAACCTAGAAATGGGCCCTCAACTTTATGGTCAACTAATATTCGACAAAGCAGGAAAGACTATCCACTGGAAAAAGGACAGTCTCTTCAATAAATGGTGCTTGGAAAATTGGACAGCCACATGCAGAAGAATGAAACCAGACCATTCTCTTACACCATACACAAAGATAAACTCAAAATAGATGAAAGATCAAATGTGGGACAAGAATCCATCAAAATCCTAGAGGAGAACACAGGCAACACCCTTTTTGAACTTGGCCACTGCAACTTCTTGCAAGATACATCTATGAAGGCAAGGGAAACAAAACCAAAAATGAATTATTGGGACTTCATCAAGATAAAAAGCTTCTGCACAGCAAAAGAAACAGTCAACAAAACTAAATGACAACCTACAGAATGGAAGAAGATATTTGTAAATGACGTATAAGATCAAGGGCTAGTATGGAAGATCTGTAAAGAATTTATTAAACTCAACAGAAAAGAAAAACACAATCCAATCATGAAATGGGCAAAAGACATGAACAGAAATTTCATGGAGGAAGACATATACGTGGCCAAAAAGCACATGAGAAAATGCTCCACATCACTGGCCATCAGGGAAATACAAATCAAAATCAGAATGAGATACCACCTCACACCAGTAAGAATGGTGAAAATGAACAAGACAGGAAACAACAAATGTTGGAGAGGATGTGGAGAAAGGGGAACACTTTTGCACTGTTGGTGGGAATGTGACCTGGTGCAGCCACTCTGGAAAACTCTGTGGAGGCTCCTCAAAGAGTTAAAAATAGACCTGCCCTACGACCCAGCAGTTGCACTGCTGGGGATTTACCCTGAAGATACAGATGCAGTGAAAGACCGAGACACCTGCACCCCAATGTTTATAGTAGCAATGGCCACAATAGCTAAACTGTGGAAGGAGCCTTGGTGTCCACAGAAAGATGAGTGGATAAAGAAGATGTGGTCTATGTGTACATTGGAATATTACTCAGCCATTAGAAATGACAAATACCCACCATTTGCTTCAACGTGTATGGAACTGGGGGGTATTATGCTGAGTGAAGTAAGTCAATTGGAGAAGGATAAACATATGGTCTCATTCATTCAGGGAATATAAAAAATAGTGAAAGGGCTAAAGGGGAAAGGAGGGAAAATGAGTGGGAAATACCAGAGAGGGGGACAGAACATGAGCGACTCCTAACTCTGGGGGAAACAAACAAGGAGTAGTGTAAGGGGAGGTTGACAGGGGTTTTGGGGTGACTGGGTGATGGGCACTGAGGGGGGCACTTGACGGGATGAGCACTGGGTGTTATGCTATATGTTGGCAAATCGAACTCCAATAAAAACACATACAAAAAAAAAAAAGAAAGTTTCTCAGTTTGTTTTTAACAACTGTTTCTAATTCATAGTCCGCGGCTTTCCAAAATTAAAGCAACTAAATATCTGAGGATGCACAACAATTACTATGAGTAAATATCATCTGGAGAATAATTAAAAGAAGACAATGATTTAATGACTCACCAGCAAATTACCATGGGGAAGCAACATATTTGATGAAGAAAGGAATTTTTATAGTGCTTACAATTTACATTCTTTTGGATTGATTTGTTTTTTAAAAGTGAAAAATTGTAACAAAATACCATTCCTTCTGTATAAATTAAAAGCACATTTTTCTTTAAGTGCACAGTATAAAACAAGATTAAAATTGATGTCATTATAGTACTTAACAAGTCTGACATGATGTGGTATTAAAAAAGTAGTGAAGTAGCACACACATATATTAAACACAATCCGTCAAAATCCATGTTTCAGACCAGAGTATTGATCAGTTGTCAGTCTCACCACAAAACAACTTAAATATCTCTGTTAATCCAATGGAGAAGTTACATTATATAATTAATACAATAATCTTTGGTAAATATCTACTAGAGAATAAGGAGATGTTTTTAGTAGAAAGTGCTAAGTATAGCACTGGAGAATGAGAGAAAGCAAAGAGGTCTTATTAAGCAAGGCCTAGCTTTAGAAAAAAGGTATTGGTAAATGATTTCAAAAGAAAATATGCACCCCCCACACAAACATACAAAATACATATATATGTTTGTATTTTGTGTATATATATATCTTAACATACAGAAATATCGATTTCTGAATATAACATACAGGTAACGCAAACTGAACAACAGTATTTGAACTGGCAATTATTTATTAATATCTATTGAGATTGCTTTAGTTTGGTAGCAAGCCAGCATCATATTCATTATGTATAATATTACCTAAAAAAAGGAGGCACTTTCAGAAAACTAGTTATGGAATTTATGAAAGAAAATAATCTAAGGGAGACGCCTGGGAGGCTCAGCAGTTGAGAGCCTGCCTTCTGCCCAGGGCATGTTCCTGGAGTCCTGGGATCGAGTCCCACATCAGACTCCCTGCATGGAGCCTGCTTCTCTCTCTGTCTATGTCTCTGCCTCTGTCTTTCTCTCTCTCTGTGTCTGTCATGAATAAATAAATAAAATCTTAAAAAAAAGAATTAAGGTTTCTCAACTCAAGTATGATAAAAACTAGTCGTCACTGGTTGATCTAAAATATGACTGGCTTTCCAGAACCAAGCCAAAATCATATGTTCCAAATTACCTTTCCTGAAGTAATTAGAATAGACAAAGACAACTCATCTAACTGACATAAATTCAGAAGTGCCTTGTTTAAGTTAGAACCATTTAGCAAGAGAATACAAAACAAGCTTGCCAGGGAAACACCTTAGCAGAAGATGAGAGTAGCTATGTACTTAGGGACGTACTGCAAGGCCAGTAGTATCAGACACATATGGCATCAGGCAGGTAATGAATTGGCTGTTATTGGCCAAGCAAGGTAAAGAAGTAGGTACAAGAAACAGAGCAATGTGTCACTCAATATCCATAGTCAAAGCCATATGAGGACAGAAAGCAAAGCAAAGGAGTTTCCAATCCTGTTTCACTCAATCATAAAGGGGTCAGAGGTTTACACTGTTTCTAATAATCAATAAGATTTTTTGTTAATTTATTTTGAATGGAGAAGAGTAGATTCTGTTTCATTTGGTAAGTCTTTATGGCTTCATGTTATAATTTCTCAAAATCAGCTAAGACTTCAAGATGATGGCACTAGTTTGATATTTTTCATTTCTTCTCAGTATTAAATGATTTTAAGGAGGCACATTCAACCAATAGTCATTGCTAATGAGCATCTTTTTAGCTAGGTGTTTAGTCAGTTTAGTTAGGCAATTGGAATGGCTCAGAGACACTTACATAAAAATGATAGAGAAATTTGGAAATTATTCTTGTGTTCCTTTTATGCATTAACACTCATTGATAGGGAATGCTGTCTTCTTTAAATTTTCTGCTTTAAGTGTGTGTGTATATATATATATATATATATATATATATATATATATATAATATGAGTAGTCCTATCTGCAGACTTGACTTCCTTCAATCCAGACTCATATTTCCAATTGCCTCATTGGCACCTTCACTGGATGTGTAATAACAATTTCACATTTAACATCCGAAGCTGAAATCTTATCTCTAAACTTCATTTTGCCACAGTAGGTCTTATCTCTTTTTATCATATAATGATGATTTTTTAAAATTATTAAAAAATTTAAATTTTTTTATTCATGAGAGACACAGAAAGAGAGAGGCAGAGACACAGGCAGAAGGAGAAGCAGGCTCCATGCAGGGAGCCTGACATGGGACTCAATCCTGGGTCTCCGGGATCACACCTTGGGCTGAAGGTGATGCTAAACCGCTGAGCCACCGGGGTTCCCTGATAATGATTTTCTACCTGTAGCAGAGACCAAACACAGAGCAGTTGGTTTTGCAGTATTTCTTTCTTTCTTACACAACTGCGGTTTGCAGTATTTCTTTCTTTCTTACACAATTTGTTAGCAAATTTTATCAAAGGCTCTTACTTTTTTCTTTGCATCTCTATTGAAGTATAATTTACATAAAAAAAAATTTACACATTTCCATGAACAATCACTGCGATGCCCGTTTTAGAACATTTCCATCACTTCAAAATGTTCCCTCATTCTCCTTTGTGGTTATCCTATCTCTTCAACCCTGACCCCAAGAAACTAATGATCTGTCACTTGTTTTTCCTTTTCTAAAATTCTACGTAAATGGAATAACACAATATGCAATCTTTTGAGTCTGACATTTTTTTTCACTTAGTATGATGTTTCTGAGATAATCCATAGTGTTCCATATATCTGTAGATATTTTCTTTAATTTTTTTAATGCTGAGTAATATTCCTGGATCAGCTTTTTCAATATATTCACTTATTCATCTCTACTCCCTCAAACTTGGTCCAGGTCACTATCATCTCTTACGTGGATGACTTCATTAGCCTTCTAACTGGTCTGTTTCACTTCTGACTTCTCATAATTTAAGCTCAACCCAGTAGTCAGTATTATCCTCTTAAAATGTAAGTCTGATCATGTCATATCTTTATTTAAAACTTTCCAAGTATTCCAGTCTTAGAGCGAAAGCAGAAATCCTTCAATCGGCCGGCAAGGCCAAATGTGACCCAGCCTTCTGCTACTTCCCTATTACCATTCTTTTTGCTCAGTGAGTTTCATTCTGATTGGTACCTTAAACCTTGAAATACAGGAAAAAGTACATGAATATCAGAAAATAATAAATATATATATCTGCATCATCCATTTTCTTCAGTGGTGAGAAATTTAAAGCCTTATAATATTAATGTAAGTTGTAGAATCTATTCTAAAATTTGAACTTTTAAATAAATTTTCATATTGAGACATGTGGCTTTAGTCTATTCACCTAAAACATCCCAATGCATGTATCTAAATTTCTCTGCATTTTAGTTGTACTTGGTAAAGTGTGAAAATTATAATTGACTTGATCATTCTGGGACATAAGCTTGACAAAATTTAATTATATTCAAGCTTAGCTAAGGCTGATGTAGGAGAGCCTTTAGAAATGGATAATTTTAGCTTTAAATTTTGTTTAATAAAGTTTTCAAGTTTGTAACAACAACGAAATATACTGTGCTAAAGAATCCAATGTCTGACGCAAATCTTACTTTCACTGGGTGAAATTCAAACAGACTCAGCTAATTTTTACTTGGGAACATGAAAAAGGTATGAGATTTATATTTCCTTTAGAAATGTAGCACTGTGGCTCTATTTCAGTGCTAATGGAGTATATTAAAATACTACAGTGTGCGAAACAGAATAATGTTTTTGTTCTTCAAATAGACATAACTTTGAAACTGTTTAATAACTATGAAACAATCAGCTATTCACACATTCACATAACAAACACACTTCTCTAATATTATCAAATAAAAAATCCCACATAGGAATAAAACTTCGAAAATAAAAATGAACTTGGGATCAGCAAGCTACTATAAAATAAAGGTGTTAACTGAAAAACTTGACTCATTCAGGCTGCCAACTTTCCTATCTTAAAAATAATATTCTAGTACTTTATGTTTTCTATACTTATGTAGATATTTTTAGAGATCCAGGAAATATCCAGCACATCTCCAACACAATATTATAGTTCAGAATAGAAAACCTGTTGATATATAAATTGTTTCATATATCTTCCATGCTTTACCATCAAGATTTTAAAAAGGGATGAAAAATTTAAGAAATTATAAATAAAAATATAAATCAAATGTTTAAATAGTAGAACCCACATAGATTTTTTTGATTGAATTTGAAATTTTTTATAATTAAAAATAGTTTCATCCTAAAACAAACTGATATTTACTATTCATTACATTCATATGCCTCTATTTTTTTTTCCAAATACTTTCTCTACCTTTATTAGGCCACAGAGACTGTTAGTGACAGAACAAAGAGTAGCAAAATATTCTTCTGATTGCAAAATAATGTTCTTAGATAAATAAAAAACACATAGAAATGTTAAGAAATGCAATGTGTGCATACAGTTTAAAAGAAATAAGGGACAGTAAAGTAAATATTCAGCCAAATTGGACATTTAGTAACTTGGTTTCTCCTTTTAATTCTTCTTATTAACACTCCACAAATGTACCTATTTGTTGAGAAGTTCTGTGGTTGTCTTATATTCACTTAAAGAAATAAGGGAGGAGAAGATTTTCTCAAGGCTGGAAAAGAAAGAAAAGGCTGTAGAAGTTAGGGTGCATATTGAATAAGAAGGCATCTGGACAATAAGAATTATAAGAAAGCAATCTACGTGTTTTAAAATTTAGTGGGTGATGATAATAGTAATGATAACATTTCTATAGTGATCTACAGTTTACCAAGAGCATTTGTTCTTCCCAACTGCCACACGAGGCAGGAAGAGCCCATATGATTATGTGTATATCTACATGAAGCTAATGAAAGTTGAAGGAGGAAAATAACATGCCTATGGCCATTTAGTAATTTCACTGTGGAGCTAGGACTCTCAATCATGTTCTTCATACACAGAACATATGCCTATATTTTCTGTGTATTATATGTTGCATATTGTTAATGAAGCCAGTGAAAACCTGTTGCAACTTCCCAACGTTATTTTTTAAATGTTGAGAAGTTCAGCCCAGGTTGAGAACTACTGGTATAAAATAAGGAGAAAACAATAGGTGTTTATAATATGAAAAAAAAATACATCATATGAAGGCTTGTTGAAAAGAATAGGAATGCTATGCTGGAAAAGAAAATAACTGAAAGACCGCATTTCATTTAGCATGCACTGCTGTTCCAGGCAGAACTTGACAGTAGGAGTTCTAGATGCTGAATTAATAGAAGGCTTGACGCTCACAAAATTAAAACATTTCAAAACAAATGTGTGCCTTGTGAAGTTGTAACCTCCCTGTCAAGAAAAGTGCTCAAGCAAAAATGGATAACTACAAAGCAAGGAAAATGGTGGAAACCAGAAACATAAAAGATCACTCAGACTCTAAGATTTTGACACTTTTTCATTTGTCTTGAACATAACTTCCACTTCTTAGTCCCTGATTAGTTGAGATGTGTATTTGCTAATTATTAATAATAAAACAGATATGCTCATTTAAAAAATGACTTATCTTATAAAATTTAACAAAGAAGAGTGTGTCCACAGACTGTAGATAATGCCAATATCCATGTCTTCTTTTAAGAATTTTTTTTTTTTTTTTTTTTTTTTTTAAGGAAGGAAAACAGCAGAGTTGAAAAGAACTTTGCCTTTGGAGACAGATGTGAATTCAAATTCAAATTTTAGTTCTGTTGCTTCTGGGTTACACAGCCTTGAACCAGAAACTTGACTCCTTTGATCTATTGTTAATCTAATCAAACAGTGTAACAGAAATTATAGAAACTAAATTTAAGGACTAAATGTAATATGGCATAGAGTAGTGCTAAATAAATATTAGTTTCCTAAATTATAACCAACTTAATTAGTACCAATTTCTTACCCTGGCACAAGCAAAGACACCTGTGAAAGATGGCTAAGGAAGTTCAAATATGAAAGGGTACAAAAATTCATATGTTTAGATAAACACTGAAATTAAAAAAAAATGGAACATGAAGATATTTCTTTGTCTCCCCAGAGATTTCAAATTTGGAGCTCTCTGCACTTCATAACTCAAACAGCTTTGGAATTCTGTGATTCTAAATCATTCTCAAACCCTTTACTTGGATGGCCAGAGTAAACATGGCATACTGAACATAATTTAAATTGTTTTTGGATTCAGGTAATCATTAGGAGTAACATTTTCTATCCTCTACATAGTACATTAGTTGCTGCCAGGATATTTCCATATTTCTGGATTGCCTTTTCCTAGGGCTTCTGCTTAACTGCACTTCTCATTTTAGAGGCTCTTATGTTGTATAGTATTGTTGGCTTCCCACTAATTTGCCCTGCTTACTGCTGATGGTGTTTCTGTAGCTCCTTTCTTTGTGAAATGATCTATTTTTTAACTATAACTTTCCAAATACTTGGAGGTCTGTTAAGCACACAATCACCTGCAACCAAATCTTTACAGCCTTAGTTGTCAGACTGCTATTCAAAGTAACCTAGAACAAAATTAATGGCTTTTAGTAAAAACAGCTAAAAAGATGTTAAGTATTTGAGAAGCCAAGAAATGCACACTCCTTATAACTACAGATTGCTATTTACTTACCTAAGACTAATGGGTCTTTTAGCTTAATTATTTCTGGTTTTGTCACTGACCTACTTGAGATTGTTGCAAGCCAGGTAGCTGTGTGATTGGATGTTACTATAAAAGTGTAATGCCATAACAAACTAGGTTGTAGTTCTAAACCCAAAGGTAGTGGAATAAAATCCCTCAAGTGGGTTACATAGGGAAATGTTATTTAATATTAAAAATAATTGTTAGCATAAGCCCCGGAAGTCTTTTATAAGAAGAAGTTAGATAATTTTAAGAAAGAGGATTTCCTTACCTTATATCCCCAACCAGCATTATACATTATGAATTATGTTTATGAGGATGACCCAAAAGACATTTAAGTGCCTTTGGATTGGCCCAGGGAGATTAACATATATTTAGTATAAGAAGGAGACATTCAGAGCTGGAGGGCACCACAGAGATAATTGTTGCTAATCCTCTCATTTCACAGATGAGGAAAAGAGGCCCAGATTGCAGATTCATTTACACAAGTTCCACATCTAGTTAGTAAATGTCAGGAATAAAACCAGGTCTCTGAATTCTTAATGTGATGCCTTCTCATTATTCCCATGGCTATCATACCATTCAGCATGTTTTATTATTCTTTGGTACTCTGAAAAAGTTAATTCTTTGGCCAAATTTTTATAACTATTGCTATAGCTTGAATGTTTGTGTCCCCACTCCCCCAATTTATACTTTGAAACCTAATCCCCAAGATGATAGTACTAGGAGATGGAGATCACCTCCCAAAGGAGGTGAATGAACAGAATTAATATCCTTATAAAGGTGGACCAAGAAAGCTCCCTTGCCCCTTTCTCCATGTGACATTACAGTTATGAAGGCACCATCTATGAACCAGAAAGCTGATTCTAACAAGATTCCAAATCAGCCTGTGCCTCCATCTTGAACTTTCCAGCTTCCAGAAACTATTAGAAATACATTTACGTTGTTTATAATCCACTCTGTTATGGCATTTTGTTATAGCAGCCCAAACTAAGACAACCTTGTAATAATTAATAAGCCAGAACACCAATTTCCTTAACAAACCTACATAAAGAGACATTTAGAAAATGTTCCTAGTGATGGAGAATTGTTCCCTTTTAGAACAACAGCATGTGTTTCTTCTGAGCTTGAAGATGAGGCTGGAGCCAGGCAACATCAGAACATGTTCTTCAGCTCTCATAGGAGCAGAAGAACCCCTCCCTTTGAATGGGTTCTCTAAGCAATTGATGTTCCATCAGTCCATCCATCCATCCATCTATATCCATCCATCATCCATTGATTAATTTTACAATGTTGAGTCACTGACAATTTTTTCTCTCATGCAATTTTCTATGATATGTTCCTCTTAATCTGCAACATTACCCTAGAAAATATTCACTTCACAGTATCTGACTGTGTAGTTTAGAAGTATGCTTTTTTTCTGAAAATAAATTATTATAATGATTTTAGATTTTGTAATTGAAACCACATAAAAATATTTTATTTTGTTATCTGAATTTTTTCCAAGTACAAGTTAAATTTATTGAGCCTATTTAGAAAATATTACCTAACAGATTTTAGGTCAATACTTTAAAGTTATTTTTTCAAGAATAAAATCTTCATTTCAATGGTAAAATGTCTATCCCTTTTCTTCCCATAATTTTTGTTAAAATGTAAGTAAAAATAATTATACATATAAAATAAGATGAAATTATTTCAACTAGAAAAATAACAGGAAATAACTGGTTTCAGTTTTTAAGAGTCTCATGTGAAAAGAGGTAAATGAAACTTGACTAAAGTTAAGATAGAAGAGAGACTCTAAATTTATAATCTCAGTGGCCAAAATTGTTTAATTTTTATTCATTTCACTTAATAAATATGCCACATGCTAACTATGAACCAAATGCCATATTTATTTGGTGATCTATGAATTAAGAACATAAAATCATCCTTTCTGGCCTTACAGAAACTTTCAGTATAGTCATACATATTGTGAAAGCATGAAATGGCTGAGAGAAAGAAAAGGAGAACTCTAGTTAAGTTTGAAACACGTTTATTTTATGTATAATTTTGATTAATTCTTTGAAATTAAGTTAAACTTAACTATGGCTCCTCCATCTCAAGTGAACTCATTCTTTAACATAAAAATGATAACAAATTCCTGACAACTGTTCAAAAAAGATAAAAATATGATTTGTTTTATATTTACAGTTAATTTCAAACAACCTATGAGACAACAGTCAATTATGAATTAATCAAAATAGCCTTGCATTTTGGTTTGGAAAGAAAAGGGAATCACCCTGGTAAAATCTGAAATAATACCATAAAAAATGAAATAAACCTTTAGCTTTATAATTACTTATATGCTTGAGTTGAGAAACCTTAGATCCTTTTTTTTTTTTTTTAAGATTTTAATATTTATTCGTGAGAGACACAGAAGACAGAGAGAGAGGCAGAGACATAGGCAGAGGGAAAAGCAGCCTCCATGCATGAAGCCCGATGTGAAACTCAATCCCGGGACCCCAGGATCGCACCCTGAGCCAAAGGCAGATGCTCAACCGCTGAACCTCCCAGGCATCCCTAAGATATATTATTAAGAGGAAAAGCAAGAACTCAAAAAGTAAGTTGAAGTGTGCAAATTCACTATTTTATATACATGTTCTGGATATCCCATGCATGCTAAGAATACACTCTGGAAGAACATGTTATATTGGGGGTGACATTGTGAGGACATAATGTTCTAAATTGCTGAGTTCTGGGTTATTAAACATGTTTATATCATGAATGAAGAAAAATCTGGTTTAAATGGTAAATTTTGTGTCATTTATATCTTAACCACAGAAAAATTAAAACAGCTTAAGATTTCATGACCCTGAAGCCTGGTAAGACAGTTTCCTGTACATTGTGTGTCCTTACTAGACCTATGGCTCATTTCGTATACCATAGATATAGAAATATTATCTTTTAGTGTCAGAGGATCTGAAGAAAATCTTTTTTTTTTTTTTTTTTTGTTACTTAAATAACACAGGAAACCTCCTGGGACTAAGCGATTAAGACATCCTGTTGCTTGCTCAAAGTGAGGTTAATTCCTTTACCCTTTGTAAAACTAGAAAATATTAAATGTTATTTCCTTTTCTAGAGAAAATGGTACAGTCAAGATAAGTGTGCTGTGAGCATAGTAATTATTAGCAGCTATCTTCAGCTACTCTGAATCATACCGTGTTTTCCATTAGAAGAGAGTTGTTATGATATCGCAAAGCTCTTTTCATGGGAACAAAGCTAGATTCCTTACACAATTTCTTAACATTCATTTATATAAGAATCTTAATAATAAGTATAGGATAGCAGGTGCAGAAATGAAGAACATGAGCCTTTTAGTAAGGTATATTTCACATGAAACCTGATATCTTTAATGATAATTTAATATTTTTCTGAAAATACTCAGAGAATTGCTCAGAACTTGCATGAATCTAAGCTATGATATAGGAATGTCAGATAAGTTTCTACAGAAAATAACAGCCCCTACAGTGTCCCTCCTATTGTTCTGGAAATATCAGAACCAACATTATCATGCAAATATTCTGCTTATTTGTTACAGATCACTAGACCATTGGGATTTTTGTTTATTTAATGCCATCACATCTTCTTTTAAATTATTGCAACTTTTTGTACTTTTTTTTGAAAAATGAAGAATATTTTAAAACATGAGTACATAATTTCCAAATATACAAGTTTTCAAATTTCGTGAGGAAATAAAAAAACAATATTAACTTTGGTTCATTTAAAATAATGGATTATTTCAGGCTAATGTCAAAAATACTTAATATTTCTCTGTAACATTTTAATATTAAAACACAAAAAAATACTAACCAAAGTAATATTTCCACATACTTTTACTCCAGAAAAACAACTGAACTTATACAGCATCAGAGAAACACGAAAAAAGTTGCTAGCAAAACCCATGGAACTGACTGACTTATCTATATTCTAAAACAGTGAAATGCTATCTTGCATGTGAGATAAATTTTTACAATCCATTTATACTACAGTTTCTCCAACTATCCAATACGAAAAGTAACTGCTCTACAAGCTTGTTTGCAGATTTTAATGATAAATGCTTAGCAGTCACATTATGCCCTCATGTTTCAGATTTCTCTTCATTTATTCGGGGTTTTATAAAGTTGTTTGCTGTGCCAAGCACATTTTCTTTCAGATAAATGAGAAGGTTTGTGTACATACCTGATTGATAAATGTAATGGGATATTAACAACCCTTGAACATTTGAATGGTGTGTACATTACATTAAATATAGTCAAGATAAAACTTTGCAACAGTATGAAATCTGTGGGATACTATTTTATCATCAACAAAAATCATGGAAATTGATTTTCTCAAGTGTAAATGCACTATTTATAAAGCTGAAAGTACTTAAACTGCATTGGCAAAATAACTTTTTAGTGAAAAGTTATTTATATCTGGATACAGTGCCCACTTACACTGTAGGTCACCAAGTAAATGGGCTCAACCAAAGAAAAATGTAATTAATTTGCTCTGACTTGAGCATCATTGCTTTTTTAAAAAAAAAAAAAATGTTTATACAAATGCAACAATCTCGGAATAGTAATTTTAGCTTACAAAAATGTCTTTGGATATTTGGTCTGTTTTGGAGGTTGGAAGATAAATGCAAAGGCTGACCTGTAAAATACCCCTGATAATTTTATCCTCTTTAATTATGCATCTCTCCAAAGCACACTGGGTTAGAAAACAAGAATGAATTGCTGCTTTGTATCTTTGCCACTGCTGGCTTGATGTGTGAATATGGAATATAATTTAATCTCTCTGGATCAAAGGCTTCCTATCTCTAAAATGTGAATTAATTGAGAGTAAAATCATAAGGATACTTAAACAGAAAAATCTTCCTTCTTTCCATTAACCATAACATTAAAATGTAACCTAATATATTTTAAGCTAAGGAAATATTTATGCCAATGTTGTCTATATAGCATTAGTTATCTGGGCAATGATTTAAAAAATGCAGATATATTCTTAGAGATATGTTCTGATACAAGAGAGCTCCATGCACACTCATTCTTAGAATATTGATTATTTTGTTTGTTATGATTTTTTAAAGTTGCACAGATTCAGCCTCCAGTTATATATATCTAAAACAGAGATGGAAAATGGGATATTTTATGATATTTCTATAAAATGTGATGATATTGCATTAATTATGCTAGATTTTTCAGATTTCTAATAAAGAAATATTGTTGTGATTGCATAAAGAATACTTTATTAATTTATTAAAGTTAGAATCTAGTCATCTGAATCATTTATAAAAAAAGAATTGATTTGTAAATTTAATTTTTAAAATTCTGTGATTTCTCCAACACATAACTTCCTGTAGCTTGCATGACTAGGAGGCTGTAATACTGCTAAGAAGCCAGGAAGAATGAGTCATCCAATCAGAAAACAGTGTTCCAATAAAGAAAACTTCCAGACAATTAAGACTTTTACCCATTTACTGTTTCAAAACATTTAATATATTTCAGAGGAATCATTCCTCAAACCAAAGGTAAAATTTCCTGATACTTTAAGTAATGTTTACCACCTTTTTTAAAATATATTTTTTGGTATTTCTTAGAATTTTTGTGTTTGTTTTTAACCACTAAAAAAATTTGGATGAAAAAATTGGAGGATTTAAACGGTGAATATAATTTTTTAAAAAGTAGGTTTAGGCAAACTGGAAAACAAAATTCCACAATTATCATCTACTTGAGCCCCATGTGATTGTCTGAGACTGTTCACTATTATTGAAGGAAGCATGAACTATTCATTATTTGCTGGCCACTGCTACCCTGTGGTTCGGAGCCTCCTCACCTCTTAAAGTATGTGTGAGCCAATATTCTCATATAGGACTGGCTCAGCTTTACAATCTGCCTGCCATATGTCATCAAAACAGAGGAACTCTCATTGTAGTAAAAATACATTTTATAAATTGATCAAAATAAAGTGGAGCCCAGATGCAGGATGGGAGTCCTCCAACCAGAGCCTGATCTAAATCAGTTGAAAGCTACCCAGGCAGACAAGGCATGGCTCTACACTACATTGTGCCACAGGACTGGCTTTTTAGTTGTGGAATGTGGTTTTTATCATTTTCCCATTTCTGCTCTTGCTGTGGATTCTTTGTTTTTGTTTGTTTGTTTGTTTGTTTTTCCTCCCCATGTACCTACCTTTAGCAGCTCTCTATTTGCTTCTATGATGTTGTTTTTCTGCTAACCTCAAGGGTGGAATAAGGTGGGGTTTTTTTGTTTGTTTGGTTTTTTTTTTCAGCAAAAATAAAATTTAATTGTGCGCCGCAGGTGTGGGCAGTCCGTCCTTCCTTGGGAAGGCCCGCCAGCCGTCTTGAGGGAAAGTACCCCTGTTCTTCCTGCAGACGGGCGCCTCAAGGACCCCGATGGCTGGCCCCTGGGGTGGGCCACCTCAGCCCGCGGGAGGGGGTTGGATCCGAAGAGGCGAGGTGCGCAGCGGGGGGCCCCCAGCAATTCAGAGAGTCATTATTCTTTTTTATTTTTTAATTTATTTTTTTTATTTATGATAGTCACGGAGAGAGAGAGAGAGAGAGAGAGAGTGAGAGAGGCAGAGACACAGGCAGAGAGAGAAGCAGGCTCCATGCACCAGGAGCCCGACGTGGGACTCAATCCCGGGTCTCCAGGATCGCGCCCTGGGCCAAAGGCAGGCGCCAAACCGCTGCGCCACCCAGGGATCCCCAGAGAGTCATTATTACTAGCAATCTATTCACTCTGAGGAAAAAGTGGAAATAAACCATTTGTATCATTTAGTAGAATCCCTTCTAAATATTACTTAATACAACTGCAATACTGATGTTGAACATTATTTCCCATTAAATATGATAATACTACGTATTTTATTTTTTAAAGCATTTTTTAAAAGATTTTATTTATTTATTCACGAGACACACACACACACACACACAGAGAGAGAGAGAGAGAGAGATTGAGAGAGACAGAGGCAGAGGCAGAGGCACAGGGAGAAGCAGGCTCCATGCAGGGAGCCCAATGCGGGACTCCATCCTGGGACTCGGAGACCTCACTCTGAGTCAAAGGCAGACTGCAGAGCCACCCAGGTGTCCCAATACTAAGTATTTTAATGGTGACTTTTCCTCAATTGCTTAAATAACTTTCAAATTTTTGGCTTATTAATTTTAATAGTAATTTGGTAAAGTAGGAAGACAGTAAGAAATCTCTTAAATTGGATATACTATTCTAAGATAATTTTATTTGGCAAAACCAAAGCAGTGAATGTGAGATGTAATCATCTATCTTATATTATTACCTGAATATATGTTTGTACCCTTTAAGTAAAATATTGGTATAGTCAGAAAAAAGTTGAAAATCTTTTGCATCAAAGCAGTTTAGACTTGCTGCTTTTGTATAGTAGAAGTACTTATTTTGTATTTGAAGTTCACACTATCAATATACTAAGTTCAAAATTCATGAGTTCTCATGTACTATTGGTGAGAATGCAACCAGTGCAGTCACTATGGAAATAGAAAATTAAAAATAGAATTACCATATTATCTAGTAATTGCACCACTGGGTATTTACCCAAAGAATATGAAAACACTAATTCAAAAGGATATATACACCCCTATGTTTATTGCAGCATTATTTACAATAACCAAAATATGGAAGCAGCCTAAGTGTCCATGGATAGAAGAATGGATAAAGAAGATATGGCATACTAAAGTAAACCAACAAACCATGAAAAAGGAAAATAAGAAAGGATCAGAGAAAATCTTCAGAAACAGTCACAAAACAAGTAATAAAATGACAATAAATACATATCTATCAGTAATTACTCTGAATGTAAATGGGCTAAACGCTCAATCAAAAGGCATAGGGTGTCAGAATGGATTATAAAAACAAGACTCATCTATATGCTGCCTACAGGAGACTCATTTCAGACCTAAAGACACCTGCAGTTTGAAAGTGAGGGCATGGAGAAACATCTATCATGCAAATGGACGTCAAAAGAAAGATGGAGTAGCAATACTTACAGCAGACAAAATAGACTTCAAAACAAAGACTGTAACAAGAGACAAAGAAGGACACCATATAATCATAAAATAATCCAACAAAAAGAACAATTGTAAATATTTATGTACCCAGTTTTGGAGCACCCAAATACATAAAACTGTTAATAGCAAGACAAAACAAAACAAAACAATAAAAAACAAAATGTAAAGCAAGTAATTGATAGAAATACAATAATAGTAGGAGATGTTAACACTCCCCTTACATCAATGGACAGGTCATCTAAACAGAAAACCAACAAGTTAACTATGGCTTTGAATGATACACTGGAACAAATGGACACACACACACACACACACACACACACACACACCAAGAAATAGACTCTTTATTACAGAGTACTGATGGTTACCAGAGCGTTGGTGGGTGGGTAGATGGGTGAAATAGGTGAAAGAGATTAAGAGCACACTTATAATGAACACTGAATACTGTATAGAATTGTGGAGTCCCTATATTGTATATCTGAAATGATTATAACACTGTATGTCAACTATACTGGAATTAAAATTAAGCAAAAACAACAAAATTCACGAATTTTGAATTTATTTCATACATTCTTCAAAGAGAAGAAAGTCTGATTTTAGAGAGTGAATTATAACACTGTGATAAATCTGGTATCATTTTGTTTTATACAAAACAAAGTATTTGTTTCATTGAAAATGGCAGAGAAAATCCATGTTAGTGATTCAGAATGAATAATCAGATCACAGTTGAAAAGCCAGAGGAAATAAAATTATTGGTACATAAGTATATAATTGATCTTAAAAAATATTTTATTTAAATTCAATTTTCCAACATATAGTAACACCCAGTGCTCATCTCATCATGTGCCCTCCTCAGTGCCTGTCACCCAGTTACCCCAATCCCAAACCCTCCCCCCATTCTGCAGCCCTTTGTTTTTTTCCCATGGTTAGGAGTCTCCCATGGTTTGTCTTCCTAATTTCTCCCCACTCAGTTTCCCTCTTTTCCCTTATAGTTCCTTTCACTCTTTCTATTCCACCTAAGAATGAAACCATATGATAATTGTTTTTCTCCAATTGACTTAATTCATTTAGCATAATATTCTCCAGTTCCATCCATGTCAAAGTAAATGGTAGGTATTCATCCTTTCTGATGGCTGAATAATATTCCATTGTACATGTATCACTCACTTGGGTTCCCATCTTTCATTATTAGTGAGATCATATAGTTCTTTGGGTCACTGAACTGTTGGATGTCCTCCTTGGAGCAGCTCAGCATTTGCCCTAAGTAGTATTTATTCAATGTGGAATGGCCTCTTTAATATTTCCACCTTGTTTAATATTTCACCTGCTAAAATTGAAATCCTATCTGGGTCTTTGTAAGTTAGCACTAGCCCATTTGCCTAATGTGAAAGAATACCTGGCCATTTCCACTTTCCTTTAATCTATTATGCATATTGTTGACTGAACACTCTCTTGGAAAATCTCAAATCAAATCTAATCTAACTTTTCTGCTTCAAATTCTTACTAGACTCTCATAGCAGTTAGGCTACAGTACAATATGGTTAAATAGGCCTATGAAGTTCCACCTAATCTGACACAAACTAATCTCTCCAGTCTCATCCAGAACCATTTCACTCTTCTCTGCTTTAATAGCACTTTTCTCTCTGTTCCTGAATCATGGCAAACTTTTTCACACCTCAGTGCTTTTCCCCATGTTGCTCACTTCACTATCTCCCTTCTACTCATTCTTCAGGTTTCTTCTTAAATATCATTTTTTTTCTTCTCTCTCATCCCCACTGCATCTCATATGAATCGAGCCGAAGTCTAAGAGATTTAAGAATTTCTTATCATGTCCTTACATTTCCCTTCATAGCACTTTAAAATTTTTATAATAATCTATTGTTTTCTATGAATCTTGTCACTGAGTGTCACATTCCCTCCCACCCCCACCCACCGTACTATATGAAACTTTATGAGGGAATTAACCATATCTATTTGCCCATGTTGTGTGCCTTGCATCTACTACTAGGCCTGACACATAGGAAGGTTTAATAAATATGCATTGAATGGATAAAAAATGGATTATTTGAGATCTGACTCACATAAAATCTACCTCTGAAGACTACCTACATCACAATTCCTTATGAAAGAATGTCATTTCCAAGGGTTTTATTAATCAGAGTGTCCCTGCCAACTTACAATTTGTGTTCCTGTTGAACATGTTGTATTAATCTATTGGCGAGCATTTTTGTAGTGATCTATTTGATCTCAGAACTTACAATCTAGGTTAAGAGTACACCATATGTCATGCACTGCTGTGGTTTATTTTACCATAAGACAGCTTCAATTACTATATCCCATTGTTAAAATTTTGCAATGGATAGCCTTTTCCCAATGTATAATCTCATCATTTCCATATTCAAAACTATTATAGATGCACTGTAACCCAATCGTATTTCACAGTTTTCCCTAGCAAGTTAGTTTTTGCTTTATTCAAATTAGACAATTCAATATTCCCACACATATCCACCTCTGGGCCTTTGCACATTTCATTCCTGTCTGCCAAGAGTTTTCTCAAAATTAGGGCTCTATTCTTGGACATCTGTCTCATAGTGACTATCTCTGCCTGATTTCCCCTGGAATTCTTCAAGGCCCATTCCAAATGGGCCCCAATGATCTGACTAGATAAATGCAAATTACATTCAGTAATTCTTATCCATTCTGGGTCCTTGTCAGATTAGTGGATCCCTGGCGACCAAGCTTCTGCTCTGTGAGAGTTTAATAATGTATTTATGTCTTATGATATGTAAAGAGCAGAAATACAAGATAGCAACACACTTGAAAGAGAACTTCAGGGAGTACTCAGGGAGTACATTCAAATGAAAATTCAAACATTTCTAAAAAAATTAAGTCAATAGATCAATCAAAAAAGAAAAATGGTATAAAATGTGACTCTACTTTAGAGCTATGACAAGAAGCTGTCAGATGAGCTATACATGATAAATGTAAACTGCAAAGAATTAAGTGAAAGATTGCTAAGAACCAATTTTTACCACTTTGTACAGTCCTGAAACCATGCTTACTAACAGTAAATATATGGGAAATTTTAGCCTATAATGTAAAATACTGGTACAGAAAGTATCACTGAGTAAAAATGGATACCATATCTCCCAGTGGAAATATATTACTACAAAGGTTGGTTGAAAATTAGTGGTATAAGAGATTTTCAATTGGCAAAATTCTATTTTTCACCTTAGTTAAATTAACAGGCTCAAACGCCTACCCTTTACCTATCCCTATCTTTATAACACTACTTATTTAATATAAGAAAACTTTTTCTTAGCTGAAAATGTAAAGTATTATCATTCTGCCAGGAGCCTGATTTGTTAGCAGCTCAAGAGGCCACATGAAGATAACCCAAGGGCTACTGCACTGTTGTTTTCCTAGGAGAAAATCCTCAAAGATAGTCCCAGTCGTACGATCTCCTTGGCTTTTGAACATTTGGCAGTACTACCACTTTAACATACCAGAGTACGTTAAATTCAGCTCCTGGGAAGCAAAAGTATATGGTATAGCGGAATTGGAAATCTTTCTGACTAATTAAGGAACCATGTGGGAGTTGTGCTCATGGCATTCTCATTTGTAAAGGAAGGAAGAAAGCCTTTACGAATAAGGAAGAAAAGCAAGTGAAACATTTTACTGAATGCACATGCATTTTAGAGCTATATCTTCCCCCTAAAAATGTTCCCGATGAAAATGAAGGCATTGAGCCATTTTTAATTTAAGCATTGGGTCAATTTGATTTTCCCAGGTCAAGATCATTATAACTTCAAAGCCTCTTTGCTTTTCTGAAAACAAATAATATCATAGCCTACAAAATCAGTAAATCAAATTAGCACCTCAACTGACTAAATTTCTTGATAATAAAAATAGGTTGAAAAGCAGGATATAACTATTCTTTTCTTTTTAACTGAGTAATATAATTACCTACACATTATTGTAGTCACTATTCCATTTTTTTTCTTTTGCTCTGGTCATAGTCCTCATTTTATTTTATTTATTTTATTTTATTTTTTATTTTATTTATTTTATTTTATTTTATTTTATTTTATTTTATTTTATTTTATTTTATTTTTTAAGACTCAGAATTACAGGATGGCAGTGATAAACTCTCCCATCCATCTGTTTGAGACAATGGGTTCCAGCATGTCCTAAAGGAGAACACAATCTTGATCAACCCAGAAACTAAGAAATTACATCAACCCTGATGAGCACTTTGAGAATATACCTTTTACTTACAGAGAAATCAATCTCAAAATTCCAGAGGGGAAAACATACTTAAAATTAAGTTTTTATCTGTGTTTAAGCTAAATACATATGCACATTAGCAAGTACTTCCTATAACATGTGAGGTAATATCTTTATAATACATTTATATACAAGTAAATAAATAACAACAAATATTTTTTAAAGATATGGTCATGTACACTCAAGTGACAGCTTTCAGAAAAGTTCAAATTGTGAACTGCCACTACTACTCATATTAGAATAAAGGCTGGACTTGTAAACACTCTAAATCCTCATTGTTTCATCTGTGTACTCTTGTGTCTTCAATATCAAAATACCAAGGTCTCTATGTATAGGGCTGAATTACACGATAGCTAGACACAGTTGTTCCCAATATGGTTCTTATACCCCTCTGGACAGATAAAATATACACAATAAGAAGATTATTATAGGTTGAGATGATTTGTGAAGATGCCACAGCCCTCCAAAGGGAAGGGCATAACCAATGTGAACAGTTAAAGGGGTAAAAATATATAATGGGGATAAGATGAAAGGTGTTAACAAGACAGACTCATTTGGTTTGTCGAGAGAACAATAATTATCTGGCTGGAAATGAGGTTTGGTTGAGAGTTTTATAGGAGTTGAAGAGTTGATTTGCATCTTTCTTCCTCTACTCAAATTATTTTTGAAGGTCATATTACCAAGACAATGTCTATATTAACCATATTAACTTTATTCTAGCTGATGTGAAATCTGCTTTATTGCGAATGAGATTTGAGTGGATTGAAAACGAGAGCAGATCTTGGTGCTTAGCCTTTTGCCTCTGGTCATACCATTAGCTTATACGGATTTGGAAGATTAGACTGATTAAAAAAGAAAAGAAAAAGATTTCTATGGAATAAGAAATGTATGTGATAGTCCTGATTATAGTTCTTCATTTACAAGGAAAGGATAAGGATCTATGGATTTTTAACTAAAACCAAGAAAATATATTTGCCTGGACTAGATTTAAAACATTATGTTTTAGGTATGATTACATGAAATTATATAATTTGATATAGTTTCATATAGGATTATATACAACTCATTCTATGATTAAGAGACTAGATATGTTAAGCCATACCTTCTTATTCCACAGGGCCTTTAATGAGCATCATATAATCTCTTGTGGAGATGAAGAAAATTTTATCATTGTTCTTCTAGATAAAATTAGCTTTTAAATCTCTTATTATTAAGTTGGGGATATGACACTTTAAAAAATTTATAGAACATAATCAATATTTGAAGCCTAGAGTAGCACTGGCTCACTGTCTTATGCTCTACCATTAGACAAAGCATTGTCTATTTAAAAAAAAATAGTGCTGCACCTGTCTTGGATTTATACACTCTACTTCCTGGATCCAGAAAGCTATTCAGTGTATAAAAATATTTCAATTTGATAATTTCCTCTTATATTTAAAGTGATTCTTTGGTCATATTCAAATTTTACATTAAAAATCTTTCATGGATTTCTGCCCATGGACACTGCTGAGTGAGCATCATTAAAGTCATCCCTCCCATTGCTGTCATGTCTAAATCAGAGTCTCCCAAAGATCCTGAACAGCTGCAGAAGTTTGTCTGAGATTTGAGCTTTGAGACAACCAATGAAAGTCTGAGGAACCATTTCTAGCAATGGGGAACACTTACAGATTATGTGGAAATGAGAGACCCAAACACCAAGTGCTCTAGGGGCTTTAGGCTTATCATGTCTGCCACTGCGGCAGAGATGGATGCACCCATGAATGCAAGGCTATGCAAAGTGGATGAAAGAGTTGTGGAACCAAAGAGGGCTGTCTCAAGAGAAGATTCTCAGAGACCTGGTGCCCACTTACCTGTGAAAAAGACTTTTGTTGGTGGCATTAGAGAAGACACTGAAGAACATATTCTAAGACATTATTTTGTTTTCTTTTTTTAAGATTTTATTTATTTATTCATGAGAGACAGAGAGAGAGAGAGAGAGAGAGGCAGAGACACAGGCAGAGGGAGAAGCAGGCCCCATCCACAGAGCCTGACATGGGACTCGATTCCGGATCTCCAGGATCACGCCCTAAGCTGAAGGCAGCGCTAAACTGCTGAGCCACCTGGGCTGCCCTAAGACTTTATTTTGAACAGTATGGGAACACTGAAGTGATATGAATCATGACTGACCAAAGTAGGGGCACAATAAAAGGCTTTACTTTTGTAACGTTTGATGACCACTGCTCTGGAGGCAAGAGTGTCATTCAAAAATGCCACACTGTGTATGGCCACAACTGTGCGGTAAGGAAAGCCCTATCTAAGCAAGAGATGGCTAGTGCTTCATCCAACCAAAGAGGTTGAAGTGGTTCTGGAAACTTTGGTGGTGGTCATGGAGGTGGTTTTGGTGGGAATGACAACTTCGGTCATGGAGGAAACTTCAGGGAGCATGGTGGCTTTTCTGAGGTGGTAGTGGACATGGTGGTAGTGGGGATGCCTATAATGGATTTGGTAAAGATGGGAACAACTTTGGAGGTGGTGGAAAGTATAATGATTTTGGAGAAAATTTTTGGAGGCAGAAGCTCTGGCTCTTATGATGGCAGAGGCCAATACTCTGCCAAACCATGAAACCAAGGTGGCTAAGGTGGTTCCAGGAGCAGCAGCAGCCCCTATGACAGTGGCAGAGGTTTTCATTACTGCCTTAGCTTAGCAGGAGAGGAGAACCAGAGAAATGACAGGGGAGCTAGAGGTTACAACAGATTTGTGAACTCAGCCAAGGAGAGTGGTGGCAGGGCCTAGCTGCTACAAAGAAGACATGTTTTAAACAATATTCATGTGTGTGTGCAAAAAACTCAAGGACTGTGTTTGTGACTAAATGTGTACAACAAGTCATTTTAGTTTCTGTTCTGTGGAAAGTATAACCATCCTAACAAAAGGTTTTAATGTAGATATTTTTTTCATCCATGTTGATTGCTAAAGGTAATAGTCTGATCATGATGCTCAATAAATGTGTTTTTAAAAAAAATCTTTCATGTACATCAAGTATACCAAGGTGAGTGGGAAATTTCTTATTCTAAATTCATACTGTGTATTGTGTTAAAATTCTTGCTTATTACAGAGGAAAAACTGCACACCTAAAAGCTGCTATTACTATAATTACATGACAGGAAAAAGAATGACAAGTCTAAAAATAGTAGTAGGTTCCCAGGAGTGCCCAAGTATAAGAACTAAGTTGTGGTAGTATAAAGACACAGGATGATCAAAAACAGTTTCATCCCCTGAAGACTAGATGAACTCCAGACTTATCTAGAAAAGAGAGTAACTACCCAAGGTCAGTTAAAAAAAAAATATATATATATATATAATATTCACTTTGGGGAGTTTGTCTAGAAAGATATGTTCCAAAGTACATACCAATCAATTAAAATACATGGGAGTTTTACATGGAGGGGAAACACAAGTTAAATGTTCAGGGTGCACATGTGATCCAAGAATCAAGACTCCTGGAGGTCTCAATTCCATCAAAGCTCCACAGAGGCTAGGAGGGTAGAGGGAGAATTTTCCTGATGGGATTAGTGAGTGAATTTCTTCAGAGAGAGGGATTGTTATGCTAGGAGTCTTTTCCCCAGCCCCCTATAACTTCTAACACTTGACCTGTAGGTACAACTTCAAGAAAACCACTTAAGGATCTCTGAAATAAGATCACATAGTTGGGAGACACGGGTCTGGGGAGTGAGTCACATATGAGAGAACCCATAAATAACTTGTAGACAGGGTCTGATCCTGCCAAGGAGTTAGAGAAGGCTAGACACAGGTTCTTTATTGCTTTGGTGATGGAGACAGCTGATTAGTGAGGGATGGGTTAAGAGAAGGATGTAGGGGTGCTTCTCTGTGGACCAGACCTAAGCCATACAGTGGGGCCAGCATTCTATCTTGGGTCTTATCCAAGATTATCTCTTGGCAGACAGAGCAAGAAGCCCAGAGCAGAAAAAGGTTAGAGGTAACTACTCAATTTGCAGGACCTCATCTAGGGAAGTACAGGCGAAAGACTCAATGGGTTTTACCTGAAGAGCTTAAAGGATCTTATAAAGGAAGCATCAGCTCTAACCATCTGCCATACCCACTCAGGGATACCAGCTTAACAAATGTAGCAGATGATTAAAACTGCTTCTTCCCTTCCTTTTCACCCCTCTTTGTGTCTTTTCCCTGTTAACAAACAGAAGTTCCAAATAGGAGAGAGGTGACAGCCTATGGAATATGTTTACCTTCCTCATTTTGGCTTCTTGCCCCAAAAAGTTCTGGGGGAGGGATTTTTTTGATGTTGTTCAGAAAAGATGACCTTTGCTAAATAAACTCAAAGTGACAACTGGAAACAAAAAATATGATCTCTTTTGGTCATTTCTGAAGTTGAGATTGTTCAATATGCTGGTTATAGAAAGTATGAAGCTTGCTAATGATCCAGAGCAGAGCATCAAGAGAGGCATATTTTAAATGCCACCTGTCTCACACTATAAAGTCTCCACATCTGACAGAAGGGGAATATGTTACTCTCTGAAATGTCATAGAACACAAAACACGATGACCCATGAAATCAGCAGCATACATTGTGATTCAAGTTAGAATTTAATCTGCAATGCTACAGGGTGAACATCATTGCAATTTTTTGGTCAAGAGAGAAAAGATGATGATGATGATGATGATGATGATGATGATGATGATGATGCTCTAGCCCTGACAGATTATCATCATTGGTAAATTGTGGAGGTAGGGATCTCAAAATCAGAGGACCAACTGCTACTGCTTAGGATGACGTAACAACTTCGGGTTTGGGATACCCTGAATGAACAGATGTTCCCTAAGAAGGCAGAATTAAATGGACTCTGAGATTCCAAACATGCACAATGGGCTGGATGACTTGCAGTAGACAAGTGCAGTAGACTAGATTTGGATCAACACTTTCACTAGAGCCTAGCAGTTTGGTGAGTGATGGAGAGACAATAGAATGGTATGTTTAGGAGTGAATTCTGGGGTAGGTTAGGTGGGTTGAACACCAGTGCATTCTGAATGGCTATATAGAATGTATTGCAGCTCACATTTTTTACATCAAAAATATGTTATTAATGGGTATATGGCAGTGAGAATAGTATCAATATCAATTTTACAGTCATTCATGGCAGATGGTTCCAATACACCTACAGATAAATATTAACTACAAAAAAAACCTAGTTCCTTAAAAAGTTAAACATGAAATTATTATATGACCCAGTGATTCTGCTCCTTGGTACATAAGATCTCACATTATACTTGTACTCAAATGTTTACAGCAGCTTTATTAACAATAGCCAAAGGAGGAAACAACTCAAACATCCATCAACTGATGAATGGATAAACAAAATGGGATATATCCATACGATGGGGTATTAATGAGCCAAAAAAGAAAAGGTAATTAAGCACTGACACATGATACAATTCGGATGAACCTTGAAAATACTTTAAAGGTCATGTATTGTTCAATTGCACTAATATGAAACATCCAGAATAAGGAAACCCATATATATGTACACCTATAATCAGCTCTTTCTGATTAGATTGCTCCATATGTCAGAAAGTAACAAAAGAAAAAAAATAAAAAAGAAAG
Source organism: Canis aureus (assembly GCF_053574225.1). Lineage (NCBI taxonomy): Eukaryota > Metazoa > Chordata > Mammalia > Carnivora > Canidae > Canis > Canis aureus. The sequence continues at coordinate 66,902,109 of NC_135614.1, read as the reverse complement.
TAACAAAAGACTACTTTAGTAATATCAAGAACATGATGAATTATGGCAGGCATCATAATACATTTGCTTATAAATGTCTATGATTGCATAGTCGAATAAATTGGGTTTCCAAGTTATTCTTAGCTTATAAAGCAGGTCTAAAAACATAAAAATAGGTGAATTCACTTACTATGACATACAATGGTAATGAATATAATACTGAAACTGAAGATTTGTTTGTTTTTATGAAAAACATGTACAAATGATGCAGACTAAAGGGAGATGGGAAAAGAGCATTAAAAACAAACAAACAAACAAACAAACAAACAAATACAATGTCAACTGGAAGAGAAAAACCAGTATAATGGAAACATATACCTTGTTAGTCTTTCTTAAATCCCGATACAGTTAGCCCAAATTCCTTTGAGTATAAATTTTCAGTCAAAGTCACCATTGTATAAAGTCTCCTCTCCTTTATTTTTTTATTTTTATTTTTTTAAATTTTTATTTTTATTTATTTATGATAGTCACAGAGAGAGAGAGAGGCAGAGACACAGGCAGAGGGAGAAGCAGGCTCCATGCACTGGGAGCCCGATGTAGGATTCGATCCCGGGTCTCCAGGATCGGGCCCTGGGCCAAAGGCAGGCGCCAAACCGCTGCGCCACCCAGGGATCCCTCCTCTCCTTTACTATGTGCTTTGTTCTTTCCAATTTAATTGAAGGCTCTATTTTAAAATGTACCTAAGAAGCAATTTTTGTGGTTTATCTTTTCATTGTTTCAGTAATAAAATACCAACTTGCTCACTGCGATAGTTGGTGGCAGTGTAATTACATTCAAGGGAAATAAAGTAACTGGGTTCCTTTTCTCCTATTGTGTGATTATAGTGTTGAAAACTTCTGTAAATAAAACAACAAGTGAAACAATCTTTGGCTATTTTGTAAGGAATTATGAGTCTAGTCTGTTATCACTCACGAGGAGAGGTATTCTATAAGTATTTTAATCATTACTTTCAGAAATGCTCTTTGGCAAGGTGTACACTATATACTCCATGCCTTTCAACTAAACTTCTACATTATAAATCCTTCCTCCAGCTATGAAATATTCTTATTTGTCTGTCCCGAAAGTTAATGATGTTTGGTCAATTATATACGTACTGTCCGATTATCCAAAGTTTCGTCCCACACAAAATATTTCAGCATATGATAAAATAATCCAATGAATATATCATTTAACATATTTACTTTTCTTCTCTCTTTGAAGAAAAGTTTAGAGCAGCGATCATTTTAATTAACACACTGTGCATAAGAATGCATGACAGCAGCTGTTAATATGCATTTTTAAGACGAGAGGGTGGGGTGACTTGTCTAGATATAAGAGCAACATATGTTCAGCTAGGCATATGATTTATAATATAAATTATGATTATAATGCAGAGAAACACAGAGGGACATGTGCAATAGCTGCCTATTTCCATTTAATCACTAACATATTTTTCTAACATATACTAGAGAAGGCTTCATATTATTTTAACTGTTGAAATATGATAGAAAATGATCAATGATAATACTTTAGATCAGCATCATGCATTCTCAAACATGTAACTATACTTTCTGTGAATGTAAATTCAGATTTTAAAAAATGCTATTCAAGAAAGAAATTGAAAACAAATGAAAACTATGACAAGCATCTTGAAGAAATCTCAAATTGTCAAAATTGATAGTGTGTTCCTGCTTTATACATCTTATTTCATTGTATTTTTGATGGAGTAGTAGTTTAGTTACTTTGAACACTATTAATTTGATTTACAACCTAGATGATTGAAGATATTAGAGATAAAACAAATTACCTTCTCTTGGTACTGCCGTCTTGAGGAATCCAAAGACTGGATTAAAGCTGTGGCGTGGCCAACAAACATGGCATAGCAGGTGGCCCCAACAATCATGCTCAGCATGGTAATCCAGAGGTCAGACATGCTGACTGGGGCCTGGGCTCCATACCCGATGCACAACATGTGACTCATAGCTTTGAAGAGTGCATATGAATACTGCTTTCCCCATGAATCATTCTAGAACAGAAGAGAAAAAAGAAAACAGGCTGAGCCATCACTAAAGCAGAATAAAAAGTAAGAGTGACCTATAAACAAAAACATTATAGAATGAGTATGGAGAAACATTCTTGTTATGGGACATTTACACAGACACTCCTTCTTAATTGCTACTTAAATGACGTGATTTTTTTCAAAGCTGCCTACCACTAGGAAACAATCTACTGTTAATATTATGCATTCCTAGTCAGTTTTAGGTTTGTTGTTTTTAAAACTAAAATTTCTTTTGGGACAATGGTGTGACTGTCATATAAAAATGCTAAGAATGGGGATGCCTAGGTGGCTTAATAGTTGAGCATCTGCCTTTGTGATCCAGATGTCTCGGGACTGAGTCCCACATCAGGCTCCCCACAGGGAACCTTCTCCCTCTGCCTATATCTCTGCTTCTCTCTCTGTGTCTCTCTGAATAAATAAGTAAAATATTTTAAAAAATTCTAAGAAGGAATGTTGATGGGCTCATTCCAAAGTTTCTAGGAAATCTGGTCATTTTCTAGCAATGTATTTGCTAGCTGAGAAATGGTACAGGTTAACATGAAGCCGATGACCTAGGCATAAGATTTTTTATCAAAACTATGATGTTTAGATTTAAAAAATCCAAAGATATATTTGCATAGTCCTTAATTCTATATTTCTTAAATGAAAAATAAACATATTTTGGAAATGCAGGTGTGAATAATGGAAAGACATCCTTAAAGTCTTCTCTCAGAGTAATGTAAATTAGAATTCAAATGTCAGAAGTGATGATGGATGAATCTTGTTGGCTTTTTATAAAATAATACATACAATAAAATAAGCAAAATAATATTTTGGCAAACCCTCTGGACAAAAATTTTAAAAAGCTGACTTCTGAGATTAGTTATTGCATGCAATTTCTGAGTCCTTTCAAAAATTTATTCCAAGCTCAATTCTACAAAAATAAGTTATTCAACATATCTTATCTATCCTTTGATAAAATTTAAAGGATTTTTTTGGATCAATTTGTATCAAACCTCCTGGCCCAAGACTTATGTAATTTATAAGGCTCAGTGCAAAGTCAAAATTTGGGGCCCTTTAGTTCAAAATGTAGGAAAAAAATACTGTTAAAGATAATAATATATAAATTTTCCCCTTTAAAGTATTTTATTACTTATAGTAGTAATAGTGATGAGTAATAACACAAATTTATAAATTTCAAAAAATATTTTTGTGTCAATTATATATAATATAATGAATAGAAACACTGTATTATTGTGATATATTGATTGATCATATAATTTTTCTGGCTTAATTTTCTGCAAATTCAATTTGTTAGGTCTTTAAAATTGATACAATTAGTAATTTCATTTGCAATGATAAAATTGTAAGTGACATCATTTGTTTTGGCTAATGCAAGATCACAAATAATTTCTGATAGTTTCTGAGAAACTTTAAGAAAGATCTTTCTGTTGATGCAACCATTAATGGGGTTAAGAGTATTTCATAGATTGTGACAACACTGAGATAAATTTTTTATTTAATATATAAAGTTTAGTACATCTGGAGCTGATGGTTCTAATAGAACAGTTTTTTAATAAATACAAATTAGTTTCATGTATGAAAGTGATTTTTAATTAAACTTTTCTTTTTAAAATAACCCTAGATTAACATGCAGATTATAAGAAATAATGGAGAACCCAATGCACCCTTCATCCCAAATGGTAACATCCAGGAAAGTGTGTACAATGTTACAACCAGGAAATTGACATAGGTACAGTCCACTGATCCCATTCATATTTTACCAACATACCAGTACTCATTTGTGTGTGTACTTAGTTTTATACAATTTTATCACAAGTTTATGTGTTCATCACCACAGTCAAGATACAGAATAATTCCATCACAACAAAGATCTCTACACTGTCTGTATACTGAATTTCATGTTGAATGTAAATGTATGCATTGACATTTTAGTATTTCCTCTGACATTTCCTGTAACTTGCTGAGGTTGTGCAAGAAGCCAGAAGTAGTTTCATAATTTGCACATATATATTTTATTCCGTTATTTTCAATTACAAGGGAAATTTAATTAAAAATTGTCCTCTCTGTTAATAATTGTCTCATTTAAAGTTTCACGAAAATAGTGTTATTTTCCATCAAATGTGATGATCTTTCAATTTAATCTGTATTTCTAGGCTGGTGGAAATTTGCTTTGTAATGTTGCAGGAGTTTCCAAAACTGAACGTTGTAAACTGTGAAAAATTCTAACACCCTGACATGCCTTATTGCAATATTTACGTAAACTCTCTATTTTGTAATAATTTATTGACAAAGTTTGCCATCTGAGTGCTGCAAGTGTTATCTTGGAATTTAGGGAGAAGATTTAATATCTGTGTAGATACTGCAGGGACAGGAACGCTGGGACTGATAGTCTGCTGTTTTTTCACCAAGATTCCTGTCTCGGCTGGCATGGGGGAGTCACTCCTACCTCCCACAGTCGTGCTGTTACGGTTGCTGCTTCGGGAATTGCTGTTGCCACTGGTATTCTGGCTCAGCCACGTTGGGGACACAGCATTTCAGATTGCTGGGGCATGCATATGCATGCCCTGCTGTCAGGTCAGGTGCTTGCCTTCTGCGTTGTCTACTGTGCCTGCAGGCCTGAACCTGTGGATGCAGAGCTGCCACCCTGCAGCACTGTTGCTCATGTTCGTGCTGCACTGTCTCAGTGGACCTCCCTTACAAAACATAAGTTCACAGATAAAACTATTAAGAATATCAAGATAGCAGCAGCTGAGCTTCATAACAAGCACAGGGGCCTTCTGGAAGTGGGTGCCTATGCAACTATAAGGTAATATCTCATGCCCACAAGGCCATTCCTTGCCTTTGTCAAATTAATTCTTAAATTCTCAGAAAGTATTATTTAAAAATACAGTGAATATACATAGATCTTTTTTTTCATGTTTTAAAAGGCTTTTCCAAAAATAAAATTTATAGATTTTAAAAATAGGACATGATAAAGTTTAAAAGCCCAACTTCATAAACTTTGGAACTGCATGTGGCTGTGGGCAAAAATTAACCAGCCCCATCTGGTTGCAAGAGTTAATTTTCTTAAACTGAAATTCATTGTTACTTATAAAATGAGGTCATGTTGTCCTATTTATCTATCCATCCATCTACTCATACATGTATGCATGTAAATGTATATGTATGTGTATTTGTATATATACACACACAAGTGTAAAAATGAGATTCAATTTTAAGAAAATTATTTGTATAGTATATTATACTATGCAGATATTATAATGGACCCATATACAAGTTTTCATCTTTTCATACACGAAAATATGTAACTATTTCCATGAATTAACCTAAGGTTTCTCAAATTGTAGATATTCCAGGGACAAGAAATGGAGTATTCAATGAACAAAGGAATATTTCCCATAAAAAGCTTGAATGTACATGTTATTTAAAATGAAGTATTAAAATTGCTGAAATTCAACTCAGTAATATACTGACATACTAAAAATGAATTCATTACAAACCACATTGCAAAATAAGCAAAGGCTTTAATTCCTAAGATCTATTCAAAGAATGAATAAAAAGAAAATAAGCTTGGTTTGTTTCTGACTGGCTTTAAATCTCTTCTGGGCTCCTTCAGGACTCCAATTCCCCTCTCATGGTGACTTCCATCGGTACATGATGATCTTCTCATGGGCCTGGCATCTACCCATAGATTAGGGTTGGAGCTATGTCTCATCGATCACATTAGACTCTAAATTGCATGATTCAGTGGAGACACTAAATATTTTTAGGTGAAAACACTTGTTGAAAAAAAAAAAAGGATGAATAAATATATTTTGACTGTGCTGTTAAATCTAATGCAAGATTATCTTCCTTATATGGGGGCACAGTCATGTTGTTAAGGCAACTTGATGGACTTAGATATAATGGGAATAATTCAAAAGTCTAATGGCATGCCCATTAGAGACTGCACTTTAATTCTGTTTGCGTTGTTTATTCTTTGTTTTTGAGGGGAAGCAGTATGTGGAGCTGGAGAAGAAAGTTTCAATTTACCAAAGGAAGGCAGTTAGATAATAGCCAAACTATTTTATATAAGAATGTGTGTTGATGTCCATTTTCATTTATCTCTTTAGGCACACACAAAACACACACAAACACACCGACATGGATCTTGGCCTTTCTCTCTACAAATATGGATCATATCATATACACTTCTCTGCATAAAGCTTTTATCACAGGAAAATTCCTCCAAATAATCTAGTGTTCAGATAATATGTAATATGTAATAAACCATTATTCATTATGCTATAGTTAATTCTCCCATTTCTTCTAGTGTTTTCCAGTTTTTGCCACTACAGACTATTCTGTAATAAACAACTTTGTACATATGACCTTTATCTCTATTAAATATATTCTCAGGAGTGTGTTTGTTGGGTCAAAGAGTAAAGTTTTCAATTTGTGCCAGACTGTTTCAGAGGCTGTAACTTCTCCAAAAATAAATAAAAATACACTTCATCACCTATGCTATTGAGATAAAATAACCACTGTTACTTTCATTTATATTTCTCTGACCACGAAATTTGAGAAGATTGTTATATACTTATTAACTAATTAGACTTTCTCATTTCTGATGAGATTCTTATTTTTTTCTTATTAACTTGTAATACATATATGAAGACTGGATATCAATTCTTTAACTATTTGCTTTATTTTTTAACTATTTGCTTTAAATATCTATTTCTAATTTACCCTCTACTTATTGATTTTTTAATGATATAATTTGCCATGTTTTAATTATTTTTTAAAGATTTATTTATTTATTTGAGAGAGAGAGAGAGAGCATGTGAGTGGTGGGAGAGGGAGAGAGAGAATTCTCGAGAATCACTTCCAAGCACAGAACCCATTGTGGGGTGATCCCAGGACCCTGAGATTATGACCTAAGTAGAAACCAAGAGTCAGACACTCAACCAACTGAGCCACCCAGGTGCTCCAATATTCTGATTATTCTATGTAAGAAGACAAATCTGCAATTTTTCTGTGAGCTGCTGAATTTCTGTATTGGTTAAAAAGATCTCTCTAAATCTGAAAGTATTCATATGTAAATATTTTGGAGGTTATGTTATTTTTTTTAGGTTATGTTATTTTTATATTAACATATTTACTTATTTTACCCGTGATTTTTTTTTTTTGTATGTGGAACAAAGTTCATATTTTCATTCATTCTGAAAGAGCTGTTTCTTGAGCCTGTATACAACTTCTAACAAACTATCTGGTCCCCAGTGACATAAAAATGCCTCCTTTGTTATATATTGTCTACAGACAGTGCTTGGTGCTTGTTTCTCAGCTCAATATTTTGTTCCATGAATCCATTTGACTATTTTTCTATGCTGTTATTGTATGATCTCAAATTACAGTGACTTTATAATCTATTTTAATGTGCATGTAAAGCAAAGACCTTTCTCAATTTCAATGAAGATTTTGACTGACTTACTATGTGAAAAAAATTGAGCAAGACTATATTTTAAAGTGAAAATGTGGATACATGATGCTGGATAGAGGATAGGCATGGTATCTGGGGGGAACCTATGGGTGAGAACAGTCACCAAACAGATTATTCCTGTCTGCCTATCTATCTGAAGAGTTTCTCATAGATCAACCAATCTAAATTATAGAGAAGATACAAAACTTAATAAGGAATGCACTAGGAAACACAGTGATGGCCAGCACTGTAGGGGTCAGAACATTCTTCAATATAGTATGGGAGGCCACAAAATTTTTCAGCAGGAAATGATAAAATCTAACCTGTGCTTTAAGATTGATGGGAAGAATTGTCGAGCAGTGATTCTCAACTGAGGATGATTCTGTCACTGAGGGACCATTACTGAACTTTTGTTTTTTATAACTGGAGGAAGTGCTACTTTTTAAAAAGATTTATTTATTATTTGAGAAAGAGAGACAGAGAGCACATATGCATGAGCAGGGGGAGGGGTAAAGGGAGACAGAAAGAATCTCAAGCAGACTCTCCACTGAGCATGGAGCTGACTCCGGGCTCCATCTCATGACCCTGAGACCATGACATGAGCTGAAACTGAGTCCAAAACTTAACTGACTGAGCCACTCAGGTGCCCTCGGAGTAAGTGCTATTATCTTCTACTGGATAGAGGCTAGTGAAGCTGCTAAATGCCTGCCAATTCACAGAGAAGCTCCAGCAAAGAATTATCTGGCCCAAATTGCCACCTTTGGTGAGGTTGAGAAATCCTGGCATGGAGGATGGATTTAACAATGGCTAGATAAGGAAGTCAGTTTAAAAGCTATCATAAGGGGTGCCTGGGTGGCTCAGTTGGTTAAGCATCTGCCTTTGGCTCAGATCATAACCCCAGGGTCCTGGGATTAAGCCCTGCCATTGGGCTCCCTGCTCAACACGGAGACTGCTTCTCCCTCTCTTCCTGCTTGTGCTCTCTCTCACTATTTCTGCCTCTCTCAAATAAATAAAAGCTTAAAATAACTAAATAAAAGCTATTATAAGTTTAAGGGAGGTTAAATGAAAACTGAACTAGCATAAAGCTGTAAAGTATAAAATAAGAACAAAAATAAATAATTTTGAGAAGGTCTATAGAATGTAGCATATTAGATTCTTACAAAATGGTAAAAGAAAAACAAAAATAGAATAATTCATAATTCAGGAGGTTATGGAAAATTTAGAAAAATTCATGCAATTTAGGCTCTTCTTTACGGAGGAGACTGATTAGGTGTAGGCATCTTTTCTGTTCTTCTACAAGACCAGAATCGTTCTCTTTAGATACTGAAGTGTGTATACACCCAGACCTCATGGGAGAATGTCAGTATTTAGGCAGGAGCCATGTGATTTGGAGGCTGCTGCTGAGAGAATCCCAAATGGAGTAATATTACTTTATACTGTTACCTCCCTCCTCTTTTTCTCCTCCTATCCTCCCCACCAGCCCCACCCACTGCTACAATCCCAACTATAAAAGCTTAAGCCAGAAAGATAGATTGATTGCAGAGATAAAATACAAAATACACAGATAAGTAAAAACATAGTGTGTCAAACAAATGCTTAGAAAATAAGTTAAAATCGGAATACAAAATATTTTTCAAGTTATCCTTGGAAAACAGTATGATGATAACAACATGCATGGCTCTAAAGTGTTCAAAGTACCAATTATTACATTAAATTAGTCAGTCTTACCATCATATCATTCTTCTCAACACTTGATAAATGATAACACTGAGGCAGAGAACATAGTGACTTGCCCAAGGTTACAAAGTTTAAAAAGTTGAAGATTCATTGTTTCAAACCCAATCTGGTTCTATAGACCATACTATTAGCTACTACATGACACTGCTCTTGATTTTATAAACCTATTATATTTATAATTTCAGGCAAAATATTAAGGCTGAAAGACTAACTGATCAGTCCAACTCTCACATGCAATCCTTATTTGATGTAGAAAATTAACAACAGGCAAAAGAGGAGATGTAAAGAAAGAAAAACTGAGTCTGATAGGGTTTGGTGAAGGTCCAGGAATATTTTCATTCCCAGTACATCTTTTTTTTTTTTTTTTAATGTAGCTGTTCTCCTTTCATCTTTTTTTCAAAAACAACTCTACTGAAGTTTAGTCTACATCAATAATAATAACAACATGAATGGAGACCATAAACTCCAAGTGCTTTACCATATAATCCAAATATTACCAACTTACATGTAACTTGAATCCTATTGAAAGTAAACAAGTTACCTGTTAACTCTGATTTAATCAGGGTTTCTCTTGTTTTCATTTTAGTCAATGATTTATCAACAAATTGTTCCTTATAGATTAATTTTTTATTATTCAAGAGTGTTCATTCATTTAATTCATCACTGAGGCAACACTGAAATTAATTATTGTTTGAGGAAAACATATTGAGCCCAATTAGTGGGAATATATATAAGTAAATTTAATTATTCCATCTGGGAAATTTCATACAAAAAATATTTTAGGTTTATATTCCCAGCTTAACTTATTTTCTAAGCATTTGTTTGACACACTGTTTATGTTGTTACTTAATTTGGATCAGGGTTAAGGGCTATGGCAAAGAAAGAAAAGAAATGTTTATTCTAGAATGTCCTAGACCTCCTAACAGGACATTCAAACTCAAACTAAGCCACAGGAACAAAAGTTTCTCTGGTCCATCATCTTTCATATGAACTAAAATTTTGATAATTTAGATGGCCAAAACACGCCATTATTGAATAGCTGAATGAATCTTCTTTATCATTTCAAATCAAATGCAAGTATGAATATGTTAAGTAGGCAATATCTTAACAAACTTGGCAATATCAAACTTGACTCAAATACATACATCAATAGCTAAAATATCAAATTCTGATCAGTTACAGTTTACTTCTTCAATCACTGAATAAACTTATCACATCAGTTACAGCAATGCCAATCAGATAGAAAGATACATTAAGAAGTTCTCAAGCTAAGAAATATAGCTGAGCATAATCTTCCTGAAGTCACAAGAAGTGTAGCATTATAGGTCACCAATTCAAAAGTGTATGATCACTTGAACATGCCATGATTTTACTTTATCCGTGTATAAGAGAATGGAGTCAGGGTAATGAACTGTTGTTCTCCATCAATTTCACAGTTCTGGGGGTATGGTAATAATGGATAGGTATTGGGAGTGGTCTTTATACTGATTAGTGATTGAAACAGAATTACAATTGTTTCTAAGTATCATTTGAACATTTTTATTCTTTGAAGTATGTCCCCTAGAATTATTGGATTTGTATATTAAAACAGAGACATTTAAGAAACATCTTTGAGGAGGTCTTTTAGTCGAGTTAAACATTATTTGTGAGTTTTTGCTACAGATCATAGTAAGTGATAATACCAGTAGGAAGACACAGTGCATGCAACTCCTAAGGATACTCAGGGAAAGGACTGACAGTTATGTTGCATATAAGGTCAAAATGCAGATAGCAAGAAAGACTATTTCTTTTCTTTTTTTTTTTTAAAGAATTTACTTATTTATTTATTCATAGAGACATACACAGAGAGAGAGGCAGAGACACAGGCAGAGGAAGAAGCAGGCTCCATGCAGGGAGCCCGACGTGGGACTCGATCCTGGGTCTCCAGGATCACACCCCGGGCTGTAGGCAGCACCAAACTGCTGTGCCACTGGGGCTGCCCAAAAGACAATTTCTTAAAAAAAAAAAAAATATATATATATATATATATATATATATATTATATATATATATTATATATAATATATATAGTAGCCTTTTCCCCGAGTATAGGTATGCTTTGAAAGTTAACATTAATGCCCCTGCAGGCAAGAAGAAAAAGAACCTACCAACATTGTGTTTTGATTTCATAACTTGTCAATCTAATTCCATAACATTAGCGCTTTATTTTTAAAATGTACTACTAAGTAATGAATTATTTCCCTCTGATTCACATGATAGAAGCTCTTGAATTCTTGAAATACGTATTTGTATTCTTGATAGCATTATCTACCAAAAATTTAAATGTCATGATTTCTAGAAATAACACTTTAAAAAATATATACAATTACATATATTTTTCAATTGGAAAAATGTATTTGTTTTTCTTATCTGTACTGTTTTGATCTGCTTACAAACATTTGTACCTCTGATATCAATCCTTTTGCTTTAAAGAAGAGTTGAAATAGTTTTAAGCAACAAAATATAAAATTACTGCATAACAAGATTACTGTTGCCTTTATAAAAGGAATGATGTTTGATCATTTTAAGTTCTAGACTTGTTCCCTAGTCAATTAATCCCTCAAATTCTAAGTGTATGTTTTCTTACATCAATAATGATAAAATACAAAATCTGCATTAAGTAGATTTATAAATTAAAATTTAATGATGCTTGAGATCATGGATATTTTTTCTCATATTTCTTTTAACATTGGTTGCATTATTGTAAAATAAAAATTAAACATGGGGTACCTGAGTGTCTTAGTCAGTTGAGCATCTGACTCTTGATTTTGGCTTGAATCATGATCTCAGGGTCCTGAGATTGAGCCCCAAGTGGGGCTCTGCACAGCTTAAGGTTGTCCCCACTCCATCCCCACCTCTGTCACCTTCTTGCCCTCCTCCTCACTCTCATACTCTCTTTAAAAAAATAATTAATTAAATTAAATTAAAATTAAACATATCAATAAATTATTTCTTAATTTGGTGGGTCTATTTTTTTTTAATTTTTATTTATTTATGATAGTCACAGAGAGAGAGAGAGAGAGACAGACACATAGGCAGAAGGAGAAGCAGGCTCCATGCACCAGGAGCCCAATGTGGGATTCGATCCCGGGTCTACCAGGATCACGCCCTGGGCCAAAGGCAGGCGCCAAACTGCTGCGCCACCCAGGGATCCCTCTATTTTTTATACTAAGAGTTGATTACCACTTCTTAGAGGAAGGCTCTAAATCAGATATTTCAAGTTTTAAATGTGATTTTTCTATAATTAGTGCTTTGAGCAAAATACTTTCATTGTTGTACAAGTAAATATAAGCAAATATATTTTACATATTTTTGCAATATAAATATCAGTAAATATATTTTTATATATGCATAAATATAAAGGAACACTGGAGGAGATTAGCATACACTGAGTACTTTATTCCTTGCAAGGTACTGTTATATCAACTCATTGTTCCTCATAAAATTCTTGAAACCTGATACTGTTCTTACAGGTAAGAAATGTAAAGCTTAGAAAAATTAAGAAACTTGCTCAAAGTCACACATTTGTCAGTGCCAAAGCTGAAATTCAATCACAGGTCTGTCTGAACTGCAGTATAAACCATCTCCATTCTGAAGATCATAGCAACATATTTCATTTATATCAGTAAAATTCATAATTCTAATGCAGAATTTTCAAGCATTTTAAGAACATAACCATAGCACATAAATTCTCTAAAATATATGCTTTCATCTCAACTAGCAAAAGGGAACCTCTACTACATCTTAAGGGAATTTAGAGGAAAAAATTATGTCAGGTTTTCATCAGAGAAAACCTCTGAGGGAAAATCCCCTCGAGAGTTTGAGGTCAATAAAGATGGTTGGGTCATATAGTCGTGCTTCACTTTAATGTTTTCCTACTGGCCAAGAATGCTCAAAGGGTCCTCTTCCTTTACTCCTATCCCCAAAGCCCTGGATGGAGTCAACTATCCTGGTATCTAAATAGGAAGAGTCTTCTGGAAGGAAGTCCTTGCCTGAGGCTTAATTTTTCAAAGCATGGAAGATGCACCTGAGGCAGAGAGGCAGGTTCAGTCTGAACCACTAAAAAGAGACTGTTTCACTAACACCTGGCCAAAGTGAAATAAGTAGTGATATAATATTGCCTAAGTGCTATTATTTAATATGCACTTTAAATTAATCGTATGGGTTTTAGCAAAGCAACTCTGCACCTATGGTTTTCACATTAGCAGATCATCTCTTTTGATGCTATTCTCAAGTTGTTTAACTCTGCTAATTAGAGGTTTTAGCATATTGGTCGTGTTAAAAACTGCTAAAATTAGAGTGAAATTGAAGTAAAACAAAGAACCTCAGTCCTTTTTTGCTAGGCTCAAACTTCTGCTCTTAATAAGGAAAGCAGAAACCTAGGACATAAAAGAGGCAGGACTTAGGAAGTTTTTCAGGGATCCCTGGGTGGCGCAGCGGTTTAGCGCCTGCCTTTGGCCCGGGGCGCGATCCTGGAGACCCGGGATCGAATCCTACGTCGGGCTACTGGTGCATGGAGCCTGCTTCTCCCTCTGTCTGTGTCTCTGCCCCTCTCTCTCTGTGACTATCATAAATAAGTAGAAAAAGAGAAGAAGTTTTTCACCTTGGGTGGTTATTGTTAATAATTAGGACAGAAGAGGCACCTGAGTGGCCCATTTGGTTAAGCTTCTGACTTAGTTTTGGTTTAGATTGTGATCTCAGAGTGCTGTTGAGTGAGGGACAGGCAGGGCTAGGTAAGGAGAGATGGGAGGCTATGTGATCAGGCTTGCAGAGATTCCAAAAATGCCAGGGTGTAGGTAAACCAGAGATAAGGGAACAAGCCAGACCACCCTGCCCTAGGTGTGGGCAGGGATGGTGTCCTTTTTATGACAGTTATCTGTGACCAACAAAGAATACCCAGACCCCAAAGAAGCCATTAAAAATGTTATCACTAGTCCTTACTTAAACCAAGTAGCACAAGAATCTCAAGGCCACAAGTTTCCCAGTTAGTTCTCAATAAAAGACTACCAATAAAAGCTCTAAATGGCAACCCAACCCTGTTGGGAACCCTCTCACTCCTGAGACCTTTCTCTGTATCTTTACTTAACAAACTATTGCTTTACTCACTCTCCTTTGTCTGTGAGATTCATTCTTTGACTCCATGAGACAAGAACCAAGCTCTCCTGTATCAGTGCAATCCAGCCCCATGTCAGGCTCTGTGCTCAGTGCAGAGTCTGCTTGAGACTCTTTGTTCCTCTGCCCCTCCCTTCCTGCTCCCCCTTCTAAAATAAGTAAATAAATCTTTTAAGAAATAATTAGAACATAAATTATTACATACAGAATTTTTGTTTATAGAAATGTTACCATATGAAAAATAAGGCATTAGATTTTTCCTTCTAAATAATCTGCATATATGTCAATTGCATGATAGTGTAATGTATAAAGAAGCTCTACTTTTTTTAAAAGATTTTATTTATTCAGGAGAAACATAGAGAGAAAGGCAGAGATATAGGCATAGGGGGAAGCAGGCTCCATGTGGGGAGCCTGATGCAGGACTCGATCCCAGGACCCTGCCAGGACCTGGGGATCATGACCTAAGCCAAAGGCAGATGCTCAATCACTCAGCCACCAAGCGCTGCGAGAATCTGTACTTTTTATGAAGATTAAATGAGAGGCATTATATAAAAGGCTGATACATAATATGGTGTTTAGGTGTTTTCCATCTAGCCTAGTTCTCTAAATGAAGGTCTAAATTTATTAATAGTGTGTGGACATGTGTGTGTTTTCATTTAACAATTTGTTTGTAGCACTTTCTACTGCAGGATACAGCTCTAATCTCTTTATAGACATATACATCGTGAAGAATTTTATTAAAATCTGATGTTCTGAGAGCAGCATAACTACAGAGAATTTTAAACTATATAGAAAAGAAATGTGTAAGTTTACAAGAAACTTACTTGGTAATTGGTTATTGATGCTGAGGTTAAAACTAGCTTTTCCACTATTCCAAAAGTAAGCTCTCACCTTTAACAGATTCTGAAATCTTAGCCCAGTAAGGGTAGAATTTTCCCTTAACATTTAACACATACATGTAGCAGTATGATGGTATGATAAATAGATTTCTCTGTTTTTTTCTTATTCTACCTGGATTTTTTACTGGGCCAGGCTTGACCACCAGAGATAAGAGGAGCTAGTGAAATAAAATGAAAGACTTGACCCATTAAACATTTTTTTTCCTATGGCAGATGGACTTATTTCCATAGATTCATAAAAAGTTGGAAGTGTATGGGATCTGAGTGAAACTCTATCATTTTGATGGGCAGTTTCAGAATACCCCTAATTTTAAGATTAAAATAACCAACTAACTAAATACATACAAAATAAGTGTATTCGGACTATCCAACTCTATTTTAATCTAACACACAAGAAACAATACATTTCAAAGGTATAGAAAATATTGTTAATTGCTCATGAGCTCATTTAGTTGCCTAAGAATTGAAAAACAAAAAAGCCCTCATTTCTCTAAATGCTTGCAATATTGCTTCCATTAGCTTTTGTGTAGTCACGGTAATAATGGAAACACCACCACCAACAAAAAAATTGAGTATGGTTTATACAGATCTCTTACAATAACAATCTAATTTGACCTGGTGATTATCACAGCAACCTTATGGAAACTAGAACAGCCTTTATTATCTTCATTTTATTGAGGAGGATGAAGTTTAGAGCTTCATTAACTTGCCTGTGGCCTCATGATAAGAATTAGTATCTCTCCATTGAATATCTGACCTGCCCATTGCAGATATAGTACATTTTAAGCTGTAATTGCTTAACAATTGATACCCTGTACTCTGCTCATGTATGGGTATCTAAGAGGGAAGAAAATCAACCATGGTTTGGGTTAAACCATCTCCGTCTTAAAGGTGATAGTACAAATCAAATTATTAATACATTCTATCTGAGTAAAATGATGAGGGTAGCAACTATGATCTGAATTGCCCAACATTGCCATAAAGTTACCTATTTGAGAAAAATGCTGCTTATTAGGTCAGTGGCTAATTAAATTGTATAGAAAACTATTTCCCTATGCTAAAGTTATTTCAATCACAAGTTTAAAAGATAAACTATCTCAGTTAAAATTATGTTAATTTAGAAAGATTCTTTCTTTTCTTAAGCCAAAGAAATGTATACTTTCATTATTCTGGAACCTAAAATTTTGATATCCAAGTCAGCAGGACTTTGATTCTTCCAACTTCCAGTGGAGGCTGTAATTATAGGCACTTCTGGGCTTGCAGCGACATCACTCCAATCTCTGCCTCTGTTGTCATACTATGTTTTTCTCTTCTTGTAAGGACAATAGTCATGCTGGAACAGGGCCCACTCCGATGACTTCACATTAATTTGATTATACCTGCAGAAGTCTTATTTATAAATAAGGTCAGATGCTTGGGTGTTAAAACTGCAACACATCTTTTTTGGGGGGCGGGGGCACAATTCAACCCATGAAAGTAACTGCTCCAAATTGGAAGAGTGAGTTTGAGTGTGGGAAGCATAAGTTTATGTGACAATAGCAGAATACAGAACCTGCCACTTCAACCATAGTCTGATTTGTGTGTATTTGTAGCAGTCACAGCTTTGAATTCTCAAGTGAAAACAAAAGAGAAAGAAAAAAGAGATGCTTTTAAAATTCATCTTATTTACAGCCAAGGAGTAGCAACACAAATCAGCAACAGTACATGTTACTTAGTTCTAAAGGCATGACCTTAAATTGCAGATAAACAAGTAAAGCCTTAAATTATAAGTAACACTCCAACTTGATATATTGATTATGCAACCTAACAGGATAAGCCTAGGAAATCCTCCTCTGTGTAAGGCTGTGTAGAAAACAGAAAGATTGAGCACTTACAGTTATTTTTAGCGGCCTAACTCCAACTTAAAGCTCTTACCCTATGATGTGTGCTCAGTGCATTCTTAGTGTGGAAGGCTTCTGTGTCACTTACTGCTCTCAGAGACTTTCCTGCTTTGGCTTCTTAAGTCCATTTAAACCTTCTACAAATGCAGGTTTTATAAGGTCTGGACTGTCTGATCTCATGTACAACTTCACAGAAAATTGAAACACCAAATAGAACTTAAGAGAGGCAAAAACCAACTTCTTGATCAATAGAATCAAACCAAAGATACTATATGCTAGTATTTAGAAAAGTTAAATCCCTCAGTTGTCTCTGATAAATCAATTCTCCATTCACATTATGTGTGTATGTATGTGTGAGTGTGTGTGTGTGTGTGTGTGTGAAATGAGAGAAAGAGAGAGAACAGGAATTGATTGATCTTCAAGGCTTAGACTATCTCGTTTTAGCCCTCTCTCTGTATTCAGATATAGATTGACTTAAGCAATAAGCAAACAAACTATAAAACAGAAAAAAAAAATTTGAGGAACGCCCGGGTGGCTCAGTGGCTCTCCTTTTGGCTCATGGCATAATCCTGGGGTCCCGGGATTGAGTCCCACATCGGGCTCCCTAAAGGGAGCCTGCTTCTCCCTCTGTCTGTGTCTCTGCCTCTCTCCTTTGTCTCTCATGAATAAATAAATAAATCTTTAAAAAAAAAGAAAAAGAAAAAAATTAAAACAATCTTTTGGTTTTTCTCTCTTTTCTTCACTTTTTCTAGCTTTTGATTCTACCAGCTTATAAGAAGACTAGAAAAATGGTGATTCAGACATAATTCCCATTTCTGATGCACTTGTTTCAATTCTTTAAAATCAGAATAAAAATATATGGACAATTGTCCCATGTTTAACCATGATATTACTATCCAAAAACATATTCTAGCTATTTTCCTACGGCTTGGAGAGGAAAACCAGGGTTAGTTTACTTTTAGAAAGTAATTTTTAGTCTGCTTATACATGATAAAAAACTATGACAATAAAAAGGTAAATGCTAGCAAAACTGAAGTATCCCTAAATACTTCAGTAGAATTCTTATTTCCGGTTATAACATTACCTAATGCTAACACCTCCGTTAGTTCTGACCACTTTGGTTGTGACGCATAATAATCAGTGTTTCTTGAGAAGAGCATATTGCTTAGTGCAATTCCTGTAGGGGACTGACCTATAATATCTCAATTAGGAAAATGCTAAATTTTCCAAAAACTTATAGGTTATAAAGAACATATCCAGACACATCATATATGTGTCTTCCTTAACTTCTGATGTGGAAGAAAACAACTGTGGCTTACTGGCAACGCAAGAGAATGTCTTAAGGATTAACAGCGTACGTTTCTTGGTCAGGAGGGACTGCTCAGAAAGAAGAGGTAAACATTCAAAGCTTAATGATTTCTCTTGTGCATCACTTCCATGACTCATGGCAGATTTTCCCCAGCTAGTTCTAAAATGATTAATCTGCTCCAATGAGTCAACAGTCTCTCATCTTCACATTTCCTTAGGCACTAGTGACAAAGGTTAACTAAATTGTATTCGTGTGGGGGTGTATGTGTATTTCTACTCCAGGCTTACCTAGAAAAGGTATAGACTAGTAGGCTCCCTAGGGTACAATGTGTGTGCCATCCCTGGTAGCACTGTGATACTAGGTTCCCCGGACAGCGGAGATGGAAGCAGCAGTAAGCCTCAGTGAGATAACTGTTCACATTGTAGATGAGGTTTGGGATAAGAATACCTTATTTTCCAATCAGAATCGAGACAAAGAATGGCATACTCAAAATCTCCCCATACCATCTTCTAAGATGCTAGAAACTACCTTGAGTCTTTCTGTTTTAGTTGATGAAGTCAATGTTACAATTTCTGGAAGGTTATAATTTAAACGCCTGCACATTACTACTAAGTCATTATTCAAATATCCTCTTTCCCTGGCTGGCCCCACTATGGTTCAGGATTGACTCCTAAAACCCCAGAATTGCATGAGCATAGGCTAGCATGGGGTGAACAGAGAATGAAGAGCATCCCAGGATAAATTCTTTAGGGAAGGACAAGGCTTGAATGCCATGAAATTAAAGGCAAATATTAGAGACAGGGTCTTCCAAATGAAAGAAGATAGGATGGGAGTAAATATGTACGTAAGATGGGATATGTACAGATTACCATTGTTTTGATATATCCATGCTTTCCTTTGTCTATCATTGGAAGTATATTATGTGGTTAAAATGGAATCATTCAAATATTCTTTTTATTCACTATTCTGTTATAGTGAGGTGGCATGCTTGATTAGTGGGGAGTCACCCTAGAAGGTTGGCAAAAAATGAAAAATCAGATACATAGGTTTTCATATGAGGAATAGAAAGGGCCACAGAACTTAGAATAGAAAATGAATAACACACAGGAGAGTAGATCCTAGAGCATTTACTATTTATGATGAAGGTGGAATCCAAGCAAGTGGGTAGGGATACATTATAGTAAGTCAGGAAGAAAAAACAAGGAAGGAAGAAAAAAAAGAAAATCTTTTCCTTTTTAGGTATTTCTACAAATTTACTTGAAATTAACACTATTGAAGTAAAGGGCAGCTTTATTAGAAAAGATAAAATATATTGACATTCTTTGTAAGCCAGCAGGTGCCATTAAAACATAAATGACAGTATCACTGTTATTATTAGTACTATATATTGATAATGGCATGGTTGCCTGAGAATACTAATTATACATGCAATTTGAAGATACTCATATTTGATTCTTGTTATGTATTTTCTCCACAATTTGTAAGCTACACCAAGCAAATTTCATAGGTAAAAGGGGTGAGCATTTTAACAAAGTTTAGGTAGGGAAAGTTTAGAGATGGAAAAAAAAAAAAAAGAAGAAGAATGTTTAGCATTTAGAATGGTAATATAATCACAAGAATAAGAAGGGGCAGGAAAATTGAATTAAAGTAGTGATATTGATGGCATTACCCATACAGGGATAAAATATTATTTTACAACACACTAAGACATTTTAAAAGACAAATTTGATAGTGTACTAAGGCATTTTCAAAGGCAATAATCTACCCCTGGAAAATATCTTAATAATAGATTCTTGGAAAGTTATCTCTTTCAGGAAGCTAAGTGACCAAAAATATGAATTCAGAATACAAGGGATTAAAGCTAAACTGAAAGGGATTAAAGTATTCAAAGTCCAATACATTTTCTTCAAAATTTAAGAGAAACGGCTGAACCTGGTGGTATTCTGAATGTTAATAAAATGCACCATTTGTTCAAGAAAACAAAGCTTGAATACCAACTGACCATTGCTATCCCATCAAAATAAAAGCTGAAGGCATCACACCAGTTCTGATGCCATGCCCTAGACGGAGACATTCTTTATATATTCTTATTTACTACTGAGTGAACTATGACAGGTCTCATGCCAATCAAGAATTTAGTTATTTAGTAATCTCGTCTCACTCTTCCATGCTGCTCCTTCACATAAAACAAGCAAACAGCCCCAAACAAATTTAGTTTACTCTCATTTATTTAGGTGAACAGAGTTCAATATGATTCATCAAGGGATGCCTGGGTGGCTCAGTGGTTGAGTGTCTGCCTTTGGCTCAGGATTCTGGAATCAAGTCCGACCTTGGGCTTCCTGCTCAGCGGGGAGTCTGCTTCTCCCTCTGCCTATGTCTCTTCTCTCTCTCAGTGTCTCTCATGAATAAATAAATAAAATCTTGAAAAAAAAATACGATTCATCAAAATAAAACAGACCACTCTCCTGACCTCTAATCCTGTCTACCTGGATGTTCCCTACTTGGCTTTAAAAAGATATACAAAAATCTATGTGTCCAGACTATATCCAGCTCACCTGAATGAATATTAATGAACTCTATTGTCTCTCAACCCTGCCTCCCCCTGCCCCCCCCCCCCCATCTCAGTATCACTTAATTGACTACCAATCTTACTTCTCTTTCCTCCACTGGGTGAACCGAAAGCATGCACGCAGGCAGGAGAGCATCTAAACAGTTTCTGCTTCCACTTTGGGACCTAAATATTTCTCAGGCTGGCAGTCTGGAAAGTACTTGTTTATCACAAAACCAACAAATGCATGCAAATAACAACCATTAAAAAGAATCCTTCTTTTGTCCCCAATTACATGCATCTATGCTCTCATTCCCTGCCTAGGACTTTCCTTCAGGACACCTTACAGTGTGGTAAAAAAAAAAAAAAAAAAAAAAAAACAGACACCCAAAATGGTGTCACTTAGGCCGGGTTTTCAAATCTGGGATCAATACCTAGTTTAATTGCAGTTTTAATCTCCCCCAGAAATGTAGTCTTAATCAGTTAGTAGTATTCTGATGGGTTCCATTTGAGTCTGGCAGGGGCTCTCTTCATCCCCTAAGGAGGAGGAAGGAATCTGTCTGATAAGATACCCTCCACTTCTTTCCAGGGAAAGCAACCCTGTTGGTAACAATCCTTTTCTTTTGCTAATAACTTTCTTGCCCCACCCTCCTTCCTGTAAAAATCTTTCATTTTGTAGAACTCCTTAGAGTTCCCCTCTACTTGTAGATGGGATGCTGCCAATTCATGAATCATTTAATAAAGCCAGTCAGATTTTCAAATACACTAATTTGATTTTTGTGTTTTAACAAGTGTCACTTGACTTGTGGCCCTGCTTTTGGTCATTTCTGTTATCATGGGTTTACAATATGGAAAATGACTTGGCATCCATAATAATCATGCCCATGTTCAGTGCACTTCTTCCTTGATTGTGGCCCTTAATTACTCTGAGGTCAGTTGTTTCCCTTCTAAGGTTTTTTTAAAACCAACTTATACTTCTGTGATCAAAAATATGCTATAACTCAATAATATCATACTGTAAGCTCTAATCATCTTATAAACAGTAGTTAATATGGAACTAACCCTTCTGTTCTTTCATCATTGTTGGACTTTGATTCTGCTCTTTCATTTCTAAAGCTGTATGGGGTTTATTTTCATTGTTTCTTTCTCTTTTGAATAGACAGAGCTCCTTTTTCTGCCAGTTTTATTGAGATATAATTGACATATAACATTGTATTAATTTAAGATGTAAAACACAATGATTATATATATAATATATATTTTATAAAAATATAAAATATATATTATATATATATATTGCAAAATGATCACCACAAAAAGTTTAGTTACCATCCACTAGCCCACACAGTTACAAAAATATAAGGAATACTTCACACATTTGCATGTCATCCTTGTGCAGGAACCACGCTAATCTCTGTAGAGTTCCAATTTTACTCTGTGTTCTCCCAAAGTGAGCACTAGAGCTCCTTTTCTTTATTCCAATGGGAAACAATTTTCCACATTTTTCTTGTCTGGATTCCTACAAATTACAATTTACCTTCTCTACTTTAATCCTTTCCAGTTTGTTCTTTGGAAGAGCCAGCAACAAGTCCAATCTAGTCACTTCCTTGCTTAGTTTCCTTATAGTCTCAAGAGTTAAGTCAAACCTACTAAGGGAATCATAACAAGCTGGTCACCATGCAGTCCCTCCCTGGCCTTCAGCAACACTCCTTAACTTTCCTAACTCCTATATGAAGACCCAGACTGCTCTTGCCACTTGGAATCACTTGTAGTTCCCCAAACAGGACAATTCATTCTCCTCCGTGCCTTTACATAGGTAGCTTTTCTCTTACTCAATATGCATTCTGACCTCTTGCCTCTCTGCCTGGCCACTTCAGCTAGTCTTCCAAGATGCAGATCACTTTGTAACATTCTCAAATATCTACCTTCATCTCTCCAAGTCAGCCCTTCCAGCTGAGTTCAGCTTCTCATCTCTGTAGCCCCCAGTACCTAATGCTTCCATTTATCATGTGATTGCATTGCATCATCCGTTTACTTGTTTGCCTTCAGCAGTATAACCAAAGATCCCTAAAAACAGGGACCATATCCTAACCATCTTTGTATCACAAGCATCCAGTAATGACTGATATTAATGGAATCTAAGAAAAATATTTAACTGAGAATAACAATATTCTACTATCAGTCTGTTCTCTAATGTTGACATAGCTACCTTGAATTGTGTTGAAAGTAGAAAAGGCAGTACCTTCACTTGAACTACAAAGGAAACCAGGATCTCTCATTAAGGTTCAGGGTATTTCCACTGTGAAGTATGAACTTTAATTCTAATAAAATTGAACAGATGACCTTACCAGTTTGATCAACTCTTCTCTCATTGATATCTGTATCGCAGATGGCATAAATAACTCAACATGTATTTAAATAATGATTTTTAAAATTGAAATAATATAAAATATTTCAAATTTATTAGGTATGCTTTCCTTCATGAGTGCCTTCTCAGGGGATTAGCCTCCCTGCTAATTTTCAGACATGCTTTCATATGGCTTTTCATATGGTTCTCTCCTCACTTGTTTTCTTTTGGGAGGAAGGCAAATGTCCTTTCACAATGATATACTTATGCTTTTCTGGACTCAAAGTGCTGAGAGTTAAATTTGAAACACCACTTTTTTTGTTTTTATTTTTTGAAACACCACTTTAATAATGCAAATATAATTTACATATTTTCATCAGGCAAAGATGGAACACATACCCAATATACATCAACGGACAATGACCTAACAGAAGTTGCTTTGGTTCCCTTAGATGAGAATGATCCAACATTGACATTGGAGGTTACAAATGTGGTCCATTATCACATGTGGAAGGGAATGAGACTAGCCTAATGAAAACAGTTCTTAGAGGTGTTGGGAGGCAAGCCCTTGTGGAACATATATAAAATGTGCAGTATTATTTATATGGTATTCTTATTTAGCTTCCCATGATTCTTGTGCCTATGGAAATAAAACAATGAAAAATACTACTTTTGCTTTCCCAAATATAATCAATCAAATATGATTATTCTCAATATATTTCAACGTTCTCTTTAGGATAGAGAATAAAAGTGGTAGAGGTTTCTCCACATTAGAATAAGTAATGAATCCCTCATGAGTAGGGGACACTGAGTCATCCTTTTTTTTTTACTATTCCTCACCACCCTTAACTCCTATAAAAATGATGATGGCAGTGAAAAATCCTGGGTTGCCAAATTTTAGGATTTCTTGAGCTTCCCAGAATCATTCCCCATGTATGGACCAAGTAACAGAGAACACATTTAAATATAATAAAGTTTGAGTGTGCTTTGCCAACAACCCTGAACAGGTTAACATTGAGAAGGGCCCAAAACTCAGTAGGTAATGAGAACATCCAATGTGGTTTTCTCTTAGTGCAGTGTCAGGCATTAAATATTAGTGAATTGACTGTTTTTGATGGATGGCCTGAGGTATTCAGTAGCTACTCATAATTTAGTATTGAACAAATTACCACTAATAACTTTTCTGACCAAGTTAATGTAACATTTCTGTAATATATTATGATCTGGAAAAATCACACAGCAATTATCAGAAAAGCAATTTTTTAAATCAGTATTTGGTACTAAGTTAGGCCAAGGTCAGAGTTAAAGGCAGAATCAATAGTTTGTTTTTACTAGGTCCTTTAGTATTTGACCTTTAAACTGCTGTTTCGTCATTCTATAGCTATTGCAGAGTAAGTGATCATGTTATATCCAATTTCATTGCTAAAATAAATACAAGGTCATTGCCTCCAGCAGGTGACTGGAAAGAATACAGTGCAATCTTCTTATTCATAATACCCCCCAAAAAACTAAGAATTTTTCTCAAGGCCTTTTGAATGTACTCGGAATGTAAATTAATGAAACAATAGGTTATACCCATAGTCAGCTATGATCAATTTAATATGGCCAAACAGACAAAAGCAGTTTCCTTAAATAAGAGCTACCCAGGGTCTTATTAGTGCAGAGAGAAAAAAAAATCAAGGTCATGCTAAAGGTGTATGACTTCATGGTGGAAAATTTTAATCCTCCAAACACCTCCCAGAAAAGAAACCAAAAGCAAGAGGAACAATAATCATTAGGCAGATTTCAAAATCTCATTTAGACCAATGGACAAATACTAAGGAAAAAGAGTAGAAATTCTAAATATACTAAGGTATATGTTTTTACAGAGTAAGGTTGACAAGGTTGGCAAGGCGTGGTACGTCTCTTATTAGAATGGCATGTAGAGGGGTACATTGGTGGCTCAGTGGTTGAACAGACGTCTGCCTTTGGCTCAGGTTGTGATCCCGGGGTCCTAGGATGGAGTCCCACATCAGGTTCCCCTCAGGGACCTGCTTCTCCCTCTGCCTATCTCTCTGCCTCTCTTCTGTGTCTCTCATGAATACATAAATAAAATCTTAGAAAAAAAAAAGAATGGCATATAGCATTATCACCACACAAGTTTACATATGAGAAAGTAGGTACCCTGAAATTCTAAAGTAGCAGTTTCATGTGAATTACATCTTAGAAAGAAAAAGGTCTATGAATTGATTTTAGGAAAAAAATAAAAATTTTTACTTATCTTTTAGTCCTATCTTGCCAAATTTAGAATGATCAAAGAAAAAGTGATTATAATGTACTCTGCTAAAATATAAGCAACGTAAGGTGAGAAAACATACTTGTTAAATGATATTTATTCAACTATATGCAAACATAAAGATTAAACATGTTTGCCTCATTATATTTGTTTCCAACTATTTTAATATATAGTTAAATTTATATTATATAATATTTATGCATACATAAAGTGAGGGCAATCACCATCACAGAGCTTGCGTGAGCTAAAAAATAATGGTCATGGCATTAATGGACTTCTAATCTATTTAATATTGTTTTTGCAAGCAGCTTTCAAAACCAAGCAATCTAATCTTTTCTAAATGGCATTATAGTAGGAAAAAGGTCATGTGTTTAGACTGGCAAGCCCATGAGGAAAATAATAGTAAGTTTCTAGTTAGACTCTGATGTGATAAATCAATAGAACTGTCAACAGCTGGGTCCTGAGATTAACACAGATGTGGGAAGAGAAAGCAAACATAACTGTGGAAATGGAAGCAAATACTATGCTTACAGACAATAGCCATCTGGGAATCGTTTCTTCGAGCAGGAGTTATAAATCAAGGCAGTTTGCCTGTAGAAAGTTCTAATACCTTTTTGTAAAAGTACTTTATTATAATGTGGAGATTTATCCTAATTCTATATGCTATTGACATAATCCAACCCAAGAGTATTACCAAAGCATAAATTGTACATTTACATTGGCATGACTTCTCTTCACCATAGAATATTCAGAGGTAAATAGTAGTTTCCTTGTGCCCCTTTGGCATTTACATCCTTTTGTATCAGGAAGCACTACTGATGAAGAATTTCTATTTTTGCCAGGTATCCTCTGGAACACTTAAAGGAATTCAGGATGAACATCATACTATGTCAAGACTGGGCTTGCTTAAAAGTATCAAATATCATGTGCTTTGCTTGGGGGAGCTGATAGTGTGGCATGTTATGACACTATACAAGCTTCCTTTGTTGAATAAACTTAAAGGACTATAAGCTATTATTTCATATCCTGAAAGACCCAAGGCATAGGTACTAGGATGGGAGAATCTCATGGAAACACTGGTACAGTTTACCAAGTGGATGTTTATCCACCACTTGCAAGTAATGAGAGGTATGTCAGATGCAAGTAATCAGTATCTTATGTGAGAGGCTGATTCCTTGAAATCATGAAGAATGAGAGAGGAATAAGTGAATGTCAGCATACTACCCAAGAGCCCAAAGGAGTGCCAGTAACTAGGATGTTGAAGCAATCAAGAGCTAGAAGTCCCCTAAGATATTTGAGTAAGTGAAGTGTTGCTATTGGAAAATAAGCTATGATACTGGAAATCGTCCTTTCCATGTCTGTCTTTCACCTTTCTCTGCTCTTTACTCAGGAAACAGATCCTTGTAGATTACAGTTAACAGGATCCCTTGCCCCTGATTTCCAGCTGGATTCAATCGCCTGACAAAGATGCAGGGGAAGAAGGAAAATGTAATTAGTATTTTGAGCTTCCACTTTGAAGAGAGTGAATTGGTGATATTTTCTGTTAAAGTTAACTCCTATCGATGTGGCCCCATTTACAAGACTCCCTTTTCTGACTTTCAGTGTTGGTAACAGTTCTGTGATAACTCTCCCTGGGCACCATGCTATTCCCTGTGGTCACCAATATCCCACTCACAATGTGGTAAATGATCCTCTTTTATTTTTTAAATTATTAAAAAGATTTTATTCAAGTATAATTAACACTCAGTGTTATATTATTTTCAGGTATAAATATAATGATTCAACAACTCAATAGTATTCAGTGTTCATCATGATAAGTGTACTCTTTATCTCCTTCACTATTTCAGCCATTCCCCCTGCCATTCACCTCCCCTCTTGCAACTACCAGTTTGTTTTCTATATTAAAGAGTATATTTTTGGTCTTTTTCTTCCTTTGTTTTGTTTTTAAAGATTTTATTTATTTGAGACAGAGAGAGGGTGAGAGAGTGTTTTGTTTCTTAAATTCTGCATATGATCGAAACATATGGTACTTGTCTTTCTCTGACTGGATTATTTCACTTAGCATTATATTCTCTAGATTTATCCATATTGTTGCAAATGGCAATATTTCATTCTTTTTTTGTGTGGCTGAATAATATTCCATTATCTCTATTTTCTCTCTTCCTTCCTAAGGACAAATATTCGGATTGCTTCCATATATCGGCTATTATAAATAATGCTGCAATAAACATAAGAGTACAAATTTATTTTCGAAATAGTGCTTTCATTTTCTTTGGGTAAACACCCAGTAGTGGAATTATTGGATCGAATGATAATTCTATTTTTAATTTTTTGAGGAACCTCCATGCTGTTCTCCACAGTGGCTATACCAGCTTGGATTCTACCAAACATTTGAAGAAGAGTAAATATCTATTCTCAAACTATTCCAAAAAAAAATAAAAGAGGAAAGATAGATTAAAAAGCCAGTATTACCCCAATAATGAAACCAGATAAAGACACCACAAGAAAAGGGAACTATAAGCCAGTATCTCTGATGAACATAGATGCAAAAATCCTCAACAAAGTATTAGCAAACTGAATCCACAATACATTTAAAAAATTATTCAGCATGATCAAGTGGGGTTTATTCCAGGGGTGTAAAGGTGACTCAACATTTGCAAATCAACTGATGTGATACATCACATTAACCAGAGAAAGGATTAAAAAAAAGTGTGATTATTTCAATAGTTGCAGAAAAAGCATTTGACAAAGTACAACATCCTTTCATGATAAAAACTCACAACAAAATGGGTTGAGAGGGAACATATCTCAACATAATAAAGAGCATATATGAAACAGAGTGAACATACTTAATGGCAAAAAACTGGAAGCTTTCTTTGTAAGATCTGGAACAAGACAAAGATGTCCACTCTCACCACTGTTATTCAAAATAGTACTTGAAGTCCTAGCCACAGCAATTATATAAGAAAAAGAAATAAAAAGTATCAAAATTGGTAAAGAAGAAGTAAGATTTTCACTATTTGCAGATGACATGATACTATCTATAGGAAACCTTAAAGACTCCATCAAAAAAACTACTAGAACTGATAAATGAATTCAGTAAAGTCACAAAATACAAAATAAGTGTACAGAGTCTGTTGCTTTTCTATACCCTAATAGTGAAGTAACAGAAAGAGAAACTAAGAAAACAATCCCATTTACAATTATACCAAGAAAGATAAAATATGTAGGATAAACCTAGCTAAAGAGGTAAACGACCTATACTCTGAAAACTATAAAACATTTATGAAAGAAACTGAAGATGATACAAATAGAAAGATATTCCATGCTCATGGGTTGAGAGAACGAGTATTGTTAAAATTTCCATACTACTCAAAGCAATCTACAGATTCAATACAATCCTTATCAAAATACCATAAGCATTTTTCACAGAATTAGAAATCATCCCCTTTTTAATACCTTCCTCTACTTTGTAACTTCAGAATGCCATCTGTTCCTGTGGTAACTCTACCTGTGTACTATTTTAGATAAAGAAGAAACACATGAAGATACAGAAATAAGTTTCTCTGAAAGTCAAGATATGTTAGCTCAAGAGACCAGTCACTAATAACTCTATGAACCTAGGAAAGTTATTTACCTTCTCTAGGTATCTTTTCATTAAAAAAAAAAAATGGACTTCTGGAATCTAAGGTTTATTTCTGCATCTAAAATTTTGTCTTTCTATTATTCTAGACACAGAAATCTGATTATAAGAGAATATATATCTGTTATATCACACCCTTCTTGTATCTTGGGGCACACTGCTGATTGCTTTATCAATATCCATTCCCTTTTCCTTACAGAATCCCCAAAGTTTTGGGGTGGCAATGTGGTCAGCATAATAAAATAGGATAGTAATAGTTTTTGGAAGAATGAGGCAACCAAGTGATTCATTACTGGTCAATGAGATAAAGTCAAACTTATTGTAGAGTTTTTGGAAACATAAGAGGATGTCCCAGTTGGGGTTGCCTTTTCTGCCACTTGGCTTTTCTCTTCTTGCCTGAAATATGGACTTGATAGCTAGGGTAGGGAATCCTTCCTGAGAGTGACAGCAGCAGTTGCATCCTACAGCAGATAGAGGGTGTGTGCTGATAACATCATTGAAGTGTCATCCCAAACCTGGATGACCTATCTTTCAGTTTTTCACCTGGTAGACCTTATTTAATGCACTTTTGACTTACTATAAAGTTGTTTATGGAACATTATACTGCATTGAAAGTGAGTGCTTTGCAGCAACATTCAATGACATGGATGAATATGTCAATAAAATAGGGCAGCCCGGGTGCCCCAGCAGTTTAGCGCCACTTTCAGCCTAGGGTGTGATCCTGGGGACCTGGGATCAAGTCCCGCATTGGGCTCCCTGCATGGGGCTTGCTTCTCCCTCTGCCTGTGTCTCTGCCTCTCTCTCTGTTTCTCCCATGAATAAATAAATAAAATCTTAAAGAAAAATAGTCAAGGAAGCCTATCCTATAAAACAACACACAGCTTCACTTTTTCATAAAGTTAAAAAATGAAAAACCAAACAGTATGTTTTGAAAATTGTACTGTTGAGATGCATGTTTGTTTTTATAACTGTTTTTTAAAGGCAAGGAACTGAAAAACATAGTATTCAATCTTGAATGCAAATTTTCTAATTTATAGATATTAAATGAATATATCTAGATACATATGTATATGTAGCTGGATACTTTCCATTTTCAGTTTGAGACACCTATGTATGCAGCACAAGTTAAACATGCTAAAAGTCCAATGTCTTTCTCCATATGTCTACAAATATTTTTTAGGCTCACTTTTTTACAAGTAATCAAACTTCTCCAGAAAACCTTCCAAATTCAGATTTTCCTTTCATTCTCATAATTTACCAGCTTAAAAAATATGTTATCAATCAAGTATCTCATCCATTTTACAACTCTGCCATTCAAACTCCTTCTGTTACCTTCCAGCTCTTTTGCATTGCTGGGATGTTAATGGAAGAAACATCAAGCTCAAAAAAAAAAAAAAAAAAAAAAAAGAAAGAAAGAAAGAAAAAAAAAAGGAAAAAAAAAAGAAACATCAAGCTCAAAGAGGAGACTAGACACTAATTATTGCCTGTGGTTGGATAGTAAGAGACACAAAATCCTTCAGTGACAATCGCTTACTTTCAGCTTCTTTCAGACCAGCATTCAAAGTTCCTCACAATCAGGTGTCAGCCAACTTTTCTAATTTTCTTCCTTTCTCTATCTCAGTCCTTCTCCAGAAATTCCACCAGAACCAAACCCCTTCTTCCCTCTAAACAACCCATAGACTTTTCTGCATCAGAGTCCCTCCAAAAGCGTATTTTTGTTCACTTATATTCTACATGCATGGGAGGCTCTTCTTTCTATGTATTTAAATTCAATTCCATTCTTTAAAATCCAGCTCAATTTTTATCAATTTCTTGGCGATATTTCCTTGGAACTGCTGCAACAATTTTCATTAGAAAAAAAAATCACTTGCTAACACATCTGTACCATCTCTTCTGCTCCCATCTCACTTGTCACCATCATATGCCAGGACTTATTCTGGCAGAGGATGGAAGTTCAGTGAAGAGTTTCTGATTGCTTGGATCCCAAGATATTTTCAACTACTCTTTTCAACTACTATGTTGGGATTTTCTCTAAAGTGTATAATTTTATTTTTCTCTTGTCTCCCCAAGTAAAATTCTTTGATAGAAAGAGCTATGTCTCTCACATACTGTTCTGATCTTGCCAAGTTCATTCCTCATAAAAAGTACTCCATAAAAATTACTGATTTACTTTAAAAAGATAAGAACATTAAATTTGTGATTAAGAATTACCTCAGATATTAATTGCTTTACTTTTAAAAAATACACAAACCAAATGCCTCCTATAGAAACCAAGTGATTTCTATAGAAATTAGGAAGTTGATGCTATCTTCTGAGTAAGGTCACCTATGAATCATAATCAAAAGTTAGAGGAAAAAACAAACAAACAATAAAAACAACAAAAACTCAACACTTCATAAACAAATTTACCAAAATATTCCAAAGTTTTTGAGAAAAATGTTACTTTCATTAGGCAGATGGCATGGAATACCACTATTAATTTATAATACTATTATACTATTTCCCAGATTGCATTTGAGGATTTATTTTCCTTAATAAATCTTAACATATTCTCAGGATGCCTGGGTGGCTCAGTGGTTGAGCAACTGCCTACAGCTCAGGGCTTGATCCTGGGTCCCAGGATTGAGTCCCACATCAGGCTCTCCACCGGGAGCCTGCTCCTCCCTCTGCCTATGTCTCTGCCTCTCTGTGTCTCTCATGAATAAATAAATAAAATATAAAAAAAATCTTAATGTAGTCTCAGGATACATATTTTCAATTTGTTTATTGCTGACAGTTGTTGAAATTTGTAGCATTAATGTAAAATACAGAAGTGTCCTCTCAGTATTTTAGGTCTTCATTAATAAACACATTTATTTAGAGTAAACCAGTAACTCAGTAGAAGAATAATTTCTATTACTACTGTCTATACTGAACAATATTTTCATAGTGTACATATGTAACATGTAATAGTGTGTATGTATATATAATATGCACTTACATATACACACACATGGCTTACATGTTATTCATAGGAAATTATCTACATCACTAATGATAAAATATGTTATAAATCAAGGAATCATTTCTTATAATTTTCATTAACAGTACATAGTTTGGGGGTTTAGTACTTGAACATAATTAAATCAGAGAAGATGGCATTGATGTTTTATTACAATTACCTAGCATATAATGTCTATCACACAATGAGTAATTAACAACAGATGAGTGGTGGTTTGTGATTTTCTTGCCAATCCTTTAAACATGTCTCTTGTTGCAGG
Source organism: Canis aureus (assembly GCF_053574225.1). NCBI lineage: Eukaryota > Metazoa > Chordata > Mammalia > Carnivora > Canidae > Canis > Canis aureus. Next base: position 66,869,522 of record NC_135614.1, on the reverse strand, counting down.
GAATAATATGAAGTCATTATCATAAATTCAATTGCAGTGGTATATGTTCACAATTAACAGCTTGTATCGTTTTACCTTATTCTTACACAATAAAGTACTGACTTATATAATTTAGAGTCACATAATACTAATTAGCTCCATCTGTGTGGCATTTTATTTAATACTGAGAAATCCAATTATGGGATCATTTGATAAATTAAAAAATCATGCCTCAAATCCTTGGAGATAAATGGCATGAGTGCATGAAAGAACTATAGGTTAATTTCTGGTAACATATTAGTAATCATAACAAGATGTGAAATAACCCTTTCAAGTATTACAGAGCCATTTAGTAATGTTAGCTGAGAACATAGTAGAAGATATTTCATGTGAAGATGGTAGTGATGGAAAGAAAGAATGAGAGAAGGAAGATTGAGAGGAGAGAATAATCTAATTCCGTGCAAATGAAAGAAAATAAACAACTAACCATGCAAAAGACTAAGTAATGGAGCAGTGAGAGACGCCATGTTAGAGCCATTTGAATTATTCCATGTTGTACAGTTTAAAATGAATTACAAAAAAATATAAATAAAATGAATTGCAATCAATTTGTGATTATGGACTAGAAAAGTAATGTGGTTGATTTTATTGTTTGATTCAGGGATCAATTAAGAAAAACTAATGACAGGAAGGTAAGACATGAAATCGTGTCAGGAAAGAAAGGAGGATTCATCTATAATTTAAATATGAAATAGTGACCTAAAACAGACAGATATTTGGGAATGGCAGAAGGAACACACACACAAAGCATTTGAGAAACCAAGATTTAGAACTTGATGATGTGGAAACGAAAATGAGTGAATGGTGGTGGTGTAATTCTGTGGGAATAAGAAAGTAGATACCAGGTGTTAACCTTCCTAGCCTAGACAAGCAAGACTCTCTCATTCCTTCTAACCTGAAGAAGGACTTCATATCTCCCTGCATTTATTCTATTTAACTGTTTGAACAGACAAACTTGTTTAAAGTGTCATGATCAGTCATTGAAACGTCCCAGATCTCCTCATGGAGGAGTAAGAATTTTAACAGGATCTGTCCCTGAGGACAGTTCAGAAGTGCTTAAAATCTGCTCTTCCTGTGAACTCTGAGAAAGTTTCCTTACATATTTAACTAGAGAGGAAAAACACATTTCTTCTCCGATCACCTGGTGAACTAAAGGAAAGGAAAATGTTCAACTTTGGTTCAGAGAAAAGGAATTCACAAAACAACAAAACAACTTAGTGGCGTCTATGTCTATACTATGGAAAGCATATTCACATAGTCTTGCTGTGCTTCAAATGAGGGATAAATTGCTTTGGCAGACCAACGCTTTCTCTGAGTTGAGTCCTACACAGCCAGATGACACTGGTCAGCTCTGTATTTCTTAAAATGTTTTCTTCCTAAGTTGGTTTTTACTGCTGCCTGTTTCCAAGATACCAGGAGCTGAATATATTGCAATTTTCTACCTTAAATGTCAAAACAAAACAAAAACACCTTGTGGCTGTCCCCAGAATGTACGTCACTGTCCTATCTTTATTTATTTATTTATTTTTTGATCAGTGGTCTAAAACCCAGGTTTCAGTTTGTTAAAAACATTTTTAAAAATTCCACAATTTTCTATGTTTAGGGTTAATGTTTAAGCCTTATTGCTGCTTTGTTGAGAAAAATCCTTTCATCTTTTTCCAAAATATCTGAATATTTATGTGTTCACCAAGATCCATTCATCCTTTCCTTTTACATAACCCTAGTTTCTTTTGCAAATTAGCTTGCAAGTATTGAGTGTTTTATTAGGTTTGACCAAGTTGAAGATTTTGGTAACATCATTTGAAAAAAAAATTGTCTTTTTGCACTGATTTGTGTTGGAAAAATGTGATATTTCCAACATATAGATCAGTGTATCAAATGTATGGTTCAACTGAATTGTTCTTATTTTTACTTGTGCTTATTGGCCAGTTTTTAAAAAAAAAAAAAAACTTTACAACTAAAACAAAGTGTAAAAGGCTCATAAAGAATGTAAGTCATCTTGAAGTCTGTTAGATAAACTAGGAAAACACTTTCAATTTAAATATTATTCCTTTAAATCAAGACTTTAAATAAAAGTTTTGATTACTTAACACTGATGAAACTACCTGATTGAAATTATGATACAATATGTATTGACATTGTTTCTAAGCCATTTAAAGTACAAAGGAGTGTTTCATATCCTTATTCAACTAATCTTTGGCGCTGAGGACAAATTCTACTTTCCTAAGATGCTATGGAAGTAGTTCTTGATTACTTTTCATTTTGAAAATTTCAGGACATTATCTGAAGGAGAACATTCTGTCTTTGGCCTGTAAAATCTGTACTACAGTGAAAAGAGGATGCACAGTGAGAGACAGTTCTTAAGTAAAATTCTGTGTGGCTTCCTACTAGCTGTTTTACATTGAGGAGGCAATTAATCTCTCTCTATTGTCCTCTATGAAAAAAAGTGGATAAAACTTGCAGAATCACTACAAGGAGTAAGTGAGATAATGAATGCAAAGCGTCTGGCGCTTAGGAGAAACATAACTGGTAGATACTTAAAAGCAAAAAGAAAAAAAAATATCCTACACATTCTCACTATGTAAAAATAAATAATATACAATTTTATTTTAGATGCAATTTTAGTCAGTTTCAAATTTTCTGTTATGGATTCATTTCTTCTGTCAGTGCTAATGAATTTCAGACTTTTATTTTTATTATTTTTATTTTTAAAGATTTTAAAACTTTATTTGAGAGAGGGGAGAGCTAGTAAGCATGAGCATGGCAGGTGGGGGAGAGAGGTGGAGGGAGAGGGAGAGGAAGACTCCCTGCTAACCAAGGCCCTGACCCCTGAGGCTCCTAATTTCCAGGACGCCAGGACCATGACACCACGATGCAGATACATAACCAACTGAGCTGCCCAGGCACCCATGGACTTTTTCTTATTCAAAATTATGATCATCCATGTTAAGAGTCATTTAGGTTTTTGTTTTTCCTTTCTGTCAGAATGTTTGCTTTTCAATTTAGTGCTAACTTGAAGCAATACAGAAGCATTTATTTTTTAAAAAATATTCAAGTCATTCTTATTATGTACTCCTTATGAATTTGTTAAAATGAATTACATTAGTTAACTTTGTGTAACTTAAGTGGTTAATAGCTAATTTATATACACATTTAATTATTAATTTTAACTTACTAGCAATGAAGACAATTGAACACTTTGTACGATTTGTAACAATTTAATATCTCTCATGTATTATTAAATCCATGCTTTATTATCATTCTGCGGCTTTTGAAAACAAATTTGGCCAAAGGATAAATATAGGAGAAAATAGAAAAGCAGAAATAAGGGAAATAGTCCATTATAATGGGAGATAAAAGGCTGAATTTCAAGAAACAAAAGGATAAGAAAGACCCTCCAAAAAAGCTTTAAAATATATTAATGTAATATATAATAAAATATAAATTTTATATACAGCCTGAAAGGAGAAGAGAAAAAGGAATACAGGATTCAGAGAAAAAAATGGAAATAGAAACAGTAGATACTACATTATATTGGGGGAAAATACTTATACAAAATAATAATAATAATGGCTAGAAATTAATGAGAAATTATTATGAGCTAAATAATCTAAGAACTTTAAGTATATTATCTATTTTAACTGTCAAATAGCATTAAAAGGTAGGATTATAATTACCTTTTTTTCACAGACAGCAAAAGTGATGCTTGAAGAAATTAATTGGCTACCCAGGGATCACAAAGTTTATAAGAAATTATGGCAGTTATATTATCAAGATTTTGTCCCTACAGCCACATGCCATAGTTACATTTTATTATATAACAAGTCATTCTAAAAGTTGTTGGCTTAAAAAGCAAGTCATTTACTTTTCTCAGGAATCTGAAATTTGGGTGGAAATCAACAAGAATGGAGAATCTCTGATATTTGCCGTTTCACAGTGAATTTTTCAACTGGAGTAGATAATCCTCTTCTAAGATGTCTCACATAGCTTACAAATTCGTGTTAGCTATTTATTAAAACTTCAGCTGATGCTGATGCTTGGAGAGGGAGAGCTCTTAGATCTTTTCGGGGGGGTAGTGTGAGGACATGAACTGCATGAAAGATAAAGAAAATAAGCTATAATCACTTAGTTGATCCCAGTGGATTGTGAAATTTGTTAGAATTAAGGAAATGGAGTGATCTGGAAGGCTATGAGGTGGTGGCTGAGAGCAGAATGTTTGGAACTGAGATTCTGGAGGAAACAGAATTGGTGATGAAAATGACTGAAGAGAAGCCTGGGTGACTCAGTGGTTGAGCATCTATCTGCCTTCAGCTTAGGTCATGATCCCAGGGTCCTGGAATCAAGTCCTGCATCAGGTTCTCTGCAGGGACGTGGCTTCTCCCTCTGTCTATGTCTCTGCCTCTCTGTGTCTCTCATGAATAAATAAATAAGGTCTTAAAAAAAAAAGAAAAGAAAATAACTGTGAAGACCAGTGAGTGATTATGGTAGAATGGAGATCATTGGAGGGGATGAGTTTGAGGTGTTGGAAGGGACCTCTTTTTGGATATTGAAATCCACAAGCAAACAATAGGGGTAGTTGTGGACACAGTGACAGTAAGCATGCAGCTGAGACCTTCAAAGAACAAAGAAAACTAATTTGCATGGGTAGGAGAGATAGTGAGGTCAATTGGGATATGGAGTTAGGACATCAAAGATGGTTGTTGTAGGAAGAAGAGGATGACAGACTGTAACCAACAATATAAATAAGAATCAAATTAGTTGTAAGTTCAAAATTATACTTTGTTATAATATACATGTGTGTATACATATATATGTATATATACACAATACATGTATATATATATATATATATATATATATATATACATATATATTTACCTCTAGGCATAAATAAAACCAAACACACACAAAAATCTCCCGGTAGGATAATTAAATGAATATAGAGAGCAGAACTCCAACGTTTACAACTTCTCTGTTTTATAGTTCAGGAAATTTTAATCACAAAAAGCATAGACAACAATGACATCCCCAATGATATCATTTATCCTTAATAATTTGCTGATTTGTTCTCCATTAGTGAGATTGTTTTAATCAATATTGTGTTTCCAAGCAGCAAGGCACAGCTGCTGGTGCTCCTTTCTCTTCTTTTCTCCTCTTTTGTGGCTAGCCTGATAAAATGTGTAATTTTTATGTGCTTTCCTAAAGGTTAAAATGCCCAGGAAACATACATTTTTTTTCAAACTAGCTGTCTCCTTTTTTTTTGAAGTGAAACTAAAATGGAAACCATGTTTTCCCTTTCTTCATTTTGTCTGCGAGTCCTCATTGTGTCTGCATCTGTGCCTGATGTATGGCAGGTACTCAGTTAATCTTTGTTGAATGACTGAATTGAAATGGCTAAAGGGAAAATTGCAAAAACTCTTGTTTTACCCTCACACCTAACCATTGTGATCTAAGGGGAAGAATTAATTCAGGAATGGTGCATTAATCAAACCAGAGTGGTATCCCAGAGTTAAGAGAAACCTGAAGGTAAATTCCTCGTTTCTTACATGTAGGGTACATTCAGTAGAGCTGATTTAATAGAAGGCATCAGGTTATAGCTCAGAGAATGCTTTTCATTTCTCTGGAGAAAATAAGAAGAAATGAATTTTAAGTTGTTTAAGAGGGATTTATAGACTCAGTATTTGAGCCTTGTGACTCAAGGTAATAATTTATGGAGAAAGTGGTAAAATTTTCATTTTTATATAGGTGTAATGAGATTGTAGGTTCCTAACTATTGGTAACATCCCTGGAGAGTCACTTAGAATCTGTCCCATAGGACATCTGTCCTAGCAGTGTTTCTATCCAAAAGGTTTGCACAGTACTGGCATGGATATCTCTGGCCAGCCTTTTGAAATGAAGACTATTATTATTTGCATGCACAAAGCTTTGTCAGTAGGAACCCAGAGAAAAAGTGGAAATAAAGATTTCCAAAAAAAGAGAAGATGGAAATTGCCATTGATACAAGTCTGAGGGAAAGGGTTGACGTTTTCCTAAGAATAAATCAAATGGAGTTAAAATTATCAGTGTCTTAGTTGTAGGCTGATGAGGTATTTGGCCAATTTCTGAATTAAAAAAAAGAGCATGGATGAATTTAAAATAATGAATTTTGCCAAATTCTGACACTAGCAGATTCTATTGCTAATGGCTAAGATTCTTGAGTGTGGAATACATGGCAGATATACATGCTAAGCATCTTATTTACTTATTTTTTAAAATATTTTATTTATTTATTTTGAGAGAGAGAGAGAGAGCAGGGGTGGGGAGGAGCAGAGGGAGAGGGAGAGAAAGTCACAAGCAGACTTCATGTTGAGCGCAGAATCTGATGCAGGGCTTGATACCATGACCTTGGCATCATGACTTTAGCCAAAACCAAAAGTCACACGATTAACCGAATAAACCACCCAGGCACCCATGTGCTAAACATTTTATAGACAGTGTTTATACATCTTATAACAACCCAATGATGTTGGCATCATTGGGTGTTTTGAAACTTTGAAAAAGAAAATTCAAAATAACTAAAATGATGTTCTATTTTCATAACATATCACATCTATGTTCTAAAAAATACAGTGATTTTCAAAAAGAGCAACAGAGTATTATAAGGATATTATAATCTTAGGTTGACATTTCTTTTAAAATGGCAATTTCTACATTATCTTTTTGTTAAGACTAATGTAAGACAGCCTAAAGTCAAAGCTAATTGAAAACATCCAATATATTATAGAAAGAATACCATTAATTCTATTTTTGGCCAAAAGAAAATACCTACCTAACGAGATATAATTAACATTAAAACTTTATAAAGCAGATAAATATGTAAAGCATGTGATTTATGTATTATAAAGGAAAATGTATTAGTTTGGAAAAATAAAAAAAAGACATGACATCAATGATCAAAGCATTTGACAGGCATTTTTATCAAGGGAGGTTTACTCTTGTGATGTATCTCTTACAGAGCAGAATTAGTCAATAGATGATATATTTTACTTTTAAAAGTTTTTTAAAGTTATTTTTTTTATAATTTCCTCTGAAAAATCAGTTATCCAAATGTGTAATTTTTTTTTTTGAGTAAAATGATACATAAAAAAAGAAGAGGTAGACTCGGCTTTTTGGTAAACAGGTTTCCACAAAAACATATAGAAATAAGATAATACCATATTTGTATTCTAGAAAAGTATCTTATTAATGACAAAGACAAAAGCATATAAAGCATATAAAGATCTGGCAGACATAAAGGAATAAATTAGTTATTCACATAATGACTTTTGGAAATGGGCTACAATTTAAAACCCATGAAAATAATGAAAGGTATTACACAAAGCTTTGGTAACCTGGAATCTAATAATCAAAATTCTCAATGACATTTTCTTATAACATTCTGTAAAGGAGAGTCAACTCAAATACACATGCCAAAAAAAAAAAAAAGGTTTTAGAAATAAACTCACCTAAACACAAAATTAGTAATTGAAACAGAGCTATATTTTTCTTCAATAGCATGTTTAAGGAAAACCAATCTGCAACAAATGAAATATTGACATGTTTTCAAGATAGTGTGTATTTCAGATTTGAGGTCTGTTACACAGAGACCCCAGAACCCAAAATATAGTTCTTGTTCACTAGGAAATTCAATTTAACTGAAGATTCTATCATTTGTACATTTTATCTGGATTTCCTGAATTATTCCATGAGTGCTAGCAAAAAAGACTTTAAGCTTCAGTTTTCTCTATATTTACAAATATTTAACATACATATATAAATACATGACTATAAGAATGTATAGATAGCACTTGTGTGCAATATGCTGTATGGCTTCTGTGAATGTCAGTGGAGAAGCCTCCTTATGGCACAGATCTGCTTATTCCCACAGTTTTACTTCATGTTGGCAGTAGATTAGTCAGAGTCTTAGGGTTTGTCCAATCAGCTTTCACTAAGTCCAGCACACATAGCCAGTGATGAATTCATTACCTCAACCCAACAGACTATTTGAAATGCTACAGATGTTCTTCTTAGCTCAAACATCTGTTGCTGAAGACAGGGAGAAAGTTCTACATTTTACCACACCTGTGTTACTTGCTACATTTATTTATTTCACATGAGAGGCTGAATTATCCCACTGAATTTTGATGTAGAAATTATGTAAAGCAGTTACCAGTTACAGTATAATAATAATAATGAAATAGCAATCATTTATTCATAAGATAGTGGAAAAGAAATGATTACATAATAACAAGAGCTCCAAAAGAAAGGCACTTTATTCAACCTCCTTTTGCCATAGCAAGTAACAGTATATTTTATTACCTGGTTATACTGAATAATTTTGGAATATTATACACATAATAGTTCTAGAGAGCATCTAACCCACTGGATTGTCACTTCATGCTGCAATCAACAGCATTGATCAGGTCTTTGAAGGACTTCGTGAGAAGGAAGCCTTAATTGGCTTCGAAATACTTTCTTTAAAGAAAATGAAAAGGCAAATTTCATTCTTGTCCCTGCCAAATAACCAAAATTCTAAATTTACAGTGTTTGAATAAAGGCACTTTATTTTTTCAAAGAATATATGTCCTAATGTCCTCCATTCATATTTATGGTATGGTACATGACAAACGTGTCACATTATGTTTTTAACCCAGGATACAACTTTGAAACCTGAGTGTATCAAAGTGAGTAACAATTTCCAATTGAGGTATGCTCTCAAAAAGAAGAAAAATGGCTTGGAATCTTCTCTGGCCAGGTTGATTAAAAAAGTAAAAGATAATGACAGGTGCTTCAGTTATCTATTGATATGTAACAAATCACCCTAAACTTAGCAGCTTACAGTAATAAATATTTATTGTCTCATACAATCCCTGAGAATCAAGGGGTAGCTTAGCAGGGTGCCTGTGGCTTAGAATGTCTCATGAGAAGGTCAGTCCAGAAGTAAGCCAAGGATGGATCAATAGAAGAAAAGGAGGAATCCACAACTTTCAGCTGCTCCATTGTCTCTTGACAGGAGACTTTATAGTGTCCTCTCAGAGGGCAGCTTACATGTGGCAGCTTGTCCCCTGCCTCCCCTGGCCCAAGTGATCCCAGAAAGATGGGGAGTGGGGAAGAAGAGAGGGAGAACGCAGAATAGAATGTGCACTGCTACCATATTTTATTGGTAACATAGAGCAATCCTGGTACAATGTGGGAGGGGATTACATAGGATGTGAATACCAGGAGGCAAGATCATCCATCAGTGGTTGGCTGGCTACTACATGAGATGAAAAAATAACATGCTGACACATCCAATTTTGATCACCTAAAAGATATGCCAGGCTGGGATTAAACTGGAAAGGTGGGTTAGGACAAGTAAGATGCAAAGCACTGAGTTGTGTTTCTCCCTCTTCCCACACAAATTCACATGTTGAAGCCCCAACTCCCAATGTGATCATATTTGGAGATGGAGCCTTTGGGAGGCAATCAGATTTAGATGAGGTCATGAGGGTGGGACTATTTTTTACAGTGGGATTTGTCATGAGACTTTGTAAGAAGAAAACAAAGAGCATGCTCTCTACCAAGTGAGGACAAGGTAAGAAAATAACCTTCGACAAGCCAGGGAGAGAGCAATCACCAGCAACCAACCTGACTGACACCTTGATTTTGGACTTCCTAGCCTTCAGAACTGTGAGAAATAAATATCTGTTGGTTAAGCCAACCAATCTGTGGTAATTTTTTTATAGCAGCCTGAGCTAAGACATTAGATACTAAAGTCCCAGATGTTAAGACAGAATGGTCAAGTCATTAAAGAGCTTTTGAGGCTTGGATTTAGACATTCTTGAGTAATTCACAGCTGTGCCATGTATAGTGGTGATATTAACAACGCCAAGCTCTAGTTCCCTCAATATAAAATTGGAACGAGCAATTTTGAGTTGGTGAAGATTAAATGAGATTATATGCATGTGAGGGTTCCTTACAGATAGAAAATACAATTACTAAGTGAAGGACCGAGTAGAAAGAGGCACAGTCCCTCTTAATTTGGCATATAATAGTGGCTAATATGTTTCTTCTAGGGCTACCTATGGGAAGAATATGCATTTAAATCATGTCTTCATAGCAACCACTGTGAAAATAATTAGGCATAGCTATCAAATGTCTAATATGACAGTAATTGCATGAAAGAATTCTGTGATGTTCTAAATATTCCTCAGACTCCATGAACATCTTTTATTAAAAAATCTGCAACTCTTCTGCAGAGCTAAAGATATCTTTCAATTGATAATCTGTGCATACTCTCACCTCATACTTATATTTTTAATAACACACTATCTCCATTTAATAAATTATTTTATATTTTCAACTACCATCAAAATTTCACTGGAAGGTCACAAAGAAATATTTTTCTTAGGAGTTTAAATGTGACTTTCTCTTCAGAAAAGTAGCAGGTGATGGAGGGAGGGGAGAAAAACAAAAAAGGAATATTGAATGTATTTTTTTCTTAAACTAAATTTAATAATAATTCAAATTAATCCCTCTCTATTACAATCCCATATGCCTATCAGAGTAGCTATAGTGTGTATTTGATAAAATGAAATTTTAGATAAGAAAAACATATCATCATGTCATAGGCCAAGGCCAAGGGATACCTTAGTCATCAAATTAAATACATATAGAGTGATTTAATATTTTCTAGTAAGTGGTTTTCTTCTGGCAAAAGAAAAAAAAAACAGTAAGTTAAAATAGGAAATATTTTAAATATGCTATTTGTTGCTTTTCTAAGATAAATGAGTCAAGTACAAATCCCCCATTGTATTTAAACAGAGCTCTGTTTTGTTTGCATGAAGTTATTCTAGTCCCCTGCATCGCTAAGTAATGTGAGATAGAGCAAATGGCTCTTAGAGACATGGAAGATCCTCTTCAAGGTCAAAAGAAAATAGCCAGTTAACTAACAGGATATTATTTATTGTAGCAGCATTTTTAAATGTATTTTTCATGATTTCATTTGATATAAAGGCAAGTTCACAGAGTGCCTTTCACAAAGACTTCCTGGAAGTAGTGGTATTAAAAGAGATTCAAGGTTAGGTAAAAAGAAAAATCAAACATTAATATCTGATGTCATTATATATATATTGACAAAGAATCAGTTTCAATTTGAGATAGATATTGAGAATCTTTCAAATAATTAAGACAGCAACATAAATCATAGAGCTCAAGCATCACTAAATATCAGAGTCTGCCAAAAATCAAACATTTGTTTTGGTTTCTCTTCATTTAACATGATACTGAGGAAATCAAGCTTACCGTCAATTATTTTTTATAGTTACAAGTTCAATTAAAATGTAGAATTCTCAGGATAGGATAAAAGCACCTAGAACAGTGCCTGGCACAGAGAAGACAATCAATGTTTTCTGATTGACCAACATAAAGAAAGAATGAATCTAACTAAATTATCTCCCTTAAGAGAACCAAGAGTATTAAGTCTGCTTAATATTTATATCTAAATTAATTTCTTAGCCATTCCCATCTTTAAGACGAAATAAAGTTAGGTCTCCTCTCCCACCCACAGTACTAAGGAATGTGTCATATATATTTTCAAATCAGTCTGGCCTACTTACATAGGCCACTGTGACCCCTTTCTCTCTGCAGGTGGCAGGTGGCTGCTGCCCCGTTGCTGAACCAAACACACCTGCTGGTGTGAATTTAGGACAAACTCACTTGCTGCTGTTCATTGCTCTGCCCAGCTGCCTTGAGCTTTCATTACACACTGCTGACTTTTGTGCTACACTAGACTTCCACGCTTGCCCCAAACTACTTGCTGCAATTCAATGTCTGGTACTGTAGTATTTTCTATGAAACAGGAATATAGGACTCTCTCCTCTGTGTTCTGCCCTGGTAGGGTTCTCATAGTATAGGCAACTAATTTAGCTCTCCATTTTAGAAAGAATTAATCCTCAAATCTTCCCATTATCTACAAGGCCCTGTGATTTGGATGGCCCCAGATATCTTTCCATCATTTTTGTACTCCTGTCTTATTCTAGTCCAGTCATACCAATCAGCTTCGCCTGCAATGTCCCTTCCTCCTGAACTATTTGCCTTGGGGATATTTGTGCAACTCATTCTTTCATTTCCTTGAGTTCTCTACCTGAATGTCATCTTTTCAGAGATGCATCTAAGAACAGTTCCATCTTACATAGATCTGCTTGACACAGGTCACTGCATTCTGTTCTATTGCTTTGGATTTCTTAATGTGATTTGTGCTACTTGGCATTATCTTTTAAAGCTCTTTATTCTGTTTATTTTCCATTTTCCTGGGAAAAAATAGACAACGTGAAGGCAACACTTTGTTTTATTATCAGTTTTTCCTATTAGGTCACTGGGTATAAAAATAAAATAAAGAAATAGATAGGCAGATAGATAGGTGATCGATTAATGCTAATAAAGCATTCTAATCTCATTCAAATAAGTGGATGTATATTGATCCTGTCACTATGGGGGAGGGAATATTATATCTAATTGCATATATAATACTTTCCCAAATCCTTTTCAGTCCAGCCTGAAAGACTTTTACACTGTTCAAAACTGCCTTAAAACAGCATTTTACATACTGAAAACTGAAGACCATTTCTGTTGTGATAAATTTAAGATGCTGGGTATTTTTTTTTCTTTTATAACTGGCATAAGGGTGATATCATATTCCAGAAAATAAGGCTCTTCTTTATCTGAAATACTTAGAATCAAAAGCTTGAATTCAGGTCCACTGCATCATCTGTCTATTATGGCTATGGCTGCAGTGAAGCTCTAGATCTTGATTTATTAATTGATGGATTGCTCATCAGATACTTCTCAGCAAAAGACAACATGAGAAGTGAAGAAGACAAGCGATATTCATTTTGAGAAAATACTTCTCAACAGATTCTGCTTGAACTTTCGCTCTTTTTCAGTAACATCATAACTGCAAATGCATTTTATTTTCTTCCTTGTAATGACAAAAATTCTAATGGACTCATCTGTCTTGTCTTTTATTTATGAATTTTATTTAGCCCATTTTTTTCAGTCATAGCTGCCTGATAATTTATCATATTATTGAAACAAATTACCAAACCAGTAAGATTCATGTAAAAAGAAATCCAAATTTGTGGAACCAGTCTGATAAGTTCAGGATAAGCCACTAATGGGACAGATTCCCTCTCTCCTATTTTCCCTATGTGCCCTTTACATTAATCGATTTTTCCCCTTTTGTAAATGTAAGAGAAAGGAAGAATTCTGTTAGGGTCTGAGTCTAAAGGAAGAGACTGATGCATATAGTGATAAAGCATCCAAGAAGCTTTAATGGTGTCATCCTATGAACTATTTGATTAATTCGAGAAGTTGGAAACTAATGGCCTGCTGGTTTGAAATCAGACTTTTTGATGTCCCCCCCCTCCCCCTGCTCTGGAACACATACTATATTTTAGAAAATAGAAATTATGTAAAATAATATATAAATATATATAATTAAATATTATAATTTTCTATATCTATAAAATTATGGCGTTTCCTATACAGATCTGAATATCTAGTTTTCCTTGATAACTCTGGGCCCCATTGGATATACATTTCCACATGACAATTACCAGCTGAAATTGAGAAGGCTGTGTCCCTTAGATGGAATAAGTCATGTGTAGTTCACTGGAGCAAGAGGCTGTTTTTTGTCTTATATGTGGTCAAATTCATACTTCTATATCACTAGATTGGCTCCTGTAGGCCTTTTAAGTTTTCTATTGATTTTGAAGTCAGTTTGGTCAGGTCAGACAATGTGTGGGTAATGCCCTTTAATGGAGTTGACTGTATTTTCCTATTTGTTTATTTTTCCAAAGCTAGTTTAATTTGATAGCCTCAAGTTCTCATGTATTTATTAAATAATTTTATGTACAGTAAAATATATACATTAAATACTATTTTTAGAGAACAAAATTTCCTTATTGTTCTTGTTGACTTAGTTAACCCTTATAGTAGCTGGGAATACTTGGTTTCAAAAGTTGGGAAAATAGTTTTCTTTCCTGTCATGTCATGGAATAGTATAAACTATATTAAATTGTTATTTGATAATTAAGATTTTAGGAACTACCGTTATATATTCCACTGTAGTAAGCTACAAAGAAGCATAGAATAGGGCACTGGATTGGGTTGAACCTGCATTAATCCATAGTCAAGAATTATTTTATAGAATAAATTTCAGATATTTTCCCCATTTCTCTTGTCATTGAATTCTTCTGCACCAAATTATTGGGAAATAATTGGAAAAATTGAGCTACCTAAAGACTTTGAGTAGTTATATTTTATTAATATTAATGCGATGTGTTATAGGTATTTGTTTGATTGGCTATTTATTTCATATAATTTAAGACCTTCCTCCAAAGTTTGCTCTGGATCCTCTAATGGAATGTAATTTCATAAATGAAAGATTCATAGAGAGAATGAGTTATCTTATGATCTGTTCTCTCTCTTTTTAAAGATCTGTTTATTTATTTTAGAGCAAGAGTGTGAGCAGGTGGAGGGGGGGAGGAGAGAGAGAGAATCTCAAGCAGATTCCCCATTTAGTGTCTCACCTAAATCTCACCACCCTGAGATCATGACCTGAGCTAAAATCAAGTCAGTTGCTTAACTGATGGAGCCACCCAACCATCCCAATTGGCTCTTTTATCTTTAAATAAAAAGGTAAGTGTTTTTTGGAAGCTATTGGTTCAAATTTCTAATAATTTGGCTGCTATGAAAGTAATCAGCAATAAAACAAACAGCAAGTGCATCACAATTACACTAAGAATGCCATTATTTTTGGTGAAATCAATTGGGAAATAGACAACTTCCAACTTTCTTTCTGCAAGTTAAAAAGTCAATCTTTTTCTCTGTGATCCAAATGGAAATTGGCAAATGACTATCTAGAAGGATATTTTTGTTATAATTTAAAATATTTTCTTATTACTACTAATAAATAAAAACATAAGTAATATTTATGAGACAAGATGTTAATAGGCTGTGGAAGTAGAGCCACATACTTTTAAATATCTTAGTCAAGGTGTTTTCATTAGTGATCTGTCAAAATGAGTGATATAAATTTTTGAACTAAACTCAGCTACACAATAAGAGATGTATTACAAAGAAAAACACTTTGAAAAGTAAAGAGCCTCCATTTCTTGTTTACATAATTGGAAAGATGAGTGTAAAATTAACAAAATCTTTCTTATTCAATTTGGAGTAATTCTTTTCTCTCTGTTACACTCTTGACAGATTTTTACAATATGTAGGTGTGCTTAATTCTTTCTTACTATCTAAGTACCTTGTTAAATAATCAAGTGAATTATTTGAGAAAAGTGGTTATTGAAAACTAAAGTTAATTATTGATGTGTCACAATGTCCTTAATTTATCTTACATACAAATGATTTTATAAATGGATCTAAATTAGTTTTAAAAGCACCATTTCAGGAATAAAAGTAGATAACCAGTGAACACTTAATTTCAAAAAGATAATTAGGTATCTTCTGGTCAGAAAAAAAAATTGTCTATAGAATTAAAAGATCTTAGAATTTGATGCCCAAAGTTAAATTGATTTTTTTCATATAAAATACAGTTAAAATTTTCTGTTTCATGAACATGGGCAGAATCTCAATTATTGACATATACTGAACAAAACAGTCCCCCAAAACCCTATGTATTTTTCACATTCTTGTTTGAGCCACATTTGAATCTTGTACCTGTCCTTTGCCTTTTTTCTCTCATAAGACTTTATTCCTTGAAAAATTCATTCTACTAGACTCAGTTTATCTTCCTATATAACATGATATTCTTTTCTTAAGATTTTATTTATTTATTCATGAGAGACACACATCTCTATGCCGAGAGTGGCAGAGACATAGACATAGGGAGAGGCTGGCTCCTTGCAGGGAGCCTAATGTGGGACTCGATCCCGGGACCGGATTCACACCCTGAGCCAAAGGCAGACAGACGCTCAACCACTGAGCCACCCAGGCATCCCTAAGATGATCTTCTTGAATATGAACCTATAACCCAACATATTAGCCATTTAATTTTTGCTTTGTGTTAGCTGCATCTTTGAGGCTTCAACCAGTTTATTATTAATATGCTGAAAAGACCTCAGATCATACTAATATGTTGAAAAAATATCATATCCTAAAGACATCCACTGAACACCTTCTATGTTGGTATAAATCAATGTGTATTTTGGGATGTGGGAGCAGAAAACAATAAATTATTAACCGATTCAATTCTATTTTCTGTTAGTCCAAATATTTCATAATAAAATATTAAGAACTTTGCAGAAAACGAGTGAAGATATCAGTGAGGGTGACAAAACATGAGAGACACCTAAATCTGGGAAACAAACAAGGGGTAGTGGAAAGGGAGGTGGGCAGGGTGTTGGGGTGACTGGGTGATGGGCACTGAGGGGGGCACTTGGCAGGATGAGCACTGGTGTTTCGCTATATGTTGGCAAATTGAACTCCAATTAAAAAAAAAAAAAGAACCTTGTAATAAGCTTGTATAAAGTCCATGTTCAAGCTAATATTCATCTCAAAAAGGAAATAGTGGACTGGCATATGTACCTTGCATGGTCTTCCACAAATTTTCAACACGTCTTTTTATCCCCCATGATATCTTCTAGATAAAGATTTTATTATTTACTTATTTATTTGAGAGAGAGTGAAAGAGAGCACACGATCAGGGGAAAGAGGCAGAGAGAGAGAGAGCGAGAGGGAAAAGCAGCCTCTCAGCTGGGCAGGGAGTCCCATGTGGGGCTCAACCCCAGGACCCTGAGATCATGACCTGAATGGAAGGCAGCCATTTAACTGACTGAGCCACCCAGGAGCCCCAGGTGCCCCCATGATTTCTTCTATATAATAGAAGAAAAAAGAGAAAAATGCTGATCTGTTATGGCTTGCTTTCATTAAATCAGGGCTTGCTTTGATAAGAAAAGTGCATTTTCTTACTTCTCACAAATAATTTCTTTTATAACTTGGTGTAATGGCTTACTTGGAATTAACATCAAACATATCAGGTTGCAATTTACAGCACTTTTCTTCATTTTCTCATTGTAAATTCAAACATTATTTACAGATGGCATGGAGAACCAGTTCTTTCCCATTATCATGGTTTATGAAAGTCTATGCAATCAATCATTCTACCTTATCTTCTCCAAGATATCACCATTTTAAGGTGCAATGTACATGTGCCAGTGTATGGAGCTCACTTAGAGTACCAAAGTATTGACTTTGAATACAATTTCCTAGAGTTTTCTCCAGTCTATTCAGTTTTTTTTAAAGATTTTATTTATTTATTCATGACACAGAGAGAGGCAGAGATATAGCAGAGGGAGAAGCAGGCTCCCTGCGGGGAACCCGATATGGGACTCGAGCCCACATGATATAGAGCTTACCAAAACCTTTCTTAAGGAAGGGTTTGAATAGGATAACCATAGTAAAACCTATGGTCTTGAATTTTCAATATTCTAAGGCTTAAATATGGGCAAAATGACATACATTTAAAGTAAATTGTAAAATTTGGTCGGCTAAAATATATGGTTGAAATATGTCTTTTTGAAAGAAATTGACTAATAGGAGGAGACCATGTGTCAAATAAGTGCACGTCTACTAGAAGTCTAGTATGTTGGAGAAGATTAAAATAAAGGGTATAAAGAAAACATTAATAAAGTGATAGGATAGAAGGGCATACTAGAAGGTGCTAAACTATTTAAAAATGGGAGGATTCATGGCACATCATAGCACTGGGAGAGCATAACAGTGATGGAGATTGAATACTTACTCTCCCGAAACCGGAATACTGATGAAATCCTGACTTGCTTAATTCACAAAATTATTTCCTTAAGTATAGAAGAAATGATGAAGGACCACTTAAACCAAAGTTGAATTTGTTTGTTAAGGTTGAATATTAAGAATCTGAAAGGAAGCATGCAAGTAATCTTAAACTAAACATGAGAAATAGTATTATAAAATGTTAAGCATGGTCAAGCTCTGGAACCAGATTGTTTAGATTCATCTTTTTTCTCTCATACTTACTAGCTCTGTGACCTTAGATAAGTAACTTAACTTATTTGTAGCTTAGACTCTTCATCTGTAATATGGAGATAATTATAAAAAGTTTTGAAGTAAACGGAAGAGTTTATACATGTCAAATATATAGAATAGTTTTTATATTACTGAGATTTTACACATAAAACATTATTAAGAGTTGTAGTTATGTATAAGCTAGAACTGATTTTTCTTGTCTATAAATTTGTAATTCTCTCATTTAAAAGATGATTTGATGTAGCTTGAAGTAGAAGCAGATCTAGCATATACCTAGAAAGTTTAAATGGCATGCAAGGAAAGAGTTTATTTTATCATGCATAAGCCTGACTGAAGAAATCAAAAGACTTTGAATGTAGCTTTGCTTTTATTTTCCTACTTCCTACAGAATACTGGAGAAAATGGTTGGAATCCATTAGAGTAGCTGTATATAACATTTAGAATGAAAGAAACATTAATTTCATTAGTAATAGTTGGAACAAAAATGAAGAAGTGGATAGACCCTTCACTTGGGATCCATTGCATGATAATAAATGACAGAATGTAAATGGAGTATTTTCAATCTTATTTAATAATGTCTTCTCTGAAGGCAGAATATTTTAAACTGAAGAAACTAGGGACGCCTGAGTAGCTCAGTGGTTGAGCGTCTGCCTTTGGCTCAGGTCATGATCCTGGAGTCCTGGGATCAAGTCCCAAATTGGGCTCCCCGCAGGGAACCTGTTTCTCCCTCTTCTATGTCTCTGCCTCTTTCTCTGTGTCTCTTCATTCAAAGTTTTCAACCACTCTTCATTCTTCCATTAATGGAAAATAAAGACAGTACAAGTAAGGAGACTGCTGTCCTAGCTCCACTTTTGTCACGAATATTCTATTTGACCTTGACCAGATATTTTGAAAGTCTCTTTCTTTATTCATTACATATTCATAACATTGGTTGTTGTATGTAAAAGTATCTTTAAAAGATAAGAAGCACTGTAAAATATGACACACTAAGTCATTCTTTATTCATGACTGAATAAAGACAGTTTGCTGAGCATGGTTGTGAATGGATGTCACAACAGAATGAATAAAGAACCAACTAATGATAATACCTGATTACATATACTAAATATTAGATATATGGTAGAAGTTACAGAAGTTATAACAGGTTATTATGAAAAAAAATTTGGCACAAATATACCTATAAGCATATTGCTTACTTACTAGATGATAAATAAAAGGTCTTAAGAATATAACTCAGCAAAAAACAAAACAAAACAAAACAAAACAAAAAAAAACAACAGAGTTAAGATATTAAACAATAGCTGGTAATGATAAAGAGTATACTTTTTCCTCCCCAACTGGAAGAAATATCAGTTTTGAAGACACCTAGTAACTCCGCCAAATGGCCTGAATGGTGGAAACACAGCCAGAAGAAGAAAAGGCAATCTGCTTTTTGGCAGATTAGCTATTTGGCTCCTATCTCCTACTTCTATTTTTCTTTTTCCATTCTTCTGTAAAATAATGTATTTATCTTCCTTTTTGTTTCTCTTTCAACTTTTGTGGTCATTTAATTCCCACAGAATACTAAACCACTAAGACAATTTTTCTGTTCACACAATGCATTAGGTTACAAACTAAATGATGGAGAAATACATGAGAAAACATTAAACATGTTATTCTCATACATTTTCACATGTAAATAGCATTCAGATCTATCATATGCAAGATTTTCAAGTTTGTATGTTTTTTTATAAAAAAGCTATATGTGTTTGAAACTCTTTTTCATCTTTTCCTAAGAGCTAGTTTTTAAAAGTTCTAATCTTTTGATAAAATGATAAATTATAGACAAATAACACTGATGGCTGAAATGGAAAATTATCCTCAAAAGAATGACTTCTATAAATGTAGGTTATTACAAACTTTAATTTGATTTTCCTAGTATTTAGTGCATCGAACTATTTTTTTTCTTTTTCCTTAAGAATTGATAACGAGTTGAGAGCAAAATTATGAAAATGCTACGCAAAATGTAGTAATCATTTATTGGAGGATTAATGCTTTATTTTTAGTTTGGGGGCAGTAGGGAACTAGTGATGGGTACCACATGAAATGGTATTTTTCCCAATCATCATAGTTTTATTTAACTAAGTAAATTATTAAAAATATGAATTAACAGCTGTTCTTACAACAAATGCAATAATTAAAAAAAATATTTTTCTACTGGAAGTCTTTCCTAACTTGCAGGAATAAGGATCTTAGCTTATAACATTGATCATAATGGAGTAGGCTAACAGATGCTTGGTGTATATATGTATCAATTCCTTTGATGGACGGTATAAGTAGACATTTTAATTAATATTTATTTCTATCCTAAGAATATATTTAGAGAAAAATATTGTTCAATTTATGATATACTCTAGAAAATGTTAATGGAATATAGAGAATATATTATGGCTCATTATTATCTCTTTCTATGAAATGCAAAAATTAGATGGCAAATTCTCAGTCTCCTAATTTTTCATCATTATTAAACTTATCATTTTGAATAAATGTTTATATTCCACAGGTGGATGTACTCATATCTTTGTGCATGAAGTATAAGATGGCAGGTTGTACAATACAATCAGGGATTGATCAACTCTTGGTTAGATGGAGCAATGTTTCTGAGGCAACTGGCTCAGAATACCAGAAGAACTGGCTGGTAATACCAGAAGAGTATTTAATTGTTGGTCACATTGGACCCATCACCATATCCTCAAAGCACAGAGAAAGTGAGTAAATGATCCTAGCAAATATTTTTAAGATCTTATCTGATAACTTGTCTACAGTCGTTGGCATGTTGTAAAAATATATGTAAAATAACTGAAATAAAGATTCACAAGCCAGGTTCAATTTTTTTTTCATAGAATTACTCATTCCCAGAATATATTACATCTTTATAAATAACAAAATACTTCTCAAAAATGATGGGGCATATAATGTGACTGTGAAAATGTTCATGCTAAGATTTAGAAAATGTTCTTGCTATTCTTTTTTTAACATTCGTCACTTATCACATGGCTTTCTTCATGTCATCTCTGATTCTGCAACACATTTTGGGGTAGCATATTTAGGTCAGTGGTAGTGGGAGGAGGAAAAAAAAGATGAAATAGGATGCAAAAAAAGAAAACTGTAGAAAGCCCTCCACTCTGGGAAGTAACTATATATCTTGTCCAGAACATTATCTGAATACAGGTGATGTAACCTATATAGTTCAGGTCTCTATATGCAAGTCTCTATTTTCTGTAAAAGAGAGATATAACCTTGGTCTCTTTGGGTAGAGGGGACATTCATGTGAATTGCCTCAGGTCCATATATCCGTACGTGTAGAAACTAATACGGTAGAAATAATCTGCTATTCCACTGATTCCCAGGTTGAAAACAATCTTAACATTTTATTCCAACCTCCATAAATTAATTTTTAAAAATATTTTATTTATGAGAGAGAGACAGAGACAGAGATATAGGCAGAGGCAGAAGCAGGCTCCATGCAGGAAGCCCGATGTGGGACTCAATCCCGGGACTCCAGGATCACACCCTGGGCCAAAGGCAGACGCTCAACTGCTGAGCCACCCAGGTGTCCTATCAATTATTATTATTTTTTCAAAAGAAATATGAATCCCTTTGCTTTCTTAAAAGATTTTATTTACTTCACACACACACACACACACACACACACACAGAGCTAGCACAAGCAGGCAGAGCAGCAGGCAGAGGGAAAGGAAGAAGTAGGCTCCCCGCTGAGCAGAGGAGTAGATGTGGGCTTGATCCTAGGATCCTGGAATAATGACCTGAGCCAAAGGCAGATACTTAATGGACTGAGCCACCCAGGTGTCCCCAACCTCTATCAATTTAAAACAATATATCTCATGTGAAATCAAAATAAATGAGAAATTCAGAATAAGTGGGAAGATATAATTTCATTAACAGATTCTTTGGGACTTAAAGGCAGTAGTAAAAGGAGAAAACTTCACCAATATATACATACAAAATGCAATGAGTTTTTCAAATATTTTCCAAGTTTTTCTATTGTTGCAACAATATATAGTTGTTTTCTGTAAAGATAAATTGAAAATTGACAATGGTTGAAGTTCTTTGGGACCTGTGAATTAGAATGCTATGGTAAGTTCAGCAGGGACTCAAGGGGAAATATAGATTCCATAACCAGCTCCCACACTGTTTGCCTCCGATTTTATGTAAACGATGTTATAATTCTTTGAGTCAGATTTTTCATTTTAAAAGTGGGAATGAAAGTGTTTTTATTTTATTTAGAATAGATGAAATAATGTGATGCATGTACTTTCATACTACATTCATGAAAAGTTTTCATAACATTCATATTTGGAGAAAATACTGGGCTGCAAGATATTTTGTTTCCTTCCCCAATTTTAATAGGTGTCTCTTGTTAGATAAGGTAATTTAATGAATGGTATTTATTTCCATATATTTATTCCCATAAAAGAATACATGTCTGAGAAGGATCGATGCAATATATGAACTGTTTCACTTCTGTGATTAAGTCATGTTTCTCTCCAATAGAGAGCAGTCACCAGGCTGGCCTTCCTAACAGGCAGAAACAGGATGGCAAAGGAGAATCACAACACTCAGCAGGCTGCTGACCTACTTTATTATTATAACTTATTGGAACTATGAATGCATTTTTTTTTCCTGTAAAGCTATGGTGACTTGTCAGCAAATTGGTTACATTTGTTAGGACTTCAAAAAAATTCTGTTAAAGCAATACATTCTATTTCTAAAAAGTCAATAATATAATAATACAATTTCAAATTTACAGAATTTCAATTCTAAGATACATTGTTAGACTTCAAGAGAGGAGAGATATGTTTTTAATTTTTAATTATGTTATCTTGGTTATATTGTTTCAAACAATAATTACTTAAATAGTTAATTGGGCTTTGTAAAACAAAAAGTAACCTATTTTATCCTAGGTTTCAATGTTCTTCTTCTATATGAGGGCATGCATATAAACAATATAATCCATTTTTCCCCAAATAATTTGCTTGAAATAGAGATATCAATAAACAACTATTTTACCCAAGCCACCCCCCCAGCACACATTTACTTTAATCATTACCGTTTTTGAGCTAGAAATGACTGACATGTCTTAATCTCCACTCTTTCTCAAGTTTCCTGATCCCAAACCAGCTGATAGTAGTTGAAATAAATGTCTCCCTATTTTGTTTAGACTCCTCATAGACTTTATCTTAATTCACACAAAGCTGCCACTAGCCTATTGTGAGTTAGAAAAAAAAGTAGTGCTCTCTGGATGCCTAAATCAGGAAGACTAAATAAGAGTTTCATAAGAATGGCTAAATTTTCAAGTGTCTATAGCATGGCAAGAAAGAGGGCAATTATCTAGCTAGCATTCTTCCCCCTGTTTAGGAGTCTGGGCAGTGCGAACATTTCAGAAGCCTTAATTCAAATTCATATTAAGGGCTTTTGCACAGAATTATCTATTTCCTTAGATTAGAAAATCAAAATTTTAAAACTCTATATAGTTTTTGACACCTCAAATGAAGTAGTATGAATGAAAGCATGTTTAAATATGAAGGCAGAAACTTCATCTCATTCTCCAGTGTACATCCCCTGCCTAAGATAATGCCTAGTGCAAAGCAAGCACTCAATAAATTACCTAAATGCAAGAATAAATAATATATATTCATTTCATAGTTGAACTACAGGAATGTTGAGTGATTTGCCTAAAATCATAGAAGTTTTAACAGTAGAGGCAATTCTGGAATGTGTGTCTCTAAATTCATTTCTGCCAGATTTTCCCATCCCTATTTTGTCATCTGAAAGAGGCAGAATAAGCTACATTATGTTGTGGGCTACAAATTAAAAGGATGCCTCCGAATAGAGGGAAAAAAAAAAAAAAAGAACTGGAGAGTTGCAAACCAGCTTTTCAATGCTTAGGCCTCTATGTGAAATATGACACTGCCACTCAGAGTCCATTGACCATAACCATCCAACAGGAAGGGAACTGGAGAATGTGGACTGTGTGACCATTGTGTTATTAGTAATACACTAATAACTTGAGGTACACTGTCACAAATGAAAATAAAACTTTGTAATAATCTAGATTTTTCCAATCAGATCTCTTGTTTTCTCCACGTAGATATTATTAATTGAACCCTTCCAGACATTTATATATCTTATTTTCTGATACTTTTAGTATGGTTGATATAAACTTGATGAACTTCCAGTATTTGAAATGAACTGAAATACACAGCACTTGAGTTAGCTCAAATTATTTGGATTATGATATTAAACAAATACAACTATAAAACTAGATATAAATTTCTTATACTTATAATTCTTATAAAGTTAAAACAATTTTACAAATCAAATACTAACAAAACAATAAGTCAATAAACCTATCGGTGTAAATTTATTGTGATGGGAAATGTTTCGCTAAAACCAATAGATGCGTACAATGTAAATTTAATGCCTTTATGGCACTAGTTATTGTAGGTTATGCAGTTTAACACACTACTATATGAGGGTGTAGTATGTAAAAAGTGACTCTCCCATCTCTCCATTTTGACTATAGTGAAAATTTTGTAGAGCATTTGATATGATGTCACTTAGCCTTCATTTGATATAAATGGATCCCTAATTATTGTCAATAAGCGAGAATTATTTTATATGGCACAGGGTACTTTAACTACAAAAGCAAATTCAGACTCCATATTTAGAGCATTCATATGACTGAAGATTCATAATATGTTTACACTGAAACCTTTCAAACTATCACCAGCATATATTTATATATTTACAAGATTGCTGGGAGAGAACCTGTGGACTCCGTGAGAGTAAACCTGCAGATTTCAGTCAAAGAAACACTTCTATAGGAATCCACTATTTAGCTGCAAATCCTTCTTTATTCTGTAAAGTCATTCCCTAAATTATGACAAAATTATTATTTAAGTTCAGATGCATCACAATTTTTATTTTCTTAGAGTTTTAAAATGAATACTTCATAATTTTTAATTTAACCCAAAAACCAACACCTCTAATATCCTTAATAATGAACTATTACAATTTTAGTGTGATATTGCTTAAAAACAGTAAAAAAATGTGATAATGATAAGATTTTCAAAATTTTATTAGACATTAATTATCTGACCAAGATTTTCATTCAACAGAATTCTATAATTCAAATATTTCTTGAATTTAATGTTCAATACAAAATTATATTATAAATGTAGAGTAAGATTAATCCCTGTGCAAATTGGATTTTTCAAGCCAGTATCTCCCACCTCATCAATTCAAGTAGCCCACCATGCCTTAAAGATTGACTTTAAAAAAATGGCATTTAAAGAATTCTTTCAATAGGAATTTATAAACATAGCAAAGGAATTCTCTGAGAGGAATTAGGCCTACTTCTACAGAATGAACTGCAGATTAGAAACAGTTAAGATAAGAATAAATATATTGAACAAATTACCAGTTAAAGATATAGTATAGGTATAGCACTACTCTGGATTTCTCATTATAGGACATATATGGGTAACTAGCTAGTGATATATAGATATAAATACAAACATGTTTCAGAAAGATTTAAAATACATATAAAAAGATAAATATGTACATATAAGTGAAAAAATGGTTAAGGAGGATTTAAAATAACATTGAAGGATATAAATCATTTAAGAATACAAAATATGAAAAAGAAGGAAGGTATGAGGAATTGACCCAAAACCCTAGTCTTTACCATAAATTATTTAGTATCAATGTCAAACATCATAAAATTGTCAAGCGCATACCTAAGAATGAAGAATATCATGTCCTGCATCTACCCTGATCTGGCTTCTCACTTTCTTTCCCAGCTTGATTTTGCTTTTCTACATCTATATCTCATATCTGTCTTGCTGCTTTTTAGTGTCAGAGCTCAAATGCTGATATTCGAGTGACTTTCTACTGCAATCTGTGTTACTTAACTATTTTTTACAATCTATGCGACACAAGATATTCTACTGTGGTTTAGAAGAGAAATTACGTAGTCAGATAGGCATTCTAATCTTGCTTCTATTAATCTAGTAATTTGTGTGCTATAGAACAATTAAATTAACCTTTAAAAATTTCAGATTTCTGAACTGTCAACTGAAGGATAACAATGCTCACCTCATTTGTTGCTATGAGGACCAAATAAGAACATATTTCAAGGCACAAGGGCTTGTATACAGTAAGCAAAATATATGCATGTAGGGTGTTTTTTTTATTACATTGGATTTTTTACTTCTTTATAACTCCCTTATTGTTTAAATACACTTTGTTTTGCTTTGCTGTGATGGAAGGTATTCTAGAATTCGATGACTTTGGGATAGAAAATGACTATCTTCGAGGTCAAATAAATGAAGATTCTCTAATGATACAAAAATTGTCTTTTTTTTAACCATTGTTTCCTTCATATCACAAATATTCACAATATTTTTTGGTCTTTATAGTTGAACATAGACTTAACTGTTTCCTACCCTTGATATTAAATATGAAAACAATGTTAAAGAAATGTGAAAGAAAGTAAGAGCCAATTTCATAAATAAACCTGCCCCTCAAAAAAGATGCAAGAAAAAAACACTGCAAATACAGGAAAGGTATTTTGTATAACATTAGGATATCATAAAAGTTTGACTATGCTAGATTAAATATAAACACACAAAGCAAACACAGACACACTTAAAATGTGAACAAGATATTAAAATTTTTCTTCAATAAATGTGCTTAGCACTGGATATATTAAGTAGTGTATTCCCATATATTATAACTATGCAACTATATGTACTTTATGGACATTCCAAAATAGTCCCTTAACTCCTTTACTAAAGACAATTCCTATTTTTCTGAAAGATACTTAATGGTAATTTAAAACAAAAATTATTTGTTAACTTAAATATTAATCTGTGCCGGTGATGAATTATCTTTTGGCAATAGTGCTAGTGTTTTTATATTATACACTCAGTCAGTAGCTACAGTATAGAGCTGTTTTATTTTCCTTCCACCCCCACCAAAATATCTTAGTAATGTCTTCACAATTTTTCCTTCAGTGGTAAGTAAAAAGACATATCTATAATTAAGAAGAATTCATAAATTTGAAAAGTGACCTGATCAAACACGTTGCTTAGATTTTTAGGTACAGAAATACAAATACAGTATTTCTCAAATGAACTTTTAATAATGAGTAGCTAGATTAAAACAAACTACTGTTCTAGGAACTGACCATAAAATACAGAACAAAACAGTCAATTATTTGACCTAATGGAACAGACATTTTGTGTTGAGGGCACAAGCAAATATAAATAACAGTGTGTGTAACTAAATTCTTTTAAGATAAAATATAAACCAGTTGGGTGATAGATTCGATAGAGTGGTCACACAGTGGCTTCAGTGAGGTAGTGACATTTAAGCATATATAAATGAAGTGAAGGAGAGATCCAGGTAAATATCAAGTCTCAAAGAAAGCAGTTAAAGGAATAAAGAAGGCAGGGAGAGAAAGGTTGGGAAGGAGGGAAATAGGTAGGCAAGAAGAAAGAAGAGAAAGAAGACCAGACTTCTTTGCATGTAATGTAAACTCCTCTTTTCTTCAAATACAAAGACTGAGCTATAGTTATTAGAAGAAAAACATATATGTTCTTAAGATGTCCACATCATTTCTACAATAATAAGCCCAGAAATTAATATGGAATATTTTGGGAAGAAAGAGAGTATTTGATTTATGGCAAAGTTAAAATTTTGTGAGTCATCAAACTTACAATTTTGTGGAAGAGTCATAAAATTTATCTTCCAATATTTACTATTCTTTCAATTCCTTTGTAAGTATTATACAATGTAAATTAAAGCACATGTTCTTTTTTTTAAAACTCATGTTCTTCAAATTAAATGTGACTATTAATATACTTATGTTAATTAAATTTGTATGTTAAATATTTTTAAATATTCATACATCTTTCAGGTTAAAGTGTATATCTGAAACTAATGTAACATTGTGTGTCAATTATACTAAAAAATAAAAAAATAAAAATAAATAATGGCTTTACCCTTTCCATGAAGCTTTTCATTGTCTTCCCTAGCAAAAATTACTATCTAAAATACCATGCACATCACACATATCTTATTGAATATATACTAAGGTACATGTCTCTATATGTTTAACCACCACCTAGAATTGTGTGTCTTAAGCATAGTAAATTCCAAAATCAAGTAGAAAGAAAGGAGTTATTTTAAGCAGTAGACAGTTTTATAAGAACATTGTACCATGCTTATTCATATGATTGTACATACATATGTACATATGTGAGTGTACATGTAGCTTGGAAATAAAATATGCCTTCAATATACACAGAGTAAGATACCTAAAAAATAGATCCCGTAACACATTCCCCAGAAACATTTCATATAAACAAAATGTAGTCATAGAAAAAGCAGTAGAATATTTGATTTTACATCCATGAAAGCAAAATTAAGTTTTCTCTAAACATTTACAGAGAAGAAATTAGATCATTCTAACCTAAACACTTAGAAATCTTTGGCAAAACATTGAATATGCAGTGTGTAAAATAATACGAATTACTTACAACCATTTCATTCAGAGACACCCAGCAATCTGGTGGGAAATCCTGCAGTAGTGGTACTAAGAACTGAAGACAGCCATCCCAGTGGCATAGGAGCAGCATCATGCCGATGAGGTTAAATATTCTCACCACTGCACTGGCAAGGTCATACGTCATGTGGAAAATCTGTTGACCAAAATATAAAATCAATTCTTATAATGCTTATCATCAGTTTTCTTTAAAGTCAAGAATATTACCAATGTCAGAAGACACTGACATTATGTTGTTTAAGTATCGATTTAATAAATACGTGGGAAGAACTTTTGCAAATAGAAACAGAGACGACATTTCTTTATCTTTACATTGAGGCCTGACACTCTGCTCTATGAGTACTACAGCCAACTATGGGTTTTCCACAAAGAACAGAGATAACATAACTACATTAAATGCATGGGTCATGTTTTAAAGATCATTGTTTTTTCCAATAGTTTTAATTTACTGTCCTTTCTGCACAATTTGGGAATGTTGCTCTAAAACAAGTTAATGGATTTAACCTTTTTCTTTGCTTCTCATCCCTTCCTAAATTAATGGATTTGTCGAAGGACCAAAAAACAACAAACAAAAAACACAAAGACTGAAAATCATAGGCAAAAGTAGATTAATTTCAACATATAAAATAATATTGAGATTTAACTGTAGTGAGTTTTATAACTATATGAGTGTAGGTATTTCTTTTATTGTGTATACTGAACATGAATAGCAGCCTTTGAGTTAAAAAGTTCTCTGAAATCGGTTAAAAAACAATTTTGCCACACTTCTTAAAAAAATAAAATTGTTAATTCCCTTTCCTGTGAAGCTTTCTCATTTATATTTTCATGAAATCCAATAGGACAGGTAAGATTATTTCAGAAAGCACAAAACTTAGGACAAATCAGTGATCTCTATTAGAACTTTGGGAGTGTAAATTTACATATAGCTGATATCTATAACTTTTCATCCATCGAGTATTCCAAGAAATAAAATGAGAACCTGAATCCTTTCTTTAGCAGCTCATATATTATATCACTCCCTACTGCTAATATTTCTGCTTATATTTTACCTATTCTAGAATAACAAAAGTCACTTGAGAGCAGACCTACATTCCAGAATAAAGGATTTTTTCCTAATTGTTAAAAGGCTATTGAGTTAATGAAATTAATAAATATGCATAAATACACAAAGAAACAACACTGAGATTTTTAGAATCACATTTGTATAATTCATCAAAAGAATAGTCTATTTTTGAAGTAATGAGGACACCATGTATTGCGAAGTTATCTGAGAAATAGAAAACTCACAAATTTTATATTTTGATTTATAAACTATATCTTTGTAAGGAATAGTCTGATGTATATGGAGGTAAAATGACAGTACATCTGGGATTTTGTTTTTATAAAATCACAAAATCTAATTATTTTTTACTTTGATACATTTCTAGAAGCCATTAATTCTTTCTTTAAACAATCTTCCTTTTGACATAGTAATTATAGTGAACAATTCTCACTTTCTTTCTGGGAGTGTACCCATGTTCTGAATCCCTTTTAAAGATAAGATTGGGGTCCTAGATTTTAAAGGCAATGGATCATGTATTTTTATATCCTCTATACACAGAACAATTCATTTTAAAGAGTTAAGAATTTTATTTTTCTTTACATTACTTCTTTTAAAGATTTAATTTACTTGAGAGAGAGAAAGAAAGAAAGAGAGTGAGACAGAGCATGATCGAGGGCATGGGCAGAGAGAGAGGGAGAAGCAGGCTCCTGGACAAGCAGGGAGCACACGGGGCTCGATCCCAGGACTTGGGCTGGGATAATTATCAGAGCAGAAGGCAGATGCTGAACTGACTAAGCCACCCAGGCAATCCACTTCTAAGTTATTTTTAAATTTGGTTTTGTATTGGCAAACTTAAAGAAAAGTACTTTTGATGTTATTCCCCCTGATATTTCTTGGTCACTAAATATGTAAATAGAAATCCTAACAAAATTTTCATCAATAATTTCTCATTAAAAGCAATAAAAATATATAATTTAAAAAGCTTTCTACTATTAAAGTAGGAAAATATAATGGGCATGGATTTAAACATTTTTGTTTAGTACTGGAACCCTATACATTTTTACCTAAGTATTTCCTGACAAAATGGTTCAATATGTCTCGAGTAAGTGTTGCTTTGCTATGAAATTGGGTAAAGGTGCAGAATATAAACTTGTGGGTCAAACAAGGAACTAATCATCTTTCAACCTGATTATCTGAAATAAGCAATATCTGAAAACTCTCTGCCAAAGTCTATAAATTATAAGCATGTAGGCAATCATGCAATTGAGACTTTGGAGCGAAGTCTGGGATGTTACAGAGACCTAGATCTTGTTCCTAACACATCTGACTTTTATGGCTTTTCCACTTTCTTTGTGAGCATTTAGATTCTTTTTTATGGGGTTTTAAAGAGATCATTTATAGCAATTTATACCATATGCAGTAATTCAGCAATTCCTTTAAGAAAATCCTATTATTTCTGAAATGTTTTCCCAAGAAGCATAACCACCATTTTCAGAAAGGAAGTTAATGGTGATACAAGGCCTTTCATAACATAGTTGAAATGCAGTTTTTGTTCCATTTTGCTTCCATGCGGTTACTGAACTCCCGATTGTAACAAGAATTAAAGAATTAAACCTATTTTCTACTTCATTTCTTTTTTTTAAAATTTATTTATTCATCATGAGAGACAGAGGGGGGGGAGAGAGAGACACACACACACACACACAGAGAGAGAGAGAGAGAGAGAGAGAGAGAGAGAGGCAGAGACACAGGCAGAGGGAGAAGCAGGCTCCATGCAGGGAGCACAATGTGGGACTCAATTCCAGGTCTCCAGGATCACGCCCTGGGCCGAAGGCGTCGCTACTCCATTTCTATTCCAACCTTATATTTCCAACCTCCATTTCCTTTTTATTTCTATTTCCAACTTCATACAGTACTAATATTAGATTCATGTACTAACTCTGCTATATAGACAATACTCAGGAGCAGTCTCCCTTTTTGGTCTTTAACATTCTGTGTTCAAAAGTAATTTTACTTTTTGGAGCTACCCCAAAATCTAACTTTGGAAGAGGCATGACCAGGTTGACTATCCGGACACTGGTCAATACCAGAGGTTATTTTCAAATAGACAAATCTGTGTATCTCCCTCTCGACTTGTCTACCTGATAAAAGGACATCATAATGTAGTATAACTTGTGATGTATACTTAACGTGGTAGAGTGCTTAGGTCCAAACTGTCTCTTGAGCTCTTATTAATTAATACACCCTGGTAGGCATAATCATTTCACTGACAGTTGTTGAGACTATTGAAGGCTCTGTTAAAACCTTGGTCACAGAAGATTTGGAATAAGAAAACTATTCCCTTATGGAGCACATTTATACAAAGACACATTAACCAAAAATGGAAAAATCTGATCCAGTTCATGCATAGCTACAACTTCTTATTGTCTAAGGGCAGCTTGTATGATAAATCTAAGTATGACTTTACTCAACTTTCTGATCAAGTAGCTAATACCATTGATTAATTAACATTTTCTTTTTTGTTCCATCTACAAGGTAGATATCCTTAAGTGATAAATTACCATCTAAATCAATTATCTTAAAGCTCCTGCATGCAAAACCCATTCCATACAAAAATGGCATCACATATGACCCTCAATAAACTGTCAAATGAATGAAAGAGAATATTGCATTTAACAATAATAGCATAAGCACTTTTTTACGATCTTAACAATGTGAAGCTTCTGCTTTCATGTTTCAAACCAGAGAATTTTTTTTTTTTAAGATAACTCTATAATTTTCTACCTTCCAAGTAATCTGACTTGAAACCTGATTTGACTGCTCAAAATGTGGGTAGCAGTAAGACAGGTTGCTCTGACCCACTCTCAATATGCTGCTAAGTGGTACTTGTAAGAGTCAACTAAAAAAACAACAACAGCAACAACAAAACCCTTAGAATTCAGGTAAGTTTCAAAAGCAGCTCTTTAATTTTATTTTCATCACAACTAGACTACAAAATATGTCAGTGGAATGCACTATGCTTTGCATTCATCCAGCTCAGAACACCATGTTGTTCATATAACTTCAATGAAAGGCATGATCTGGTCACAAATTCCCTTTGAATTCTTTTTATAATATTATAGTTCTAGAATTCACCCAGTTGGAGCTTAATGCTTCTAGATAAGATAGCTAATTAACTCTCCAAAACTGAAGAGTTCTCTAAGATAATTTGACTCAAAATCTCTGATTCTGCCTTACTATTTGCAAAATTGTTTGCCATGTTTTTTTGTTTGTTTGTTTTTTGCTTTTTTGCTATATTCCATCTTGTTTTTGAAAGGTTAAATCCCAAACTGTGCTGTAAGGCAGCATCCATAAATTAGCTGACTTCTTTCAAACCATGTCCACATTCTTTCTTGATAAACTGGATTTAGGGGGTTTTATTATTATTTATTTATTTAAAGATTTTATTTATTTATTCATGAAAGACCCAGAGAGTGAGAGATGGAGACAGAGACACAGGCAGGGGAGAAGCAGGCCCCATTCAGGGAGCCCGACGTGGGTCTCCAGGATCCTGGGTCTCCAGGATCACGCCCCAGGCTGAAGGTGGCACTAAACCACTGAGCCACACAGGGATTCACAACCCCCAACCCAATTTTTTTTTAATCTAATAGTTGGATTATGATCAGTAGGACCTTAAGTACCTTTAACCATTTGGTGTTCTGTGTTTCACCTAACTACAAAAATTGTCAACATTAATTTAAGACTTTCCATAGCATGCATTCATCTATCCCTTCTCTTTGGCTTCATGAATAGGAATCTTTCAACGTCTAGGTTTCTTCTGTGATCTCAATAGTGATTCAAGGCCTCAAATATACCTGAAAAATTCTTACCAAAGTAACATTAAGAGAATCAACTGGGTCAGAAGTGATTCTTTTGACAAATAACATTCTTATTTTTAAGGGTTCAGCAAGGCCGGGTACCTTTGTTTCTTTTGTTGTTGTTGTTGCTCTTTACAAATCTGCACCTGCATAAATCCAATTACCTTTTGTGTGGAGTGTCTATATGCCATGTTGACACAGAATATAAGAAAACAAACACTTACCAACTCAGTCTATTTCACAGCTCCCATGTTATCCAGGATTCAAGGTGTGGTAGCCCTAAGTCAATATTTTAAGAACCCTATTGCACCTTCTGCAATTCTTAGCTTGAAAGTGATCCCGGTTATCTTACCATGCTTTCAGTACAAATTGCAGAATGTTTTACTTGATCTATGAGAGAAGTGCACTCTTCACAGTAATCTCTTTGAACACTGAGCAGTGACTGCAGTTCCTATTCTATCTAGGATCTCACTCAGAATGGCCAGCACACAACTTTCAGAAAAGTCAACGGCTGAGGCCTCTCATCTCAGCCTCTATAAGTACTCAAAGTGCAATTATTCACTCCACAATTTCTTGCTCACCTATTGTCAAATTCTCACACTGTTGAGTGCTTTCTTCCGGGATTTTTTTTTCCACTTTCCCTTCCAAAATTCTCCTTTCATCATCAACTAACTCTCATACACCCTCATTCTCTTTGTGACATTCTCCCTCTCCTTCTCTGCTTTTCCTGAGATGTAGGAGTCTCCCTCAACCTCTCGGATAGCCTCAGTTTCCCTGGTATCTTTCTCAAACAGAGTTGGTTCAATTCTTTCTTATTTCATAAGCCTTAGGTTCTGATGGTAGTGGCCTCATTTTCTCAGCTTGCTTTTGCTGCTTTCAGACGATTATTTGTCCAGCTGTATTAAAAACAAAACAAAACAAAAAACCTTTCTCTTCAGTGCTCATCCATTTGGCTATTCCGCTCATAATGTCCCCTCATTTCTGCGCAAAATAACCTCTCAATCTCCAGCCTCAGCACATCTTCATTTAATAGAGGACTCTGTGTTTTTCCATTTCCTTTTCTTTGCAAAATGTCAACTGCTGATTAATCAAAAAAGCTACTTTCTATACCTGAGCTACTGACAATTACTGGAGAGGAAATTAGATTGTGGCTACTAATTTTTTTTTTTTAAATAGCAACCTTATTTGAGACCTTTATGGTCTATTCATTTCCTTATTCCTAACACCATTCATCCTATATTGTTTCCTGTCTTCCTACCTCCCCAAAGCTCATGAGTATCCTACTC
This sequence comes from Canis aureus, assembly GCF_053574225.1. Taxonomy (NCBI): domain Eukaryota; kingdom Metazoa; phylum Chordata; class Mammalia; order Carnivora; family Canidae; genus Canis; species Canis aureus. The sequence continues at coordinate 66,834,587 of NC_135614.1, read as the reverse complement.
AGTTTCAGATTACAATTTTAGCTTTTTCAGAGGAAACACATTCTTATGTTTGAATCCCCTTGACTCTGACCCTTCATATCTTCCAACAAACAAACCTCTGCAGCTTTTCTTACTGGCCTTTTCCTAATATCAAAATAAAGCATGCCTTTTATTAAAATGAATCTCTACCAACTTTTGATATTAATCTAAACTTCCTTCTCCTCCAGGAACCTAAATAATTAGTTCACGGTTCCTCAATCTCTGGGGAAAACCAACTATCTTCCCAACCGTTGTGGACAGATACTTTTGTAAAGTTCAGCAAAAATGAACTAATACATAAATGAAATTTAAAAACCTATGACATATGTTATACAAGCCTACTGCTTATGATCTTGGATGTGGTGGCAATATCAAATTACTATAATTACTTGATTACTTTTCTCTTAAAAATTATTAACTTCTACACTAGCTTTACCCCAAATGTGTAGAAATAAAAATTTCTCATTTCTTCAAAAACATTCCAAATTGAAAAATAATTCTTCATGGCCTAGGTACTTAGCTAATTCTCTCTCTCTCTCTCTTTTTTCCCCTTTATAGTCTTTCCAGTTTGGCTTCTCAAAAAAATTCTCCTCCCTGGAATTTTGAGGCAGAGAGAGAGAGCTGGCCTGCCTTCACCCACCTTTAGTGGGTAAAGTGGTTTTCTTTTCTCAGTTACATGTGCAAATTACCATCTGGTGCAAAATCCGATTTCCTGAAGGACGTATGTGTCATAGTTACTTTGTGCCTCTGTCCCCCTCCCCCTTCTCCATAGATGTAAGGAGTGTAAAGATATTTAAGGCTGACTTCATTTTCCCAAGTGGGAAATTGAAGCTTAAGAAAAAAAAATACATCTACTTGAGCATTCTTTTTGAAATGGCACAGTTATATCATTGGAATTATAGAGAAGAATATGTCTTATCACATGACTCTGCAGTAAAACCAAATAGTTCTGATGTGGTCATAACAACTACTTATCTACAGAAGAGGATATACTAGGTATCAGCCATGACTATTAAAGCATGGAATATAGTCGCTTGTGTGTGTGTTATTTTGGTCATGTCCACATATTTCTTTAATAGACATATGTAGATATAAAGTTTAAAATTCAATTTGAGATATTTTAATTGTAAAAAAATTGTCACATTTCTTATATTTTCCCCTTACTTCTATTTAGACTTTATGACCCTTTCATTACTTTGCCATTTTATTGTATATCATCTATTTTTAATTATAGATATTTTTATATAAGATACTAATTGCATATACCTAAACATTTAAAAAAAATAAATCTTTAGGCAAAATGGTTCTTCAAGTTGCTTCATCTTAATTTTACTAGTCTGACAAAAAATCCAAAAGCATGAGTTATTAAAGAAACATAAAAATGGTGAAATTTTGTAATATACATTCTTTGAAGATTTCTGGTAGGAAACGATGATAGGAAACAGTTATAATGTGAGGTATAAAAGTAATGAAAAGTGGGAAACACAATGCCTGGGGGCATAGAGTTGACTCAGCAAATCTTTTTTCTTCCACAGAGGTTACTCCATTAACAGTGAATTTTCATAAATGGGTCAGGGCTAAAGAGTACCTAACGGAGATAAAATGTCTCTACTAAGCTTATTCATTTTCCTTTGAATTTCAAGTCATCATCAGCTGACGACTGGGAATAAGTCAGAAACAAAAGTGCTTATGATAGGTTACATTTTTAAACTGAATATAGCTACATCTTCACATTTAAACAATTCCTTAAGAAAAAAAGAGTACATCTTTTTAACTTCTGTAAGGACTATGTTGTATAACAGAACATCTATTTATTGGACTATGCCCTGGAAATACCAAAGAGCAAGCGTGACCCCCTCATGTGCTTAATTTACTTTAGGAAGTAGTTTACACACGGGAAAAACAAAAAATTACAAAAGATATTTAAAACGGTCCTATTAAGAGGAAAATGTGATGGATTCGTATTATGGAAAAACTAAATGAATTAAAATCTAACAATTTAAGATCATTGCCTACGCTTCTATTACAAATTTCAAATTGCTATAACTGTAGACAATATATACATATGTATAAGATATATTGAAAATATGAGGAAAGTAAAAACATATATATTTTTTAAAGATTTTATTTATTTATTCATGAGAGACACAGAGAGAGAGAGAGAGAGAGAGAGAGAAGCAGAGACACAGGCAGAGGGAGAAGCAGGCTCCATGCAGGGAGCCAGATGTGGGACTTGATCCAGGGTCTCCAGGGTCAGGCCCTGGACCGAAGGTGGCGTTAAACCGCTGAGCCACCCAGGCTGCCCCTAAAAAACATATTTTATGAGGGATCTTTGCATGTTATTTTATTTTTATTTTTTAAAGATTTTATTTTTGTTTATTTACTTGAGAGAAAGAGAGAAAGCAGGAGCAGTGGGAAGAGGGACATGGGTAGAAGAGGGAAGGGTTTCTGCTGAGCCAGGAACCCAGCTTGGGGCTCCATCCCAAGACCCTGGGATCATGACCTGAGTCGAAGGCACACACTTTACTGACTGAGCCACCCTGGCATCCCTGCACCTTATTTTAGTAATGGCTGTGGGAAGGCGCTTTCATGCTTAATTTAAGAAACACTTAATTTCAGGATAAAGTCAGGACTAAGATACTGATTGAATGAAATTTAATTAATTTTTTTCTGAACTTTAAAAAAATCTTATCTCGAAAATTCAAAATGAAAATTTTATTTTTTTAAGATTTTATTTATTTATTTGTGTGTGAGAGAGAAAGCGTGAGCAGAGGGCAATGGAGAGGGAGAAGCAGACTCCTTGCTAAACGGGAGCCCAACTTGGGGCTTTATCCCAGGACCGTGGCATCATGACCTGAGCCAAAAGCATATGCCCAACTGAGCCGCCGATGCATCCTGAAAATTTTATTTTTTTAAATAAAAAATTAACATTCACTTTTTATTATCTAGTACACAGTAAAAATGGTATTCAAGTAAACTATCATAAGTGGTTACATAAGTTTGTGTGTGTATGTGTGTATGTGTGTGAGTGTAAAGAGGGCGAAAACTAAAACTAAACCACATTAGCAGTATTCGTAAATTCTGTAGCTCTTGTGAATGAATTTCAAAGATATTTCCATAACACTGTTGGTTTTACAGAGAACTGGGGAATAATTCATTTTAGAAATAACATAAGACTAGTAATAGTCTCATTTTTATCTTTATAGTTTCATGCAATTGTTTGTTCACTCTCTGCACTTTTGTATAGCTGCAGTTTCATCAGATTTGTAATATGTTAGACGCTCCAGTAAGTATAAATGTGGTTGTCTCTATATTTTGAGCTACAAATAGTAAAATTATTCTAGTTCTTATCAGTTCATTTCCTAAGCATATGAAACCAATCACATGGATTCGTGCTTTTTGAAGGACAAAAACAGACCATACAATAAATATATTTAATCTTTGTAAGATGATATTTTATTTTGGAGACTTCATCTCATTAATTTGTATTTTAAAATTCATCTAAGTGATGAATACTCTTAAAACAGAAAGACCACGTCAGTGTTTAAGTTCTAGTGACTAAATTATAAAAGCAAACAATGAAGAGGATGTTTAAATTCATTTTATACATGGAATAAATTGTTTTCCTACAGACAGTATCTTGTTGATATTATATAGTCAATACATGGCCATTGAATTGCTTTGAAATTACCAAGTAAGAATATCACATATACTTGTAGTCTATTCAGATATGTCATCCAGAAAGAATTTTTGTACTAAATCCTCAGTTAATCAAATATTGTATAAAATTCATAATATATTTGTTGGTCTCTTGTGAATATTTTTTAAGTATTCCCATATGGTATTACATATTGTTATGTCTTCTGTTTTCTATAAGTTCTGTGAGAAAAAAGATGGACTCCAATATTCTTGGTTTCACATTCATGAACTTCCTTAAATTGAAAAGTGAAAATTCATGTTTGGCTTCTTAACCAATATTTTTGGCCTAAAATATTAAAAATTGTAGTGTTTGTTGTATGGCGAAATGTTTAAAATTTGAACATATATATTTTCATGGAACATTGAACTGCTAGGCACATAATATATATTTATTTTTTACTTCGAGCTATCATTTTGCCAATCTTAGAGATAAATAATAAGGTTAACATAAAATTATAAAAATACTGAACAACAGTTTTTGCAGTGTAAGAACTTTAAAAAAAAATGCCTATTGGAGAAATGCATAACTTGAAACCAGGAAACTAGATTTCTAATTCTCACTTTGAATTAATTAAGCGTCCAAAAATTTGCCTTAGCTTTTCAACTAAAAGAAAGGAAATGGAGAGAAAACGACCCCTGAAATACAGTACATGTTTAAAATTCCATAATAGGGATCCCTGGGTGGCGCAGCGGTTTGGTGCCTGCCTTTGGCCCAGGGCGCGATCCTGGAGACCCGGGATCGAATCCCACATCAGGCTCCTGGTGCATGGAGCCTGCTTCTCCCTCTGCCTATGTCTCTGCCTCTCTCTCTCTATGTCTATCATGAATAAATAAATAAAATCTTAAAAAAAATAAATTTAAAAAAAAAATAAAATAAAATTCCATAATACTTTTTACTTTAGGATTGAAGAAGTATAATTTCAAAAAGTGAAAACACAGAGAAGCCAACTACACACACACACACACACACACAAACACACACACACACGTCCCAAATGGAAGATGAAACGGAGGTAAAACACTGACTTATATAAGTAATTTCCCTAAACCCTTGTTTATAAAACAAATAAGGTAAACAAAATATAATAATAAAATTAATAGTAATATAAATATGTGGTAAAATAAAATGCAATAGAGGACATTTTATTTAAATTAACTGTATGATGTCTTTCTCAACATCCCCAGCCTCCACTCACCATTTATAGTCTAGAAAGATGGTGTGCAAACCAGCTCATTGCACCATTTTCCAAGAGAAGCCAATAGGAAAGATAAGAGAAAGGAAAGCTGCCTTCGGGAAAAAAAAACTATTAAGATGAAAACAATGCTTCTTCACAATTTTTTAGTGGTAGCCATAAGAATTACCTCATGCACTGGCATGTCATCTTGATACTCTGGCCAGGTGAGTCAGTCAAGTTAAAAAATACTAATTTATTTGAGTGGATTTGTATCAGAGTCACTCTGGAAGAAAAAAATGGTTCTGGAATTATCTTGGCAAATGCCTTCTGAAAGAAATCACTAAGTACATGATTTTGGGCTTTAGGCCATAAAATACAGCTATAAATCTTAGTGAGTAAACCACACATGATGAAACCCAGTAAGTGAGAAAAACATATTATTGCAACCTCCCCAAAAGATACTTAAAAAATAAATAAGTGTTACCAATGTTGCTAGCAACCCAAGAAACATTTAAGTAAGATTTGATCTATTGGAAAATGGCATGATTTCAGATTTACTGGCTGGACACTTTCCAGAACCACATATGCACTATAATGCTTTGTCAATTCAGATAATAGTGCATCAATGTATTTGCTAGAACATGTGAAGTGTTGAAAATACTTAAGTATCAGAAACATTATAAGAATTACATCAACTACTCTATGTGGAAGGACCCTCAAGAGTAATAGGCTTTTTTTGGAATACATTTGATTTTTCTTATCACCAAAACCACTTATCAGTATTGGCTCTGTGCAGAATAATGGTAGGCAATGGATTCTTCAGTGCTCCTGGAATCACCTCCACCACATACACACTCATGCAAATACTTTCTTCTCCAGAATCACCCACCTGTTTTAAGAAGGGCTCATTTTGGGATGCCTGGGTGACTCAGCGGTTTGGAGCCTGCCTTTGGCCCAGGGCATGATCCTGGAGTTCCAGAATTGAGTCCCACACTAGCCCCCCTGCATGAAGCCTACTTCTCCCTCTGTCTATGTCTCTGTCTCCCTCTCAGTGTGTCTGTTATGAATCAATAAATGAAGTCTTTAAAAAAAGAAGGGGTCATTTTTCTCTAGACCTGCTGCAGGATCACCAGAATTGTTGCTCCTTTGAACACATTTTGTAGTAGCCACACTTAATCTCAGTTTATAGCTTTTGGGGGGTGGGGTGTGGTTATGGGAGTCGGGACATGTATGAGATGTCTTTTTCTCTTTTATTCCTTTAACAACAACTTTTCTGAGTATAGAATTCTAGATTGAAGATCATTTTCTCACAGATATTTAAAGACTTGTCTCCATTCCTTGCAGCATCTAGTGAACTATATCTTTCCCCAGATATGTGTCTAATTTCTTCAATGAAAGGATGAGTTTTCCATGTGTGTGCAGGGTGTGAGAGTGGGGTTGTAAGTAATGATTTGTGGAGTTGTCATATTGATCTTAAATTCAGCACTTTGCCCTACTGCTCAGTTACGTTCTGCATTAAGCCTTTGACTTCAAATCCAAATGCCTCCAACAGTTCACAGGACAGACTGGTTCTCACTTCTTTTGCAGACCATTTTGTAGTATATTCCAGAGTCTGATTTTTCTCTCCATGTATAATCCTTCACTCTGCTCCCTTAAATTTAGAATCTTTTAAGAATTTTGAGACCTTTCTCATCTAAATAAGAATTCCCTACTCTTGTTCCCTTCTGTCCTATAGATGCATTCTTTTTTCCACTTGGTTTCTTTCATTGTGCTGGAGGGACAAAATACCCACATATTGTGTCTTATCTGTATTCCCCAACCAGAAACCTTGTATTTTCTTCTCAATTGTTTGAATTGTCAACCCAAACATAAAAGGACTTCTATAACTCAAATTCATAGCGACACATTCTTTCTGGAATAAGTGTTTTGTTCCAATGAGCTGTTGATTTTTCAATTGCCAATAAGTCATCCTTAAACTAGTTTAAATTTGCAACATAATTTCCAACCTCTAAGTTACCTTCCCTCAATAATTATCCTTAGAGTTTTTGTTTTACACACTTATACTTAAAAATACATTTAGAATCATATTGTCAGGATGCCTCGGTAGCTCAGTAGTTGGGCGCCTGCCTTCAGCTCAGGTCACGATCCGGGGATCCGGGATTGAGTCCCACATCCAGCTCCCTGAGAGGAGCCTGCTTCTCCCACTGCCTATGTCTCTGACTCTCTCTCTTGGTCTGTGTCTCTCATGAATAAATAAATAAATCTTTTTTTTTTTTTTAAAGAATCACATTATCAAGTCCTTATCCCATTCCTAAAATTATGTTGGTCTTTGTTGTAACTGATTTAATTCATTAATTATTTTATGTCTGTCATTTTTTTCAACATTATTATCTCATATCTCCAACCTCCAATCTCAACTTCTTAGTGAACTACCTTCTCACCAAATATAGTCTACTTGGCATCTAGAATTATCATTTTATAATTCAAACTTGATCATATTAGTTCTCTGCTTGAACTTTTGTTAGAGGTCCAAAGACTCTTCAAATGTCCAAACCCCTCAGCCTATTATAAAAAGCCCCTTGTGATCTGCCCTCCATCTGCCATTTTACCATCATCTCTCATACCTCCTTTCTAGGTATTCCATGCTGGAGCAGACCAAAATCGTCATAGTACCCTTAATAAACATCAATTAGAGCCTGTATCTTTTTACATACTATTCTTTCCTGGTACAAGGCCTTCCATTCTATCCGTTTTCTGACAGACTTTCTTCTTCATATTTCAAAACTTGGCTCAAACATAGCTTCCTCAGGAAAAGCTTACTTGACTTCTCCAGGGAGAGAATTAAGAGTTTCCTCTCATGGGATCTAGTCCAGAACTCTATGAAAATGCTTTATACTTGACTCTAATTATGTGTTTATATGTCTGTGTTGTCACTAGATCATAAACCTGTAGGTCAAGGACTGTATTTGCATAGCAGGTACTTGACATGTTTACAAAATATAAGAATGTGAACAAGAGAGGAAGGAAGAAAAGAAGGAAGGGGTAGGGTGAGTAAAGAAAGAAGTTCCCAGTTTGGAAACAAGTGGCACATTTTACTAAATGGGGACCTTCAGGATTACTCAAGATTATTATATATTTTTTTCGAATTCTGTGTGCGTGATAACAGAATAGAGACTCTGATTTGAAAAGAATCTTTATCATGTACCTGTAATAAAATAAATTACATACAAATTTTGTGTGTAATTTTGGTACTCATTAATTCTGGAATATCTGTCATCTTTTGCTCCACTCTGGTTACATGATCAATGTCCATATAGACATTGTCATCACAGTCACTTATCTTTATTCAAACTTTTAATTATCAAAATTTACTTCTCTGATGACATCTTTTTTTACTTTCTAGTTTTTATTTTTCATTATCTTACTCTCACTAAACTGTTTTTTAAATTGTTTTAGGTGGATACTGTTGGAAAAGTTGTATTTTCTCCTGTTCTTTCTGCTCATCACTTCCTTTATTACCCAGTCTGACACAAAAGCCCATTATTTCAACCAATATCTTATCAAAATTGTCAATTATCTTCTCCTCTGCTGTAGTCTCATGGTAATGAGACTTCTGTTCCAAGATTAACTGACTGCCCAAATTCTCACTCCTATAAATGAGCAGCTTCCATATATTGCTAAAAATAACCCCATAACTGTACAACTAGCTCATGGTTTTAATATCAACTAGGTTTTCAGCACTGTTTAGTGTTATCTGCATGTTCCTATACAGTATACAGTATGTATCTGATTCCCAGGGCAGCTACTTCAAAGTTTGTCAAGTCTCCCAAAGTCTACCAGCCCTCACCTGCTTACCTCATCAGAAGAAAATATTTAACTTCCAATTTTACTGAGAAACATTGTCATTTATAGACATGTTTATATCCATTATTTTTCCTTACTTTAGAACATGTCTTTTTTTCTCTGTGACAACTGTCTTTTCTTTTCTTAATGTTGCTTTATGTTTACTGACCTTGTTTCATTAATTATTCCTTCCTCCTTAGACTCCTCTCTATATTTTCTCTCATCGGAATTTAAGCACACTTAAATCTTTCCTATATTAAAAAAAAAATTGTCCACAGAACCTCTGTTCCTCTCCATCCAGTATACTGATATCTACTTCTCATCTCAGCTATACTGAAAATTTGTTTACACATTCTCCATTTTTTTTTACCCTATATTCAATTTTTAAACATTGTAGAACCTAGTGTCTCCTCTGTCAGCTGAGAACATTCATGGTAAAATTGGCATATATTTCTATGACTACAATAAGCAATATGCAAATCACATTTGCTTGACCTTCCTGCATATTCACCTGGTTTTATTTATTCCTCCTTCACAGTTGTCTGTTTCTGATAGGCAATTTTCCTTATTGTTCCTCGTTTACTCCCATTTCTCTTGTTAATTACATTCAACACCAAGTTATACATTCTCTGGTCTTCAGGAGTTGAAATTGTTTGGGTTCCACTCTACATATTCTCTTTGAGGGACCCTTCCACTTCCATAACTTCAACTATTATTTATAGTTAGGAGGCTTCATTACCTTGAACTTTACTGACAACAATCATCTTCATTTTAAAATCTACTATCAAGGGATTCCTGGATGGCTCCGTGGTTGAGCATCTGCTTTCAGCTCAGAGTGTGATCCAGGGTCCTGGGATCGAGTCCTGCTACTAGAGCCTGCTTCTCCCTCTGTCTGTCTCTGCCTTTCTCTGTGTTTCTCTCATGAATAAATAAATAAAATCTTTAAAAAATCTATAATCAAGTCACTCCAAAGATGTCTGAAATTGTATTAAACTCTCCCTTCCACTGTGTCGCAACTGAATTGTCAACAAGGACTAACACATATCAAGCCTCAAAGTAGCCTTTCCTTAGGGTAGGTTTGCTCTGTTCCCTTGCCTTCCACATTCAATTAGAAACCACATTCTATAAGTCTCCCTCTATAAGAGTTTTTGATTCACAGATCTTTTAATCCAGACAGTTCTTTTTTTCTCACCTGAATTATTCCAAAACTTCCTAAATTATTTCTAATTCTCTATATTTGCTCCCCCCCTTCATCCCCTGCAACTAGAGTTTTCTTTCTAAAACACAAATATGATGATGCCTCTTTCCTCATTAGAGATCTTCAATGAAGCACCATTAAATTTGAGATAAAAACCAAGGTCTTAGTTGTGACATTTATGGCCTTTCATGTTTCTACCTGCTACTTACTTCTCAAGCCTCATGTATCTCCCTTTCTCCTAGCCTCCACATTATTTAATTCTAATCATTATATTTGAAAATGTTTATGATTCTTTCTTCCAATTCCATTAAAACATAAACTTGATAAGGAGGATTATATCTTATTGTCTTGGTATCTCAAGGTCTTTAGGACACTGTTAATTATAATAAACATATGTTGATTACAAACATGATTGGAGAATGGATGAATGAAATCTACTAGCTGTTAATTCTAAGCCAGCTTCATACTTACATAAAATAAATACCACATAAATGCTGCAATCTGGGGATCCCTGGGTGGCGCAGCGGTTTGGCGCCTGCCTTTGGCCCAGGGCGCGATCCCGGGGACCCGGGATCGAATCCCACATCAGGCTCCCGGTGCATGGAGCCTGCTTCTCCCTCTGCCTGTGTCTCTGCCTCTCTCTCTCTCTCTCTCTCTCTCTGTGTGTGTGACTATCATAAATAAATAAAAATTAAAAAAAAAAAATGCTGCAATCTGGATGTCATACAAATAACTTGTATGTTTTTAAAAGTCAGAAAAATTTCAATTAACATTTATTAATCTGTTAATTCTTGGAGGAACTAACTGAAATCTGTTCTTTATTATTCAATATCAATACTGTAATGGTGGTTTTCATACTAAGTATATAAAATAAACTAATGATTAATTAGGTTTTGATTATACATAAGGGATAGTTTTAATTAATTTATGGCCATTCTCATATGTTCATAATCATAACATTGTTATTACATGGAAGAGCTTGGTTTCTATGCTTGCAGAATTTTAAAAATATCACAGGATTAGTAATATTATTATTAGGGCCCAGATAATTTTGAGTTCGTGTGACTATTTTAATATAACTAAATATATTGGTCTTTTCTGATATTGGTTTCCTCTGATATTGGATCTGGCAACATAAATCCCACTGTATTTTAAGGAGTTCCAGATCCATTATCAATTTGAGCTAATGGGCTAACCCTGGAACAGACACCTACACTGAGCCAAAATCCACTCTATAAAACAGAACATTTGGACTTATTCCTGTTAACTTGGCATGATTTAAAGTCAAGAGGATTCAGTATTTCTGACAAGTTCTAAATGGAGGAGTCCAAAAGGTTACTATCATTATTATCTGGGCTTTCACCCAGCATTCAAACTCACAAATCACTGTCATGTATTCTGCTAAATTCAGCAACGATTCTGGACTCCACATTATTTCATATCTTTGGTATATTTATGTAGCATGAGACCTAATAGAAGATAATATTTTTGTATTATGTTTAGTAGTGTACCTAGAAATAAAAACATGGCAATTTTATTTAAGACTTAATAAAGGGGATCCCTGGGTGGCGCAGCAGTTTAGCGCCTGCCTTTGGCCCAGGGCGTGATCCTGGAGACCTGGGATCGAATCCCACGTCGGGCTCCTGGTGTATGGAGCCTGCTTCTCCCTCTGCCTATGTCTCTGCCTCTCTCTCTCTGTGACTATCATAAATAAATAAATAAATAAAAAGCTTAATAAAGGTGAAAGTTTTAATATATCTATGTCTCTATATACTTACATTTCTGTAACCCTTTTTTTTTTTCTAACTTTCTTCAAAAAATATCAACATTTCCCAAAGTAAACAGTCATCATATTGCAGGGGCCAATTTCTGGGTTGCATGTCCAGAATGTGAGAAATTCTTAAAATTTTAAAATTAAATTTTAACGAAAATATTTACAAAACATTTTTAAAAAGCAGCAGGTGGGCAGCCCGGTTGGCTCAGCGGTTTAGCACTACCTTCAGCCCAGGGCGTGATCCTGAAAGACCCGGAATCGAGTCCCACGTCGGGCTCCCCCCATGGAGCCTGCTTCTCCCTCTGCCTGTGTCTCTGCCTCTCTCTCTCTCTCTCTCTCTCTCTCTGTGTGTGTCTTTTATGAGTAAATAAATAAAATCTTAAAAAAAAAATAAGCAGCAGGTGAAGTAGCTAGGTCATTTTTACCATGAAAGGGAGACAAAAGCATTTTCAAGATTCCTATAGATGCAGTCAATACCACAAAGCTCTTCTAAGGGTTTTAGAATCTCTAATATCCCTCAACCAAATTGATAGATAACCATCCTTTAAGGGAATCCTATAGATTGGATTGTGTCTCCCTCAAATTCATGTTGAAGCCCTAACATCTGACATAATAGTATTTGAAGATAGGGCCTTTGGAAGGGAATTAGGACATGGGGGTAGAGTCTTCATAAAGGGATTGGTGCCTGTATAGCAAGAGACCAAAAAGCTTGTTCTTTCTCTTTCTGCCATGTGAGGATAAAGCAAGAACATGGCCATCTGTGAATAAGGAAGAGGGCTCTAACCAGACATCAAATCTGCCAGCACTTAGATCTTGGACTTTCCAATGTCCAGAACTGTGAGAAATAAATGTCTTGTTTAAGCCATTTAGTCTATGGTATTTTATTATAGAAGCCCCAGATGACTAGGAGGGGACAGAATTAATTTTGCTGTAAATTTGCAAATCAGAAGTCATGTTCATTTAGCAAACTTAAGCCATTTAGCTAAATATATGAAAAAGGCATACTTATTTAAATATTCAGCTATCATGTTATAAATGAGAATGTAATGTGAAACCACTGAGTGGTATGTAATAAAACCATTATTAGGTGAATAGTGTGTACTAGTGTGAAATATGTGTGTTTTTAAATATAAATGAAAAATCTTTTCATTTTATGTTCAAATAGACTTGTCTCTTAGGGCACGTCAGGCCACAGAGAGCAAGTTCAAGTCCTGAATAGACTAGGAAGTCTACAACAAAGTTGATAGGGTTTGCAAGACTGGAAGTTAACACACAGTACAACTCTTACTGCTGTACTAAAAACAAAGTGAAATGGGATATGCAGCAGGTAGGTTTAAAAGTAGACTCACTAGCAAAAATTCAGAGCAAAGAGGACCTAACATTAGGGGAACCACAAGGCCCAGACTCTTCCAGGTACAGTGGGACAGTGATCAACATCCTAGAATCAAGGAGATTCACTGCCTCCATACAACTGGCCAAACCTAGAAATACTTTGAGTTTCATGATCATTCAATTAGTTGGCAACTATTTTTTATTTGGCTTTCTTCTCTTTTTTCTTTTTTTTTAAGATTTTATTTATTTATTCATGAGAGACACAGAGCGCATGAGAGAGAGGCAGAGACACAAGCAGAGGGAGAAGCAGGCTCCATGCAGGGACCCCGACATGGGACTCGATCCCGGGTCTCCAGGATCACAACCTGAGCTGAATGTGGCGCTAAACCGCAGAGCCACCCAGGCTGCCCTCCTCTCTTTTTCTGTCCCTCTGCTTCATTTGTATTCTAGACCTACATTAATGTACTGAGTTTGAGTTTCTGCTTTCTAAATGGTTTCCCTATGTTTGGGCTGGCTTTAGACCAATGAGTTATTCTTGATGGCACTGTGTGAAGTCAATCTTAAACTCTATTCTTTATAATCTGCCTTATACCTTTGGTTTGTCTCTTCTATAGTCAGTTGGTATGTGCCAAGAGTGGAGTTTTATGTTGGCCAACCTAGGCTCCATTTAGAGGGAAAAAAGAATGAAAGGAAAATTTAATCACATTTGATATGCTTTTCTACATTTTTCCCCCTTAATTTGAGCAATACAAAGATACAAAGATATGGTTGTCTCAATCATCCTTTAAAAAATAAAAAAAATAACGCAAAACAAGAACAAAAATAAGATTGGAAAGAACTCTCCACTTGAATTCCCACCTAAATATCATTCTCTTTCATAGTAACTATCTACACTTCCTCATTTTCTACTCATTGTCTTAGCCCAGTCTCATTTTGTGCCCATTGTCCATATCAATATCCTCAAGCAATTTATGTTTTGCAGCCTATGTTTTTTTTTAACATCTCCATTGCTTTTCACATTTTTGATTGTTGACTTTTTGAAACATTTCACTCTCTTAGCTTTTAACACATCCACACTATAATACTACTTCTTTTAGCCTCATTCATAGATTTTATTGTTATTGTTGTCCTTTACTAAAAATGCACTTTCTCTAGATGATTCCTCTAATTATTCTCCGAAATATCTCTTCTTATAGAATATGTGTTCCATATTTTATTTTTCTATTTTTTTGTTTATTAACTTTAACATATGCTTTAGACTCATGTCACACTCAATATACCCCAACTTAAACTCTCTTTTACTGAGCATTCTGTATTTTGGTCATTTTAGTTAGTGGCAAAGACATATATCCAGAAAGTGAAGAAATTTGAGCTTCAACCTTAACTATTCTCTTTTGATCATCTTCTATTCCTAGTAAATTTATCTCCTAAATATTTTGTGCCTTTCTCCCATTTATATGTTTCTTGCTTACCAGTAATTCACATTCTCATCAATTTTAACCTGGATTGTTATAAAGACTCACAACAACTAAAGGAGTATATTCATTGATGAAAGCTTACAAAAACTAGAGCCAATCAGAAAAGCAAATACAAAATTGAGCTTAATGCTACCACTGACTTTACCGTTGTTAATATTTTGGTATTGGTCTTCCTAGATATTTTTTGCTATTTGCAATCTCTCTCTCTCTCTCTCTCTATATATATATATATATATATATATATACATATATACATATATATATTATTTATTTTTAATCTCCATATATTTTAACATTTACATATATTTAAAAGGAGAAAGCAGTGCATAATTTTTTTAAAACCAGTCTTTCATTCAAGAGAATATAATGGGCTTTTACCCCCATAGAAATAAATGTATTGTTCATGATTATTTGTTATAGAGCTTATTCTATGTATATGAATGGCATTTAAAATTTCTATATAGAATATTGTAGGTCAGGCTCTAATTGTTAATATATAATTAAAATATCCACTTCTTTTTTTTTTTAATTTTTTATTTATTTATGATAGTCACAGAGAGAGAGAGAGAGGCAGAGACACAGGCAGAGGGAGAAGCAGGCTCCATGCACTGGGAGCCCGACGTGGGATCCGATCCCGGGACTCCAGGATCGCGCCCTGGGCCAAAGGCAGGCGCTAAACCGCTGCGCCACCCAGGGATCCCAAAATATCCACTTCTTAATTCATTGTATAAATGAGCTGAAGTTTATCCAACCAAGCTTCTATGACTGGACATTTAGTGAGCTATTTCAAACATAGCTTAAAATTTGTAATTGAACCATACCTATAAAAAGAAGAAAAAACAATAAATGTCCTCAGCATTGCATATGTGACTCTGAATTATCCAACTTTCTCCTCTATTTCTAGTCTATATCCTATTATTCTAGAATTAAAACATCTACAGAAACTGACAAATAATACAATCACACTGTAAGATCATTTAAATCTGTATACAGGGATATATTTAAATGCCAATAGATTTGTTACATGCTTCAAATTAGAGATTGAAGGTAATATATTCTTCCATTTGGACCTACTGTAAGCCAGACACTTTGCTAGGTACGGATAAATCACAGGTGACCAAGGGGAGCACAATCCTTGGAATATTTATTCCCATGTAACAAAAGGGGGTCTGCTTTACTTTGGTTTAAGCAAAACAAACAAACAAAAATTTAAATACAACTAACCCTAGAAAATCATATATTTTCATCTTTTGGGGGAAAAACAAAATGAGGGGAAAACACAGGAGAAGAAGGCTGACTGGAAGCATGGGACACTATCACGATGACATACTGAAGTTTCTAGGGTGTAGTGGACAAGTGGACAGCCAGAATGTAGATGCAAACCTGTTGTGCTTGCAGGTAAGAGAACCAACAGAAAGCAGAAAGATACATGGGGAATATGTTAACAAAAGTAAACATAAGCTCTTGTGTTTCCTCAGCGATACTAACTTATATGTACAACTGGCATGTGCCAGGTCTAAATTCAATATTTATATGAAGTATTTCAAGAAGGAGGAGTTAAGATGGCAGAGTAGTAGGGGCACCCTGGGCTTGTCTCAACCTTTGAACACAGCTAGATCAACATGGAGTCATTTTTGAACAACTAGGAAATCAATCTGAGGATTAAGAAAACAATCTGCAAAACTGGAGGAAAGAATGTGTCAAATGCGATGTTCAGGGACATGAATTGGGGGAGGGAAAAGCTTAAGTGCCTTGGAGGAGAGGGAACCCTTTTTCACAGAGAGAAGTCAGGGAGAGAGCAGGAGAGAGAGAGGAGCATGTAGGTTTCACACAAGACACTGTGGTGTGGGATCCCCTAGGTGGCACTGGGAGACAATATTCCCCTTCCTGATCATATTTAGAGGAGGGTATACTGCATCTCCAAGGACAAAAAGTCTAAGAGGTGCCATTGAGTGGTAATTCAACAATAGGGGACAGAGGAACACGTGGAGGGACAATAACCTGGTCACGACTTTTTGCTGTGCTTCACCATAGACTCCAGGTACCTGCGCAGGTGTGCAACAGTATTCTGGGACAGAACCATGCTGGATGCAATGCCTCAAGGATCTCCTCTGGGGTAGAGGAGCCAGTCTTCACCTTGCTGGGTCTTTTAAGATTTGTTTTGAATGCCAGCCACCAGCCAGAGATAAAATACAGGAGAACTGTGATTCTGGGTGTGCCAATGGCAGGGATCTGATGAAAGCCTGGACACAGGAGGAGAGAGTCTTCACTTTTTTGTTAGGGCCTCCTAAACAGTGGTGGCCAAGAGTTCCCCTCTCCTGGATCAGAGGGCAGGGTGACACCACCTTCCACCAGACAACTCACCAGAATGTCAGACTTCAGAGAGAAACACAGAGCTTGCAGTGGAGTCTAGACTCATATACACCAAATCCTGTCCACACTATGCCCTGCAGGGGCATCTTTACTAGGGAAGATCCGATTGTAAACAGGTACACTGGGCCTCTCCCTCAGAAGACCAACACAGAAATAAATAAATAAACAAACAAATAAATAAATAAATAATAAATAATAAATAGATAAATAAATAAATAGAAGAAGACCAACACAGGCACCTAAATGCATTAAGTGTACTGATGATAGAATGCGCCAAAGCATCAGCTTCAATTCTGGTGGAAATAGAATCAGGCCTCTTTATTTTTTTAAATATATATTTTATTTTTTATTTATTTTACTTTTTTTCCCCCTTTGGAATCAGGCTTACAGTTTTTTGTTCATTTGTTGGTTTGTTTCTTTCCTTTTCTCATTCTTTGGATCAGGCTTCTTTTTTTTTTTTTTTTTTTTTTTCTTTTCTTTTTTCCTTCTTTATTTTATTTTGGAATCAGGGTTATAGTTTTTTGCTTGTCTGTCTGCTTTTTTGTTCCTTTTATTTTTCTCTTTTCTTGGACCATGCTTTTTTTAAAAATTTTTTTTCTTTAATCAGGCTTATCTTAACAAACAAATCAAAGGACACATAGTTATGTAAACGAACTAAATGTTCCAATCAAAAGACATAGGGTATCAGAACAACAGGACCCATTGATATATTGCTTATAAAAGACTCATTTTAGACAAGATATCTCCATACTGAAAATGAGGGAGTGGAGAACCATCAATTAAGCTAAAGAACATCAGAAGAAAGCTGGAAAAAGAAAGCCATACTTATATCAGAAAAACTAAATTTTTAACCAAAGACTATAAATAAGAGGTGAAGAAGGGCACTATATCATAATAACGGGGTCTATTCAACAAGAAGATCTAACAATTGTAGCTATTTATGCCCCAAACTTCAGAGCAGCCAAATATATAAATCAATTAATAACAAACTTAATAAAACTCATTTACAATATAATAGTAGGAGACTTAAACTCTCACTCAGCAATGGACAAATGATCTAAGCAGAAGATCAATAATGAAACAATGGCTTTGAATGACACACTAGATGGACTTCACAGAGATATTCAGAGAATTTCATCTTAAAGTAGCAGAATACACATTCTTTTCAAGTCCACATGGAACTATTCTTCAGAATAGATCACATACTGGCCACAAATCAGGTCTCAACCAGTATAAAAATATTGAGATCATACCATGCAAATGTTCACATCAAATGTTATGAAACTGGAAGCCAATCACAAGAAAAAAATGGGAAATACTGCAAATACAAAGAGGTTCTGTCTCCCTTTCTGATATATGAACTAGGGGTGGTGGAAGGGGAGGAGGGCGGGGGATGGGGGTGAATGGGTGACGGGCACTGAGCGGGGCACTTGACGGGATGAGCATTGGGTGTTATTCTGTATGTTGGCAAATTGAACACCAACAAAAAACAAATTTATTATAAAAAAAAAAGAAAAGAAAACCAAAAAAATCTAAAAAAAACAAAAACAAAAAAAAACAAAAACAAAAAACAAAGAGGTTAAAGAACATCCAAATGAAGAATGAATAGATAAACCAGGAAATTATAGAAGAATTAAAAAAAAATAGATGGAAGCAAAAGAAAATGAAAACACAGTAGTCCAAAACCTTTGGGATGTAGCAAAGGTGGTCATACAAGGGAATAATATAGTAATACAGGCCTTCTTCAAGAACCAAGTCAAGTCTCAAATACACAGCCAAACCTTACACCTAAAGAAATTGGAAAAAGAACAGAAAATAAAATCAAATGCTAGAAGAAGAAGGGAAATAATTTAGAGTAGAAATAAATGATATAGAAATTAAAAGGACAGTAGAACAGATCAACAAAAGCAAGAGCTGGTTCCTTGAAAGAATTAACAAAATTGATAAACCCCTAGCCAGACTTATCAAAATAAAAAGAGAAAGGACTCAAATAAATGAAAGAGGAGAGATTACAAACACCACTACAGAAATACAAACAATTTTAAGAGAAAATTATGAAAATAAGTATGCCAACAAATTAGGATATCTGCAAGAAACAGATAAATTCCTAAAAACATATGAACTACCAAAAGTAAAACAGGAAAAAAAAGGAAATTTTGAACAGACCTAAAAACACCAAAGAAACTGAACTGGTAATCAACAACCTCCCAACAAACAGGAATCCAGGGCAGGATGGTCTCCCAGAGGAAATCTACGAATCATTTAAAGAATAATTAATTAAAACCTATTCTTCTGAAGCTGTTCCAAAAATAAAAATGGAAGAAAAACTTCCTAACTCATTCTATGAGGCCAGCATTGCCTTGATTCCAAAACCAAAGACATCACTAAAAAGAATTACAGACCAATATCTCTGATGAACACATATGCAAAAATTCTCAAGAAGACACTAGCTAATTGAACCCAACAGTACATTAAAAGGATTATTCCACCATGATCAAGTGGGATTTACCCCTGGGCTGCAGGGGTGGTTCAATATTCACAAATCAATCAATATGTTATACCACATTAATAAAAGAAGGGATGAGAATAATATGATCCTCCTAATAGATGCAGAAAAAACATCTGACGAAGTACACCATGTATTCTTGATAAAAACCCTCAAGAAAGTAGCGATAGAAAGAATATACCTCAAGTCACAGAGGCCATATATGAAAGACACACACTTCGTACCATCTTCGATGGGGAAAAACTGAGAGCTTTTCCTCTACTGTCAGGAACAAGACAGGATATCCACTCCCACCATTGTTATTTAACATAGTACTAGAAGTCCTAGGTTCAGTAATAAACAACAAAAAGAAATAAAAGACATCTAAATTAGCAAGTAATAAGTCAAACTTTATTTCTTTCCAGATCATACGATACTCTATGTAGGAAGACTCCACCAAAAAATTGCTAGAACTGATATACAAATTAAGCAAAGTTGAGGATACAAAATCAATGTACAGAAATCTGTTGCATTTCTATACACCAATAATGAAGCAGCATAAAGAGAAATCAAGGAATTGATTCCATTTACAATTGCACCTAAAATCATAAGATACATACCTAGGAATAAGCCTAGCCAAAAAAAGTAAAAGATCTGTACTGTGAATATTATAGAACACTTATGGAAGAAATTGAAGCTGACACAAATTGAAAAACATTCTATGCTCGCTGATTCAAAGAACAAATACTGTTAAAATGTCTATAGGACCCAATGCAATCTACACATTCAATGCAATCCCAATCAAAATAACACCAGCATTTTTCCCAGAGCTAGAACAAACCATTGTAAAATTTGTATGGAACCACAAAAGCCTCTGGATAGTCAAAATCATCTTGAAAAAGAAAAGCAAAGTAGGAGGCAGAACAATCTCAGACTTCAAGCTGTATTACAAAAGCTGTAATTGTCAAGACAGCTTGATACTGGCACAAAAACAGACACATAGATCAATGGAAAAGAATAGAAAAGCCAGAAATGGACACGTAACTATATGGTCAACTAATCTTCAACAAAGCAGGGAAGGATATCCAATGGAAAAAAAGACAGTCTCTTCAATAAATGGTGTTGGGAAAACTGGACAGCCACATGCAGAGAAATGAAACTGGACCATTTTCTTATACCATATACAAAAATAAATTCAAAATAGATGAAAGACCTAAATGTAAAACAGAAAACCATTAATCCTAGAGAAGAAAATTGGCAGCAACCTCTTTGACCTCGGCCACAGCAACTTCTTAGTAGACACATCTCTGGAAACAAGGGAAACAAAAGCATAAATGAACTATTTGGACTTCATCAAGATAAGAAGCTTCTGCACAGTGAAGGAAACAATCAACAAAACTAAAAAGCAACTGACAGAATGGGAGAAGATATTTGTAAATGACATATCTGATAAAAGGTTAAATATCTAAAATCTATAAAAAATTTTCTCAAATTCAACACTCAAAAAACAAATAATCTAGTTAAGAAATAGGTAGAAGCCATGAGCAGACATTTTTCCAAAGAAGATGGAAAGATAGCTAAAAGATACATGAAAATATGCTTAAAATCACTTATCATCAGGAAAATACAAGTAAAAATCACATAAGGTATCACCTCACATCAGTCAGAATGGCTAAAATTAACAACTCATGAAGTAACAGATGTTGGAGAGGATTCAGAGAAAGGGGAACCCTTCCGAACTGTTGGTGGGAATGCACACTGGTGCAGCCACTCTGGAAAATGGTATGGAGTTTCCCCAAAAAGTTAAAAAAAAAGAACTACCCATTGATCCTGCAACTACACAACTAGGTATTTATCCAAGAGATACAAGAATATTGACTCAAAGGGGGCACATGTACCTCAATGTTTATAGTAGCACTATCAACAATAGCCAATTACAGAAAGAGCCCAGGTGTCCACTGACTGATCACAAAATATTAATCAGCCATTGAAAAGAATGAAATCGTGGCATTTCCAACAACGTGGATGGAATTAGAGTGTATTATGCTAAGTGAAATAAGGCAGAGAGAAGCAAATATATGATTTCACTCATATGTGGAATTTAGAAACAATACAGATGAACATAGTGGAAGGGAAAATAAAATAAGACAAAAACTGAGAGAGAGACAAACCATAAGATATTATTTTTTTTTAAGATTTTATTTATTTATTCATGACAGAGAGAGAGAGAGAGAGAGAGAGAGAGGCAGAGACACAGGCAGAGAGAGAAGCAGGCTCCATGCAGGGGCCCTGATGTGGGACTCGATCCCGGAACTCCAGGATCACACCCCGGACTGCAGGCAGCTCTAAACCGCTGATCCACCGGGGCTGCCCCCATAAGAGATTCTTAACTATGGAGAACAAACTGAGGGTTGCTGGAAGGGAGGTGAGTGGGGCGATGGGCAAAATGAGTAATAGGCATTAAGGACGGCACTTGTTGGGATGAGTCTTGGGTATTACATGTAAGTAATGAATCACTAAATTCTCCTAAAACAAACTCTACACTGTATGTTAACTAACTTGAATTTAAATTAAATAAATACCTGCAATATTTAAGTGTGTCAATATTTAAAAAGTTTAACATGTAAGTGAAAATTTTATACTTTTGTACTTATATTTACCCAAGATAAAATTTTAGAATTATTGTTTGTAGTATAGCATTAAAACTTTTTCTGAAGTGTAGATAAAATATCTATCCCTTAAAATCATATTATCTTTTGCAAAAATAATATATATTATTAATATATAATATATATATATATATATATATATATATATTTCCCCAAGGAATGATAAATTTGAGGAGATGTTCCTTCCTTCAACTGGTGGGGAACTTCAAGAATGTTCTTTAGGAGTCCAACATGAGGCTACTATTAATGTTCTTAGAAGGACTGGTTGCCCCTAGGGGAAAGGACATGGCTCAGCTGCAGTGAAAATGCCTGCAACACTCAGTCCATGATATCAACTTGAGTCATGAAAAACAAGCTCAGAACCTGGCAACCTATTTGTGTTTCATAGGATTACGGAGCTTGAATGAGATGGAACATGCTTATATAGTGGAGTGTTTTCACTGTAAGGTAGCTCTGATTTTGCATAATCAATACGACAGTAGGTAGAATGCTGAATGAATAAGCATCTATTAAAAAATACAATTTTTTAACTGCAACATTCATTCAACAGGGTGCTGTCTAACTTGCTCTTTTTTATACATAGAAAGAATGGAAGCCAAAGATCACAATTCTAAAACTCAAGGACTAGTATTCTCCACTCCCTTGGATGCTTTTCCTATTCATTGTGATAAATTTCTCTATCTCTGCAACTGGTTTTGATTCCAACTACTCTGAAGGGTGTGTTTGTGTGTGTGTTTTCTCACATTGTAATACATCTTTACCTTTGACATTCCTGATTATCTTAAATAACAAAAATTTTGGTTTATATTTACATTTTGCTGAAACAAGTCTAAATTAATCTAAAATCTGCCAGTTAAATCTCTCATAGGGGATTCCTGGGTGGCTCCGCAGTTTAGTGCTGCCTTTGGCCCAGGGTGTGATCCTGGAGTCCCGGGATGGAGTCCCACATCGGGCTCCCTGTGTGGAGCCTGCTTCTCCCT
Organism: Canis aureus; assembly: GCF_053574225.1. Classification (NCBI taxonomy): domain Eukaryota; kingdom Metazoa; phylum Chordata; class Mammalia; order Carnivora; family Canidae; genus Canis; species Canis aureus. Next base: position 66,811,563 of record NC_135614.1, on the reverse strand, counting down.
CTGCTTGTGCTCTGCCTCTGTGTGTGTGTGTGTGTGTGTGTCTCTCATGAATAAATAAATAAAATCGCTAAAAATAAATAAATAAATATCTCATTATGCTTTTATAATTATGTGCATATGTTTTACCTAGAGTCAGGGCAATAAAGTATAGATGGCAAAAAAGCACATTAACACATGATAACTTACATACATTTTTTAACTTAAATTCAGTTTTACAAAGAATTTATTAACCCTTTGAAGAATCAAAAATAACATGCACAAACCCTGATGATTGTCAAATTATTCATGGGAATTCATAAAAAATATTTTAAAAATTCCTTTTCATTGAACTTAATATAAAAAGGCTTATTCTCTTTGCAGTTCAAGTGAATAATACATTTTCAACACACGACTCATGTTCTATTTGTCACTATGAAAGATTAAAAAATAAACATGTCTTCCACTGTGACATAACTATAATGATATTATATAGACTATACACAACAGTTTACTTCAAGGCATGACTCCATTTAACTCTAAGTGAATTCAACATCTTTCTAGATAGACATCATACAATTTTTCATTCAAAAAGAAATAACTGCCCTTTTTTAATAGCTTTTTCTTTTTTTTAATTTTTTTAATTTTTATTTATTTATGATAGTCATAGAGAGAGAGAGGGAGAGGCAGAGACATAGGCAGAGGGAGAAGCAGGCTCCATGCAGGGAGCCTGATGTGGGACTCGATCCTGGGTCTCCAGGATCACGCCCCGGGCCAAAGGCAGGCGCCAAACCGCTGCGCCACCCAGGGATCCCTTAATAGCTTTTTCTTAAAACTATTGCTACTTTGTTCATTTTTTTGTTCATAAATGTATCATCTTTACTGAAACTAGGAAACAATAATAGAAATGGTTTGTGAGTTATCCCTTTATTCCATTTGGGGAATATATATACATATATATATATACACCCAAATATAGTGTCTATTTCCCTAAAGACAGAAGGCAAAAGCTATAAATTAGAATGTACAGAAACCTTAATTATATTTTTCTGTAAAAATATTTTTCTTTTTCTTTTTTTTAAAAGATTTTATTTATTTATGATAGAGAGAGAGAGAGAGAGGCAGAGACACAGGCAGAGGAAGAAGTAGGCTCCACACAGGGAGCCTGATGCGGGACTCGATCCTGGAGTTCCAGGATCATGCCCCAGCCCAAAGGCAGGACCCAAACCGCTGAGCCACTCAGGGATCCCCTGTAAAAATATTTTTCTTTATTCAACAGAATGGTACATTATTCTTCTATAAAGAATATACACTGAAAAAATGAACAAAGTAACTTTTACTGCATTTAATAAAATTGAGTTTTATTCTAATAGAAATTAACAATGTGAAAAGAGGGGCTAAGCTGTGGTAATCACACACAAATGTAATTTTCAAATTATATAACTATTCAGGTAGAATAAGCTCAAAAATTAAAACAATAACTAGTGCTCACAATTATATTTGTACCACCACTTATTTTTTTAACAATTTTAAAATACCTCGTCATTTTATCATTAAAAAAAAAAAAAGCTTTAAAGTGGCCATGGTTGCCCATGTACTTTTTTAAAATTTCTCTACAATGTCATCTAATTCTTTTATAAACTTTACTGTCAGCATAGCCTTCACTTCTAGAGAAACCTTCCCTGTGTCTCTTGGGATTTCAGTGGAAATCCTCCCCTATGTGTTCCCACAGCACCTGCATGCTTTTTTTTAGCACTTATGCTGAGGCATAATTGCCTGTTTATTTGTCCTCTTCATTAGGTTATATACTCCATGTATATAAGAACTGTGCTTTGTTTTTCATTATATTTCTATTACTTTACACATATTTTTAGATTTGCATAGTTTAATAGTTATTGAATTAAATATAATAAGAATTTAAACAAATTTGCAAGATCATAGATCCAGCTGATTTTGCTCTATACTATTCTTACAATACATTCATACCACCCTAAGGCATCCTTGATTGAACCATTATAAAAATATCAGGACATGACATCCAGCCTGATTTCAAAATCTGACCTACCTAGGATAAATCAGTATGGTGTCAATGACAACACTTTGTTTTCTTACCAAACTAATTAAAACTAATTAAAGCTTTCTTTCCAGAAACAGAAAATCTATAAGTTTTATTACTTTATTGAGAAGATCTGAGATTCAAGCAAAAGAGAAGGTGGTAAATCTACTATCATACTATACCAATATTGCTAAAGGTTATGAGCCCATTGCTCATGAAGTGAATCATGAGGAAAACAATATCATTGTTCAGAAGGGTGATCTAAAGTAGGTCCATAGAAGAAATATGACCCTCCCTAAAAAACTACCTAAAATGTGTTTTGAGAAATAATGGTCAAAGCCAAGATTAACTCTATTAAAGTCAAAGGCAAGTTTTATACAAAAGAATACAAGAAGAAGGAGAAAAAATAGCTCATGGATTTGTTGGCAAGAGCGTCAATAAACTTGGTAATAACTGTTTATGAAGCTAGCATAGGCAATAAGTAAAAGAAGGCAGAAGATAGATTATTAGAAAAGAACAATAATTTTTTAGTAAAATATTTAAGTTAAAGGAATAACCTAATGTGCAAAAATATATCACAAATATACAAGGGAAAAACTAACATACAAATGGAAAATTATGCAAAGGTTATAAATATGTTTTGCAAAATAAAAAATAAATTTTCTAATAAAAATATGAATAATGTTCAATCTCTAAATAACAAATTGTAAAACAATTTTTAAATGAGATACCATTTCTTACCAAAAATATTGGTTAAATTGGGATATGTTGTTTTACTGAGGACAAGGAGAAATGGACTCATTCACAATTTGTTGTAATAGAAATTGGTACAACATTTATGTAAACATTGACAATGCATCAATATTTCAAAATATGTATATGTACAATATTTCAAAATATGTGGATATGTAATATTACATATTTTAATATGTGGTCCTATTAAAATATGTACATATGGCTGAGGTCCAATATGTACATATAGCTGTCAATATACATCAGTGAACAAAATAGACAAGGATGTCTACTCTCCTGAAGCTGACATTCTAATGGTAGAGGAGAAAAGTACACAAACAATACAAGAATACAAAAAATAAATACATAAATTGTGTGGCATATCAGTAAGAAGATTACAAATTTTATGCAGAAAAAGAAAGAGTGATGTCAGAAAGATTAGTAAATGCAAGTGGCTTAGCTAGAATGGAGCAAAGGTTTTGCATTTGCAATATAAACAGATTATCAGAGTAGGTAGGGTCTTGCTGAAAAAAGGCTTGAATGAAGTGGCAGAGATATTCTTAATCTTTCTGGAAGAAAAGAATCAAGAATCAGCCAATGAACGTAAAGACCCTAATGTGAATGCATATCTGGCCTGTCAAAACAAAAATGTTAGGTGACCAACACGGCTAGAATGAAGGGAGCAGAATTTTCCTAGAACATAAAATCAAAGAAGAAATGTGCGTGTAATGTGTGTATGTGTGTGTGTATGTGTGTGTGTGTGTGTGTGTGTGTGTGTTAATCTTCTGGGGCAAAACAAGATTCTAAATGATGTTTAAAAATTAGCTAAATCAAAAGGTAGAAGGCAGAGGAATGAAAAGGACAGTGAATCCATTAGACAAGATGTACTGCGAGGAAAGATGATATAGGTGGTTGCAAATAATGAATGGCTTTAGAAGTCTTATTTAGGAAAATAAGAATGTTATCTTATGAGTTTTAAATAAGGGAATGAATGACCAGATATGAATTTTCCAAATACCGCTACTTTAGCTACACTGGAGAATGATTTGTAAAGGACAATATTCGGCTAAAATGAAATTGCTTTCAAACTCTTGTTGAAAGAGCTCAAGCCTGAGATATTGGTAGCTGAAATTGTGACAGTAGAGGTCAAAAGCAATTTAACAAACAGAACTGATGGTCTTGATGGTGGACTGCTTCTGGAAGAAAGGAACAAGGCAACTACTCCCACATTTCTAATGGTGCTATGTAAATGACTGGAAGTATCCAGCAACCAACATAGGAAATATAAAACAGTTTTCACAGGAGAAATTATTGAGTTTCAGTGTCGTACAATCTGGGATTGAATTCCCCATACCTTATCCCATTGGAAATATTCAAGGAAGATGGAATTGTGGATATCACATCCCCAGAAGAGGGATTTGGCAGGAAGTAAGAATTTGAAAGGCACTGGGGTATTTGTGGTCAGGATCACTGATAGTCTATAATTCATCATTGTGTTTATAAGCAAAAAACCCTCAACATTACTGGATAGACAATTAGGCAAAGTCAACCTTCAATGAAGTCTCGGCCTCAAAGACATGAGGTTTGGAATCCAATATACTTTTGTGCAAAGAAAATGGCAACATCTTCCCTTTGGTTGAGGAAAACTGGAATTAGATTCATGACTGTGAAAATGAAAGAGGCTGGGTTTTCTGCTATCACCAAGATTTCCAGTACATGCTACACAATTTGCAAGACCCAGTGAAAAATGAAAATGCAAGGCCCCTTGGTCTAACAGTATTATTTCAAGATGGTGTCAAAAGAGCATTAAACCAAGCACAGGGTTCTTCAAAGCCAGTGTTCTGCACAAGACACATACCCATGAAGCCAGTCTTCCAACTTCCCAACCACATCTAAAATCCTAAGAATCAACAAGATATCCCTGAAGAGTATGTAGAGTGAAAAAAAAGGTGACCTAAAACATAACCCTGAAGTCCAACATTTTGTAAAAGCTAAATAAATTTCTTTTAAAAAGTACTGAAAAACAGACAGAAGTGAGTATAATAACTACGCTTAGATTGATAATAACATCTACTTTTTCATAAATTCCTAGGTTTGCAGTATATAAATTCCTTTCTAAAGTTTAAATTTTATAATCAGAAAGCCAATAGTTTTAAAAAAATTCCAACTCTCTCCTTTAAGGGAAGAGTTTAGAATTGAAGTAGTATTGATGCAGTAGAGTTAGGTTTATAGGCTAAAACTCTGGTTCATAATACTGCTCAAGAAGCTCGATTTAGGGTCAGATTATCAAAATGATAATCTAACAAAAAAGACATTTTCCTTTGGGTAATACAGTATTATAGTTTTAGTTCTGTCATCATTTAGATTAGAATCATTTTTTACAATATTTTGAAAATTATTTAAGGTAAGCTGAAACATGTGACAAGTATCAAATTAAGCTGCAATAGCACAGCAACAATTATCTTTAGCCTCTACACATCCAGCTCGCAGAATAGAAAAAAGATAATTTAACTCTGACCTTTCAGATAACGTTAGCATTATCTTCTAAAATACAAGAGTATCATTTAAATTAGAAACAATTGGTGGGATCCCTGGATGGCTCAGTGGTTTAGCACCTGCCTTTGGCCCAGGGCCTGATCCTGGAATCCCGGGATCGGGTCCCACATCGGGGTCCCAGAATGGAGCCTGCTTCTCCCTCCTCCTGTGTCTCTGCCTCTCTCTCTTTCTGTATCTCATGAGTAAATAAATAAAAATCTTAAAAAAAAAAAAGAAACAATTGGTAAAGGGGTACCTGAGTGGCTCAGTTGGTTAAGCATCTGACTCTTCACTTCAACTCAGGTCATGATCTGAGTGGGATTGAGCCCTGCACTATGCTCTGTGCTGAGCATAGAGCCTGCTTATGATTCTCTCTTTTCTTCTCCATCTGTCCCTCACTCTCTGTCCTTCACCTCCCCTTTCCCTGCTTGCACGTGCAGTCTCTCTCCCTCTCTCTCAAAAACAAAAACCGACAAAAACACAAACAAATAAAAATCCCAACTGGTGCATTCATTGTGAATAGCAAAATTCAGTTTTTCTAGGATCCTCCTTCTTAAAAGCAAAATGAATTATCACAGGAAAATGCTTCTCCATGTACTCAACTGTTTTCCCCATCATTTTCCCTTATTGGTTTGGTCAGTATTCTCTCACATTTTCATTTTCAGAATCTCTTTCCTCAGGAGAGAATAGTAGAGAGTAAGGGTGTTATGCTAGGTGAAATTGCTAAAGAAAATTTTGTGCTGGCAACTGCAACCTCCACTATGAAAGGGGAAGTAGTTCAGTATCCATGAAAATATTCATCATGAGAAGACTAAGATAGAAGTTGTTCTAAAAATACAAAAACTTAAAAGTTCAGAAATTTATTTCATTGAATGTAAACAAACTTTATTCATAACAGGAGTTAGAGTAATAGCTTAGGCTGTCAATTTTCTCTTTGTGATATAGATAAAAAAAAAGCAAAAAAGGGAAGCTCCTATGAAAAACATTGTTTTTCTCCATACGATTATACTACTTGAAATTTCACCTTATTAGCCCACTGATACCCAGCATTTATGAATTTATCTGAAATTTTTTGGATGTATTTAGAATTTTAATGTTATAGCCTAAGGTAGGACATTTCATAGGTAATGTAAACTTCAAATTTTGTGTAGATTTTTGGAGTCTGTGAAATCATGGTTTGACTCACAACTGCCACTTTCTCAGTGAGGAGTGGTATGTTCTTTTTTTAGGATTTTATTTATTTTAGAAAGAGAAAAAATACAAACAAGGGGAGTCGTAGGGAGAGAGGAAGTAGGCTCCATTAAAGCAGGGAGCCCCATGTGGGGCTTCAACTCAGGACCCAGGATCATGATCTGAGCTGAAGGAGGATGAGCTGACTGAGCACACCCAGGTATCTATTCCAAGGAGTGGTAAGTAATTTAACCTCTCCAAGCCTCAGTCTTTTTACCTGTAAAATGAGGGAAGGATCCCTTACTTAATAAAATTATGGGGATTAATAAGTGCACTAATAGTATGCATTCAACGACTAGTATTGGTTCTTGTTTTTTGATTATACATCTTTAACACTCTGAAAAGACACTTTAAATTAATATAATTAAAATATTAGTGGAGTATTATTGACTATTCTAAGATAATCTTGTTAGGCTGTTTCCAGGAAATATTAAAGAATTCAATATTCATTTCATATTTTCCAGATATTCATTGTGATTTAATAAACTAAACTATTTCTTTTATTTTCAAAGTCATGTGTATGTAGTATGTTGTAGTATCTAACTTCTGAAATCCATATGTAACTGCTTGAACATTTTAGTTCTTTTCCTTGAACCTCTCCTACCTAGTTCCAGCATGTTTCTGTGTGCATATGTGTGTACACACACACACACACACATACATATATTTACAAGTATTTAAATGAAATATTGTACACTTAACCTTAAGCATGCTTTTATTACATAAAAGCTTATAACTAGTTTTGAGTTCATAACTTTTATTATTACTAGTTAACAACTAAGTCATAAATATGTACTCTTAAGAAGCAAGGGTAACAAAAGAAAGAAGTTTTACCTACTTCTATTTACTTCAAAATAGCCCAAGAAAATCTAAAATTATGGTCCTAATTATGGTCCTAACCTGGTAAGCAGGTTAGATATGTTCAATTTTCACATCCAAGCAAAATTATATAATACTAATAGTAAGAGTAAGAGGAGGAAGAAGAAGAAAGAAAAAAAGGAGAAAAAGAAGAGGGAAAAAGGGAAGGAGGAAAAAGAAGGAAGGAGAAGAAGGAGGAGGAGGGACACCAGGAACAGCAAAAATTGGAGGAGAAAAATGAAAAGATGCATTCCAAATGTCTTAATAAATGTCTTAATAAAATAACATAATATTATATATGAAACATGAACATTCATTATATCCTGGCAATGCTAAAATTTTCGGTAGCTCCCAACATTTCTTAGTAGATTTTATATTAATCATTCAGTTTTCTGCAATAACCAATCAGATATGAAAGTAACCATTCCAAGGAAATTGGCATTTTGAAGTTGTCAGTATATAGCAGGTAGTGTAGAAAATGATTTTTCATAGCATTCATTATATCTGGAAGTGCTATAACTGGTAATATTACATTTAATTTTTAAGGTAAAAGAAATATTCATTTCTCCAACTTACTGAGTCTCATGATTTTTAAACACATGAAATCCACATTGTTTACTGGTCACTTTAACGGATCATTCCATACTTCATGTTGTATTGAGAAGAATCTTTAATAAGTAAAAGAAAGATGTAAAGCATATGTGCATGATGATAAATCAGTAGTGAGAATTTTTGCATCAACTTTAGTTTCATTACAACTATTTAAAGTCATCTTTCTCTGTTTCCCATAGAATTTGTGACTCCTCTGACTCTTGGATCTCTGTTGCATACTGTTCTTACTTATTTTTATAAAGTGATCCTTCTTTATTTTTTGTAATCAATTTAAGGGCAAGAGTTTCATCCTAATTGTCCTTTGATTCATATTGCCCAGTACAGTGAATGAATGGATGGCTTGTACAATGTAAGTATATCACATCCCATTAGTGATTTTAACATTAGTAACTTGATTCTGGTATGGTAGCATATCTATGAATGGTTTCAAAATAATGACAAAAAAATCAAAGTCTTTCCTGGCATCTTTTTTAACCACAATGCTATGAAACTACAAATCAACCACAAGAAAAAAATCTGGAAAGATCACAAATATATGGAGGTTAAATAAAATGCTACTAACCAATAAATGAGTCAACCTACAAATCAAAGAGGAAATTCAAAAAATACATAAAGACAAATGAAATTCAAAAAATACGTAGAGACAGATTAAAAAATACATAGAGACAAACACAATGATCTAAAATCTTTAGGATGTAGCAAAAGTGGTTCAAAAAAGAAAGTTTACAACAATACAAGCCAATCTCAAGAAGCAAGAAAAATATCAAATAAATAACATAACCTTACACCTAAAGGATCTAGAAAAAGAAGAACAAAACCCCAAACCAGTAGAAGGAAGGGAATAATAAAGATTTGAGTAGAAATAAATGAACTAGAAACTAAAAAAATAATAGATCAAAAAATCAGGAGCTCATTCTTTAAAAAGATCAACAAAATTGATGAACCTTTAGATAGATTCATCAAAAAGAGAGAGAGAGAGAGAGAGAGGACTCAAATAAACAAAATCAGAAGTGAAAGAAGATAAATAACAACATACACCACAGCAATGCAAAAGATTATAAAAGAATATTATGAAAAATTATATACCAAGAAATTGGATAACCTAGAAGAAATGGATAAGTTTCTAGAAACATATCACCTACCAAAATACCCTCCTATTCTTTTCAAACTTTCCCAAAAAATAGGAGAGGGAAGAAATATTCCAAATTCATTCTATGAGGCCTGCATTACCTTCACACTAAAACCAGATAAAGACACCACAAAAAAAGAGAACTATAGGCCAATAACTCTGATGTACATAGCTGCAAAAATCCACAACAAAATATTAGCAAACTGAATCTAATAATACATATAAAAAATCATTTGGTATGATCAAGTTGGATTTATACCAGGATGCAAGAGTGGTTCAGTAGTTGCAAACAAATCAATGTAATTTATCAAATTAACAAGAGGAAGGTTAAAAACCATGTGATCATTTCAATAGTTGCAGAATAAGCATTTGACAAAGTACACATCCTTTCATGATAAAAACAACAAAATGGATTGAGAGAGAACATATCTCAACATAATAAAGGTCATATATGAAAAACCTGAAGGTAACATCATACTCAATGGTGAAAAACAGAAAATTTTCTCCCTAAGGTCTGGGACAAGGAAAGGATGTCCACTCCCATCACTTCTATTCAACATAGTACTGGAAGTCCTAGCTACAGCTATTAGACACGAAAAAGAAATAAAAGACATCCAAATTAGTAAGGAAAGTGTATAAATTCCACTATTTGCAGATGACAAGATACCATACATAGAAAACCCTAAAGACTTCAGCAAAAAACTACTAGAACTGACATATGAATTCAGTAAACTCATAGTATACAAAACCAATGTACAGAAATCTGTGACATTTGTATGTACTAATAATTAAGCAACAGAAAGAAATTTAGAAAGCAATCCCATTTACAGTTTTAGTAAAAATAATAAAATACCTAGGAATAAACTTAACCAAAGATGTGAAAGAACTGTACTCTGAAAACTATACAACATTGATGAAAGAAATTAAAGACTACACAAACAAATGGAAAGACATTCTATGCTCATGGATTGCAAGAACAAATATTGTTAAAATGTCCATACTACCCAAAGCAATCTACAGATTTAATGCAGTCTTTATCAAAATACCAACATAATTTTTCACAGAACTAGAGAAAATTATCCAAAAATTTGTATGAAATGACAAAAAACGTTGACTGGCCAAAACAACCTTAGAAAAGAAACACAAAGCTTGAGGTATCACAATACTAGATTTCAAGTTATACTACAAAGTTGTAGTAATCAAAACAGTATGGTATTGGCACAAAAATAGACATATAGATCGATGCAGCAGGAAATAAAGCTCAGAACCAAGCCCACAATTATGGTCAATTAATCTTTGACAAAAGAGGCAAGAGTATGCCATTGGAAAAAGTCTTTTCAACAAATCATGGTGGGAAAACTCTACAGCCACACGCAAATGAAACTGGAGCACTTTCTTATACCATATGAAAATGAATTAGAAATGGATTAAAGACCCAAATGTGAGACCTGAAACCATAAAAATCCTAGAAAAGAACACAGGGAATAATCTCTCTGACATTGGCCAATAGAAGCATTTTTCTAGATATGTCTCCTGAAGCAAGGAAAACAAAAGCAAAAATAAACTATTGGGACGAATAAAAATAAAAAGCTTCTGTGCAGCAAAGGAAACAATCAACAAAACAAAAGATAACCTATTGAATGGGAGAAAATATTTGCAAATGACATATCCAATAAAGGGCTAGGATCCAAAATGTATAAATAACTTTTAAACCTCAATACTCCCAAAACAAATAATCCAATTTAAAAATGTGCAGAAGACATGAACAGACATTTCTCCAAAGAGCACATACAGGGGCCAGCAGACACATGAAAAGATGCTCAACATCACTCATAATCAGGGATGTGCAGTCAAAACCACAATTAGGTATCACTTCATACATGTCAGAATGGCTAAAATCAACAACAGAAGAAACTTCAGGTGTTGGTGAAAATGTGAAGAAAGTGGAACCCCCTTGCACTGTTGGGTGGGAATGCAAACTGGTGCTGCTGCTCTGGAAAATGGTATGGAGGTTCCTCAAAAAGTTAATAATAGAACTACTGTATGATCCAGCAATTGAACTACTAGGTATTTACCCAAAGAATACAAAATAGCAACTCAAAGGGATATAAGCACTCTGATTTTTATAGCATCATTATTTATAATACCAAATTATGGAACAGCCCAAGTATCCACCAACTGATGAATGGATAAAGAAGGTGTGATATATGATATACATATATTATTCAGCCATAAAAGAGAATGAAATCTTGCCATTTGCAATGACATGGATGAAGCTAGACAGTATTATACTAAACGAGGTAAGTCAGAGAGAAATGCCATATGACTTCACTGATATGTGGAATTTAAGAAACAAAACAAGTGAGCAAAAGGAAAAAAAAAGAGGAAGGGATGCTAACAAGAAACAGTCTCTTAACTCTAAAGAACAAAATGAGGTTTACTAGAGAGGAGGTGGGTGGGGGAATGGGAGAAATAGGTGATGGAGAATAAGGAAGGCACTTTGATGAGCACTGAGTGTTGTATAGAAGTATTGAATCACTATATTGTACACCTGAAACTCATAATAAACTGCATGCTAACTATACTGGAATTTAAATAAAAATTTTAAAAGAAAACCCCAATAAAGTAATTTAAAAGCTTAGGGCAGAGTAGAAAGAAGAGTAGGAAAAACAAGAAAAGTGATGAAGGCAGTATATAAATAACACACTCCATGATAGGAGTAGTTTTGCTACAAGATGATCACACACATGGTTACACATTTTAAATCACCAAACCTAAGAAACAATGAGGAAGAATAAGGTAAAATCTTCAAATAAATTTTAAAAATTAGCTATGTAATAATAAATGGGGTTTTCATGTCTGTGATTTGCTAAGCCATTTCATAATACATCCATTTTTCTAATCTTCATCCATCATTTTTAAGTTAAAATTACTGACATCCTATTTATAATTATAACTTGATTCTATGGCACCTCTTAAGCTAGGGCTAGATTGAAAATTATTGAGATCAGTGAAATATTTCTTTTTTGTTGCTCTGCTTTTCTTCTGGTCTGTACTAAACTTTGAAATGCACTAATAATACACAAACACATTCCCTTTATACAAATTCCAACAGTACAGAAACATGTAGAATAAAAAGCAAAAGTCTTTTTCCTCCTTTGCAATTATCCTGTATTTTTTTTTTATCCTGTATTTTTTTAACTGGCCAGTTTACATTTCTATATCCTTTATCCTAATATTATCAGAAAATAAGTGGTAGAATGAATGACAGATTAAATTCCTAAAACATAAAAAATAAATAAATTCCTAAAACATGTCTCTGATCAAATGATCCCCTGGTTTCCATGATTTAGCATTCTCTCCTGGATTAAATAAATCATTCTAGCTTATGATTGAAGCAGCTTGCATCACAATTCCCAAAGTGTGGAAATAAACTCTTACATGTACTCTTTGCTCATGACTAATTATTTGTATTCTCACAAAACTGCTTACACCTTCCCATATGTTTACACCTTCCCACAGTATTTTATACCTTTCCACATGTAGCTCTTAGTGAAAATTCACATCACTAAACCTCATTTATTAAAAGCCTGCTCAGTCTTTTGGGTCCAGTAGCTCTTCCCTGTAGCCAATTATAATAAAAAAGCTCATCAGTGGTTTCTCTCTCTGCTCTCTAAACTTTCACTTTGCAGTTTTAATATGCGAGTATTTTGTATTTAATTTTTAAAACAAATAATTTACATATTTCCCTAAATTTTAATCACTTGGCATACCTCTGGTTCTTAATACATATTTGTTAAATAACGAATCGCCAAAAGGGGATGGAGCTTACTATCTACTGAAAACTCTGACAAGTCTGAGCATGCAAGAGCCAGCTGGGAAAGACAGCATTTACATGAAGGCCTATCAGCCTTCAAAGAAAGAAAGGATGGACATGTCAGAACTGGTGATTTGTTCTAGGACTAAGAGTTTCAAATGAGAAGAAAGGACAGTGATCATGCCTTAACCCCTGGGCAATGCCTGTAATGAACATAAAACTTTCTGGGAAGGTCAAGAAATTCCAGGGACAAAGTAGGGTAAGTTTTTAAACCTGAGTGTGAATCTATTCATTGTCATTAATAATATGTTTCCCAACTCAGGCTTGAGAAATCTTGCCCTGAATTATTTTTTCTATCAGTACACTTTAAGAAACTAGGAAAGGAAGTCAATTAAGAGAGATCTGCAACATTAGGAATATTGCATTAAATGCCATCTTTAGAAGTATCACAATAAAATTACAAGATTGGCATGGGGATAGCATCTTATAGCTGTCAAGTGGTTTTTGTGAGTTATCTTTCTACATATTCAGAAAACAATCATCTGCTGGTTTTAATATGCTAATATTTGAATATAAGGCTCAAAGTTTACATAATGTACATCAATTTATGCAGTTGGTTAATGGCAGAGAAAGAAGTTTAATAACCATGATATATTGCTTAATAATATCTAATGATTCAATAAGAGCTGCATGAGAGCCCAAGTATAAAAAGGATAAACATAAAAGAAATGATGTCAGTAGAGCAGCAAAAACACCACATCAGGAGACTGTCTGGCCATGTAGTAGCAGAAGAGGAATTAGTATCAATGGCTATTGACATCTGTCATAAGTAACAACACAGACATACACACTACCTTTTTCTCCTTTCAGGAAAATGGGGTATTTAAACAATTTGGACTTCAATGATCTGCCTAATACAAGTTTAAAGCTAGATATTAATGTGGTCATATATCATTTATTTGCATTTTCTCGTATTTCAGTCAGATGGAAAGTAAGAAAGCACTGGATATAGGATGATGGAACAAGACACGATCAACCATGAAAGGGGGTTAGTGAGAAGGTGAGAAAGTTTGGAGAAGAAAGGAGTGATTCAAGCCATGACTAAAAATTGTGGTTAGGCAGTGCATGAAGGGCTGATGAGTGGGAAGGAGCACAAACTCTGACATAGCAGTGGAAAGTTAAAGGAAATAATTTGGGGTATTATGGGAGGATGTGAGAGTGAGATGAGAACTCTCTTGGAGAGGCATGGTTGTGAGAGCTTGGCTTTAGCATCTGGCTCCCTGCCGTATGTCCTATTCCATTTTCCTTTCCCAATTTCTTTCTTTTTTATTATACCAATTAATTAGGAGATGGACACAGTCTGGTTGAAGGAAAGAGGAGTTTTTGGTTTTGTCTTCTTCCTTCTCCCATAGAATCATTATGGCAGAGTCCAAGGAACATGGCTTTAAAGTTGGTGGGATCCAGGTATGAATCTACCTTTATCTGTTACCAACTGTAATTTGTTTTGAATAGTTAGTTCAACCTGAGAGTCTCTGCTTCCTCGTTCATAAAATGGAAATGGTAAAATACATACTTTGGAGGACTGTGTTGAGGATAAATTGAAATCCTCAAAAAAATTTAAAAAGCCACCTAAGATAAAAATTTGATGGGAACTCAAAAGATGAAGATGGGTAGGCTTTTTATTATTCTCATTTTCTCTTCATTTGGCTGATCTGTTCTTTCTTCTTTTGCTATCACTCATCTGATAAGTTAAATTCTGCCTCCACTAGTATCAAGAACCTCAGAAAGATAAAAAAGGAGAATAAAGCCTGAGTTTGAATCATTTCAGAGATTTGTTTATCCTCTCCTGTGCTGTAACATATGGAGTTAGAAGGTAAGCAAGGTTCACAGTGACAGCACCAAAGAGTGGGGAAAGAGGGTCCACCCACAAACTGCATCTGCCCAATTCTTTGATGTGGAGTAGGGGTATGTTCTCAATTTTATGTAAAAGACTGCTTCTGTAGCTGCCAGCACTCTATACACTTTGAAGGAGACTTCAAGAGGTTCCCACTCATAAGCTCCATAGAAATTCTTGAGTTGGCACTGTTGAGAAATATCAAAAGGAAGGCTTTCCATAGCAACATAGCTGGGGGCGGGCATCAAAAATTCTAAGATCATTCAGGAACCTCCAAAGAGATTTCTGAGCTTCGGCAGCCTGTGGAATCAGAATTTCCAGAAGTGCATTTTATACAAATCTTCTTTATGTTCATTATGTTCTTATGCAAACTAAACTTTGAACATTATGGGTGCATGTATAGTGCCCCTAATCTAAGGCACATCTATATATAAGCTACAGTTATATATAAACTATAACGTATATACATGTATATGTGTGTGTGTATATATACATATATATGTATATACACTAGCTATTTGCTGAAATATTTGCTCTACCTATTTGCTGAAATATTTTTAAATAATTGATCTAATTTAAACATAAAAGGGTGTGGTAGAAATTCCAGGCTGCCCATCCAATAGCGCTTCACCCCTTCTTCCTTAAAATAACTTTATATCGATATCATCAGAAATGTTTCTAGTTATAAATTATATTTTTCAGGCTCCCTCAGAAATAGAAGTAGGCAATAAATATAAATGGAAGTACTTCACTGGGGCTTCCAGGAAGGCTTTTTAAGAAGGAAAGGGGAGTGGCTCAAAGAGGGGAGTCACATTTTGCCCTTCTTCTTTCAAAAGGAGGTCACAAAGGTGAGGGTTCCAGCACCCAAATTGTGATTAAATTGTAACCTTGACAATGAAAGCCATAAGCTAAGGTTGATGGAACAGAGAGGAAGAATGGCCTGGGTCCCTGATGACCACAAAACTGTTATGTAACCCTTAGACTTCAGTTGTTATTTAGGACCTCTAATAATAATAGCTGAGCCTGGTTCTAACTGCTACAGAATTTGTACTTTTATTGTTATTACCTTAAAAAAATAGATCCAACGAAAGATGAATGGATAAAGAAGATGTGGTTTATGTATACAATGGAATATTACTCAGCTATTAGAAATGACAAATACCCACCATTTGCTTCAACGTGGATGGAACTGGAGGGTATTATGCTGAGTGAAGTAAGTCAGTCGGAGAAGGACAAACATTATATGTTCTCATTCATTTGGGGAATATAAATAATAGTGAAAGGGAATATAAGGGAAGGGAGAAGAAATGTGTGGGAAATATCAGAAAGGGAGACAGAACGTAAAGACTGCTAACTCTGGGAAACGAACTAGGGGTGGTGGAAGGGGAGAAGGGCGGGGGGTGGGAGTGAATGGGTGATGGGCACTGGGGGTTATTCTGTATGTTAGTAAATTGAACACCAATAAAAAATAAATTAAAAAAAAACAATGAAAAAAAATAGATTGGAAAACGTTCAAAGTCAAGGTGAATGTCAATGTTTGGTCCAGAAGTGAGTATCGATTCAGTGTGTGAGCTCCTGCTGGGTGTGTGGGAGCAAGGCTGGCCTAGAAATCATTAGGAAGAAGAGCTGCTCTGAAGGCCTGAACACCTGTGGTATATAGGGCACAGGTGGCAATCTGGCAAGTGTAAGCCTGGCCCTTTGAGTCATGGCCAAAACTCAATTTGGGTAAATTCATTACCCATACATATGCCCTAATTTCCTAATAGATTTCACTCAGGTATGGTAGTTTTCTGCTTAGCTTCCTTATGTTATCACTTACTACATTTGTTAAATGGAAAAAATCATGTTCCAGGAAAATATCCAAAAGCAATCGATACTTCAATGCAGGCTCTAAAATAATCAGTTTACTTAAATCAGTGATGACTTCATGCTGTGTAAATATCTTCCATGCACACTTTATTCCAGTTCTTTTTACTGAGGCATATGACTATCAATACTGTTAAACTCTGAATGGAAACCATGTTCTTTACCTCTCCTATCTTCCCCAGTTTTCTGATTTGTCTCTTCTCTTGGATGCCAAATTACAAACTTAAGGAGATTACTACAAAAATGAAAATACAGACAATAACAAAATGAAATTTTTGTCTTGTTAAAAATTATGCCTAAGCAATAAATTGTTTTCATCATTACAAATAATTTCTATTTTATAAATTTCCAACAAGTTATATAATAGAGAATTTTTATACATTTTTTCCACTTTTAGATTTTTGGTTTAATTTTAAAGCTGTAAAAGCAAAAATGTAAAAAGGGAAGTATTTATATTTTAACTTAGCAAGCTAGCCATTCAATGGTGCCATAGACTAGGGATTAATTTGTAATTTATCTTTTATAAAACTACCACCTCTATTTTTTTTTTCAAAATAAAGTCAAAAAGAAATTTATTCATGTACTTAGAAAAGTAAAAAGTTGGCAAAAGATGATAGTGCTGTGGTTTTCAGTTTTGTATACTAGAAAAGATCAAAAAGGTCAAGATTAAGTCATTCCTAAATCAGAAAGCTATATTCTCATTCATGGTACAGAGGATGAAGGTCAGTAACAGAGGAGCATAAACACATAGCATTAGTAGTGATAATTTCCCGTGCTTAGAAACAGATTTGGAAATTATCCTCTGACATGGATTTTGTAATAGAAGGAATCATAGCTATTACATATTGATTAATTTACATGTAACCCTTCAGGAGCATCAAGATTGTTATTATCCAATTATTTTCATTTCATACAGAGCAATTAAAGAGTTATGGAAATTAAGTAACTTGACCAAATTTTACCAAGCTAGAAGAAGTGGAGCCATATTTTAAATCCATTTTGTTCATTGTTAAAATCATGGCTTAAAAATCAACATCTCTGGTAGCTATTCTTTTGCTAAGAATCATATAAAAGATAAAAATTACATGTGATGTTAAATAAAAGACATACGCCTCAGGGATGTATCCAGAATTACAAACCGCCAAAGCTTGTCATACTAGCTATAGTTCCATCTTTTATAGGGAGATTATCATTCTTTATCCTATTATTGATGACACATATTCCAAGGTGAATTTTTAAAATATTTAATATAATGAATAACATACCTAAAAAATAAAATGGAATGCTAACAAATAAATGGTGAAGAATTAATTATCTTACTATAGTTATGTAGCTCAGGCTAACTATAGGTGTGGACTTATCTCCATGAAGAACAATAATTTCTCATCGAAATTTTCAATGCGCTATTTAAGTGAACTATTTTAGGACTATTGTAAATGTCATTATTGTAAGAAATGATGTACTACAGGAATATATATATATATATACACACACATATACATGTTTTAAAAATTATATTTATGCATATAAATTAAAATTTTTGAGTTTTTTAAATTAATGCATAATTCATATAAATCTTCAAATATGAACGCAATAACAGTAACCAGGCAAATCATCTATTTTAGTTGGTAAAACATATTCACAATTATCCTAGCTGTCCAAAGGCCAATCTCTGCTGTCTACTTTTTTTTTTTAAGATTTTATCTATTTATTCATGAAAGACACACAGAGAGGGAGAGGCAGAGACACAGGCAGAGGGAGAAGCAGGCTCCATGCAGGGACTTGGACATGGGACTTGATCCCAGGTCTCCAGGATCACACCCTGAGCTGAAGACGTTGATAAACCACTGAGCCACCCAGGCTGCCCTGCTTTCTACTTTTAATGAGTATCTCTTCTATATTTCCATTAGTGCTCATCAGGATTTTGCATCCCCTTTAGCAGTAATTGTTTCTTCCATTCTTAAGCTGTATACTTGTAAAAGATACATTAAAACTTTGAACATTCCTCTACCTAATGCCAAAACAAGCTGAAACAATAATGCCACTACATTAACATCTTTAGGTCCTTGTCCGCAGTGTATTCAACAATAATTTTGAGTACTGAAAAATGTATCTGAATAATATACTTAAAATACAAATCTAATTTGTATTTTGATACTGCATAGTATCAATAGATACTTAAGAATTTGAAAATAGTGAGTACACATCTTTTGCCATGTTTTATACTTCGTGAGTTTATATATAAAGAATAAAAGTTTTATGTGGTGACACATTCAGGTTTTCTCAAAAATATTTTTGTTCAATATCAAATACATTTTTGATAACAGTACTGTACATTGAAAAGGTAAGAAAGATGATGGAAATTGTGCAGAACAAGCTCTATATATTTTTTGGTTAGAGCAATGTATGAACAAATCACTATTTTTGATATATCTAGGGTATTTCAAAATAAAAAGGCATATTCTATCAGAGATTTACCCTAATGTGAACACCACAAACATGAAAATCCATTGTCATAAGTGACTGTTAAATGTGCATACACAAGGCCACTTTCTGATCTTTCATTCTTCCTGAGAAAATAGGAAAAATAATGTGAGTTCTTGTTCCAATTTCTATGACTTGAACACATTTTATAGTTTCAAAATAACCTAAAGATATTATTATTATGAAGTAATGTGTTATCAAAGTTTGAAGGACACTGCAGTAAAAACTTAGTGAAATTACGTCTTTCAGATGGGTATGTTTAGATAGGTAAATAAAACAAAATTAACATATTCAGGCCAAGTTCTTAGAAAACGCAAGATTTAACTTGTGTACCATGTGGGTGAACTAATCTGGAAAGCCTGGATTAAATAAAGTCACAGCCAGATCCCATTGGCTGGGTGACAGAGAAGAAGCACAGGTCTTGAACTGGAGATACTAATTTGACTTTTGCTATTTTAAAATGATATAACACAACTGATTTTTATACTTATGAGCAGATGGACTGTGAATATAGTAATCTTGGCTAGAGAATATGTAACATGTATTAAATAAGGATTGTCTAAATTTGGATGAATGCATATAGGACTTACCACCAACATCTGCCATTTTATCCCTTGTTTAAGTTTTGGCTCAAATTTCCATTTCACTGAGGCTTTCCCTGACCACCTGGCTTATTACTACAGACTGCTTTCTCCCAACACTACCCAACACCTGTGCTCTCAAATTTCTGATCCTCTTACCTTGCTTTTTTAACATAAAATTTGTGATTTCATAACAGTATGTAATTTATTTTTTATTATGTTTATTTCTGTATGCCTCTCTATTAAAGTAGAAACTTCACAATAATGGAAACTTTTTTTTCTATTTTTTTTTCAATGAAGGATCCTAAGCACTTAAACATTAAGAGACACTTATAAGTAACTCATTATGTATTTGCTAAAAGACTAAGAATATTTCGTGTTGAGAAACATTGAAAAAATATTTAATTTTCACGTGTTACAGCAATTTATCAAAGAGCAGGAACTGTTTATAGTCTGTGGTAATATAAAAATAATACAAGTCACTTGTACTTTCACTGGATTCTGAATAATACTCTTTTAAAAGACATAGGGCATTTTCATATTATCATAAAATATATTAAAATGCCCTTGGGGCTTACCAGAGTTCATAAAAATTGATCTTTAAAATCTGCTGTAATATTTCTATATTGGAAAAATGAAAGCGATTCAGAAACTCCAAAGGTTGTAGTTCTGTTTTGCTTAAAAGGGATGTAGTAAGTTAAAGAATACTGGGGAAAGTACCCAAAGCTATATAGCTATATGATAAATAATATTACAGCTACTGCTATTCCTCCATCTATCTTTATGCTTAACAGTCTATGCATCTTCATGGTCTATGATTTGATACCGGGTCTTGGGACAACAATTCTATCCAGAAATTAAGGACCTATAATTCTTCAAAGCTCATGTCAAGGCAACAGGATTTATGTTAAGAGAATTTCTGTCCCTGGGGGCCCTGGGGGGCTCCCTCAGTTGAGTGACAGACTCTTGGTTTCAGTTCAGGTCATGAATTCATGTGTGGTGAGATCAAGTGTGTGTAGAGCTCCATGGTCAGGAAGAAGTCTGCTTGAGATTCTCTCCCTCTTCCTCTCTCTCTTCCCCTCCCCTTATTCATGTTTTCTGTATCTCTCAAATAAATTAATAAATCTTAAAAGAGAGAGAAAGAGAGAGAGAGAGAGAGAGAGAACTTCTAGCCTTAAAGCTTTGATTATACAATTCACTAGGTAAAACAGTTACTGAGTGCTTGCAACAAAAACAAATCATACCACATTTTTGCCCTCAAATATTTCATGATGCATCGAGAAAGCCAGGAATATACCTAATTGATTCTGATAAAGGTAATGCCTTAAGAAATTCTGAAAAAGGGAGTAGTGAATCTTAAGTTCAGAAGAGTGAGGGACATTGCTTATGGGCTTCACAGAAGGCAACATATTTTATTTGAGTTGCAGTTTGCAGTAGGATTCTCAAGCAGATAAGGCAGCTAAGGTATAGCATAAAGCTACCAAGATATGAAATTTCATTATGTTTTTTGGGAAAAGTCAGTTTTGTGTGATGGGAAGCAAGGGCATTTAGGAAAAATATAAGCACTCTGGATGGAAGAAAAGTTGAAGTGATGAGCCATGGAACTCATCAAATAGCATTTAGATTTTACTTTGGAAGCAACAGTGAGGAATGCCTAAAGAAATGTAACAAGAAAATAAAATAATGTTTGGACCAATTATAGAAAAAAAAGTTTTTCCAAGAATAAGTAGCCTGACAAGTATACAAGAACTGCAGGGCTACAGAGGTTAAGTGATTCTTCAGAAATCCTGTGAATCTCTCACATTCAAATACACACACAAGGAGAAAGCCCCACAATCAGTGATTAAAGGTGTGGTCCAACTGGACCCTAGTTTCTTTTTAGCCAGATCTGTACTACTATGGCAACCAGCTTAAATTTCTCCAAAGAAGGCACTAAACAATTGAGCATGATGAGCCTACGATAAATCAACCTATTATGTGGTGGGTAATCTGTGTGATGAGTGCACCAAAATATGGTCCCTAGTCCTAAGACATTTCATAAATTGATGGGAGATGGAGCAGTATCTTCAAATATGGGAGCGAAATAGATGAAAAAAAAATTTGAGAAAGAGGGAGCAACATGAAAGTAAAAGAGAGAATTGCTCATTTGGAAAACTGTTTTGCAAGGAAATTCAGTAGTAGGTCATAGAATACCAACAGTGCAGGAACAAAGAAATAAATTTGTAAGGTAAGGATAGTCAGGAGTCAGATCATGTTAGGATTTGCCTTGCAGATAGATTAGCTATGAATTCATGCTTTTCAGAATTGATTGGTCTTCTCAGTGATGTCTGACAAATTTAGAGGTCATATCTTCTTTACTTACTACATCTAAAATATTATTTCTAAACAGTTATTTCAAACTTTTGCATTTTCTTCCAGCCTCCTTCTCAGTATTCTCACAATTTTAGGATTTTGTTGTGTTTTTCTCAGAAATGAACACTGATGCCACAATTCCCAGTCTGCCCCTCCTCATTATTCTTCCACCCCAGTTCCCCTCTATCACAGTAGAGTGGTCCCTGCTGCTGCTAACATAGCTATCACTACCAAATTGTTTAATAATCATCTTTTCTCACTCTTCATACTCTTTCTCAGTGCAAGAGGAATCTCACTTTTACCAATTGTAGATTTACTTCTGCCTTTGACCTAGAATTAATACCACCCTTTTCTAATTATACTTAGCCTTTTTCTACCAATCATCCTTTGCCTCGTCTATGACATTAACTTCTCCTTTTCAAGTGGATATTACACATATGAACTTGTTCAAGGACCTTCCATCTTAAACAGGGAACCCTCCATCATCTTGCCCATTCACCATTGGCCTCTCTGCCTTATCAACCTTTTCTTTTCTTTTTTCTTTTTAAAGATTTTATTTATTTATTCATAAGTGACAGACGGAGAGAGAGAGGCAGAGACACAGGCAGAGGGAGAAGCCGGCTCCATGCAGGGAGTCTGATGTGGGACTCGATCCCAGGTCTCCAGGATCAGGCCCTGGGCTGAAGGTGGCGCTAAACCGCTGAGCCACCTGGGCTGCCCACAACCTTTTGTACAAGAAGCCATTTCACTAAGCCATCTTTCAGGAAGTTTCAGCTATAACACTCAGGGTGTGTGTGTGTGAAAATTAAAAATTAGCTTGCACTGCCCCAGAACTCTAAAATATTATTTGAGATACATATTTTGGAAGTCACTTTTTCTTTTATTTCTAGAAGGTATATAGGCTAACATATTTGGTAAGCCTTGCCATATCAAGCCTTATCCAAAATCAGCCTCAAATTTATCCCTTAGTGTTGTATAAGTTTGCAGAAAATGTTATCTATGCTCCAAATAATATATAATACTTTTGAGATTTTATCGTAATTTTGTGCAATCCTGCCAAAACTGAATTTGGGGCTTCTACAGTGTGGTTTAGCCTACCGATATGTCGCTAGATCTTCACACTGTCCAAATCTTTGCCACCTGTTCACAGTTTCTCCAGCATCTACTTTTAGAGTAAGATACTAAATAATCCTGATTCTACCATTCTACTATAACAATTAAAATTGTAATTGATTTCCTCAGAAGTTATGAAGCTAGTTGGAGTTAAGTTGCATTGGTATTCTGGTGTGTGTGTGTGTGTGTGTGTGTGTGTGTGTGTGTGTGTGAATGAGTGTGTGTTTTGTGGATGTAAAGGCTAACAATCTTCCAAGGAGTAGCTCCTATATTTCCTAACATTTTAAATGTTCCTAATTTCTTTCTGTACCCATTGTATTGTCTAGCGTATGTATTGAAATGTATGCATCTTCATTTGGAAATCACAAGTCTGGAAATAAGAACCAATTCCTTGTCTAGATTCAAACTCATATAAACAAAAATAATGGAGACCACCTTTTAGTCAATTATTTCTTTACTACTCCATAACCAAGCCATCTAAAGGTTCTAACTTTAAAATATATTCAGAGCCTAGCCTTTTGAACTACATCTTCCACTAGTAGCTTGGCCCTAACCAGTTGCATCTCATCTGTGTCAGTACAATAACTGAGACATTTACACCATTATGTGTAATGGCAGCCAGATCACCAAAACATAAGTCATATCATACCATTCCTCATAAATCTGTTGCATTTTAATACACTAATAATGAAGCAGCAGAAAGAGAAATTAATAAAGTAATCTCATTTATAATTGTACGAAAAATATTAAGATACCTAGGAATAAACCTGGCCAGAAAGGTTAAAGACCTGTACTCTGAAACTATAAAACACTGATGAAAGAAATTGAAAATGACACAAAGAAATGGAAAAATATGCCATGTTCATAGATTGGAAGAACAAATATTGTTAAAATGTCTATACTACCCTGCAAAATCTACATATTTAATGCAATGCTCATGAAAATACTAACAGTATTTTTCATAGAGCTAGAACTAACCTCCTAAAATTTGCATGGAACCACAAAAGACCTCAAATAGCCAAAGCAATCTTGAAAAGGAAAAAGCAGAGCTGGAAACATCACTATTCTGGAATTTAAATTAGGTTACAAAGCTGTAGTCATCAAAACAGAATGATACTGGCACAAAAATAGACACATAGATCAATAGAACAGAATAGAAAACTGAGAAATGAGCCCACAACTACATGGTCAATTAATCTTTGACAAAGCAAGAAAGAACATCCAAAGGAAAAAAGACAGTTCCTTCAACAAATGGTGTTGGGAAACTGAAGAGCAACATGCAAAAGAATAAAACTGGACCACTTTGTTACACTAAATACAAAAGTAAATTCATAATGGGTAAAAAAAAAAACAAACCCTAACTTTGAGACTTGAAACCATAAAAATCCTATAGGAGAACATAGACAGTAAATTCTTTGACATCGGCATAGCAACTTCTTTCTAGACATGTCTCCTGAGGCAATGGAAGCAAAAGCAAAAATAAACTTGGGACTACATTTAAAAAAAAAAAAAGCTTCTGCACAGCAAAGGAAACAATCAACAAAACTAAAAATTAACCTACTGATTGGGATATTTGTAAATGACATATTCAATAAAGGGTTAGTATCCAAAACATATAAAGAACTTTTAGAATTTATCACTCAAAAAATGAATAGCCAAATTTAAAAGTGGGCAGAAGACATGAAGACACTTTTCCAAAGAGTACATACAGATGGCCAGCAGACACATGAAAAGATATTCAACATCACTCATCATCAGGGAAATACAAATCAAAACTACAATGAGGTATCACCTCACACCTGCCAGAATGGCTAAAGTTAACAACACAAGAAATAACAGATGTTGGTGAAGATGTGGAGAAAGGAGAATCTCTTGCACTATTGATGAGAATGCAAACTGGTGCTGCTGCTCTGGAGAACAGTATGGAGGTTGCTCAAAAAGTTAATAATCAAACTACCATATGATCCAGCAACTGCACTATTAGGTATATACCCAAAGAATACAAAAACACGAATTCAGAGGGATACATGCACTCCATTCTTTTTTTTTTTTTAATTTTTGATAGTCACACAGAGAGGGAGAGAGAGGCGCAGAGACATAGGCAGAGGGAGAAGCAGGCTCCACGCACCGGGAGCCCGACGTGGGATTCGATCCCGGGTCTCCAGGATCGCGCCCTGGGCCAAAGGCAGGCGCCAAACTGCTGCGCCACTCAGGGATCCCCACTCCATTCTTTATAGCAGCATTATCACCAATAAATTATGGAAACAGCTAAGTGTCCATTGGCTGATGAATAGATAAAGAAGATGTGGTATATATATTCATATATTTTTATGTTATATATGAATATTATTCAGCCATAAAAGACAATGAAATCTTGCCATTTGCAACAACATGGATGGAACCAGAGAGTATTATGCTAAGCGAAACAACAGAGAAAGACAAACACCATATGATTTTACTCATATGTGGAATTTAAGAAACAAAATAAATGAGCAAAGAGGGGGGCAAGTGGGAGGGAAGAAAGCCAAGAAAGCCAAGGAACAGACTCTTAACTACAGAGAACAAACTGATGGTTACCAGAGTGGATGTGAGGGAAGAGGGATGGATGAAATAGGTGATGGGGACTAAGGAGGGCAGTTATGATAAGCATCAGGTGTTGTACAGAATTGCTTAATCACTATGTTGTATACCTGAAACTAATATTACATTGTATGCTAACTGGGGTTTCAATAAAAATTTAAAAAAAAAATAGAACCTTCAAATGATTTTCCAAAGCAAGCCAGTCTTCACAACGGTTTACAAGGTGCTAGAGCTATACTGTCCACATGTGGCTGGCTACTGAGCACTTGAAATATGGCTGGGTAGAATTGAAATATGCTGTATATATAAATTACACGCTGAATTTCAAAGACTTAGAATGAAAAAAATGTAAAAACATTGTTGATAATTTTATATTTATTACAACTGAAAATTTTATTTTTCATGTTTTGGAGTAAATAAAATATACAACAATAATCTTATCTGCTTATTTTTTATTTTAATTTTTAAAATTAAAAAAAGATTAACTCTAGTAGTTAATTAAAGTTTTGGATGTACCATATAATGATTCAACAATTCCATACGTTACTAAGGGCTCATCATGATAACTGTACTTGTAATCTACTTCACCCATTTATCTGCTTATTTTTATATTTTTATCTTGGCTAGTAAAAAAAAAATCAAAACTTACATATATGGCTCATATTATTTTTTCTCTTGGAAATCACTATACTAGAGCGTCTGGCTATAGGTACTTCTCTGAGCCCATACCCTAATTCCTGCCTCATCTCTGGCTGAGTAGTGACCACACCGGTTTCCTTGTTCTTCCGTCATTACTTATGTCATGTGCACACCTGCCTAAGAGTAATATCAGATTTTATGTGCTTTAAAACTGGTGAATTGATGGGTCAGTCAGCTAGGAAATTTTTGTTAAGTGTCGACAATGCCAAATAGTCTTCTAGCCACTGAAATTTTATAGTAAACATAATAGACAGATGCTCTCTATACCCAAAGAGCCTGCATTCTACCTGGAATATGTTATAATGCTTATAAAAATGCAAATTGTAAAAAATTGTAAAATCGTCATTCATTCAATATAATAATTGATTAAATATCCGAAAGTTAGCAAACTGAAGTATAATCTATTGAGATCAAAAGGTAGAGAACTTTGCGCTAGAAAATATCATTGCCACAGAAGTGAAGATGAGTAATTCAGACAGACTCAACAAAAATCTGTCTCTCTCTCTCTCAATCTCTTTCTCAACCATACAAAACATTACCCAGGTTTTATTTTCCCCATAGCTCTTCTCTCTACCTAAAATTATTCTCTGGTATTGTTTACTTATATATTCAATTACTCTGAAACTAAAGGTAGGGTCAATCTGGTTTAGGATAGCACATGCTAAGCACTCATTACATATTTATTAAATGGACATATTAATTAAATGTCAAATATATTTAGTCATTTAATAATCATTGTTATTCTAAGTTTTTTGAAGGAAAATCAGTATCCTAACCTAAAGTAGAATTTGACTTTTTTGAAAGAGCCAATGACTATTGTGAATTTTAACAATTATTTCTTTGCTTACTATTTTAATTATTCTGAACTTTAAATCAGATGGCTAAATAAAAAGTCACTGTCTATTACAGAAAATACTTGGTAATAAATAGAGAAAATTATAGTTAAAAAGCAGTTGAATGTTAATACACTGTAATATGACACATGTTATATATATTACATGTAATAAATCTTTTACATAATATAGATGCTTTAAAGCTTCTTATAAATCAAATCATTACACATAATAATTATATTAAACAATAAAACACATCATATAAAGTTTTGCTTTTGGTGAACTTTATAAAGATAAAGCTTTTTTACACATACATATTTATGTCTAGCTTTACTGATATTCGGTTTTTAATTGTATAGAATTATTAATATAAA
Source organism: Canis aureus (assembly GCF_053574225.1). Classification (NCBI taxonomy): domain Eukaryota; kingdom Metazoa; phylum Chordata; class Mammalia; order Carnivora; family Canidae; genus Canis; species Canis aureus. Next base: position 66,783,842 of record NC_135614.1, on the reverse strand, counting down.
AATGTTTTCATGATAGCATTTTTGGTATTAATTTTACAAACTTTTTTACTTGAAATTAACAACACATAAAAATACGTAATTTCATTCAAAATCTCACTTTGAAAAAAGTAATCTCACTTTAGGAGACAAAAAATAAAATGGATAGAGGATGTATAATGAAAGTGAACACATACTAGAAATAAGTATTTTTTTAAGGTCCTTACAATTATTTCTAAGAACAGCTCATTACTTCAATATTTCCTGTCTCTTCAATGAAACTATGCTAAAAATAACATCAATAAAAATAATATTAAGAATGCCTTGGAATATAGCTGAGGTAAACAAACATGCAAAAAGATACTGTTTGCTACAGCTAAAATAAGAAAAATATCATTGAGTGAATTTTCTAAAATGATTTAGAGACTTCTTTCTTAAACCTGAAAGCATCTAGTGTCACCTGAGGTTTTTGGATACCTTTTGGAAGTTATATTACTATTAATAATCTAACAATATGCTTTATCTTTTCAGTAATTCAAATTATTTTAAATATTAATTCAATTATTAATCAAAATTTTGAATAATCATGCTGATTCTTATTCAAAAGGAAACAATTATGCATTTATTTTCCTAAGAATATTACTAACCAGTAAACAAAATTTGTACATGTTGCTTGAGATTTTTTTTTTTGCTTGAGATTTTTAATAACTAGATGGACGTCAAGCAATGAAATAACAAGTGATCTAATTGAAAGGGCAAGTTGCAGGGACTCCTAAATCATTTTAGTTTTTACAAAGACACAAAGTGTGTAGGACTTTGGAATTTTATTTTTCACAGCTCATGAAGAAATATATAAATATTCCCATTAAGACATCAGTAGTAATAATTGCTTACAAATTTAAATCATATTGGTTTCAACCATATCTTGTCTCTACGTTAATAGTGCAGTTTCCATAAAACACTTTTTAAATATCTAAAATTCCTGGTGATTGAGTAATATATTAGTAATAATAGCTGAAAACACATGACTTAAAACATGTAAATAGTTCAAAAGTTTATATCTTTTTAAAGGTAAGTTCAAAGTCACTTCCTGAAGGTGAGCACTGTCACTAAATTTCTTATGTTTCTAGAATTTTTTTGTGTAAATACTTTATGTGTGCATGGACACTCGCATACACACACCTTTTAAAAATGAACATAAACAATATTTATACATGTTTTATTTACCTTGCTCTTCTCAATTATTGTACTTTGGAAGGTTTTCTTTATTAACACATAGAAAATTGTTTCAATAGAGTGTTAAGAGTTTAGTAGTATTTTAATATACGGATGTCCTAACATTTACTTAACCAGTACACTGAAGATGAATTCCACTTTTGGGGTTAAAATAACTTAAATCATAAATGGCATTTTGAAAATATAAATATAATCAAAGAAGAAGTTAAAAAATTAAATCACACATATATCCCCAAAGATACAGATGCAATGAAACGCCGGGACACCTGCACCCCGATGTTTATTTCCATCTTCAAAAATCTACTCACTGTTAGCACTCTAATATATATCCTTACTATATTTTTACAGTGTATGGACAGTTAGAATGAACTAAGATTATGCATGGGTTATTAAAATTAGTTCGTCTTCATTTACTTCATTTTACCTAATAATGAACTCCTTAAGAGATCATATCTTGTTTCTTCTTTTATCTCTAGGCTTTCGGAAAAAAGAAATGTTCAAAAAACACTTTTAAAACTAGTTTTATTTTAAATAGTTAAGAACTAAGTTAATACTAGATACTTTCTTCTGCTTATTCTTCTAAGAAATTGAAATATTAAAAAGCCTCCTGAAATACAAAGTTTCAAAATTTTTAGGCAGTACTTATTAGTATGTCCCACATTACCTGGACTGAGATTATATTTCCTTTTTTTTTTAATTTTTTTTAAAATTCTTATTTATTTATGATAGTCACAGAGAGAGAGAGAGAGAGGCAGAGATACAGGCAGAGGGAGAAGCAGGCTCCATGCACCAGGAGCCCGACGTGGGATTCGATCCCGGGTCTCCAGGATCGCGCCCTGGGCCAAAGGCAGGCGCCACACCGCTGCGCCACCCAGGGATCCCTGAGATTATATTTCCTTTAAATCAGTTGCTAATTTCATTTGTGTTGGAATTGCCCGGTCAACCAGGTTGTAAATTGCAGGAAAGAAATAATATTTTATAAACCTCTTCTCTTGGGGTGCTTGAATGGCTCAATGGTTGAGTGTCCATCTTAGGCTCAGGGCATGATCATGGGGTCCTGGGATCAAGCCCAGCATGGGTTCCTGTGGGGAGCCTGCTTCTCCCTCTGCCTGAGTCTCTGCCTCTCAATCTGTGTCTCTCATGAATAAACAAATAAAATCTTTAAATAAATAAATAAATAAACCTCTTCTCTTTCCCACATTATTTGATACAATGGTGAACGTGTAGTTAGGCTTATTAGAAGATTAAAACTATAATCTATCATTTGCATTATATTAAAGATAATGTCAATTTCAGGCTGTGGAACAAAAGCTAAAATATTATTTAGTGTTTTCCAGTTGCAGTTGAAACATGTTTGAATAACCTCTTCAAGATTCAGAAGGATATGGCCTCACAAATTAAAATCCAAGTGCATAGAAAAGATTTTGCTACACTACACTTTTGTTCCATATTTATCCTGAAAAATAACAAAATTAGGACTTACAGCAAATTGATGAATTGTGGTTGATTTTGAACTGAAGTTAACGTATAAACGAAGATAGCTACGAAGAGGCGGATGGGGTAAAGGATATATATAAAGATATATATATATATATATATATATATATATATAGCAAAGTAGAAAGAGAAATTAGAATGTCCCACATTCTATAAAACAAGCTTCAATATCAACAGTAATCAAGAATGAATGCGATTTCAAACAGGAATGGGATCTACCATTGTTTAATGATTAAGATAATATGAGGTCAAATAATTTTGACTCTATCCATTACTAGCTATGTACAAGTTACATGATGTGCCTTCACATTCCCACTTTTATATTCAGAATAATAGTATCTACCTAATAAAATTGCTATGTAAATTAAATTGCCTAAAAGAAAGTCTGAGCATAGTAATCATGCAACAAATGCTAGCCAATAATAATAATAATAATACATCATTCCATACCTGGGAGGTTAACAAAAATAATAACGATGATGAACATTTAAGGGGTACTTGGGTGGCTCAGTGGTTGAGCATCTGACTTTGGCTCAGGTTGTGATCCTGGGGTCCTGGGATTAAGTCCCACATCAGCTTCCCTGTGGGAAGCCTGCTTCTCCCTCTGCCTATGTCTCTGGCTCTCTCTCTGCGTCTCTCATGAATAAAATAAAATCTTTAAAAAAAATAATAATACAGATGCAGTGAAATGCCAGGACACCTGCACCCCAATGTTTATAGCAGCAATGTCCACAATAGCCAAACTGTGGAAGGAGCCTCGATGTCCATCAACAGATGAATAGATAAAGAAGATGTGGTCTATGTATACAATGGAATATTACTCAGCATTAGAAAGGACAAATACACCATTTGCTTCAATGTGGAAGGAACTGGAGGGTATTATGCTGAGTGAAGTAAGTCAATTAGAGAAGGACAATCATCATATGGTTTCACTCATATGGGGGATATAAGAAATAGTGAAAGGGATTATGGGGGAAATGAGGGGAAATAAGTGGGAAAAATTAGAGAGGGTGACAAAACATGAAAGACTCTTAACTCTGGGAAATGAACAAGGGGTAGTAGAAGGGGAGGCAGGCGGGGAGATGGGGTGACTGGGTGATGGGCACTGAGGAGGGCACTTGACGGGATGGGATGAGCATTGGGTGTTATACTACATGTTGGCAAATAGAACTTCAATTATATGTACATATATAAAATAATGAATGTTTAATAAATAACAGAATATTGGGTCAGAGAAATTTTTATGTACTGTATGTGAAAAACTCTGGCAATATTGAAGTAAAAATTACCTATTAAAAAACAGAAACAATGCAGATGTTGGTATATACTTATGATAGAATACGATAGTTGAAATGAATAAACAAATAAATTAATGGAAAGAAACATTTATCTCTCCTTCCCTATATGAAACATGGCAGGTTAACAAAGTATTTAATGAAATGTTAAAGTATTCAGTGAATAAATGAAGGAGTATGTTAATTGGAATTTCACTGTTTTGTGACCTTTAATGAAATAATGGATTTAGGCAGTGGCTGCTAACATCACAGTGAGAGACATTATGTTCCTTCTGACATAAGCATACACCACCACCTGTGATACTGTCTTGCCAAAAAAAAAAAAAAAAAAAAAAAATTACTGTGAATCTCACTACCAATTTAAAGGAAATAAAGAGAAGAGAACATTTTGAAATTAACAATTTCCAGACCCCAGGAAACTTAAGGCAAATGACTAGGTTTCTCCAACAGATAAACAGCAGAGGAAGGAGAGAAAGAAAGACACAGAGAAAGAGGCAGAGATAGAAATTGATTTTAGATCTAGATTCAGACTAAATAATATTTAAAATAAAAATTATGGGGTGCTGGGTGGCTTAGTTGGTTCAGAGTCCAACTCCTGATTCTGGCTTCTGGCTCAGGTCATGATCTCAGGTTTGTGGGATGGAATTGCATTTCCGGTTCCTGCTCAGCATGGAGTCAGCTTGAGATTCTCACTTTCCTTCTCCCTGTGCCCCTCACCCTCCTTGTACTCTCTCTAAATAAATAAATAAAATCTTAAAAAAAATAAAAAAATATTTTTTCTAAGCACAGTAGTATTCTTTTTTAATTTCTCATCTAACAGTTACTTATTCAGATTTTAATAAACTGAATGATATTATTCCTGGGATTTTTTTCATAATTGTATGTGGAGGGAAGTTTGCATATATATAAAACAAACTGTCCAAATATTGAAAATTGTTGGAACTTGGGAAGGTGAATTAAAACTAATTATATCATTTAGTTTTGACATACTTAAAGTTCCCATAATTTTAACATATATTAATTTTTACATAAAAGAAAATACATATTTTACCACTAGTTTGATTTTTCATCAATAAAATATGACTATTATTGAGCACTTATTAGAAATAAGGAAATGAATGTTAGCTAATCAGGCTTGCATTAACATGTCTTTCATTATCATTATCTAATAAGGGTGTTATTATGTCTTAGTAAGTTCAAACCTAAATAAACCAAAGTGCAATCTTGCTCATCTTCTCTTTGCTGAAGTAACAAGAACAATATAGTTCTATGCACTGAAATGAAATAAAATTGACATTTCTTATGTTAGAAAAATAATAATTGCAATTCACAATAAAAATAATAAAGTGTACTTAGAGATTACATTTATTTATCTACTAAAATAGAGTTCAGACTAAGATTGTCATTTTCCATGAGAAAAAGCAAAAAAAAAAGAATTTTGGAAAAAATTTATTTTATTGTTTTTCAGACAACTTACATATTTTACTTCTAGGAATCAATCTATGAATAACTACATTTCCATGTCTGTCAACTAAATGAGTGGTGCCAGTTGGGTGTTATACTATATGTTGGGAAATTGAATTAAAATTGATAGATAGATGATAGATAGATAGATAGATAGATAGATAGATAGATGATAGATAGATAGATAATAGATAAAATGAGTGGTGCCAGTTACCTGCTGAAGGACACCAGTCATTTTTGGGAAACAAAATCAATCTCATATTTGATTGCCAGTTTGAAACTTCTAGAAAAAATAATGAAATATCATTGAAATATTAATAATAATTGACCACACTTTTACATGTCTGTACCTGTTTTCTAGTTTTCATTTTAACAAAATAAAGGGAAAAAATCAAGCAACACAAATATAAGTTGTGTTATCAATAAAAAGAAAATTACAACTCAAATATATCTTGTTAAATTATTTTTATTTTTATCTCCATCTTTATTCATGAGTTGGAAGGCTTTAAAACCTTTCCCTGAGAACAAATTGTTTGCTTAAAAGTACAGCTCTTTAAAGTGATCATGGTTTTCTTACTAAATCATCCTTCTTTTCCATTCATTTAATATTAATCCTAAATATTATACCATAAAAGCTCATTAAGGACTCTTATTAACTCAAAGGAAACACTTTGAAAATATTTAGAAGAGAAAATGTTACACATTTAGTAGCTACAAAACTGCAAAATAATGGTAACTTTTTTTTATATATATAATTATTCCTACTGTCACCATCAAGGATAAAGAGATACACTGTTAATGATAAGAATAAGGAGATCATTAGTCTTGAGGCTAGGGAGAAAGGAGAAAAATAAATTTGTAAAGGGAATGTTTCATAGTAAATCAGAATAGAGTTTGTATCATGAAGCTTTTTTTTTTTTTGATAGAGCATAGACATTAGCACTTTTTACATCATTTAAGAAAATACGTAGAAAAATCTAGATTTTTAGATTAGCATGGACCACACTCAAGTGAACAATTGTGCAGCTTATGTGATGCTCCATAGTTTCTGCCCTTTTCCTTCCTCTTCCAACTTGCTTATTTATTGGAGAGGAATACAGCCAAGTTCAATTCATCACTGCTACACACAGCTTCCCTGCGATGCTGCCACTGGCACCCACTCCCTCCATCTGGCCTTAGTCTGAGCATGGTTTCCTCTACAACTGTTACCAGTCTGTTGCCATAGCAGCAGCTGAGAGGGCTAGGACAGTATGGGAAAAGAAGGAAAGCACATTCCATATCCATACCCCTTGTTGAGATTTTGAAATGGTTCCAGTGTCCCACTGAAAATGTGACAGAAAAAAAAAAAAACACCAAAAAACAAATAAAACAACCCAGCTTTACAAAAAGTATTATGATAAAGAAACACCTTTTTTTTTTTCTCCAAAGGGAAATAACATGTATTAGTGAGAAGCATTTCAACCCTGCAAATTGAGAATTAGGAGCATACTCCCATAGTTGGAAGGGATGCTGAGGGTTATATAATGAAGGAGAGTATTTAGGCCTTCCATAATGGGAATTCTAAAATACGTTCTAAGCAAAGGTGTTATATCTCAATGTTTGCAATTCTTTTTTAAACTAAAAATCATGCACTTGCACTAACTTCTCAAATTCTACATCGATATTTAAATCAATATACAGGTAAGCATTTTCTAGCTACTATATTATAACTCCACATTAAAAGTCACCATTACCAATATTTAATTCCTGATTTTAGTTTATTTTTGAAATTCCCAATTTTAAAATGACTATAGTATATACACCTTCAAATATCTCCAGAAATATGTCTTACCAGAATTTCACTGAAACTTATTTTAACTTTATAGATTCTGAGTATAATCAAAGGGAAATACAAACTTGTATGCAGGAAAGCAACATAACATAAACCAAGCACTGGCAACTAAAGGGAAGATAGAAATCAATGAATTCTAACCTTAGCTTTTAAAAAGTTTACAGTCGAAGCTTTTGGCAAGTAAGAACTATTACTGACTCTTAAGGTTCATGTGATAATTACTGAGTTGGAAATATGTCTTAAAAGGTCATCTTATCTTTCTCCTACCTCCAAGTAGGAATACAGAAAAATCTCAGACAAAGGCTGCTGTGTACTACTTTTGAAAGCTATAGAAAGTCAGATTGTGCCACCTGTCTTACAATCCAAACTATTCTCCATGTTCATAGTTTTCACTTTTTTATAATTTAACAGAAGAGAGATGACTCACTTTCCCTCAAATACTCAGCATTACCTCTGTTTCTAGAATCAAACATTGTGCATTGTCTTTTCTGAGAAAAATGAGGGAAAGAGGAAGATAAGGGTCATGTTGTACAAACAAGCAGAGCACTGAAGAGCTTCGAAGCACAGAGTGACCTCAATGAAAACACTGACATTTTCAAGCATCCTCACTAAAGGTCAGAATTTCTTATACAGAATATCTGTGATTTAGTGTTGTCATTAATGTTTAAGGAAAGGGTGGTTTTAAGAGATGATAGGCAAGTTTGAGACATTCGGTGGATATGAGTGAGCTGTACTTCAGTCAGAGTTTGAGAAACTAATAGATAAAACCACGAAGTCCATCTCCAAGGCCAGGATTTTGCCTCCAGACTGAAGCATTTAGAAAACCAAACCAGCTACAGCTGGTAAACTAATGATTTTTAGCGTCTTGTTTGCTTTAATTTTATCTGAGTGATCAGCATGCTTTTGAAAAATGCCACTATTATATTTTGAAAATCCTGCACATATTTACTAAGTGTCAATCAACCCTGCTCAAAGCATCCATATGAAGAGAACATTTTCCTTACTTTTGAGGTAAGGAAATCATGAACAATATACAGCAGACTTCTTCTCTGAACGTTATAAATGGTTACAATTAATGCTAGTATTTAACATGTCTTTGCATTGCATCATTTTCTGCTAAATTATCTTTTACAATTGTAACTATGAGGATACCTTTACCCAAACAAGAAGAGTGAGATTAGCACTCTATAAATGTAATATCCTAAAGGTGGAAGTAACCCAAGAGATTTGGTTGTTCAGGGAAGTGAGACCCATTTAAGCTATTTGGATAAAGGACATCACATGTATATTGACAAATTCAACTATACATGCTTATGGTCTGAGAAGAGAGATAGATAAAGAACAACATGGAAGGAAGGAAGGAAGGAAGGAAGGAAGGAAGGAAGGAAGGAAGGAAGGAAGGAAGGAAGGAAGCAGGAGGGAGGAGAGAAAGGAAGAGAGAGAAAACATTTGAACAGTTCAGAAGATCCCAGTCATTGCCACACTTTAGGCTTATATGCTGCAGTGTGAGCATTGAACTGCACTCAAAAATGTTCAGACTTCCCCTTCTCAGTGTATATGTGTCTCTTAAGGTAAGGGCATCTCAGTGAGCCAAGTGTGATTCTTGTGTTTAAAGACAGGACTAGTTTCTCTAATATGGCCCCCAAATGCACCTATGTGCAACTAAAATAAAGTGGTTAAAGTGATATATTTAAATTTGAGCGTGAAAACTGGCTGTGTTAAAGCTATTGACTGATATTATCTATGCTGCTGTTTGAAGGATTTTCAGGTTTGTTTGTTTACTATAATGAGACACAATTTGGAATCTAAAAAACATGATCCTTGCAATGCATCCTGTTTGTGGACAGTAATTATTCAGACCTCTACATGACCTGGTTCTGGCACCCTCTAGGCCATACAGGATTTTGATTGTAGAATCATCGTGTAAACTTCTGGTCATTAGTTGGGCTTCCCTGTCACCTTGATAAGAAAAAGGAAGCTCCTTAGATATTATAGTAGATACTAATATTGCCTTTTTTTCAAAGAGAACATCACACATTGTAAATTTGTAAAGTTGAATTACAGCAATATCTTGGATCTGCCAGAATTTTGGTAGGTGATAACAATGCTTGGGTGAAAATACACAACCAGTTTATAGGACCTGTGATCTACTAGATAAATGATATGACTCCGTATTGAGATCAGAGGTTCACAGCACATACTTCAGGAGCACAGAGGAAGGTGTGACTAGGCTGCCTACATGAGTCAGGGAAGATGTCCCTGAAGAGAGAATGCTGTCACTGAGTCCTTTTTTTTATTAGTGATTTTATTCATTTATTCATGAGAGACACACTGAGAAAAGCAGAAACATAGGCAGAGGGAGAAGCAGGCTCCCTGAGGAGAGCCCCATGCGGGACGCGATCCTAGGACGCCGGGATCACGACTTGAGCCCAAGGCAGACAGACACTCAAATGCTGAGCCACCCAGGTGCCCCTGCTGCTGAGTCTTAACAAACAATTCAGAGATTTCCATGCAGAGTGTAGAAAGCAAAGGGCTTCTCAAGTAGATGCACGTGTACAAACGTGACGTAGGAATTGAGTCGTTTGTTAAGTAAATTGCCTATTATAGGACTAGAATATAACCTCAGTAGGGCAGGGATGTTCTTTTAACATGTTTATTTTTAAATTTCCTCCTAGGTCCTACTACAGAGCCTGGCTCACAGGGGTAGTTATTTATTTATTTTAAAGATACTATACATTGATTTACCAGAGGTGGGGAGGGGGAGAGAGAGAGGGAAAGAATCCCTAGCAGATTCTGTGCTGAAGTGCAGGGCCTACCTGGGATTTGATCTCATGACCCTTCATGACCTGAGGCGAAACCAAGAGTCAGATGTTTAAATGACTGAGCCACCTGGTGCCCGTCACAAGGGGGTCTTTGGTAAATCTTTATTTAATTAGATGTAAGGGGCTGAAACACATATCTGAAGCGGGAAGCTATGGGCAATAGATCAAGATGTATTCAAGATTCATATCATAAAAAATCTGTTTATACCAAATATAATCAGGATTAGGTTTGACTGTGAGAGGAAAACTCCAAATAACAAAGTGTTAAAAAAAGATTTTATGTCCCTCTCTTTTAAGCGTTGACGTCTCAGGTCTTGTATGATGACTACATGAACAACAAAACTCAATTCTACCATGTTGTCATACTTCACCTGGCTGCTCTATCTCCCACCATCATAACCTCATTCCAGCCAGGCATGAAGGAGGAGCAAGAAGAAGGGTATACCTCCTCCATTTAAAGACCAGAAGAATACTTAGAGATATCGGCTTCATTGCATCTTCATTAACTGTCACATGACCAAATTGAACTGCAAAACAGCTTACAAATAGATTAATTTCTATTATCCAGATCTAGTTAATGTTAGGGGTTCTATTAAAGGAGCAAAACAGAAAATAAATACTGGGGGACAGGTAATCTCTGCAACCCAGCTTAATGCAGTTTGGATTTATCATATGAATAGTATGTTTTAAACAGTTACTTAATTTGATGAGAAGGTTTTGAGTTTATTTTACAATGGTTGATAACACTCCCAGTAGCAATGAGCACTCCCAGTACCCTGATCTTGTTTTCTAAAGCCACTTTTCATGAACTCCCAATGGCTAAAAGCAACAAAATCAGGAACACGGTATCAGATTATGATCCAAAGTACAAAATAATTTTGTGAGTATTAATGAGTCCTTAATAATATAAATGAATGATTGAATCAATACATGAATTCTAGAGAAGAGAAAAATTTCCTTTGCTGAAGGATTCCAAACAATTTATGTAGATACACTCCCCTAAAGAAGACACAAAGCTTCCCACTCCTTAAGAGTAGGCTTCCCATATTGACTTCCTTTCAAAGAGTATAGTATGGTGAAAAGTGAAAAGAAGAAGCTTGATACTCGAAAACCCCCAAAACACTACCTCAGCCAGGTAATCAAGGTAAATATCATCAGTGATAAGTTATATTCAGGTATATACCCTTGATATGAATGTGTCATCAGAGAATAGCACCTTATATCTATGGTCTTTTTTTACAAAAGTTCTTAACTCTTATGTATGAGAAAATATCAGGTAAACCCTAACTGAAAAACTATTGTCCTCAATACTATCACTAAAAACCAAAGAAGTCTAAGAAAATATCATAGTCCAAAGGAGCCTAAAGAGACATGAGGACTTAATGTAAAGTATTTTTTTGGATGGGATCCTGGAACAGAATAAGAATATTAAATAAAGAAACTAAGCAAATCTGAATAATGGCATGGACTTTAGTTAATAACATATCAGTACTGGTTCATTAGTTTAATAAATGTACAATATAGTATGTAAGATGTTAATAAGTAGGGAGACTGAGTGTGGGGTATATGGAAATCCTCTGTACTTTCTTTGCAACAATTTTGTAAATATAAAACTTTGTAAATATAAAATTTTGTAAATATAAAATATAAAAAATTAAGTTTAGTTAAAAAGTTATAATACTGAGTTTAAGAAGGTATTCAAAAAGAAGCCAATTTAATTAATGGCCTGTAAGGTTAAGGATAAGGTCTCCATTCTCACACATCCTTATACTCTGTAAGTGTGTGAGCAACTAGCTGGCTTTCCTAGATGGATTCCCTATCTTTTCACTCTATTTGCAAAACCTTATTTTATCTTTCACATTGGCTATAGACAAAAGCATTTCAATCACATATAATTTTTATATATATTCCACTGGTCAAAATCTCTCTCTCTCTCTCTCTTTTTAAGTAGGCTCCATGACCAGTGTGGAGCCCAATGTGGGGCTTGAACTCACAACCCTGAGATCAAGTCCTAAGCTACAATCAAGAGACAGATGCTTATCCCACTGAACCATGGAGGCTCCCCCCAACCTCTTTTTTTTTTTTTTTTACAAAATGCTAGGATCTCCTTAATGTTTTCTAAAAATTCAATGACCATGTTTTCTAGAATATGATATGGTTAATGCAGTCGAAAGCTCTAGAAAAACGCTGCATAGCCATTGTGTCAGATGTAACTCATTTTCCCAGTATATGGTTAAAGATCTAATTTCAAGCTAAAATAATAGAAAGCTAGCTCCAAATGACTAGTTTACAGACCTAACTAGATATTAATATATTAGTGCAATACAGTGAGATCATTTTATTGATAATTAGTCAATAATTTAGGTAAGATGTAGAGATGGAAAAATATAATCTATTTTTTCCATAAGACTCAACAATTTTAAAAGTCATGTCGCATCCATGTTTTTAATTTTTTTTTATTGAATTGGCTCGTTAAAACCTAATTCTAGAGACCAAAAAGTTCTAGCACTTATTTCCTCAGTAACTATTGTCACATCCATAGGAAAAAATTCTATAAAACATATCCTAAATCTTACAGAAGAATTCAAAAGGCTGCAGATGAACTAGAAAAAACATTGAAAAATATTGTATATGGTACAAGTTGTACCATGTTGCAGTAAAACAAGCTTGATTTAGCAAAACATAGACCTGATTGACAGGGAAGGTGCACATTCATCTTTCAGTTTTAGATATGAAGTAATATTTAATAGAACAAAATTCTTAATTTACCAATACTTATTTACTATGGTCTAACACCACACACTGACTTAGATGAATAAAAACAGCCTCATCTTCTAAAAAATTTACTGTTTAGTGAAACATAAAGATGCAAAAATATAGCATTACAATATAATGTGAATCACCTTTGAGAAATATCCATAGAGAATTAAGGAAACAATGGGCAAAATGACATTATGTGAAACAAATGCCTTAGATCTTGGCATTATTAGATAACATGCACATATCCAGAAAGTAACTGGAGATTAAATTTTGAAAAGGTGTGAAGAGTCAAGAATCAAATATATCACCTATTTAAGCTAGGAGAAGTACTACTCCTAGAAAAAACTACTACTTATGACAAACCAAGAAATAACCTTATGATATAAGTATCTCAAAAGCCTGGAATAAGAGTTCATGGAAAGGTATATCAGATTTTTAAAGCAAAGTAGGAGGGGAGTAGGAAGGTTAAGAGAGAAAAATGCAGCAACACCATTTCCTACATGATGAAATTGTAGAATCAAAATAATCCCCACCTGCCTTAATGATGCTCTTTTCAACTATATGAAATCATCCAGATTAGGATAAGCAGATCTATAGACTCACCATCTATAGACCCCCACAGAACTAGGGCCTACTTAGAGCTAAGTAAGTAAAAACTAGAAATTTGCAAGTTTCTCCATAACAGAACTATTTTTAAAGTGACACAAATTCTCTGAGGCTTAAGAGGTACCAAGGGATAAGAAGTAAACATCTAGCATACTGATCAACTTCCTTGGTTTTTGTTTTTGTTTTTGTTATTTGTTGTTATTTTTGTTTGTTTTGCTTTTGTTTTTGTTTTTGTTTTTGTTTTTGTTGTTGTTGTTAATAAGCTTTACCAGTTCACTGTTTCTGGAAAAGGACAAATTAGAAGCTCTATTCCACAAAATGTCAATAGTAGGCATATCTTAAGCCTAATAAACAAAATATTAGAATGCAGAATGAAATTTCTCAAAAATTTATCCTTTTTATCTCCTGAGTTTTAAAACAAAGCCAAAATTACTTATATATCTATATCTCTTGTGACAGTAGTTTTAAAACTTTGTTATAATTCCACATCCTTAGGAATCAGTATCCTAAATTTTAAAAGTCTACCGCAAATATCCTGCCTTGTCTTTCCTTCTATTTCCTTACTATCTCCTTCTCATTGCTTACATAAATCATGAAATAGCCTCCTAGCCATTCTCTTCACTTCCAGTATTTCTGCTTCAATTCAGCACTCTTGTAACCAGAAGCGTCTTACTAAAACATTAACTTGATCATGTAGTTCAAAACCTTCAAGGATTATTCTTCAATAAAGAATTAAGACTAAATTTCTTGATGAGTTCAAGACCTAGTACAAGACGGTTCAAATTTATTTTTCAAGGATATTTCTCCCTCCCTATGTAATTATTTTTGTTGGGATACTATCTTTCTCCACATTCCTTCCTTCTTGTTAATCTGACCCCTTGAAATCACCTTTGTCTCATCCTTTCATAGCTGCTGAATTTCTCCCCATCTTTGAAAATCAAGTTAGGAGGAAATATTTTTAATAAAGCTTTTAACAGAAGACACATGCTGAGTATTTACAGAATTGATTTGGGACATATTCACTCTATCATGTTAAGAAATTCCTGACCAAAAAAAAAAAAAAAATCTAGCCTCTACTTAAATATTTCAAAAATAGTTCATTGCTTCATGAGTAAATTCATTGTTGAAGATTTTTTTTAAATTTTTTGCTGAATTGCAATTTGTTATCTTGAAACTTCCATTCAGTTATCCTGAAAATTCTGATTAAGAGGGAGTATATTTAAATGTTATTTGCATTAAATTTCATTGGATATAAGGTTCCTTATTTACTTTCTGTTTATTCAATAGTAGTTTGAGATAAGAACTATACTAGATGCATGCCAACAAAACCTTATTATAATATATAGACCATATGTTCATAGTTTTCATTTTAACATATGGAGGACAGAAGGAAAATCATAGTTGATGTCAAAACACATGACAACTGCTGCTACACCATGTTCTGTGAAGTCCATTGTGCTGTATTAGTTTTTTTTCCTTATATATAATCTAGTTAGTTGCCCCAGAACATTTTAAATATTAGTAATAGGAGCTCCCTAATTGTCTGCAGTCAGATTAAGGAAAATCAAGAACTTAGCATATTGGCCTAAAACCTAAAACTATCAGCAGAGTCACTGTTGAAACTACTGTCGCCAGTCAATTACTCATTCAACAAAAACTCACTGAATATCTGTTGATGTCTTAGAGAAACATGAAGAAAATTATGTTGCTATAAGTACTATTCAATTCAATTCAAGAAAAATGTGTTAAGCTTCCACTCTATACAAATCACTTGCTTAACTAAAATGATATGCTCTTATCTTCAAGGCTTTTATTGAATAGCAGTAATGTCAAGTATGGAAGTTATTATAAAAACTAGAGGTCGGGATCCCTGGGTGGCGCAGCGGTTTGGCGCCTGCCTTTGGCCCAGGGCGCGATCCTGGAGACCCGGGATCGAATCCCACATCGGGCTCCTGGTGCATGGAGCCTGCTTCTCCCTCTGCCTGTGTCTCTGCCTCTCTCTCTCTCTGTAACTATCATAAATAAATAAAAATTAAAAAAAAAAACTAGAGGTGGTGAATATGCAAAGAGATATAGTATTCATTCAATGATACCATAAGCAAGTAAGACCACAGCTCTATTAGAGTTCTGCATGGAGTGGATATATAGAAATTGTTCACCTGTCCAGTCAGCTACTTCACCCTCCACCCATAAACGCATTTTTAAAAAGATTTATTTATTTATTCGAGAGGGAGAACAAGTAGGAGAGGAGAGGGAAAAGCAGACTGCCTGCTGAGCTGAGAGTCCAACACAGGGCTCAATCCCAGAACCCTGGGATCATGACCTGAACCAAAGGCAGATGCTTAATTGACTGAGCCACTCAGACACCTCAGCATAACTACATTATAAAACATCTTTTCAGATTCTAGAGTATTTGCTACCGGTTTCAAATAGTAAATATGTAACCTTTGAAATGTAACCTAAATCGAGTAATATATCACATGGGATAAAATAAAATATGAACCCCTCAAGATATTTTATTAAATTTACCATTAATATTATTCTTTCATTTAAGAAAAATATAAAAACATTATGAATAGAGAAGGTGACTCTTTGTGATATATAAATGCAAGTCAACTTTTAATTCATGAAGCAGTTATTATTTTAATATCTTGGCCTTTGTCTTACTTTATATTAATATCCATCATATACATATCTTGCAAAGAAATGGTTTACTTTATCATTACACAAACACAGAGATCATTCTCAGGTCTGCCCTTCTGGGAAGTGTCTCCTCACCAGAGTGGACCTCTGCAAATTCCACCCATTCTTTTAGGCACAGTTCACATCTCCCCTCAACACATTCCTTTCTGGCTGTTTCAACATTAAGCAATGTTTCTCTCCTTAAACTAGGATAGTATGTGTGGTCTACAAAAAAAAAAAAAAAAAAAAAAAGGCATTTTATTAAAGACAGTGTACCATGCATATTCCCAAAAAATGGTTCATGGCATATAACACATGTATTACATAACTCATTTTTATATATATTAAGATTTTATTTATTTAGTTGCCAGACAGAGAGAGAGCATGAGCACAGGGAACAGCAGAGGGAGAGAGAGAAGCAGACTCTCTTGAGCAGGGAGCCTGATTTGGGGGTTGCTTCCAGGACCCTAGGATCATGACCTGAGCCATGGCAGACAGTTAACCAACTGAGTCACCCAGGTGCCCTAAAGCTCATTTTTTTAAACAAAGAAGTGAGAAGGGATATTGTTGTTTTGTGTTTCTCTACTTCATTTAGTCCGTTCAGCAGTTTCCTTGAGACAGAGAGCTACAATGGCCAGAATTCAGAAGTAAACCTCCTCCAATTACAGTAAGTCATATCTTGAATTTGGTAAGTTATAGTAATAGAGATTTTTATCGGTAATTATATAGGAAATTTATATTTTGGTTTTATAAATTAAATTTTGTCCATCCCAGGATGATTTGCATATAGGTCCATGGAATACATCATAGAGTATGATTAATGATTAATATGATTAATCATATGATTATTCATATGACAAATAAGCTCAAACTAATAATGCCATTGGGGGAGGTTTATTGCCTGGAAGATTATCGAAGCTTCGCCCATGATTTTTCATCTTATCACATTAACATTCTATATTATTAGAGCCAGAATACATTATGTATTTAAAAATGATGATATGCAAATGGACAAAATGGGTAAATAGGAGTGGGAGATACAGGCTTCTAGTTATGAGAAGAGTAAGTCATAGGGCTAAAGAATACAGCATAGAGCTTATAGTTAATGGTATTATAATAGTGTGTATGATGATACAATTGTGATGAGCATAGTATAGTGTTTAGACTTGTCCAATCACTATGTATATACCTAAGACTAATTTAACATGTGTCAATTATATTTCAATTAAAAAATAAATATTTACGATCTATTCCAAATCATGTGGCATATTATAGATTCATTAACTCATTATCTCATCTAAGATGTAAACAAACTTTTGTGAAGTTTGTTCAGGATAATACTTGAGAGTATAAGTGCATAGGTTTTAGACATAGTCCTTGCATATTTAACTACGTTTTTTGAGAGAGAGAGGTGAGACAGAGAGAGAAAGACAGAACTCATGAGTGGGGAGGGGCAGATGGAGAGGGAGAGAGGCTCCCTCACCCAATGTGAAGCCTGATAGGAGGTTCAATGTCACAACCCTGAGATCATGACCTGAGCCAAAATCAAGAGTCAATGCTTTACCCACTGAACCAGCCAGGCATTCCTTTGTTTAACTACTTTCTAAAGAAAACCTTAGGGTCTTGTGGGAAAACTCTGTTAAAAAAAAAAAAAAAAGAAAAAAGACTCCTTGGAGTTTTTATTAACATATTCTGATTTCACAAACAAGAATAAGCCAAGGGCATAAGTTGTATGACCTCAATATAGATTCCTAATATTTATGGTTAATAAGACCCTGTATATAATCAACAACAATAAGACCCTGTATATAATCAACCACAGCAGGAAGTGACTCCACCTAGATATAATTTCTTTGGGGGTAAAAATGGGGATACATTCTGATTACTGCCTTCTTTTTAGTTCTAAATTGATACATTGATAGTACTTTTGTATGAGTTGGTTGTATGTGTTCTTCTAATCTTCACCCTACTCCCACCACATACACACAAGCATACATGCATGCATATTCACATACATTTGTATTGTGGAAATGAAGATATTTTTCCTACCCATAGAGTATCATATAGTCTCAAAAGTTATTTTATCTTTTATGGCAGAGACTGTATTCCCAACTGGCCTCTTATTTAAAAGCACAACATGATTTTTGTCAGGGTCGGCACATTAGCTAGCTAAAAGGCTATATTTTACACTAAATCTTAGATGTGTTTGTGCAGTGCAAGTCAAAGTGTTAGCACTGAGGTTCCAAGAAGACTGACTCAAATGATCTACATTCTACTATCATTGGCTCTTTATCTCTCCTTTTTGGAAAAAAAAAGAAGGCTGTAATTGCTTGAGTTCCAGCAACCATCTTGTAAATATGAGGATAAAAACACACCCTGGAGATGGTGGCTCAGAAAGCTAAAAGGAGATTACTGCATCTCTGAAAAAACCTTGTTGTCACCACACCAGCTTCTCAATGTTTATCTTTGGACTTCTCTCAACATGGCGGGTGGAGGGGTAGGGGACAAGGGAAGCAAAGCAAACAAAAAACAATCTTAAGATATTATAATTTGCAGTATTTGGTATATGTAGTCCAATGTAATCCCTAATGATACATCCTCCTAATTTCCCCTAGAAATAAGACATCCAGATAAACTTATCTAAAACCCAAGTAATCGGCAGGAAACAACAAATGTTGGAGAAGATGCGGAGAAAAGGGAACCCTCATACACTGTTGGTGGGAATGTGAACTGGTGCAGCCACTCTGGAAAACTGTGTGGAGGTTCCTCAAACTGTTAAAAATATACCTGCCCTACGACCCAGCAATTGCACTGTTGGGGATTTACCCCAAAGATACAAATGCAATGAAACGCCAGGACACCTGCACCCCGATGTTTATAGCAGCAATGGCCACGATAGCCAAACTGTGGAAGGAGCCTCGGTGTCCAACAAAAGATGAATGGATAAAGAAGATGTGGTTTATGTATACAATGGAATATTACTCAGCTATTAGAAATGACAAATACCCACCATTTGCTTCAACGTGGATGGAACTGGAGGGTATTATGCTGAGTGAAGTAAGTCAGTCGGAGAAGGACAAACATTATATGTTCTCATTCATTTGGGGAATATAAATAATAGTGAAAGGGAATATAAGGGAAGGGAGAAGAAATGTGTGGGAAATATCAGAAAGGGAGACAGAACGTAAAGACTGCTAACTCTGGGAAACAAACTAGGGGTGGTAGAAGGGGAGGAGGGCGGGGGGTGGGAGTGAATGGGTGACGGCACTAGGGGTTATTCTGTATGTTAGTAAATTGAACACCAATACAAAAATAAATTAAAAAAAAATAAAACCCAAGTAATCAGTTTTAGTTGATGACACTCAGCATTTAATCGGCTCATACCTGAAAGGTTCATATTGTAAGTTAATTTATCCAGTTGCCTAGAACTGGATACAGCTTACATCTCTTCAATGTTTGTAGAAGAAGAGTACAGCTCTTCTAATTAGGGGCTTTCTGAGTAATTTATTAGCATTTTTTTTGGATAACGAGTATATTTGGTAACAACCCTTAATTTTTTCAGGATAAACTATTAAGAACTTTATCCATGATGTAGAACATTTGGCTCCTCAATCATTTATTTCTCTTTACATTAAATCAGAACTTAAATTATTGTAAGCCAAAATCTCAACTCAGTTTGTAAGCATCTCATTTATCCACATCTACAGAGCAGAGGAAGAACCACGTCTTCAAGCTCATGTCCATGTCAGATTCCTCACACTGTTCAAAAAGTCAGCACCTGGACAGAGACATGGTGGTATGGCAGCCTGATCACAGAACTGCCAGGATCACACTGGCTACTGGGTAAAGCCTCTGGTGGCACAGGGATGACCAGGAGTCTGAGCAAGAGAAGAATTTGAAGGAGATCCTTTGAAAGTGGAGGGAACCCAACATACATACAGCCTGAGAAGGCAAAGAAAATATGCGACATGGCCCTGTTGGTATGAAAAAAGGTGCAAACAGGAGACTCTGTGGACATTTCTTTTGGATGAAGACAATCAGAATTGCATGAGGATAATTTAGAGGAAGAATCCAACCAGGGGATCGTTAATCAGCAAAAAACAACAAAAAATTATTTGGTGAGTACTCTGAACCAAGAAGTTCTTGAAGAAGAGGAAGAGAATATTGGCATACGAGGAACAAAAAAGTAAACTGAAGAAATAAGAGAAGTCTTTATAGGTTCTCAGAAACATATGCATTTCCTAAGAAAAACTGACAAGATATTGAGTGACCCAAAGTAAACATACTAAAGATCATATATATAGATATAGATAGATGCTATATTTATATGCAAAATTTATATAAATACAATTTTTTACAGAGGGTACTTGAGACCATCCTGGAGGCTGAATAATAGAACAACAA